>NC_134266.1:63672618-64285519 GCF_031893055.1 Leptodactylus fuscus
CTTCAATACCAGGCCAATTTCTGGTCCAGGACCAGACACATGGACAGGGCTATAACATTTTTATCATTTCAGTTACTCAACTAATTTCTGCGTCTTTTTTCAGTGACCCATAGGGCTTTATTTTTATATTGTTTTTATTTTTGTTATTTATATCCGGGAAAATATAAACAAATGGAGGGAAAATGTGTCTGTTTTTCACTTTTAATTTTTTTTTTTTATTTAATAGCACAAAGCGCTACTAAAAACCTTTATAAAATATTTTTCCGGGGGCAACACGGTGGTTCAGTGGTTAGCACTACAGCCTTGCAGTGCTGAAATCATGGGTTCAAATCCTGCCAGAGACAACATCTGCAAGGAGTTTGTATCTTCTTCCTGTGTTTGCATGGATTTCCTCCCATACTCCAAAGAAATACTAATAGGGGGAAAAAAGTATATTGTGATCCCTATATGGGGCTCACAATCTACAAAAAAAAATTGTTTTTCCGTCTTCATTATGGTAATTTTTATTTTGTATGGCATTTTCAGGAGAGGGGCTAGAATATGTAATAGGGGCGTTTTATTGGCATATTATTTTATTAATTTTTAAAATTATGTTATTTTAATTTAAATTTGCTTTTCTACTTTTTTTTCTTTATTTATTTTTTTACATTGTGTCCCCATAAGGTCATAATAAACCTTTGAGGACATCTGATCACAATTTTTTGTTTTGTTTTTTTGTAGGAGAAGCTGATTTCCCCTGTAACTGGGGCTGGTACATGTTGCCCCAGTTATAGGAGGAATACAGCCTCCTGCCCATGACTGAATGAGCTGATCTGGGTCCTGTAGGATCCAGCAGCTCTTACTGCCTCTGATCCCGGTGGATTACGTGACTGCTGGGTCAGAGGGGAGCCACATCATGGCGGCGCTCATAGCTGTGTATACAGCGATCGAGAAGGAAGGGATGGTGATAAACAGTTCCTGCTTTTCTAGGAGAAGCCACTTTTCCATTTCAGCAACTGCACGATTTTGTGTAGCTGCTGAAAACTGCAAAGACATACCTCTTTGCAGAACAAGAGAGGGACTGCCCAGATATATATATATATATATATATAGTCTATGGGTGGTCTGGAAGAGGTTAAACATATGTGGAAGCTTCTCTAGGCTTTCCCATCCCCATAGAATATGAATTGGGAGATAACTATAGGGTTGAACCAATGTTTTACCTATATACATTCATAACGTTCTGTTCTTCTGCTGTAATGTATTGATAGAAGACAGTAAACATGATGGGAACAAGCAGATAAAGGGAGATTGGACCCTGATCTTCCACATGCTCTAACTCCACATGGAAGAGAGAGCTGCTCATTGACCAAGGAGCAGTTGACCAAGTAAGTGAAAGAGATATATCCCACAAAAACTTCCTTCCCACCAAAAACATAACTAATTGCAACACCAGCCTACATGAATGTGTGGTATGGGGGCCTTTTGTGGATGCCCAATTGCAGCTATGACTGATGTAACCCCAATAGCTACACCATTGGCTTCTATGGATGTAACATCTCTGCCTGTTTGGGTCTCTGCACCACCCTCTGCTCACGTGCCGCGGCACAGGAGGCGTGTGCAGTTTGGTTCTTGGCTTAAAGTTTTTGGTCGCACTTTGTGAACAAGGCTCTAGTTCTGTAATTGATTTTCCACCACACCCATCTCCTTCACCTTCACTTTTCTCTGCTCCTCTAATGGTTAATCTGGCCTTTCCCTGTGATTGACAGTCGCCTTCCTGTCAACTCCATGGGCGGGTTCTTCTTCCCTATTTAGCCTTGGCTCTCATACACCCCAGTGCTTGCTATTGCCGTGTGCATACTTGCTCCTTACTGTCCCTATTTTTGCTTGCATTCTTATCCTTGACCTTTGGCTTTCCTCACTGACTATTCTTTGGACTCCGATTTGGCACTGCATCGCTTGACTGTTACTGACCCTTGGCTAGCTGACCTCTCTTTGTTGTTGTCCATCTTGTCTCCGTTTTGTGTTTCACATATACAGGGAGGGAACGTCTTCGTGGTTGCCGCCTATTACGTAGGATAGGGCCTGGCAATAGGAAGGGTCAGTTGGGGGCTTCAGTTTAGGGATCACTGTCTCTTGTGTCCTGTCCCAGGGTTCAACAGCTACTAGGGAATTGCTGTCCTAGCAATTCCCTAACAATGGACCAGATTTTTTTTATTATGTCCTGATATGCAAAACCATGCTTATGGTAATAATGAAAAAACTGTTGAGAAGAGATCCCTACAGATCAAGAAATGTCAGCCTATTATGAGGCTCAGTGGTCACAGTCAGAACTGTAAGATTTCAGTGACAAGAAAAATTAAAACAAAACATTAACCAAAATTTTTAACAACTATGGTTAACATACGGCAACAACCTTATTGAACCAATAGGTAATTGCCCGACGGCCAGTGAGAATTTTTCAATGACTTATCCTCTAAAAGAATATTCCTTTGCTATGGGTAACAAGTGTCAAACTGGAGATACTTAATCCGAACGATGAAAATCATATTCAGATTAAATGCTGGAATTCAAGGGTGAATCTTAGACAGCTCCAAACTTTGCTCTCAGTGTAGCCGTGAATGATTGACAACTTGCAGATTCTTAATGTAATTTACCATCTATTCTCCAGAAGAAATCTTTGGCTCCCGCCTCAGCTCAGTTTACGTTGTGTCCTATACCTCTGAAGGTTTCTTTCTCTCTAATAGGAAGGCTAAATTTATAAAATATTCATGTAAAAGTTTATTTTAATGACTCAATTTACAATTGCAAGGCTTTGCAAAGAACAGTGCCCACCATGAGACCATTTTATCATGTCTGCTCTACATCATTACCCAACTCACTAGTCAATACCTACACTTTGTTCTGTGAATATTAGCACTGGAAAACACAGAATCAATGCAATACAGTGAGACAATTATTTGTTGCTGTGAGCCGCTGTTGATGAAGTTTAATTGTATTGACATCTCTGTCACATCAGATCAAAGTCCTACTAGATCATATTTTAAATGACACCCCCTGAGACCAACTGCAGGAAATGATGTGGGAAATATAAAGATTAATATAGAATATTTATCCCATGCCTGTCAGTTCATTTAGCTTTAGCCTCTCTTGCTCCATTGACCATGTAGTTATTGATGCACATTAGAGGTTATGTTTTTTTTCCCAGATGAGCTATATAGAGTAATAACAGAGTGAAATAAACATACAATATAATATGTCAAATACAATTTCCAAAACAAATACATTTTGACATTTTACTATATAGCATGTATTATAGCTGAGGATCAGCAGGTTGTATTAATAAAAGGAGCCTGGTATTAATATTCCTTACTAATGACTGCAGAGCTACAGCCGCAAAGAAAAGATACAAGGAGAGACTTTAGTTCTGTGCTCATTACAATAAAACACGTAAAGGGAAATTAATTGAGTTTTTAATTAAAGGGGTTTCAATAAACCAAGCTTATTCATTGTATAATGAAAGGGTCTACAATTTTCCAGTCTTCAGTATCCAGGAATCTCTCCCATTTGTTAAGATTGCAGTCATTCAATAGGAACTTTTATTATTTATTTCTAAGGGATAGACATTAGGGTTGAGCAATCGGGATCGGAAAAGATTGGATCCCGATTGGCGATCCCTTTCACGATCGCGATCAGATTCCGATCCCGCCTAAAAAAGATCGGGAACGGAATTCCGATCCCGATTGCTCAACTTACCTGCACAGAAGCCTGCAGAGCGCCATACTCACCCCCACCTCCCTAGACACTCATGTCTCCCTGCCTTGTACCCACCCACATTTTCCTAAGCCACAACAAGCCCCACCTACTCCCAGCATCAGTAACACCCCCGAGGCGGGGGTGCGCACGGTGCTCAGCAGGCGTGTGAATGAGAGAGGAGAGGACCTAGAACAATGGGAAGCGACAGCAGTTCTGTGCAAGTAAGCGGACAGCAAGGAGGACTAAGTAGCTGGAGATTTTTTAATCACTACACAGTGTGGAAAAATTGAAGCGTTTAATTTTTAAACTCCATGCTGTGTAGTGAATAGGATCGTTTTTAAAATCCGATTTTTGATCATTAAAAAATCCCATTGACTTGCATTAGAATCGGAATTGGGAACAGGATCGGGTTCGGATGGAAAATGATCGAAAATCTGATTTTAAAAACGATCCTGAAATCTCAAGATCAGCTCAACCTTAATAGACATATGTCCTGGTCAGTTGCATGCATTATTATTATTATTATTATTACAGGATCATATAATATCTGTGTACGCCCTTGATCCTGGTCATCTATGATCAACATACAGATACTTGGCTCATTACAAGACAAATACCGTACCTCATATCTGTCCCTGTAAGACTTGCATTGTATTCAAATTTCATAGATTTTATAGAAAGAACAGCCCTGAGACAATGGGCGTATTGTATGTCAGGTCTGTAAGTCACTATTGGGCTCCAATGAAATATCTTCAAGCAGTGATGCTGAAAACCAGAAGGAGTTAATACTATAACTGAATAGCTTTTCATTACACAATCATTAAACTTAATCTACTCAAACCATAATAACCGTTTATAAAGGGCACCGGTCACGAGAACAGTCCCTATTGAACTATAAGCACAGTCATATAGTTGAAATTCCTATGTATAAAATCTTTTTGCCTGTTTCCTGCTTGGTGCCTACATTGTTGAGACATTAGCTTTTTCCTGATATGCTAATGAGCTGCTTGCTGTAACAAGGCATCATCATTGCTCTCATCACACCAAAGAGCAATGATTTCCAGTGCCCAGCTCCTCCTCCCTGCTATGATCAAAATGTACATAAAATGTGCAGATTAACCTAAGTAGTCACAGTGGACAGGTAGCTGGCCCATGCTGCAAAAGTAGGCACAATGTTGCAAGAATTAAGTTAGGCCAGTTGGCAGGTAGGGAGTCTGACATAGGGAGTGAGGAGACTGTGCAAGTGAAGTCGCTCACACCCAGGGGTGATAATTAGCAAGTGAAGACTGTAACTAGGCTGAAGCTGCTCCCCTTTCACCATAGCTATTTAGGTTGAAGGGGTTGTCCGGGATAAAAACTAATCCCTACACTAATATGAACACCCTCCCCTGCCTACTTTCTAAATAACATAATTTATTTATTTTTTTTAAATTACATTTATTCATATTGCAGGTTACCCAGGAACGATCTGTTTCACCGTTTCCAAAAATGGAATGTCACTACTACACCCCCCATCCACTCCATCATGCTTTTCTATCCTCCTTCCAGATTTCTTTCTGCTCAAAGGAAACACAAAACGACACCGAGCAAACCAATGATAGTATAGTACTTTTGTATAACAATCTAATATATAGACAAAAAGAAGGTGCCTGTTGTTCTCCAATAAAAGTACCTGTTTTTCGACCAGAGAGCGCCGCCAACATTCTTTCTTGTTTTTTCTTCTCCAGGTTTCTTTTTGCGGGACAGCCCATCCTTCTTTTCTGAATGACGGCGTGCACTGTAGTTCCAGCACTGCTCTGTGCTCTGCAGTCAATAATCCATCTCTACTGTGCAGTTCCCATGCATGCGCAGTCAGGGCCGCCATCAGGAATTTTGGGGCCCCATACAGCCTAAGTGTCTGCCCCCCCCCCCCAACACCATTTAAAAGAGCCCTCTTAATAAATCCTCAGGGCTTTTTTCACATTGCGTTTTTGGCCTCAATTGCCGGGATATGTTGGTAACCAGTCAGAATCAGCTGTCCACTTATCCCTGCATGAAGAACTGGCCATTAAAAAAAAAGGGGGGACCTGCAGTTCTCCGTGCAGGGATAAGTGGGTAGCTGATTGGGTTAAAGTCCCTTCTCTAAATATGTCTTACACAGAACAGGACAAGCCAAAACAACACAGAAGAGGAGTCAGCAAACCGAGGTCAAACCAGAGAGGCAAAACAGTACCAAATCACAATCCAAAAGAGTAGTCAAAAAGCCAAGAAGCAGAGGTCAGTAAATACAAAACAAGAGCAAGGACAAAGCAAGGTCAGATACAATATCCAGCAAACATTTGTGGCCTAATGGCTACTTAATGAAGCCCAGAACCCGTCTCAGGCTTGATTGGCAGATAAACTTTCAAACACAACACAAACACCCCTAAGGGTGCATTCACATGAAGGAAAATGGCGCTGAATTTGGTGTGGAATCCATGACAGATTCAGCGCTGAAAAAAAAGCCTCCCATTGACTTCAATGGGTTCCTTTTTCTGCAAAGCAACCCAGTGAAGTCAATGGGAGGCTTTTTTTTCAGCGCTGAATCTAACGCAGATTCCACACCAAATTCACCGGTATTTTCCTCTGTGTGAATGAACCCTAACAATAACAACACAATAACAAGAGAGCGGGAGCAGGTAATCATAAGCAGACAGGCCTCCTGCACTGTACAATGCAGCAAGAGAATGGTGCAGGAGTTCGAACGGGAGAGGACGTAAAATGAGTATATTTTTTTTTTATTATGCTGTGTTTTTTCTCTTTCAGGTTACGATGATCTATTGGATTATGTTGGATTCCATCGATGATCATCATTTTTGTTTTATTTTTTTAAAATTCTTTAATAAAATGGTCAACGATTTGTCTATTTCAATAAAAACAAATTTCTTTCATGTCTCGAGTTTTTATAAATACTTTCTTACCCCTTAGTAATGGTGACTGATAGACGGCATCCATTACTAAGGTGTGGCTTAGCATTAGTGGTGAATATTCTAGCATTAACCCTCCAATTATTACCCCGCTACCTAATGCTGAGGAGAATTGGTTATCATCCAATACCCGGCTGTTTAATAGAGACTGCTGAGGATTGGGGCAGTCGCAGGCTGGAATTATTAGGGTCAGTGCACACTGAATTTTTTGGTGCTGATTTTGACGCTAAATCCGCCTCAAAATCAGCCTCCAAAAAAAGCCTCCCAATAGAACTCAAAATGAACACCAAAAAAACTCAGTGTGCACTGACCCTTAGGCTGGAAAAGGCTGAAAACAACAGGCTGGTATTATAAGGCTGGGAAGGGCCAAAAACCATGCCATTTCCAACCTTGTAATGTCAGGATACTGCTTGTTGTATCTGACTGGCTCAGAAATATTGGGGGGACCCTATGTTGCTTCATAATTAGAAAAAAAAAAAGACATAGGGTCCCCCCAATTTTTCATAACCAGCCAGATATAACAAGCAGCAGCAGCCTGACATTACAAGGGTGGTAAGGGCCATGGTTTTTGGCCCTTCCCAGCCTTATAATACCAGCCTGCGACTACCCCAATCCCAAGCAGTCTCTTTAGAGAGCTGGGTATTGGACGATACCCAGCTCTTCCCGGCACCCCTGATGGTGTTGGGTACCGGGGTAATAATTGGAGGGTTAGTGCTAGACTATTCACCAGCTAACACTAAGCCACACCTTAGTAATGGATGCTGTCTATCTATGACACTCGCCATTACTAAGGGGGTAAGAAAGTATTTAAAAAAAAAAAATTCAAGAGACATGAGAGAAATTTTTTTTTAATGAAATAAAAACTCCATCAGAAAACCCTCGTTGATCATTTTATTAAAAAAAAAAAAAAAAAAAAACGATGATCATCGATGGAGTCCAATGAATCCGATGTAATCCAAGCGATCCATCATAACCTGAAAGATAAAAAAAAAACAACTGTATGACGGAGAGATTGCCGCTGTTGTGAACGTAGCATAAGGCTATGGCTACACTACTACTTCCGTCATGCAACCAGTGTCGCTTTGGGACTCTTTCACATTAGTAAATGGAGTCGCATTGGGTCCCTCAGGTTGCAATGTGACTCCATTCACTAACATAAGTGAAAGAATCACAGGGCGACACATCTTTGGTTGCATGACGGAAGTTATAGTGTAGCGATAGCCTAATGCTAGGTTCACAACAGCGGCAAGCTCTCCGTCATACAGGTCCACCATGGGACCAGAATGACGGAGAGGTGGACTGTCAAAATGGCGGTTACACTCAGACAGTGGCAGACCTCATTAACATAATGAAGTCCGCCAGGTGTCAGCCATTTTCAAAGTCACAGGCATATAAGTCCTGAGTGGTTTCTGTAACTTGGATATTGTTATGCTGGAGCCCTAGAAAAGGGCACAAGCATAACAATAGAGTGGGACATTATCTATAGGGTGGGTGCACTACAACTCCCAGCAGCTCCAGGGCATCTGGAGCTGCTGGGAGTTGAAGTAATTGAAAGATATGGGGGCAAAATAGGGGACAATAAAATCATTTTTTTGGGCTTTGTTTGTAAAATTGGCACTTACCTTTGCAGGTCTGGCCTCCGCTCCAAAATCCAGCCGCTGGATTGGCTAAAACGTTGCTATGCTACAGGGGGCGGGCCCAAGGTTCAGGACATTCTCCCGCCGCTGTGCTACAGCCGGCCATTTTTATGTAGCGTAGCGGCGGGCGGCGGCTTAGGGGGCGTTCACACTACCGTCGGTGTCCGACAGGTAGTGCCCGCTCAAAATCTGGCACGGACATTAGGAGCGGACACTAGCTGTGTCCGTGACACCTGTCATTCACTTGAATGGGCATCGGGTGCGTTCTTTTGCACTCTGTGCCCGTCCTTCCCTGTCTGCAAGAGAAGATGTCCGACTTCTCAAGCGGACAGAAAAACCCTGCATGCAGGGACAGGGAAGGACGGGCACAGAGTGCAAAAGAATGCACCCGATGCCCATTCAAGTGAATGACAGGTGTCACGGACACATCTAGTGTCCGCTCCTAGTGTCCGTGACAGATTTTGAGCGGACACTAGGAGCGGACACTACATGTCGGACACCGACGGTAGTGTGAACGCTCCCTAAAACAACCTCCTCTGACCTGGGTCCTGGGCACTGCAGGGGGCCCGATCGAAATGTCAGGGTCCCGATCGGTCCCCCAATTCAGCCCTTGGACTCAGTGGCGTAACTAGGAATGGCGGGGCCCCGTGGTGAACTTTTGACATGGCCCCCCCCCCTTCCTGACCGACACCGAAGACCTCAACCGCCCCCCCCCCCCCACGCCGCATTCCTGCGCGCTCTATTATGTCCCATAGTGGCTCCTGCACACAGTATTATACCCCATTGTGGCTCCTGCACACAGTATTATACCCCATTGTGGCCCCTGCACACGGGATTATGCCCCATAATGAACACCCATGAACAATTATTATACTCTGGGGTATTTTCAGACCCCGGAGTATAATAATTGGAGACCGAGGGGAGATACAGACATAAAAAAAAAAAAGTTACTTACCTGTCTCCAGCTCCGCTGCAGTCTTTGGTGGTGTTGGCCATCTTTAATAACACACTGATGTCACATGACATTTCATACCCTCCCTCCATCTGCCCCCAGTTTCATGCACCCCTCATCTCTACCCACATTTTCATGTCCTCTCCTCCATCTCTGCCCCTAGGTTACTGTTGCTCCTCACCACACACACACACTCACACACACTTACACACAGACAGACACTCTCCATCCTGCATCTCCCTCCCCCTCCCCTTCATTACCTCGCAGCAGATCTCTCCTTCTCTTTCCAGGACTGTACGGGCTATAGACACGCCCACCCAGTCATGTGACGGATGACGTCACACAAGGTCCTTTCAGCTTTCCCCCGCTCTTAGCACAGCTAAAACAGTTTGTCTGTGATAAGAGCGGGGGTAGCAGAGGTAGCTGTTGCCGGGCCCCTAATGTCCCAGGCCCTGTGGCAGCTGCCTCTGCTTGGACTGCTGCTGCTGGCGCCAGGGGCCGGGCCCCCCCCAATTTTTCAATTTGGCCAGGCCCCTGACGCCAGTAGCGGTAGTACTGCTCTATCGGCGGCCTGTGCGCAGTAGAGGTGCATTGTCGACTGCAGAGCACAGAGCAAAGCTGGGACAATGACATGTGTCGGCTAAATCACAAAAGAAGGATGGGATGTCCCACAGGAGGATGCCTGGAAGGAAGAGACGAGACGTAAGTATAATGGGATTGGGGGTTGGGCTGAGTAGGTTGGGAAGGGCTAGAAGTGGGTGGGATAGCTAGAGAGACAGAGAGTAGGTGTATGGGAGGGAGGGTTTCAGCGGATGGAGGGAGAGAGGAAGGCGGGGAGTGTGGTGAGAGGGAGCTAGTGTCGAAGTTACATAACAGGAAGCTGAACCAATAAACAAATGCAGAAGATACCAGGAGCTCCCAAAGACAACCAGAAATCACTCAAAACACTGCTAAAGGTATATGGGTGCACTTATTAACCCATTAATCGCACTAAAATACATTTAAAAAACAAAATATTTTTGCCCAGATAACCCCTTTAATGTACTCATGACTTTTTATGTTTTCAGACATTTATAACTTCACTGCAACAGAAAAATTACAGATCAGCAGCAATAATAATGTAAGCACTTGATCCCGCATATGATGGGGCCAGTTCACAGTTCAAAAAACAATAACGAACATTTTTATATTTTTTTTTTCATATTGTGTACTTTGCATAGGGTTGGAAATCCAAATAAACTTCCAATATATATAATAATGTAATATTATGTTACATTACATTATATTAGTGTAATTTATAATATAATATTGTAAATGTAAGGGCTCTATAGAGTGTTTAAATGACTTTGCAATAGATCACTGAAAATAATTGAAAATTGAACTCAACATTCTAATTCAATGGCCATTCATATCAGTGACAGTTCACATACAACATTATGTCAGGTTTCCATTATCAGAAGTCTATGATTAGTGGAAGACAAGATCAGTGATGGTCTTAAGTAATGGACTTCATCAATGTGACCTTCTCGTATGTATCCTAGGTAACCACAATGAGTTGAGAATAATTTTGTATTCCATCCCCAAGAGATAGATCAGTTTTAAACCATGTAAAGGACATGAGTGAAGGGTCTTATATGAGGCTATAGTCTGTACCCTTATGTGAATGTTGAGTGAGTACAGCTCCAGGTTTATGATATGTCTCTGTAATGATGGCAGGCTATTGATGTATAAATTTAATAGTGAAGGTAACCGGGATGAAATGCAAGGTAATTCATCTAGGAGAACCTGGAATATGTTGACATTTACACTATTCTAATAGTTCTAAAGAAGTCTTATATCTTAGGCTAGGTTCACATCTGCAGTGTTCATTCCGTTTTCTGTTCTGTCCTAGAACCAGTTAAATGACAGATGCCAATGGAGATCGACAGATCCCATAGAGTAAAGAGTTCCAATGGGTTTCTCTCTCGGTGCCAGTCATTTCCCAAAAGAAAAAGTTGAGCTTGCAGGCCTTTTTTTTGTCTAGGATTTTTGATGGATCCTGTTCTGCAGGCTCCCGATGGAATCTCTGATATAGAAATAAATCTAACCAGCCTTGATTTACACATGAGAATTTTGATATAAAGCAAGCAATTCCAGCAATTCTGCAGCAAAATTAGAGCATTATGGGTTTGTCCATTAAAATCAACTATTGTCCAAAGAATGTCCAAACTAAAATATCCAAAGAAAAGACCAAGAAGTTATCTTACTATGGTTCTCAATTAAAAAAATGGCTAAAGCAAAATATCTTACAGCATTTGTACACACGCTTATTGAAAAATTGTTCCTTCTGTCGCATTTGGGTCCTTCATTTATTCCTGATGTAGCTCATTTGTACTTCTTGAATGATGGGCAAGCATTTAATTTACCCCCATATAGCTGCCAGGCAAAGAACCTACACACATAGACAGAGCAGAGAAACCAAGAGAGTAACAACTTAAATGAATGTTTCAGGTCCGTGGACAGGTGCCAACTGCTCTTTTCTGACATTCTGCTATCCCTAAGGGTAAGGGTAAGTTCACATTGGGCTTTTTGGATTTTGACATGGTATCTGCCTCAGAATCTGGCTCCAAAAAACGCCTCACATTGACTTCAATAGGAGCCATTCACTTCTTTTTTCCGCTAGTGTTTTTTCTGCCGTTGGTGGAAACAAGAAGTGACCTGCTCTTTCCGGCTGCGGAATCTGCCACAGCGTCCGCAGCGTGACACTCCCTCCTGACTAGGCCCATTAATTTGGGCCTAATACGGAGCAGAATGCTGCACTGCACGGGCATCCAGTCGCGGCTAGCCATTTTTTTGGACCGGATTCTGAGCTGGCCTCCGCGTCAAAAACCGGTCCATAAAACCCCATGTGAACTTACCCTAAGGGCTCAATAACCTGTGGTCCAGGAGTTCAGGGATCAGACTTTTATCCTCACTGCAACACCTACATAGTTTCAGTAGTGCAGGATCCATTAATGGCCTTTGCAATACACAATTACTCCTAGTCTTATCATCTCTACACTGCAACCACACTGGCAGACAACCAGCCTAATAAAGGCTACCACTAGATCCACCTTTTGGGTATGTTGGCACCATCACTCACCATACTTACCTAACAGCACCATCTTGGGTGGCATCTAGCTCCCTTGTATACCAATGTGAGTGTGGAGGGTTGTTATTTTCGGCATTAAGCTTTCAGCATAAGTAACACTATTTTTGGATAGCGGTGGTTTCTATGGACATGGAGATACCTAACATGGTTGGTTGTTTATTTATTGTTTTTTACATTATGATATATATATATATATATATATATATATATATATATATATATATATATATAAGGTGGGCTTTTTTTACTTTTTATTATTTGTTTATTTTTGTGTTTTACTAAGTGTTTGTGTGTTTTTTAACTTTTTACATGTCCCACAAGGGGACTTGAAGCTGGAATCTCAGATCCCCAGTGCAATTTACTGCAAAACATAGTGTTGCAGAACATCGCACAGTATTTCCTATTGGAACTATGCATAGACAGTCAGGAGGTTGTAGCCTGTCCTATTACAAACCTTTGGAACCTGCAATTTTTTTGGCGGGGCTTCCGAGGGGTGACAGGGGTTACGATTTTGCTCCCGGACCACTTGGATGACATGATTGCTATTGATCATGGCATCCAGAGGATTAATTCGCTGGAGCTATAGTATCTTTTGACTTTGTTTCAACCAGCCATTATTTTAGGATTAGGAAATAGTAGATCATTGAGAATCCCCCACCAGTACATCAGTGATATATACCTCACTGAATTGTTGCTACTACTATTATTGATGTCCTTAGGATTCTGCATGGTAACGAGATCGATAACCAGCTTCTCTATGGCTTTATTGTCTCACAATTTACATTCAAAGATTAGAGAGAAAAAAAGTATAGAGTGGATTATTGGATCAATTTGAGGAGTAAATAGTGCGCACATCAACCAAATAACTTCACAACCGAATAACTTTCCTGAGATACGGATAAAGTATTGTACTGTGGATTACCTAATTTATTTGCTACTCTAGTTACATTGATTAAAAAGTTCATATACAGATGTAGCAAAGTTTATTTTGATACTTTAATGAGTTACAAAGTTTTTTTTTGTCTTTTGTGATGTAGGTTGGTAGTGGGACTTGTCATTTCCATTCGCTCCAGTCCACACCTTGAGGACACTCGTGCGGCAGTGGAGCTGTACAGGGTTTTTCTGGTTAGCGAGGAATAAGAAGTCTGCTTGGAAAATAGACTTGGTCAGAACTTGGCTGGTAAGCCACCTAGGAGGTTGTTACTACCTGAGACATTCCTGACTATTTGAACTGGTTCCTATTATAGGTGAGGCAACCAACTTTTGTTTAGTTAGAGCCCAGATGGGCAGGTGTTTATTTTTTTACTTTACTTTGCTTCTGCATGTACCGCTGACTGTTGGCGTGAATAAAACTCTACACTTTGGACTGACATCTTGGAGTCTGTGTCTATGCCAATCATCTAGCAACCCCAGATTCTTGACACTATTTATTAAGTTTCTTTTACAAAGTTTCATTTAACTACACAAGATGGGGAGAAAAGGCTAAAATCGCCCCGCTTTCAGTATTTACATTTACTAAAATGGTCCCACTGAATGTATGAACAGTAAAGGTAGATATTTCTGTCATTGACTGTAGCTGCACATTTCACTGCTCATATCAAGGTAGTTATGCACTGTATTTCTATACAGTATATACAAGCCAAATGGCTATATACCAAAAGCCCACCATGTTAGCATTTATTTAGGCCTCATTCATGGAGGAACATGTATGTTGGCACACAAGGTCTCCCCTAGAGAGTCATTGGTATTCCCTGTGACACAATATTGTGCATCTGTATAGCACTGAATTACAGATATACCCCTATAGAAGCAATCATTTTATGGTATCTGATCAATCGTGGCAGAATTGCTTTCTGTGAGAACACCATATTAATGTAATAGAAAAAAACTCCCTATGCTTCTATGAAATTGGATACTTATTTATATACTGTGCAGTATCGTGGCCTCTCATTTTACCGTGCAGCTTAGATCACATACAATGAAATGAAAGTTTAATCATTGTATGCCCTTAACCCCTTAGGGTAGGATCAAGGAGGCAATAATCGCAGCAGGTTAGCAGCTACAATCTCGCCGATGGCTACAGTAGCAGCATTATTGATGATATTAAGAAAATTTTATTCACACGGTACCAGACAGTGACTAAAACCTGCAACGTGAAGTGGCTTATGTAGCCGGTTTTATGTCCTCAGCATATCAATTGTCACTTGCAGCTTTCAACCTGTATATATAGCAAAGATCTATAGCAGGGGTCTGCAGAGAAAACTGCATGGAAATTGTGCAGCTTGATCATTGAATATGACCCTGACCTACTACATACTTCAGGATATGTAGATTGTTTAAGTTAAAGGGGCTCTATCATTGAGAAAACTCCTAGGATCCTCTTTGTTTAACCCTTCACATGCAGTGGTGAATGCTTAAAAGGGCTCTATTATTGGGAAAAGTCATTTTTAACTAAACATATACTTGCATAGCCTTAGAAAGCATAGAAAGGCTATTGCACACGTACGTTTTGTATGTAAATCGGCTCAGTAGTTTTTGAATGAGCCCATTTTTATTCATATGCTAATTAAAGGGATTCTACCATTAAAACCCTTTTTTTTGTGGATAAGACGTTGGAATAGCCTTTAGAAAGGCTATTCGTCTCTTACCTTTAGATGTGATCACCACCGCGCCGTTCCTTAGAAATACCGGTTTTTACCAGTATGCAAGTTAGTTCTCTCGCAGCGATGGGGGCGGGCCCCAGCGTTGGAAATGTGATGGTAGCGTCCTCACTGCTGCTCGAGAACAGGCTCCAGCAACGTCTCTATCTTTGGCTGGATCCTCCCCTTCTTTCATCGTCTTTCTTCGGTGTCACCTTCGACGCCTGCGCAGTTGGCTCTGCCAGTGAGACACTAGTAGAGCCGACTGCACATGCGCGCAATTTCGGCCTTGGAACTATGGCCGCCGGCCGGCATGCGCAGTCGACTCTACTAGTGTCTCACTGGCATAGCCAACTGTGACCCCGAAGAAAAACGACAAAAGAAGGGGAGGATCCAGCCGAAGATAGAGGCGTTGCTGGAGCTTGTTCTCCAGCAGCAGTGGGGATGCCCACATCGCATTTCCAGTGCTGGGGCTCGCCCCTATTGCTGCGAGAGAACTAATTTGCATACCGGTAAAAACCGGTATTTCTAAGGAACGGCTTGGCGGAGATCACATCTAAAGGTAAGAGATGACTAGCATTTCTAAAGGCTATTCCGACGTCTTATCCACCAAAAAAAGGGTTTTAATGGTAGAATCCCTTTAAACTCCAGCACGTCTATGAGCACCCTCTGTTATTCTCTCCTATTTGTGGGAGAGCAGGGAGATGAGACATCAGCAGCAGCAGCCTGTGCTGTACACATAGCAGACAGTGCTTACTGAGAACTTCCTGTGCACGGAGAAGCTAATTAGCGTATGAATAGAAACGGGCTCATTGAAAAACTTCTGAGGCGATTTACATACAAAAGATATGTGTGGAATAGCCTTTCTAAAGGCTATGCAAATATACGTTTAGTTAAAAATGACTTTTCCCAATGATAGTGCCCCTTTAAGCATTGACCACTGCATGTGAAGGGTTAAACAATGAGGATCCTAGGAATTGAAGCATCGTGTAAGTTATATAATAAAGCTGGCACCCACTAGGCCAATGAGTATTATCCATCTTCTTACTACTACCTGCTATTATGGTGCTGTGTGAAGGGGTTAAAAGACTGACTACTAAGAATAGTGAAATAGTTAGAACTGACAGCATATAACACATTATTTTCAGATGTGAAAAGGAAAGATCATAGGTTATATCTAATCCTGAGAGCTAGAACAGAGTGTCAGCTGTATGATGAATGTGGCTCCTGCTATTCCGACAGAGTTAACCTTCTCTTTAGCATGACCTTCTGTTGTGGTGCAGAGCATGAAAGGGTTAAAAAAAAAGTGGCTATGAATGAGAATAATGAAATAGTTATGAGCCGGTATATAGCGTATCGTTTTCAGAAGTGAAAAGGGAAGAAATATTACAGACAATTAGGGATGTGAACAGCAGCGTTACTCAGACATCCTTCTGTCTGCCGCAGACGTTGTTAAGACGTTATTCTTCCAATCAATACGACTGGCAAGAACATCCCAGTATTTCAGTGTGGAGAAAAGTCGCTCATTGGAAATGTCAGCGCGCACCACTTGCAGTTTTTAATTTGTTTGGATTTCGGAGCTCATTTAGAAGTTGTATACAATGCTAATTGCAATCAGCACTTCGTTCCCATAGAGATGGCAACACAATTAAAATGGCAGGCGACGCAAGATGCGCTGTTCACAAATGAACCTGTTTGTTGGTGTTTCCAATTACCTGCTGAAGCAAGCCGGCCTGCAATTCGGAGATGAGACGCTTCGGCTTGAATTAAAGTTAACTAGTAAATTATCTTTAAAGAACGCTTTGCATCCGTTCAGCACAATCTATGGGATTATACATCACATTCTGATTTTCCACAATCAACCCAATACACCCAATGACAAAGCATTGTCCTTCCATATCTATCAGTAATCTCTTCCTAATTTGTCTTCATACTTTACTTATTAAAAGTTCCATTAACGTCCAATGAATGTGAAGCGCTGAGGCCGCGGCGCATGGTGATTGTCTCTCATTAATGTATGCTTTACGGTTCACAAAATGCTATTTCCATAATATATCTACTAATAGAATATTAACTACATAATGATTATGTTTTCTTTTTTAGCTCAGAATTATTGCTACATTGCCTTTTAGCTAATCCTGAAAGAAATCACCAAGAATTACTTTTAGGCATATTTAAAATGTTCAATTTTATATATCAGGGATAATAAAAGCTTACATTAAAGCAAAAGTGAGATGCGGCGCTCTGGAGCTTTTTGGTTGTATTCACATTCACAAAAGTACAACCAGTCAAATTCTTAACCCCATCCTGCAGCGGGCATTTTTCGATTTTTGTTCTTTACTCTCCCCCCCCCCCCCTCCTTCCAAACCCCATAACTTTTTATTTTTCCGCTGTCAGAACCATATGAGGTCTTAACTGTTCTTTATAGTTACATAGTAGATGAGGTTGGATGAAGACATCAGTCCATCAAGTCCAACCTATAACCCTACAATCCCATATGGGATGCTACCATTAATTATTCTGTACAATGTACTGGGAAGCTTGAAAAAAAATTCAGAATGGGGTGGATTTGAAGAAAAACTGAATTTGTGCGACTTTCTTACGGGCTTCGCTTTTACGGCATCCACTGTGCAGCCAAAATGACTTTTCACCTGTATTCTATGTTTCGGTACGATTCCGTGGATACCAAATTTATATGGTTTTATTAACATTTTAACTCCTTAACAAATATCCAAAACTGTGGCAAAACTTTTTTTTCTCTAAAAGTTGCCATAACCTGACTCCCATAACTTTTTTAACTTCTGTGTATAGGGATGCATAGGGCATTATTGTTTTGCAGGGCGGGGTGTACTTTTTAGTTCGGGGGGATTTTATTGCTTTGAACACTTTTTATTAAAATTTTTATCAGAGGCAAAACAGTGAAAAAACGGTGGTTTGGCACATTTGACTTTTTTCCCACTACGGCATTTACTATATGGGAAAAATATTTTTAGTGATTTGAATACCAGGTGTTTTCAGACACAGGGATACCTAATGTGTAGGTGTTTCACAGTATTTAAGTACTTTTATATGTGTTCTAGGAAAAGGGGGTTGATTTGAATTTTTAATACTTTTTTATTTATTTTACATCTTTTTTTTTTTTTTTTCACATTTATTAGGGGTCTTGAACCCCAGGGGGTCAGATCACTAATGCAATGCATTACAATGCTAATGCATTGCAATGATACAACAGTTCTATTGCAGGCTACATAGAGTAGCCTGCAATAGAACATATTGAATGATAGGCCTGGGAGCCTTCACAAGGCTCTGGCTGCCATAGCAATGGGAAGCCAGACCCGGAGCTTTCTCCTCAGCAGCCACCATGTTTAAACACCCAGCAATGTCAGAAAGGGGTTAAACTTATGTTTCAGAGAACTTTTGGAAATAGAATCCTAAAATCTGATTGGCTACAGTGGGCAACTAATACATCTGCTTTATCTTTGTGGTGGTATAGAAAATTCTCTCCTGTGTTTTCAGAGTGGTGCTACCATGGTGGTGAACAAACTGCTCAATATTATACCACTCTATTCAATCCTATAGTACTAGGAACCTAGAAATCTTCAGCAATACCATAGAGTTGATTGGAGAGATACTGAACATGTGCAACTGCCTCTCATTCACATGGGACATTCAGGACCTGCTCTCCATATCTGTATTGTTGTCCTCTGCACTGTTCATGCTAGGAAGATCAGGATAAACAGTGATATAAGTAGATACTTTAGACCTTATACACACCAGTGTTATTTCAAGATTGGACATGGAATACTGGGTAAAGTTCTAGAAATTAGTTAATAAGAAAAGCATTTGGGGGCTTTCTATGACAGAAGGACCTCTCACCACCTCCATCAATTCCATTTCTTTGCATCCTCCAATAGTTCTCGCTCCCATTGGAGCAGTTGGATTTTTTTTTTCGAGAGCCCCTATTGTTCCCGAACAATCTGTGATGTTAGTATTAGCTCCTAATATGCTAATTGGGCTCTCTACTGTCAGATGGGCATTCCCTGATTATCCACTCCAGTCCAGGATCACCCATGTGACAGTAGACAATGTAATTGATATAATGAGTGCTGAAATTGGTAATTGCAGAAATGATTCCTCTGCACATGCTCAGCAGCCATCTTTATTCTATTCCTACACAAAAGTAGTAGAACCAGGACATCGCAGGGGATGTGATGCAATGGCCCAGAAGGCGGCATTCAAGTCATGATGAAGCTGTGTTCGGAGCACGAGGGAACGACCCCTGTGATTTCTGAGACTCATTTGCATAAATGGAAAAAGCTATTTATTTAAAAAATGGCAGCATTGAGGACTGAACCAAAGGTAGGAGTAGGAATAGACTTTCTAAAGGCTATTCCGATGTGTCCTTAGTTTAAAATGCATATGCCCAATAATAGGGCCACTTTAAGTCTAATCAATTCCCCTGCTAGAGAGATATGCTCCTGTTTTCTGCTGGGAGTTTTAGTAAATTTGTAGGGTCCCCAGCTTTGGCCTATCTTGACCTCACTCTGATCATTTTTGTAAAAATTGTCAAGGGGACCAGAAGCAACGTCTCACAGCTTTGGTGGAAAAAAAAAAGAGAAGTGTGCCAAAGATCCGTCTAGACCCACCTACACCAGTTTTCTTGAAAAAGTTGAAAGGCAGTCAAAGAAATAAATGGAATCAGTGGACTACAATACCCAGAAAGATCACTAGATTAAAGCTATATAGTTTAAGGAAAGAGTAAGCTAATAACTGCGTAAAAAGGAATACAACAGTATCAGATGGCATCATCTACATTTTAATGAGGAACTAAACTTTCAAACAACTTTTAATATTCATCTCCTTTATATGACACCAGAAACAAGTTTCTACATTTTATAACGCCCAAGATCTTCCTGAAGTGATCTTCCCCCACCCTCTCTTTATTACACGCATAAGCCCATACTCTGTGAGAAGCAAGGAACAACTCTCAAAAATGAAGTAAGAGATAGAATGTCGGATTTCACAGAAAGGAGCCAACAATTTGTAAATAAAGTATATTACAATATTTGTTAACGATACAAATATTGCCAGAAAATCAATCATTGAGTTTAGTTATACCTTAAGAAAAGAAAGTTTCTACATCAACATGGGGGGGGGCCACAGGTAACTGCTTTTTAAGCGGATTGAGTTTCCGTTTTTCGGGTCCCCAAGTGGACCTGAAGAAAGGAAAACCGAATGGAGGTGTGAGCCCGGCGTAAGAAGTAAGAGCCATAGGATTGTGAAGCTTTCTGCCAGAAGTAGTAGCTGTGGTGAATTTTTCTTTTCTGGAGTATAACAATATTGTAGATTATAGTTATTATTTGATTTCTGAGGAATTGGTATCTTCCATATAAGGGGGTTGCCTTGCTCTGGATCAACATTAGCGAAATGTAGGTTGAATATGTGTCTTTTTTTAGCTTTACCATCTTGTTACTACAGAAAAGACAAGAAGACTTGTTCAAATGAATTCAATTTTCAACATAAATGTGACTTTCCCAGTTTAGTCCTCGGTGGCAGCTATCCATGGGGCCTCTTGGAATAGCTCTTTAATTTGCAAGCGCTTTGTCTTCCTTTCACAAAGAATCTTGCAGAACTTTTCTAAGCCTAGTTGTATTAATGTTACATAAATATTCAAGAAATTCTGAGCAGGCATTTCACGCTGTATTTGCAGGGTATTTGCTTTGCATTGCAATACAGGGGGATGGCACAACATCACCCACAAGATTTCTGTTACGGGCTTCATTTTCATGTATAACTTTGTCAGCTGAAATTCTAAAATCTTTACGATAGAAAAAACGTCCAGCTCTTTGTGAATAATTTACTTTATATCTAAAGCAGTTATTCAGCGTAGAAATTCTAGCAGAGATAGACTAAAGAGCTACGGCTGATGTAAAGACGACAAAGACATTTTATAGGATTACATATCCCAAGAGGTCAAAATTAATGGTATTTTTTCTCCATTCGCTCAGCTTCGGTCTTTCAGCGGTCAATCACTGGGTTTCTGTGGGTCTTATTGAACATGCTGAGGCTGTGGTTTAACAATAGACTGTGCTGAAAAAAGCCTCTCTCTCATCTCCATCCACAAGTTGTAATGAGAGATCCTTCTCATTAGAACATGTACAAACTTAGTGGGCATTCTGCTGATGTATTTTCAAACGTGTCAGCAAGAAACTCTCGCTTTACAGGAGCTTGGGATTAAAAAGTGAATATTTTACAACGCGAAAGCCATTCCAATTTAACCATCCATCCGTTAACATAGCAGTAGAAATTAAATCAATGCCCCCTCGAAGACCAAGACCTGCACATTATACCGATGCTCTGGATTTAATAAGTCTATAATGACTTTTAGTGGTTAGCGCTCTCTTAATCATGGGGCTACCAGGATAGGTTTAGAACATGGCTTGTCTAAATCTCTTTAAGTCTTGTCATAATCCAATGTCAGCACTGAAAAGTGAGCGGGGATGTGTCAGAGATCAGCTGGATAACAATTCACTCAAAAGTCATTGTAAAACTTAGGATTTTGACAATATTTTAAATCAAAAAGATGAAAGTCGGTGTCAGTGGTATATTGTCAGATGTGGCTGAGCTTGTCAGATAGCACAATCTGTCCTAATATCAGGATATGTCACTTAGTGCATATTTACATGAACGAGCCATGCCATGAAAAGGGACTTTTTTCCCAAGGGTAACCTATGTACATGTATCCCTCATAGCCTTGAGTCTAATAAAGGATCAGTGAGATCAGCCCAGGACATAGTATATTCTATTTTTTATTGGATTAGACACATAGGCTGATAAAACAATCATCTTGGCCATTGGATTCTGTAGTGTGCATAAGCACTTACATAAAACTATAGGTGAACCTACTAAATTGCCATACAGATATTAAGAATATATACAGATGTATAACAGTGGGTTACATTGAAGCAGCATGGCAACTTATCACATAATTAAAAAAACATATATTGAAAAAAATCTTTAATTACTTTTCATTGGCTTTTGTTTTTTTCTGTGATTAAATATCAATATACAGCCATATATCTAACTTCAGAAAATCTACTACATCTGTACAGTACTGACCAGACAAGGCCACACACTAGCCTTAGACGTATGGGCAGGGGTTCTTATATAGGCATTATGTATCCTTTTGAATAGAAATGAATAGAGATGAGCGAACAGTGAAATATTCGAGATTCGATGTTCGTTTCAAAGTAGAGCCTCAATATTCGACTACTCGATCGAATATTGAATCCCATTATAGTCTATGGGAAAAAATGCTTGAGTCACCAAGTCCACGAGTAGCAGGAGGAGAGTGTTTAGGAGGAGCGCTGTACAGTTAAAGCGCATGGACCCCATTATAGTCTATGGGGTCCGTGTGCTGTAACTGCACAGCGCTTGCAGTTGCGCTGATAAAAAGTAAGCTCCCTCGTAACCGCAAGCTGCCAGCTCTCCTGACTAGCCAAGATGAGCCTGCGGCAAATCAACGCTGGTTCTACAGCAGGCTCATCCTTGCTAGATGGGAGAGCTTGCAGCTTGCTGTTACGAGGGAGCTGACTTTTTGTCAGCGCAACTGCAAGCACTGTGCCTCCGTCAGAACCAGCGTTTATTGGCCGAATGCTATACACTGGCCAATCAACGCTGGTCAATGCATTCGTATGAGAATAAGTCAGCTCCCTCGTAACAGCAAGCTGCCAACTCTCCTGACTAGCAAGGATGAGCCTGCTACAGAACCAGCGTTGATTGGCCGAATGCTGTACACTGTATAACATTCGGCCAATCAACGCTGGTTCTGAATCGAATATTTACTGCCAAATAGCTAGTAGTATTCGATCGAGTACGAATATTTCGAATAACGAAGTATTATATCGAATACCTACTCGATCGAGTACTACTCGCTCATCTCTATAAATGAATAATCCTCAACCCCTTCCCGATGGAGGCATTTTTCAATGTTGATTTCTGTTTTCTTCACTTCCAAACCCCATAGCTTTTTATTTTTCTGTTCGCAGATGGCTTAATGTTTGATGGACAGATTGTTCTTCATTATACTACCATTTGTTACTCTGTAGAAAGTACTGGAGAATTGAACGAAATTCAGAATGGGGTAAAATTGGAGAAAGAGTGCATTTGTGTGACCTATTTACAGGATTTGCTTTTATCACATTCACTGTGCAGCCAAAATAACATACATCTGCATTCTATGTTTCAGTACGTTTCTGAAAATGCCAAATTTATATTAGTTTTATTTATAATTTAACCCCTTAACTAGAATTGAAAACTTTTTTTTTAATGTAGATTGTGAGCCCCACATAGAGCTAACAATGTACATTTTTTCCTATCAGTATGTCTTTAGAGTATGGGATGGAAATCCATGCAAACACGGGGAGAACATACAAACTCCTTGCAGATGATTTTGTGCCGTTGGCAGGATTTCAACACCAGAATTCCAATGCTGCAAGGCTGCAGTGCTAACCACTGAGCCACCGTGTGGCTCTAAAATTGAAAACTTTGCAAAAAAATAGTTCTTAAAGCATACCTCCCAACTTTTGAAGAGCCGAAAGAGGGACAAAATATGCAGCGCTCATGCTTGCTGCGGCAAACTTAGCTCCGCCCACTTTTATGTTGACTCTGCCCATTCTCATTCATTTTTCATGTGCCCCTACACAGTATAATTTTCCTACAGTCACCTGTAAATTATATTCTCCCGCTCCATCTCTTCCAGTTTCATATAACCCTTTTATCTGCCCCCAGTTTCATGTCCCCCCACCATCTCTGCCCCCAGTTTCATGTTCCCCTATCTCCACCTCCAGTTTCATGTCCCCCCATCTCTGCCCCCAGTTTCATGTCCGCTCATTTCTGCCCCCAGATTCATGTCCCCCCATCTCTGCCCCCAGATCCATGTCTGCCCCCTTCATCTGCCCCAGTGCCATGCCATGCCGTTCTCCCCCCTTCATCTGTCCCAGTGTCATGCTGTTCTCCCCCTTCATCTGCCCCAGTGCCATAACATGCCGTTCTCCCCCCCTTCATCTGCCCCAGTGTCATGCCGTTCTCCCCCCCTACATTACGTTCCCCTCAATGTTTAGCACAAACAAATACTTATACTCACCTTCCAACACTCCCCTGCCGCTCTCTCCACTCTCTCACTCCACTCACATAGTTGTAGGCCTGATGTGACGTCATTACATCGCACCTACACACGTCAAAGCCGGAGCGCAGCGGTAAGGCAAGAGCTGAGCTGTGACAGCTCCTGCTTTACTCATTTATATGTTGAAATCGGGACATACCTTCCGCCGACCGGGACCGCGGGACAGGACGCCGAATTCTTGAATGTCCCGCGGAAATCAGGATGGTTGGGAGGTATGCTTAAAGTTGTCATATTCTGACACTTGAAAATTTTTATATTTCCATGTATAGGGAAGCAAAGGGCGTCCTTTTTTTTGAGGGGCTATGTATAATTTTAAGTTATACCATTTTGGGGAATATCTGTTGCTTTGATCACTTTTTTATTGAAGTTTTTATCAGAAACAAAAGTTATTTTGTTTTTTTCATATTGTTTGATCACTGATGCATTGTAAAATGTCAGCACTTCTATTACAGGCTGCATAGTTCCCAGCTATCATGGCAATGGATTGACAACTTTGACAACTTTGGATCTCATTCCATGCACCGGTGATCTTACTCAAAATGGCAGCACCCATTCACCAACATGAAAATAGCGACTCATTACTTTTATTTGAGGAGTCAGGGGCATTAATGCCCACGATAAGTGCTGGCGCTGATAGTGGGCATTAGCGCCAGGTCTTTTCTGCATAATACAGCAAAAACATGCAGCTAAGGCAGTAATTTAGCTCCATTTTTAAATAACTGACTTCTGCCATACTATTACAGCATATGGTAGTAAGGGGTAAAAAATAATAGGCTACTGTCGTGGCAACAGGGATTCTCCCCAAAATGGTGGCTCTCATGCCCCTCCAGGAAAATGCCACCTCAGTACTTTGATCGAAGAGCCGGGAGCTTTAATACTATATTTAAAGACCTTTCACGTCCTCGGGGCACATGTAGTATAATATACCGCTAGAAAGCTGACAGTGCGCTGAATTCAGCACACTATCAGCTTTCCTGTTCTGTGCCCACGGTGAAGAGCTATTGGTGCTGTTACCATAGCTCTTCACTGTCAGAAGTGCACTGTCAGTCAGGAAAGCCCTTCTTCACAGTAGTGTCTATTGCGCTGTACTGTGAGAGGGGCCATTCCTTACCTCTCAGCGATGACGCTGAGCAGTGAGGAACGCCCACCCTACTCCTGATAGTACTCGTCCATAGACGAGTACTGGGGAGGCGTTCCTCACTACTCAGTATAATGGCTGGCCGGTAAGCAACACCTCCACTCACAGTGCAGCATAATAGATACTACTGTGAAGAAGGGCTTTCCTCACTGACAGTGCACTTCTGACAGTGAAGAGCTATGGTAACAGCACCGATAGCTCTTCAGCGGGGGCACAGAACAGGAAAGCTGATAGTGTGCTGAATTCAATGCGGAAATTCCACACCAAATTCCTCACCATTTTCCTCTGTGTGAATGGACCCTTTCAATGTTGAAATTTCAGTTTTTTTCATTCTAATGTCTAAATATTATTTTTAAAGGTTTCTCAAAATATTACATGGTACAATAAACGGTGCTATTGATAAAAATACAATTTGTCCTACAAAAAATAAGAGCAACGGAAAGCCCAATGGAAAAATGGGGAAAAAAATTGTGGATGAAAAAGTAAAAGATAATAGAAAAGGCTGTAATAGAAGAGGAGAGAGGAACGTGGAAGGAAAAAAATGGCACATTCTGACATTTCGATCTAACATTCAATTTGAAAACACCATTAAAGTAGTTAAGAAGTGCAAAATAACTTTCAGAATATATGATGCCTTAAACAGGAACGTCATCATTAT
This sequence comes from Leptodactylus fuscus, assembly GCF_031893055.1. NCBI lineage: Eukaryota > Metazoa > Chordata > Amphibia > Anura > Leptodactylidae > Leptodactylus > Leptodactylus fuscus. The sequence continues at coordinate 63,698,637 of NC_134266.1, forward strand.
TTATGGAATGTCCTTCTTTATGTAACAGGTTAGAACCTCCATCCCTATTTACTAAGAGAGACCATAAAATGGCAAATAAGAAATCATTACCTCTTAGAGCCTTACATAGCGTAGTCTGTGTCTGATGATGACATGAAACCCGAGGCTTATTGACAAATGTGTAAAATTATAAAGACGTGGATTATAGAATAAATGTTCACATTACTGAAAATGTATAATTGTCATAAAGACTTGTGCTTCCAGTAAGAAAGTAATGGCTTCCAATCATTCTACACATTTCATTATCTCTGAAATATTTACAGCTTTTTTATTTATTTTTATTGTGTTACCATTTACTTTAATTCTCATGCTCTCATAGTTTTACTGGAAGATATAGAAGAGTTACAGTCAGGGAAAGAATAGCTATGACAGTGCCAGGGACAAAGTCCTGAATTATTCTAGCCGAGATACAAAATATCATCCATTCTAGAGACTTCAGGTGAAAAAATGCGAAACTTTAGGATTTAGATGAATTTTTAGACATTGGCTAACACTTAGGCTGGTTGCACAGGACGGGGGACATGCAGATGTCATCGGCATTCACTAGCCGTGCCTCCAGGGCCCCTTTCATTAAAGGAATAGGAGCCAAGGAAGCAAAGGCCGCAAAATCGGACAGGAATAGGACCTGATCTATATTTTGCAGCCCGGGGTGTTGGCCTGTACACGGGACCATGAAATTCATGGTTATGTGTACCGGCCCATATTAATGAGTGGGTCAGTGCGCTATCCGTGAAATACGATCAGATTAATGACAATTCTCCTAGCTCCATCTAAAGGCCTTTTATGAAGTTGGCAATGGACTTGTTATATCTTCGATAGGTGCTTGTTATGTCCAAGAATCTATCCATGTAAAGGGACCTTAATTTTTTTATACAAAATAATTCTAAATTTAAAATTAATCTGAACGTAAACATAGAGCATTGGTTTGTGTACCCTAGGGGGAATGCCCTGTAGTCCCTGAGTGTACATGCCATGGCTGAGAAGAACAATGTTCTGAAGCACACTGGAGTAATTGGTGAATAAAGATTCATTCTTCGCCATGCAGCTCCCTGGACCCTCTCTGCTTTGGGCATTGAGCAATGATATCACATTAGATGATCCTAGAGTCGAGAGTAAGGGGGGAACAGAGCGGTGAGTAATGAATCTAATGCTCCAGAGATTATACTGCATGTTGGTGCACTTTTGGGGCCATTGTAATGTGTAGGGAGACACTGAGAAGTCCTTCTACTATGTGTGAGGGCACTGAGAGAACTTATATTTTGTAGTGGGTATTGAGAGGGTCATTATACTGTGTGTAAGGGCACTGAGAGGGCCATTATATTATGTCTAGGGCCACTGAGAGAGCCATTACACTGTGTGGGAGGGCATTATACTGTGTCCGTGGGGGCACTGAGGGAGCCATTATAGTGTGTGGGGGTATTATACTGTGTGTGGGGGCACTGAGGGAGGCATTATAGTGTGTTTGGGGCATTATACTGTATGGGGGGGGCACTGAGGGAGCCATTATAGTGTGTAGAGGGCATTATACTGTGTGTGGGGTAACTGAAAAAGCCATTATAGTGTGTGGGTGGCATTATACTGTGTGTGCGAGTACTGAGGGAGCCATTATAGCGTGTGGGGGCATTATACTGTGTGGGGGGAACTGAGGGAGCCATTATAGTGTATGGGAGGGCATTATACTGTGTACAAAGGCACTGAGAGGGCCATTATATTATGTCTAGGGTCACTGAGAGAGCCATTACAGTGTGTTGAAGGACATTATACTGTGGGGGGCAGGGCACTGAGGGAGCTATTATAGTGTGTGTGGGGCATTATACTGTGTGTGGGGGCACTAAGGGAGCCATTATAGTGTGTGGGTGGCATTATACTGTGTGTGCGAGCACTGAAGGAGCCATTATAGTGTGGGGTGGCATTATACTGTGTGGGGGGAACTGAGGGAGCCATTATAGTGTGTGTGGGGCATTATACTGTGTATAAGGGCACTGAGAGGGCCATTATATTATGTCTAGGGCCACTGAGGGAGCCATTACATTGTGTTGGAGGACATTATACTGTGGGGGGCAGGGCACTGAGGGAGCTATTATAGTGTGTGGGGGGCATTATACTGTGTGTGGGGGCACTGAGGGAGCCATTATAGTGTTTGGGGGGCATTATACTGTGTATAGGAGAATTAGCTTTTCCTCTGATATCACTGCTGGTGCAGGAGCATTACTTTGGTACCATTTATAACTGATTGCTGATTTGAGTTATTTGGTTAGAAACTTCATTTGAAAAGGTTAGTAAGTACTGACATAAGAGGGGAAACATGTGACACTTGAGTACAACCTTCTAAAGCAAAATCCAAAAATGGATTGTCAATAGGTTCCTATCCCTTTAAATCTAGATGGCTGAATCAGTCTGTGTTTTCGACACATTTCTGCACAAACAATATCATGTGAGTTAGTATTATGCGCTCAGATGTTTTCTCCCTCTAAAGAAGACTAGAAACAGAACAGAAAATATGCTTTTCACAATATGTTCTGAGATTTGGCCATGCTGAGCAAGAATATTTGCAGCCTCATATCAGTCAGATAAATGAGCTTTTAGGGATAATTCTCCATCTTTGTCTGGGTGCTGTTATCTCTGTGTGTGTAAGGTAGAACATGAAGGCATGTTGTATATTGAAACATAATACCCTGTTCCTTGCAGCTGCATTTCACATTATTTTTTGAACAAAACTTCTTGAAATGAGAGAAGGCTGAAGTAAAAAAGAAGCAGAATTTGACAAATATAACAAAAAATATAAATATTAATAGGGCAATAAAATAAAAACAGCCAGAGATATAGAATTTATAGGCCATTGCCAAATCAGATGGACTCCAACGCCTACGTACAGGAGATTGTATCTTATAAGTAGAAGTTCTAGAGATAGTGGGGAATGTCTTACAGTGCCTTGCAAAACTTTTTCACATTTTGTCACCTTACAAACACAAACTTAAATTTATTTTACTGAAATTTTCAGTGATAGACCAACACAAAGTAGCAGATAATTGCGAAGTGGAAGGAAAATGATACATGGTTCTCAAAATTTTAGTCAAATAAAAATCTGAACAGTGTGACGTGCAAAAGTATTCAGTTTCCGTCATATATCAATACTTTATAGAGTCTCTTTTCTCTCCAATTACAGCTGTATTTCTTTTGGGGGATGTCTCTACAAGTTTTGTGCATCTAGAAACTGAAATTTTTGCCCATTCTTCTTAGGAAAATAACTCAAACTCATAGATATTAGATGGAGAGCATCTGCGAACAGCAATGTTCATGTCTTGCCACAGATGCACAATGGGATTTGGGTCTGGACTTTGACTGGACCATTCTAACACATGAATATCCTTTGATCTAATCCAATCCACTGTAGCTCTGGCTCTATGTTTAAGGTCATTGTCTTGCAAGAAGGTGAATCTCCTTCCCAGTCTCAAGTCTTTTGCAGCCTCCAACAGGTTTTCTTCCAGGATTGTCTTGTATTTAGCTCCATCTATTTATTAAAAAAAAAAAAAACTATGAGCAAGCACCTTTCTCCAAAAAAGGGTAATTTTTGATTGTGTTAAATGTTAAAATGTGTAAAAGTGAGTGACAGCGCAGTGTATGGTTAAACACTGAAGTTGTATCTACTGCTTACCATCTGTCTTTCCATAGACATACATCTCAAAAGCATTGAAATATAAATAACCCCTATTACGTTAGGAGAATCGGTAGTGATAGAAATAGAGGGAAAATATCAGCAGATTAAATTAACAATATAAATAGTACAGAATCTAATGAACACACAAATAACCTTTAAGAGTTACGTGTCTGGAAGGCAATGAGGATCAACGTCAATTCCTGCGCTTCCTGTTCACTTACCACTCTAGACACCAGAAAAACTCATTTGTGATGAAAATCACAGAAAATCAATATGTTGAAGAAAAGTAATATAAAGGTCTGTGGGGTGTCCTGATGAGGCTGAAAATACTGAAATGATGGGGAGACAAATTTTCAAAGAAATGTGAGATCTCTATATCACTTACAATGTGTTTTCCCACCAATATATTTCTTTCAAAGGTTATTACAGCAATTACTGCTGCACCGTCCAAGTGATGCTACACAAACTATATAGTGAGGTACACAGTGAAGAGCTCTGGCTATGTGTCTTCTGAAAAAGAGACAATAAACGGGAAGAAAGTTTGTGGAGTCATTTCTCCTTGATCTTCTGAAATGGGAATGTATTTTGTTTATTTTAGGAAATTGTTGGGGATTCGACACCCGGCACTCCCATTAATCTGCCGATACCTCCACAGTAACACAAAAAACAAGCGAATAAATACATGTCAATAAACATATGTTAGTGAGTACATTCATAAATCTACTAAAGCAAGGCTCACACAGTGACAAATAATAAATGCTAAAATAACAAAAGGAGAAAACAATACAATGAAGAATTGTCTAGAGCCCTATTCACATAAGAGGTCATCTCAAATGGATGGTATGTCTGAAAAAAATTGTAACAGTGCCACAATAATTGTGTGCCAAAATGGTTGACTATATGAAGGATACTATGGTTGTCAAAATTCATGAACCAAGGTATACACTGAAGCTAAAAAATATACTATATAGTATCAATACATAGACAGTAGGAAGTAAAGGCATAGGAAATAGAGATGAGCGAGTAGTATTCGATCGATGAGGTACTACGGTATTTGAAATACTCGTACTCGATCAAGTACCACTCACTATTCGAATGGAAAAGTTCGATGCAGACCCAGCATTGATTAGCTGAATGCTATACAGTCGGCCAATCAACGCTGCTTCTTCTCCTACCTTTAGAAGTCTTCTCCGTGCAGCTTCCCTGCGGCGTCTTCTGGCTCTGAATTCACTCTGCCAGGCATCGGGCCTGGGCAGAGCCGACTGCCCATGCCCACTTGTAGTGCGGGCATGCGCAATCGGCTCTGCCCAGGCCCGATGCCTGGCAGAGTGAATTCAGAGCCGGAAGATGCCGCGGGGACGCTGCACGGAGAAGACTGCACGGAGGATCCAGCCCGACCCTCACTCGTGGACTTGGTAAGTATAATTTGATCGAACGTTGCCTACCCCTGAAACGAGCATTTTCCCCCATAGACTATAATAGGGTTCGATATTCGATTCGAGTAGTCGAATATTAAGGGGCTACTCGAAACAAATATCGAACCTCGAACATTTTACTGTTCACTCATCTCTAATAGGAAATGTATATTTCACAGACCTACCTAATATCACATGAATATGTCCAAAACATCCAAGTATCTCCAAGAATGCACTAAGCTATAACAGTATCACCTAGCTGAATAAAACGATACCAACCAAAATAGAGATGATGTGCCCCAGAAGTTAATAAACGTAAACTTCATTGGGTAGATTGATAGCTCCACAGTGTACGGAGGTGAAAACATCTTTTTACACCGTGTAGTGCTCATTCATCTTGAGCTGCAATACTAAAGGATGTCCACAATACAAAGTACTGATCCATCTGCTACCAGCTCCATACACTTTGTAGCTATCAGCTGATCAGAGAGGGTGATGGGCGTTGAATCCCTGCTGATCTCATATAAAAGAGATTCTGCCATTATACTTATCCCCTATCCACAGAATAGGTGATGAGTCAGATAAGAGGCGAATAAGAGCACCAGCGCACCTACATGACTGCAATCTCTGGCAGGCTCATACAAGTGAATGGTGCTCTGGTGCTACATTCCCAGGGAGGATACAGGGGGGATTTCTCCTCCCCAATCTCCTGATCCCAGCAGATTAACTTCCAGTTATCTGGAACCTATTCACTATTCAATGGATAGGGGAGAAGTATCAGAAAGAACCTTTTAAAGACATTTGATAGGACGTCAATGTGAAGTCTTGGACACTCTTTTAACAATATTCAAATTTCTGATCCTCAAGGTTAATAAGTTAGAAACTATAAGAAAAATAGTATTAAATGGGTTCATTCTGGTACAAAAGTTACAGTTGGGAGGAAAGCAGCGAATGTACATGGATAAAGGAGAAGTCAATTCTGTAGTTCATGTAAGGAGGCTGTACACCTCCCACGGGCCGTAATCGCAGCGCTAAAGCGCTGCGGAAAGAACCGTTGCTTGATTGCATTGTGTTTCCAGCGTTTCCGTAGATATAATTGACATGCTGCGATTTGCAAAGCCGCAACGGAAAGAACCGTTGCTTGATCGCATTGTGGTTCTTTCCGCAGCGCTTTTAAGAGAAAGTTCACAGAGTTTTCCTCCACGGACTTTCTCTTAACATTATATCTACGAGAAAAGCCACCGGCGTTTCCGTAGATATAATTGACATGCTGCGATTTGCAAAGCCGCAACGGCTTTGCAAATCGCAGTGAGTCCGTGCTGCAATTTCTTCCGCAAAGTGGGGATGGGATTTGCATGAATCCCATCCCCTTTGCTTGCACTGTACAACGCCGCGATTTTTCCCGCAGCGTCTCTGCTGTGGGAAAATCACGGCGTTTACGTCCCGTGGGGCCCCGGCCTTACAGTGGGTTGTAAAAAAAAAGTTACTACCACCACTGGCAAAATAAAACCGTCATCTATATGAAAATTACAATGGAGAGTGAAAACTATTTTTAAAAACTTTTTATTAGTGCTTTGTGCTATTAAAAAAAACATGAAAAACAATCAAAAATGAAAAAATAATTTGAATAACGTATGAAAAAAAGAGCCTACCCACAAATCTTCATGTACCAAAACTGCTTACGGACATGAACTGGGAAAAATGGCCTGGTCATTAAAGGGGTTGAAGTTCACTAGGGAGTCTGTCATCACTTACTTCTCCCAGGTTTTGTATATAATGAACCCAGGGGTTCTGGGTTGGTTCCAATCCCAGGTCATGTGATCAGAACCAGCAGCCTGCCCATGATTTGCTTCTCTCCTGTGTTTACTACTAGTTACCAGTATCCCGGGGGCTGGTTGAATATATCATTATAATAGTAAGGTTATCCCCCATAATACTGGTAACTAGCAGAGATTGCATTAACAGAGCAATTGGGGCTGGGGGCTGCTTCCAATAACATGACGAAAATTGGTTGTTTTTTCATGTGGCTAACCTGCAGGTTTCAATGCAGTCCCCCACAATTTTCATACTTTGCCATGCAAATGGTAAAAGTTGCAGTTTAAACATGTAACAATAATTGACATGCTGTAGATTGACACCTATGGTGCAGGTCACTTTGCCCAATAGGTTTTAGTTGCGGTATGTGGATGAGATTTGTATAAATCTTATTCACTATGATGCTACTGTCAATTGCAGCAGGCGACTTTCCAGCCTTAGGACCCAAAATGAAGAGGAACTAAGGACTTCCACCTCCAATTCTTCTTCATTTTCTGGCCCTCCAGCTTCCCATGCTGAAAACCATAAGTAGACCTTTGGCTTCTGACTGGCTGCGCCAGACGATCCTCAAGTGTCAAGTATCAAGTTATACTTTGCTACATTTGTAAATCACTTCTTACACAAAAGAAGAACTACAATGGATCAAGGGATATCCTTGTAGGTGAAGGACATTCCCACCATTAATATAGTAGGAACGGACTTATAACAGTAACATTGGTTATACTTCAAGATGTAGCAATGGCAAAATCAATAACAGGATTTATGAAAGAACTAGACTCTTCAGTTGCGTCTTGTTTCTTCTGGTTAGATCAAGGAACGGTTGACATTGTCTTTTTTAACCTATGTAACTGTATAGCTCTGGGATATACATATAGATTCCCATACACCTAGAGGAACTGCTCTGACATATTTGTAGTTTTCATGAATATCTGTTCCTCTCACATACATTTGCCTTGGAATTGGATGGACGATTATTACATGGTACAATCTATTCCCTAGTAGACTAAGTGAAGTGTAATTGCAGGTTTCATCTCTTTCCAGGTGACAAGTGTTGATGCCTCTCATATTTTAGTGCTATATCGAGCACCACTAAAGGTTGATACACATCTCTCTCTTCAGCCTAATGACAAGAAGATAATCTTCCGGGGAACCGACCATCGACGTCAACTAAATTTCAAACCACGATCATGATAAAAAGCCTTGGTTTAATGACCCGGGTGCAGATCAGTCACATTGTTTTTCCACACCTACAGAAGCATTGAAGTGCAATAAAAATATGTACACCTGTCAAAAAATATTTTACAGCAGGTGAAAACGCTTCCCTTGGGTGGTTGTTATCTCTCTGATAGTCGCCATTCATCCTACAAGACAGCTAACCTTTCAGATGAAATCTATCACATAGAAATAATTTATTGTCTGTGACTTTCCACTGTATCTCTCACCTTATGAAACAATGACCTGGATACTTATAAATCTGTACAGCATGAGCGAGCAGATATAACTTACAGGTTATAGGAATCGTGTAGTAAGTTCATACAATGTCTCCATTACAAAAGAAAGGAATGACAATGAAGAGCTGAGTAGTATACACCGAATGTCACCTTTTTTCAGCGTGCAGCATCCCTATTGTCAAGGACATCTGTGCTAACTGGAAAGCGTTACAGTATCTGAGCGGCATCATCTAATATAGTGGAATAGTAACTGGTTATGGGTTTACATGAATACACCAGCTAAATGAATACTCGCTGTTGTGCCTAGAGGCTGGTGCATGATTAAGGGGTGGACTTCTTCCCCCAAACTGCTTCTAAACCACTTATATGCTACGGGAGGGCTTTTTAGTTACATAGCAATGGAAGCAATCCATAGTCTTCCCCCAAGCACATCCAGTCTCCTGGCCTTCTGAAACAGATAGGGGTTACAGTGCTCATGATGTTGTTGCAGGAATTATGATGCAGGAGACTTGAATTGAAGGAACAGATCACGTGTGCTTGATAAGCATGCATCAAGATAACCAACAGTTTCCAAGTAATAGAGTCACAGCTCTTACAACAGAGGTCCACTGTGGGATTACAGTAAGCTTGGTGGGTGATAGTTCCAGCAGCCTGTGCTATAGTCTCTCTCTATAGGTACCAGTCTCTCTTACTCACTCTATCCATGATGGCCTGGCACAATCAATGCTCTAAGATCCTTGATACAGTTAACCTTAGACTCTACAAAATGCACTTAGCTATCTCTGATACTTCACTTTTGGTTGAAGTCAACTCACTTCTATGTATTATGTCTCAGAGCAGAGCTGTTGTAGTATTTCTCAGGACTAGATCATCTCACACAAGACCTTCCTCTTTGGAAGTTGGAAGAAAACTCTCCTTCTCCTCCCACTTATTGGCTGAAAGCTACCAATGGCTCATTTTCTCCCCATCCACAGTGGAGGAGGCCATTTAAGGGGGAATACATGAGTTACTTATAAAACTAGATACATATTGCATATAAACATGGCAAAAGCGAAATAATCAGCACATCCTCACTTTAGCAGTGCCCTGCATAGGCCCCGTCTTCATTGCACCAAACAGCTCATTTCCATAAGAAATAATACTGTAGTTTAATATCTCAGCAGCAAAATTGCACTTTGACATAAGAAAGAAGGTAAAAAGTTAAGGTACCAGCCCTATCTCTGTATATAAGGAGCAATTTTGGTATTGGTAGACTCCTATTAAAGAATATTGTTTGTCTCACATGTAGCGCTGTGAAATCTTAAGGATTTTTATAAGCAATTCTATACCTCGCTGGGAAAAATGTATGCAAATGAATACTCTTTGAAAGAAAAACAAAGCTGTGCTTGTAATGTCAACTGCAATGTCTATCAGACATAGACCACCACCACAGACAGTATCCTTCTGTCACCCACCACCTGTACTGGGTCCAGGGGGCTCCCCAGGACAGAGCTGGCCCTTCTGATCAGCCTGTCAAGTCTATTTCTGTCCCTGGTTGATCTACTGCTCCCCCAGCAGGCCACGCTGAAAAAGATGGCAGAAGCAACCACAAAGTTATACATTTATACATTTATACATACATACATACATACATACATACATACATACAGTTATACATTATAACATTGTCTTCATAACAACAAGAAAGGAAAACCAAGCACTCCAGCCACAGATTTGTCACGCATATGTTTGGGGGAGAGAGTCACATTATTGTATATATTATAACACAGCCTTCATAGCAATAAAACAAACAAGACAATAAATGTGTTGCCCTAAACAAATCAATATTTGCACTTATTCCAATTCTTACAATTTCTTATATTCGTACAGAAAAATATAAAGATTAATTATACCTATACAGATTCATAACAATGGCTTATACGGTACTAAACATAGCAGTATATCGATAACAAGTGCATTGGTCAGTACATGAAGTTCTATTGCAATGAATGGAAGATTCCATTGATAGCCTTGAGCATAATGACAAAGAGGCATGGCTCATAGGCAAGTATGAAACTCCATTCAGACAGATCACAGAGCTTCCTCAGTGACATCTAAAGGGGCATTCATACTGGCGCCCGTGTCCTCCCGCCAGGTCTCCTTACTATTCCCGGGGAAACTACATAGGGAACGGCTTCTCAGCGGTCAGTTTTAAAGCAAACCGCCGGTGTCCATATGCAGTCTCTCTGCAGGGAAACCATTTTTTGGAGGGTCGAACACAAAGTCCTGCATGTCCAACTTTGTACCCATACAAATGAAACAGTTTCCCCATAGAGAGGCCGCATTCGGATACCCGCGGTTCACTTTAAAAATCCATTCAAATGAATGGGTTTTAAAATTGACCATCGGGAAGCCGTCCCCTATCCAGTTTCCCCCGGGTGGACATGTACGCAAGTGTGAATGTCCACTCAGGGTAAGTTCACACTACTGTTATTGATAGGATGAGAGTAATGGACATTAACAGTATAGAGTGACTAATGCAGACAAAGCCCCCTCTATCTGGTGACTCTGTATTAATTCTGATGTAATAATCATGGTGGAAGCTTTCTTCTTTTTTACTTTTCTGACAGAAAAAAAATTCATGCGTACAAGACTTTTACTTCTAACACAAAAGTAAACAAACATAAAAGAATAGAAGACAACATGTTGGTCAATGGGGTTGCTACCAGTCATGTGAGTCGGGGTCCTATTCCTCCACCCTAATGGATCAGCAGACTAAGTATGTGCACTGCTGCTCCATTCACTGTCTATGGAACTGTGAGAGATAACTGACTACAATACCTGCTAATCTCAAGCAGTGCCATAAGGAATGAATGGAGTGGTAGTGCATATGTTTGGCTTGTAGCTCCATTCGGAGAGAAGTTATATGTATATACAGTTGTATGTTGTACATTGTAAGATTGCTTCCCATTCCTTGCAGGCCACTAGTGTCCTATGGTTGTACTTTTATGGCTTTACTAAACCAGACAATTTATAATCAGAACCAATTCTGTACAGATTGAACAAGCAAAGAATGCTGACATATAGAATTTCTAGTGATTACACAATAGTGAATGTTGAAGTACAATTTATATTATTATACATTAAAAGTAAAGTTTTTATTCATCTCATTGATTGGTATTAAACCTCCAATAAGTCCAGCTCTTTTCATCTGTTAATAGGCTCCATACCAATTGATTCTGACACACTTGGAATTTCTTCTCCAGCCCTAATCTTTCCCAAGCAATCAATTCTGTTATTTTTGGTGTCTCCCATGCTCTTTAGACTCTATACGGTCAAGAAGGCAGTGTCAGGCAGGAGCAGACATGGGGCGTGATTCTGACGTCTGACACTGGCTGCCTCTGATTGGAGCTCTGAATAACACCCCCTGCCTGACACCGTCCCCGGCCTGACACTGCCTTTCCGACATTACAGAGCTTACATAGCACATCAGGCACCAAAACCAACTTCTTGTTCAGGAACTGTGGGGGCTGGAGAGAAAATTCCAACTGTTCTATAATCAGTGGAGCAGTGACTATTAACAGATGCTAAGAACTTGAAGACTTGAGGTGGTCAAGAATGTACTCCTTCGCATCTACTTCACAGGACTATATGACAGATTGCAGTGTGCCAATCTGTAGGACTGTTGTATATTTATAGGCCCTCTTCCACCAAGGATTGCAGAGTTCTTGCTTCAGGTGGACTCCACACATGGCTAGAACATAACTAATAACTAGAACATAACTAATAGAGATGAGCGAACACTGTTCGGAACAGCCGTTCCGAACAGCACGCTCACAGCACACTCACAGCACGCTCCCATAGAAATGAATGGAAGCGGCCGGCACACGGGGGGTTAAGCGGCCGGCCACCGGCAAAGTCTGCGTGCCAGGTGCTTCCATTCATTTCTATGGGAGCGTGCTGTTTGGATCAGCTGATCCGAAGAGTGTTCGCTCATCTCTAATAACTAACAGTAATCTGAGTGTAATTATAAGAGCCTGATCACCAACACCATATCCAGTGTCAGATATGTCTGTATTTCCCCAGGAAGGAGTTTTTTTAAAATGATCAAATAATGTTAACAATAAGAAATGCAAAATATAGGGGAAAGAAAGAAATTTAAGTAAGAAAATATAACCCCTAGAATAAAGCATTCCAAAAAGTGAAATATCCTAAAAGGGTTAAAACAGCTTCAAGATGAATTGTCTGCTGCTAGAATAATCTCAACGTAGTGTTTGCCAATGTATAATTTTTGTAACAAATTGAAAAAAAAACATAATCGGAAAAACATTACAAAAACCTGCAAAATATAAGAAAAATATACTTTCCTGTTCTTTTTCCTATACAACTTTGGTTTTACTGCCCTCTGCTGGTCACCTTCTTTGCTTTATATGAGTCTTTGTGACAAACATGAAGACCAAGGTTACAAAACAGAAAAATCCTACTTTATACAGAATTCTCTATCGTAGTTTTCATAGTCGCATATTTCCTTTTGCATTAGAATTAAGTGAAATCTCTATGAAGTATAAGATCATGGAGAATGAAATGGGGATCTGTATAAAAGCATTTTAGCTTACATTGCCTTATGTATGTATGGTTATATAATAGATAGTGATAGATAGATGGATGGATAGATAGATAGATAGATAGATAGATAGATAGATAGATAGATAGATAGATAGATAGATAGATAGGAGATAGATAGTGATAGATAGATGGATGGATAGATAGATAGATAGATAGATAGATAGATAGATAGATAGATAGATAGATGATAGATAGATAGGAGATAGATAGATAGATAGATAGATAGATAGATAATAGATAAATAGATAGATGATAGATAGATAGATAGATAGATAGATAGATAGATAGATAGATAGATAGATAGATCAGTACCAAATTCTTTGCTGGCTAAATGACTAGGAACTATATAAATACTATTACTGACTCTCAGGTTACATATATAGGGGTTGTCCATGATCAAAAAAAAAAAGGGGTACATGCAGGAGACGGTGTAAATAGCAAAACAAGCATTTCCTAACCCTTTACCCAATTTGCCTATCCAGCATCAATTATCTTATAGGTGTAACATGAAGCTCCTGGGCCCCAGTGCAAAATCTATAATTGGGACATGTAGAGTTACCACCCATATTTTAATGTGGCAGACAAGTGCCATAATCCATTATCTAAACTTTAGATGCAAAAATTGGTGAGGATGTTAAATTTGGCAATATGTGAATGTTTTCCTCCTTTTCCTACGTGCATGTTTGAAAATCAGCACCAAAAATTGTGTCTTTTGATGCAGATTTTCCATGTGGAGTTCCATGCATATACAGGCAAATGTAGGTACAGAATTTTACTCGTGCAACTCCTGGATGTGTATGTACCCTGACAATGCTGCAGTTGTGAGGTCCCATCCACAACATGTGAATTCAGCAGCCAATCACTAGTCTTATAGTTAAACTATTAAGGGCAGTGATTGGCTGCAGCAGTCAAGTATTATTGATACGACATCAGCGCTGCAGCCATGTAAGCAAAAACCAACCAATCAGACAACCCCTTTAAAAGAATGAATAATAAGGAGGAAACCAAGTCTAACTGCTATGTATGCAGCTAAGGAAGAAGCTTTACTCCTCCTGTTTGAGACTGATGATAGATATATAAGGAAGACTCAATATAACTACACATTAAAAGGCCATTCATAAGAAGAAGTGCAATGCAATGCCATTTTTCTCTTGTATTGGCCACTCTGAGAGAAATGTACTCCCATCTGCAGATTTCTTTGCTGATAACAGTGAACCTCAGGTAGTTTCATCTGCTGGGCCTTGTCAAGGATTTCAGCTGCAGCCAGTCTTCATCCATGTAAGCAGTTGTTCATAGGATGGTCTCAAGAACTTCTACAAACCTTGGCTGCGACAGGGATTAATCAGTAAAAATAAAGTAAAAACTTTATGAAGATTTATAGCCTTGGAGCCAGTGGAGGGTGCACTTTACTGGGCTGTGGACCTGGAGGAAAATGTACCCCAGCATAAATGATGATAAATTTGGACCTGCCCCCTGGATGCCTTTGCCCTTCCCCCTGGACACCTTTGCCCTGCCTCCAAATAGCTGAGCTAAAAATGGAACACTGCTTTGCACAAAAAAATTGGGCCAGTGTTCCCAATGGGAAGTCGAGTGAATCTATGGCTAACTGCTGGATGTATAATCTCATCCATAGCTAGATGCCAAATTGGTTTCTATCTGTCTTCCTTAATAATATCTCCTTATAGTGATCATTGAAGAAGGACTATAAGAAACCAAACTACTAAAACAGCTATTTATACAATGAATGAAACTTCTGTTCAGAGTGTAAAAAGTGATTAAGCGGAAGGATTCACCATAGGAAACCATTTTAGATCAGTTTTCCCAGCAGCACCGCAGCTTTAATTTCTGTTCAATGAGCTGTCAGAGTATACATTCACTCCAAGAACTGAAAATTTGTGTTCAGCGAGGCGGATACTACTGCAGCACTCACCTCTGTTCTACCACCGGTATTCAGTATTATACAGCGTGCTATAGGATTTCATTGTGAACTCCAATCCAACAATGCAGTATATATTATACGATGATTTGCTATAAGATAGAGATGATGCCATTGGCTGCTCGCTGTCATTGTAAATAACCAGGCTTTTCTGCTGTGCAATGAATATATCAAAGTACACTTTGTAGCATCCGTGTGTGTATAATTTACAATATTGTTGTTTTACAGTAGACGTCCTCGATTAATATTTACACAGTGACAAGTTCATATTGATATGCAAGTCAATGAGAACAGAGGTGAGCTGGATATGGATTTTAAAGTCAACACTGATATTTGTTGGCTGCAGACTGAGCGCTTCCATTTTAGTGCAGAAAAGAAGAACAATAATGTAATAACATTAACTTGTATCTGTACTTTGTGACTTTATAAATAATGCCGTCTAAAATCACATTAACCTACTTGATTTAAAGGATCACTGCGTCCCAGGGAAAATCAATAGAGTACGTTGCGTAATATAATTATCTTTTTCACAACTGAGATAACATCCTGTGGCCTCATACTCTATATCCTTCATCCAGAAGAAATAAAAATGCATAGATATTAGATTATAACAGTCTGCCATGGTGAGCCCATAACTCTTATTTCATATCATACCGTTCTGTGCACTGTGCATGTATTATTTATACTTATATATTTACTATTAAGATTATTTTATGATAATAGAAAATATAAAAATAAATATAAGATAAAATACAAAACTAATCATTTCAACTCATGTTCTTCTTCAAATGAGCACCTTATAATAATTTCAAGGGAGTCTGTCACCAGAACCCAGCCTACAGATAGACAAGTTAGGCTCGGTTCACATCTGTGTTTGGGGTTTCCGTTCCCTTCGCCACATGAAGAATGCGGAGAGAAAAACGCTGCAAGCAGCACTTTTTTCTCCACATTTGTCATGAGGAGAAACAACATGGACTCCACTATAGTCTATGGGGTCCACTTTTTTATGCGGATAGGTTTCCGTTCAGGAGGGACCAAATGGAAACCCAAACGCAGATGTGAACTGGGCCTAAGGGTCACCTGAATCGAACAGTGTTTTCCACTTACCAAGATATCACTGTTTTTGTCAATGTAAAAATGAACTCTTTGGAGTAATGTGGGCGTTGCAATTGCTCCAAAGAGGTAAGGTGACGGCACCCTCATAGCACCAAAGAACTTATTTGTATATTGTCAAAAACAGCGATATCTCAGCAATAGGAGCACTAATTCACAAGGAGAAAACACAGTTTAAGTAAAGTGACCCTAACCTGATCTATCTGAAGAGATTGCTTTGATATGCAGGATTTTGTTGACAGACTGACTTTAAAAGAAATCTGTCACCTGGAAAGTTTGCCATTAAGTTACCATGTCAGAAATAACATCCAGAAGAGTCACCCAGGATGTGTAGCCAAGTAATCCACTTCTACCCTGTCTTCAGGAGTGAGGCCTGATGTACTGTCACTTACAAACCCAGCAGGGTAGACATTGTATTTCCCTATTCTGATGTCATATATACAGGATTTCATCAGTTCTATTATTCCTTAAGAGCACAAAAGGATAAAATACAGGTGAGGTTTTATCATCTTGTCCTATGAGATTTAAAGAGGACCTTTCATGGTTTGGGGCACAGACAGTTCTATATACTGCTGGAAAGCCAACAGTGCACTGAATTCAGCGCATTGTCGGCTTTCCTGTTCTGTGCCCCGGGTAAAGCGCTATCAGTCCCAGTACCGTAGCTCTTTACAGTCAGAAGGGCGTTTCTGACAGTCAGTCAAGAACGTAATTCTCCAGAGCAGCGCCTATTGCACTGTACAGTGTGAGCGGGGAGGAACGCCCCCTCCCTCTGTTCACTGTGCTCGTCCATAGATGAGTATTATCAGGAGGGGAGGGGGCGTTCCTCCCCGCTCACACTGTACAGTGCAATAGGCGCTGCTGTGGAGAACAACGTTCTTGACTGGCTGTCAGGAACACCCTTCTGACTGTAAAGAGCTACGGTACCGGGACCGATAGCTCTTTACCCAGAGCACAGATCGGGAAAGCCGACAGTGCGCTAAATTCA
The DNA here is from genome assembly GCF_031893055.1 of Leptodactylus fuscus. Taxonomy (NCBI): domain Eukaryota; kingdom Metazoa; phylum Chordata; class Amphibia; order Anura; family Leptodactylidae; genus Leptodactylus; species Leptodactylus fuscus. The sequence continues at coordinate 63,715,654 of NC_134266.1, forward strand.
GCGCACTGTCGGCTTTTCAGCAGTTTATAGACCTGCTTGTGCCCCGAACCATGAAAGGTCCTCTTTAAGGCTGAACATGTCTCTGTCCATGGTGCTGATCTTACTGATGTCCCCTGGAGAGCTGGATGTGAACAGTCAGGTACATCTTAAACACCCATTAAACTTAGGTCCTAGGTGCTGTTTTTGCTTTCTTTTTTATAAAAAAAAATTATGTTTTATTTTAGTTTTTATTATGTTTTTTTGCCTCCCACTTAGGTGATACTGCAGCAAAAAAAAAAAGATTGGATAGTGTGATTCGCTACAATATTACAATTTGTATTACTACGCTTTAGTATTTATTTGTATGATGTATAGATGATTTATTTCTGCACTTCCTATCCAGTATCCAGCTAGTACAGCACAGAAGGTACGCGGCTAGCCTGTGTAGTTTGGATGGTGTCATGTCATGCTGAAAATCAATTTACCTTTTAAAAAATATTGATTGACATTGTGTTGTTTACATGACTCAGTGGTCTTCTAAAATCATTCAAGCCGTCTTTTCAACATTCTGCGTAGGTAGCGACAAAATCACCAATATGCTCCTCAATTCAATATAAGCAAGGTGTTTTTTTAGCAAATCAATGTTTTCCACATTTAGCATTGTTTGTGACTGCAGTTATTTTGCGATTATATAATAAAAACTATTGCTCCTGATTTTTTCTAATGATGAGTACCTGCTGCAAATACAAGCAGAGTGATGGAGACATAACCATTCGGGTAGCATTAACACTTTAGATGCTGCTGTCAATATTGGCAGTAGCATTTAAGTGGTCCAATAAGGAGACGTTTCACTCTATTAGGCATCAACCCCAAATGCAATAAAGGGGTTCCTGATGTTAATATGTGGCAGCCAGAGGCCTAATGTAGGTCACAGGTTTCTCTGTCAATTTAGCATTGACAGCAAAATACATTACACTACATAAGTAATACAATGACTTATCGCCAGTTCAAGTCTCCTATGGTGTTGTAGTGTAAAAAAATAATGAATAAAACAGTAATTCCCCATCTTAAAATGTTTGGTTAATACAATAACAGTAAGAATACAATATGCACAATTTTGAGTATTGCCTCGCCCATAAGGACCTCAGCAATACAATTTGCTGGCATGGTACACATTACCAGAATTGCCTTTTTTTGTACAAAAGTGTTATGTTCCCCAAAATGGCATCAAATATAATAAGAGGTCTTCATACAAAAAATTCCCTGTACAATTCTGTTGCCAGAAAAATAATAAAGCTATGAGTCTTGAATAGTAGCAATGCACATAAAGAAAAGCATTTGAAAGACTTTTGGAATTGCTGTTTCTTCGATTTTGTCACATAAAGGGTTAATCTAAGCCCTCATTCACATCAGCGTTTGGATTCCATCTGGGGGAGTCCACATGAGGAACCCCCGAACAGAATACAACTGCAATTGCAAGCGCTGTGCTGTAAAAGCACACGGACCCCATAGATTATAATGGGGTCCGTGAGCGTGCCTCGTGCTTCCCGCACAAACCATGCGGACAGGAAAGTAGATTGTGAACTACTTTCCTTTCCGCAAATCCCTGCAGAGTTCTGGCGGCAAACACACGGACCACATTATAGTCTATGGGGTCCATGTGCTTTTACTGCACCAGTGCTTGCACTTGCATTTGGTATTCCATTCTGGGGGTCCTCATGTGGACTTCCTCGGATGGAATCCAAATGCTGATGTGAACGAGGGCTTAGTTAGTCAATGAAACATATCTACCCCAAAATCATGCCATTAAACACTAAAAACCTGCCCTCATACAGTTATATTGATAGAAAAAATATATTTAAAAAATTAACTTAAAAACTAAGTTATTGCTCCTAATATGCAATGATGGGAAACAGAAGAACATTGCTTGATCTTTAAGGTCCAAAACAGGCTGGTCACTAAGAGGTTAATGGATAGCTTTACATGTGGGCAGTTGAAGAATGCTCAAATTCCTGATTTTAATGTCAAGTAAAGCCGAAAAAAAACCCCCTAAAGCTAAGAATTCAGGAGGTGACCTCCACAATATAAAAGAGGATGTGACATAGCAGGTGTCCTGTGGCGCTATCTCTCTGCAGACTGTTGCTCCAGTATCCATGCCCTTTACAGCAAATGTTAGGATAATGTGAAATACCTGATATACGTCTGTCAACGTATGAGAAGCTTTAGGCTTTTCTGTAGGCTTTATTAATAGCTTCCTTATGTAGGACAACTTAAGTTTTATGTTATGTATGTCTTCAAAATATCTTTAATCCTCTGGAACCATCGACTAAAATAAGCTTCCTCCATGTTCTGTATATTCAGCTGTGACTCAGACCATGAGCCATGCTAATTTATTTCTGCACCTCTTCATTTTGTGTCTAAAAACTTTCTTGATAATAGACAATTATCGTCTGCTCATTTGCACTTTGGAGTGAGAAGGGATTAATTTGCAGCTTGACCAGTTTGCCCTCACCTATGATTATTACACCACTTATATACTTGTCCTGCACTATAATCACTTATGTCTCCGTTATTTAGTTTCCAAATGTAACCAAATGTGTCTCTCATCAAATAGTTTTAATAGAAGAGATATTACATTCATTTGTTTCACAAGTGGAATTGTGAACTTTAATCAGGTTTCGATGAATCATCTTCTACAATTAGGAAGATCGTCTGATTATTCAGCAAGACTAAAGCTTATTTTATAGGAAAAAATAAGGTGTGTGGTATGGAAGAAATATTCTAACCATGGAGTCATTGACAAAGAGAAGAGCTTAGACTGTAAAGTAAAGTTCTGTTTTTTAAAGAGGACCTTTTGTGTCCTTGGGGACATGCGGTTTTATATACTGCTAGAAAGCCAACAGTGCGCTGCTTTCCCGCTATGTACCCCAGGGCTGGATATATAGGTGCTGTTACCGATGTCCACCCACTGTCAGTTGGGCGTTCCTGACAGTCTAGCTGGTTTGTGAGAACTGCCCCTCCTGGCAATAGTCGTCCATACCCCTATACTGTCAGAGGGGGTGTTCATTACCGCCCAGTGATGACACTAAGCTGTGAAGAATGCCCCCCAATACTAGTCTATGGATGAGTACTGCCGGGAAGGGGGGGAGGGGCGTGGTCCTCACAGCTTAGCATCATCATTGGGAGCTATAGACAAGTACTGACAGGAGAAGCGTTCCTCACAGCCCAGTTAGACTGTCAGGAACGCCCTTCTGAAAATGGGCAGAGATCGTTGCCGTTATAACGGCATATATTTTAAAGTAAGTCTGTCACCAGAACCCAATATATAACCCCACCCTACAGAGAGATAGGAAAAGGTCACATAAATCAAATGTTGTTTCCCCTCATAATCTTGTGAATCCATTGCAGAGATATTGCTAATTTTGGCAATATGCAAATGAGCTCTGGCGAGGTAAGCGGCAATAACTCTGCAATGGATTCACTATGGCACACAACATGGCAACACAGTCCTTGAAGAGGTGAAAGTCCCCCCTCCCCACACACTATGTAGATGCATATATATATATATATAGAGAGAGAGAGAGAGAGAGAGAGAGAGAGAGAGAGAGAGGATGGTTAGCTTATTACTTTGTAATAAATTATCACAAAATCTTTCTGATTTTAGAAAAGTTAAGTTATTCAACTGTGAAAATGTATGAGGATGTATATTCTGACATTACAACTTACCAGTAGTTACATCTCCATCATGGGTAATAGGAAAGTTATAACCCCAGACCATGAAGGAAACATAGAGGTGAATAAACACCAAAGTAAAGACACTCATGTACTCAGTATATGAACGCAACATATATTTAGGTTGAGTACCACTAGATAATATTTTATTGTCCTATGTCACCTCGGTTAACATAGCCAAAAGAAGTCACTTACAGGCCACATTGACATTAGCTGTAGATGAGGCTGTATTCTTTTAAACATGTGTGTTTTCATCTATGGGTTATAATGTTATATTACTCCGTGAATTCCATATGCAATGTTTCCAAACAATGAATGAATTGTATTGAACCCTTTTACAGTTTTCACTTTCTTGCCCCAATGTATTGAAGTTGAAATTCTGTAATCTTAAAATGATATCTGTCATTTTGATGTTCGTAATGTATCAGATCAAGCCTTATATAGCTACTGGCTAAAGCCTAATGTTATGAGATCTAAACACATTATTATTATTATTATTATTATTATTATTATTATTATTATTATTATCTGTATCTTGATTAATTGATTAAGACTGCCAAAGAAAATACCAGTTCTAATAAACTTCCCCCATTGTCTCCAATGGCCTTCCGACCCATATCCTCCGTAGACATGTGTATGAAAAATCATCCGTTTGTTGATGAATTTTATACATTCATGTAAATCTATTCTTGCTGAGATTTTTGGTCTCTAGGTAAATAGGTTTCTATACTTCAGTTTTTCTTCCTCTTCCTTGTCTTGCATCCTTGTCTCCAGCATCCTTATCTCTTTTTTCACTTGACGGTTCATTGTTGGATCCAGATCTATGACTTTCTCAAAATCCTTCTTTGCTTCTGCTTCATTCCACACTTCGGCATTAGCTTTAGCTCGAAGGAAGTAAGCCTTCACCAGACCTAGGATGAATCAAACAACTCAGGTCAATGGACCAGTACAATTTACTACCTGAAGTTCTTAACAGGTCTTAGCTTACACAATAATATTAGAAAGTATGAGATTATAAGCACAAGGGAACACAGAGGAAAAGCTCATGGGAATATCTAACTAACACCAGACAAGAAACACATTTCACATTTTGTACAGTGGATATTATTACAGTACATTAAGGAGGTTCCCATCTAAGTCAAATCCTTCCAATGACATTATTAAGTGTGCTCTATTCAACTCATGTGGTCTTCTGGACTCTGTCAGCAGTCATTGATGGTGTGATGGGATTATGATACTCCTGTATGTAGGCCACATGATTCCATTAAAAAGAAGAGATAACCATAGGTTGGCAATAAGATCAGGCTATACTTAAAGAAGTTTCCCCTTTCCAGAGAATAGATAGGCATCTTGATAATGGATCATGAGATTAGGGTCCCTTAGTGCCCTGTGTGAATCAGATGGCAACAGTTCCCACCCTATAACACTCTGGTGGTGGGAATTATTCCTAAATGGAGGTGGCAAAGCGCCGCAGCAACTTAGATACCACAGATGATTAGCAGCCAGGATCTAGCATCAATCATGAATGTTAGTGGCGGGTGCCTGCTGTATAATACAGCCTGTACCAATTCTTTATAGAGGGGGCTTAAGTCTTATATTATCCCTCTCCAACATCATGACATGCTATTATGTTAAATATTGGGGGAAGTGTTTATAACTACGAGTACACATGAAACCAAATTTAACTTAAAAAGTTAATTAAAGTAAATAGTTTCAGCAAATTTTAACTTAACTGCTATAGCAAGTTATCAGATTGAAGTTAAACTCTTCTACATCTGTACCTATTATTTTTTACCACCCTCTTGGGTATGGAAGCATTGTAGATCACACCACCAATGTATATTTCTACATTTTGATCTCACAGGGGTCTTTCAGACATGGCTATATACAATTTTTTTCATAGCTTTTTGCATCCATATTACAATTCTTATTTGTAAATATTTCACAGGAGCTATATCCACTCTCTATGTCACCCTTGGTGAAGATGGAGTAAATTAGTGAATAAAGATCAAACATTAAGGATGCTTCCATCCAGGGTTCGGGCCGCAACATAGCGGCACAATGGGATGGGGCCGTCAGTGCCTTCAATCACTAATTAATTATGGGCTGGTTCTCAATAGTGGCCATCTAATAACAGCAAAACTGCTAGTAATGAGCAACAGCTCATGATAATCAGTGTGTCACCCCTAGAGTACAGTAGCACCCTAAAAAATGGATAAAGACTAGAAATTTAGACTATAAACCATCCAAAACCACCCGATAACATTACTGAGGTCCAGAAAATATTCCCAGAAAGATTATTGGCGTTATTAATATTATCTATAGCTAGTAGTGATGTGTGAGTCTTGTCAGATTCGCTTTGCGAACATGTGTGCAGTTAACTAACATAATACGTTTCAAATAAACTTGTTCTGCTCGAACAGGATGTGCCCAGATAATTTGCTTAGTATACTATAGGGTTTCTACAAGCAGGTCAAGCTTAGACCCAATCACAGGTCTCAGTGGTGACCTTGGAGCTGAATAAGATGGCATACAGCCCTACAAAAGGACCAGAACACCAAAGGTAGGAAATGGAGAGCCCAACAAATGTAAATGTTCTTTTTTTTACACACTGCTGCTCCATAAAATGCACAGCATATATAGATGGCCAGCTGGGTTTGGAAATCAACACAAAAATTTTGGAATTTTTGGAAAATGTTAATGAACTTGGCTAGTTACAAACCAGTTCATCCATCTCTAATGGCTAGTTTGTAGGACTGGAACAGCCAGTATGGACTAAACTGTCTTTGACAGCTCTGTGGTTAGTACTACTGCATTGCAGTACTGGAGTCCTAGGTTCAAATATGATTAAGGCTAACATCTACTAGAAGTCTGCATGTTCACCCTGTGTTTGCATGGATTTCCTCTGTGTACTCTGGTTTCCTCCTACACTCCAAAGTCAAATTGATAGGTGATTAAGTTTGTGAGCCCTATATGGGACAGTGATTGACCATGTCTGTAATAAATATGGCTGCATCTGCTAAGTAATTATGCAACTAGCTTCATTCATTGGTTGTCCAGTTATCAACCAGCTTCATACTAACCTTCCCTCATACTTAAAGGCAAGTGTTCTCTTATTTTTCGGCATTTCTCAGTGGCTTGTGATTCTGTAGACCATCAACTTCTCCTTAGTATGCCCAGTACTGGCTCCAAGGACAACACTTTCTCATAGTTTTCTTTCTATATTTTTGACTGCTCATTTAGTAAATCATTGGCTGGACTGGGCTGATCACCTGGATGTGCTGTACAGAAAGGGCCACAGTAGGCTCTACCTGCTCAGGTGGCTGAGGGTCTTTGGAATCCAAGGGGCACTTCTTAGAGTTTTTTTCAACTCTGCAGCACCATGAGCCATCTTCTTCAGAGTGGCCTGCTGGGGAGTAGCATATCAACCAGGGACAGAAATAGACTTACCAGGCTGGTTAGAAGGGCCAGTTCTGTCCTAGGGAGCCCCCTGGACCCAGTACTGTCAGTGACCGACTGCTTCACCCCAAGTGTGAGAAGGATCGCTATCGAATATCCTTCCTTCCTACTGTGGTTAGGTTACATAATCTACATCAGGCTAAGCAAAGATCACTCTGCACAGAGAACTAAATGATCCTCAGTCTTTCTTTTCTTCTTAGTTGCTATGACTCCTAATATCTTTTCTATCTGCTATTCTGAGCTTGTATGTATTCTTTCTTGTAATATATTACTGTATGTTCATGCTGCTGTAACACACTGAATTTCCCCATGGTGGGACTATTAAAGGATTATCTTATCCTATCTTATCTTATTTGCTGGTGCTATTTCTTCTCCTCTGCCCCTTGCTGTTGGGATTCCTCAGGGCTCAGTCCTAGAAACCTTCCTCTTGTCTCTCTGCACAGTCCCTATTTGGGTTTCAGTACCATCTTGATACTGATGATATCCAATGATATTCGTCATCTAATGATAACACCAAGGTCATTGAACCAAACAAGTCCTCTTACCTCTTGGGTTACCCCTATTTGCTCATAGATTGTCAGCTCGTGTTAGCAGGGCCCTTACTCCTATATGTTAATGATTTGTTTTATAATGTTTGATATTGTCTGCTCATGTATCCTCTGACTTATTATTATCATTATTAATAATGTTTATTGCCACTATCACAGTTCCCTGTTTATAATGTTCAATGGTGCACAGAGGACACCTAACACATTAGTCATTCTGCATGATTGCTTTCGCATTGCCCAACAGACGTCACGGATATGCTTCATCAAGGTCTTCATATACATGACAGATTGTTGCTCATCACAACAAGAGCTAAAACTGTATGAAAGCAATTCAGAAATGAACAAATACAAGATCCAATCTATGAAAATTAGTCATTTCCTTCACCTAATCACCGAACTGCAATGACATCCTATTGTTCCGAATGAAAACCAGATAGATAATAACATTAGCGCTATAGGTTATTGCTTCCTATGAAGTGATATTTACATTGATAATTGTACACATTGTATATCATTTGGAGTAGATTTAACATTAATCCCCTCCGAGTGGCCATTATTATAATGTCTCTACCTGAAGAAAGGAAGAATAAACCTTTCAGTCATTGAGAGAACCATTTGTTTCAATATAAAGAGCGACTTATATCAAATTAATTACACTGAGAGATTTAGCGAGAGTTCCTCATAGGCTGTTATGTACACTGCATGGCTTCATGATGTGATATATGAAATATTGGATCTGTAAATTGGGCAATTTTCTTTGAATTTGTGTCCTTCAAATCCTCCGTCTTTGAAGTTGTGTTAATCTCTCAGCTCAGAAGATAATCTTGGGTTGTAAGACGTTTAGAGTTTTACAATTGCCAGTGGAACATGAAGGCGCACAGAAGCTTTGCGAGAATTTTCTTTAGTTTGTGTATAAAAAAATAACGTTGGAAAACAGTGAAGAAAATCTATGGCTGTTATTAATGTACATTGCACAATGGTGTCATAGCAAGGAGAACTTGAGAAAGCGGCTTAAAATAAATAGTGTGTTTTTTAGTTTTTTTAGGTTTTCAACTTTTGTGTTGTATTGTATTTTACAAAAATCCTTTCAATAAAAATTACAGTTTAAAAAAAAAAAAATAGTGTGGACAAAATGGTATTTCTGCTTGTTTGGAGGAAGTTTTTAGTCCATGATCCAAAACTCAGATCAGTATGTGTCCAACACCCAGCACCACTATCAATCAGATGTTCTCAGTAGGTGATACACAGAGAATAGAGCAGGAAGCAGACAGCTCCGTTCTCTGTGTAGCGGCTGAGCTGAGTAAGTGCAGGTCTGCTCCATTTCAAATGAACGCAGTAAAATAGCCTGACTACTACACAGAAAGCAGTGTTTCCGCTCCATTCTCTGTATAAAAGCTGGTGACATAAGTTGCACAATGGAGGTGCCAGGTGTCTGATCTCACCAATATGGTCATCAATATTTTAAGACCCCTATTAAAAACTTGTTTATCATAAAACCCACTCAGACAACATCATAACTTGCCTACAAAACCCTTGACAGGCGGTAAATCATGATACTACCATTGGATGGAGGCACAGACACACAAACATAGATATTTCATGATAAAACACTGCCAAATCAAAAAATTGCACTACACTAAAAAAAAAATGGTTTGTTTTTTCTTTAAACATTAGTCGTGTCGCTTCACTCATCCCAGGATATGATAATCCAAGAAAAACAGTAAGGCTATGGGGGGATTCACACCTGCGCCCGGTCTCAGCTTTGTGGGTTTCCGTCTTCTGCCGACAGGAGATGGAAACCCGGCATTCAGTGTCCGCTCGTGAGCACCCGTGAGCGTTTTGTGGTCTCCGCAGTGAAAAAACGATCTCGCCGCGGAGACCACAAAACGCTCACGGGCAGACACTTGATGAATGAGTTTGAAAAGTGACTGCCGGTTTCTGTCTCCTCTCCGTTTCTCGGGCAGAAGATGGAAACCTGCAAAGCGGCAACTGGGTGCAGGTGTGAACCCGCCCTAAAGCCGGCAATGCTTCAATGTTTTTCCCGTACGCTTTGGAAAACTCTGGAAAACTCTGCAGACTTTCTGCTTCTATTGTACTTATAGGATAACCCCCGGCATTTCCATAGGTATCATTGACATGCTGTGATTTCCACAACTGCAACGGTTTGTGAAATTGCAGCACGTCCACTGCACATTTTTTTTTTTTTTTTTTTTAAATGTAGATTGTGAGCCCCACATAGAGCTCACAATGTACATTTTTCCCTATCAGTATGTCTTTTTTGGAACATGGGATGGAGATCCATGCAAACACAGGGAGAACATACAAACTCCTTGCAGATGATTTAATGCCCTTGGTGGGATTTGAACACCAGGACTCCAGTGCTGCAAGGCTGCAGTGCTAACCACTGAGCCACCGTGTGGCCCCAATCCACTGCACAAATTTTTATGCAATGTGTGGATGGGATTCACTAGATTTACACCACATGGGGCCCCAGCCTGAAAAAGGACACATCTGTACAAATACTGGGAACTAAGAGGACCAAGCATTATTTGTAATTAGTATTAGTATTTTATAAGGTCTATTTTTAAAAGTTATGGATCCTTAAAAGGGTTGTCATGTTTTTCTAAATTCATACAGTCCCTTTTAGTTATCTACCATAATAAACACACCAATATATGTACTTTATATGATATATGATACACATATACTGTAAAAATCTAAAAAGATATTTCCCCTTTAAAATGTTAGAACGTGGATTCTCATTATTGTACCTTCAACCTTCTTTGCTGCTGAAAGTTGAGACACAGTCCTCACTAGCAAACCAACTTTGACATAGAGCGGCAGAACACATAGCTTTGCAGTCTTCAGGGAGCTAGGAGAGGTCAAGGAACCCTTCAGATTAGCTCTAGTGTCACCAACTAGCTTGTTCTACTATGTCAGATTTTATTAGGGTGTAGAAGATCAAATTGTCCAGAGAGAGTGAAGAAAATGAATCTTCTTGTACAGGAAACTGTATTAAGACAAAGTAACCTGGAAGGGCAGATGGGTACCAGAGTAGGACGACACGCACAACACATATGCTCTTACCAAGACTCAGAAAGGATAAATTAAAGTAATAAATGGGTCCTGGATTACGGGCTGAAACCATGCCAGGTGGAAATACAAACAGTGCCACCCTGTGACCTTTGAAAGGAAATTAAAGAGTAAGAGGCGAGAGATCTTCTCTCATCCAAAGTCATTTTGCGGCCCCCTTGTCTCTATAATCTTATCTTTACACTGGCTGTTCTCCAAGAACAGAGACAAATAACAGACAGCATTGATGGTGAGCGCACTGTTTTCCAGCTAGCACATGTTATTTTCTACTGTTGCATATGGCACAAAGTAATAACAATGTTTAAAGAAATGGATGTTTTCGCTGTCTTTATTTTTAGATGTTTACAGTGTAGTAAGTTATTTTTTTGCTGAGATTAGTTTATAGAAAGTTACAGAACTGCATTGTTTATATCTCAGGTGTATTCCTGATTTAAGGTGCCAGCACTGTCTGATGTCACACTCCTCCGCGATGGGTCTTACCCCTCTCCAAGGCCACAAAGCTATGTTTTTACTGTTTCAATGCACTACCGGGGGCTATAATTATTGTGACAGGGAGAAAAAAAACTGACAGACCCCTTTTAAGATTTTAAAAAAAAAATCATAGTATCATAGTTAGAGATGAGCGAACACTAAAATGTTCGAGGTTCGAAATTCGATTCGAACAGCCGCTCACTGTTCGAGTGTTCGAATGGGTTTCGAACCCCATTATAGTCTATGGGGAACATAAACTCGTTAAGGGGGAAACCCAAATTCGTGTCTGGAGGGTCACCAAGTCCACTATGACACCCCAGGAAATGATACCAACACCCTGGAATGACACTGGGACAGCAGGGGAAGCATGTCTGGGGGCATAAAAGTCACTTTATTTCATGGAAATCCCTGTCAGTTTGCGATTTTCGCAAGCTAACTTTTCCCCATAGAAATGCATTGGCCAGTGCTGATTGGCCAGAGTACGGAACTCGACCAATCAGCGCTGGCTCTGCTGGAGGAGGCGGAGTCTAAGATAGCTCCACACCAGTCTCCATTCAGGTCCGACCTTAGACTCCGCCTCCTCCGGCAGAGCCAGCGCTGATTGGCCGAAGGCTGGCCAATGCATTCCTATGCGAATGCAGACTTAGCAGTGCTGAGTCAGTTTTGCTCAACTACACATCTGATGCACACTCGGCACTGCTACATCAGATGTAGCAATCTGATGTAGCAGAGCCGAGGGTGCACTAGAACCCCTGTGCAAACTCAGTTCACGCTAATAGAATGCATTGGCCAGCGCTGATTGGCCAATGCATTCTATTAGCCCGATGAAGTAGAGCTGAATGTGTGTGCTAAGCACACACATTCAGCACTGCTTCATCAAGCCAATACAATGCATTAGCCAGTGCTGATTGGCCAGAGTACGGAATTCGGCCAATCAGCGCTGGCTCTGCTGGAGGAGGCGGAGTCTAAGATCGCTCCACACCAGTCTCCATTCAGGTCCGACCTTAGACTCCGCCTCCTCCGGCAGAGCCAGCGCTGATTGGCCGAAGGCTGGCCAATGCATTCCTATGCGAATGCAGACTTAGCAGTGCTGAGTCAGTTTTGCTCAACTACACATCTGATGCACACTCGGCACTGCTACATCAGATGTAGCAATCTGATGTAGCAGAGCCGAGGGTGCACTAGAACCCCTGTGCAAACTCAGTTCACGCTAATAGAATGCATTGGCCAGCGCTGATTGGCCAATGCATTCTATTAGCCCGATGAAGTAGAGCTGAATGTGTGTGCTAAGCACACACATTCAGCACTGCTTCATCAAGCCAATACAATGCATTAGCCAGTGCTGATTGGCCAGAGTACGGAATTCGGCCAATCAGCGCTGGCTCTGCTGGAGGAGGCGGAGTCTAAGGTCGGACCTGAATGGAGACTGGTGTGGAGCGATCTTAGACTCCGCCTCCTCCAGCAGAGCCAGCGCTGATTGGCCGAATTCCGTACTCTGGCCAATCAGCACTGGCTAATGCATTGTATTGGCGTGATGAAGCAGTGCTGAATGTGTGTGCTTAGCACACACATTCAGCTCTACTTCATCGGGCTAATAGAATGCATTGGCCAGCGCTGATTGGCCGAATTCCGTACTCTGGCCAATCAGTGCTGGCCAATGCATTCTATTAGCTTGATGAAGCAGAGTGTGCACAAGGGTTCAAGCGCACCCTCGGCTCTGATGTAGCAGAGCCGAGGCTGCACAAGGGTTCAAGCGCACCCTCGGCTCTGATGTAGGAGAGCCGAGGGTGCACTTGAACCCTTGTGCAGCCTCGGCTCTGCTACATCAGAGCCGAGGGTGCGCTTGAACCCTTGTGCACACTCTGCTTCATCAAGCTAATAGAATGCATTGGCCAGCGCTGATTGGCCAATGTATTCTATTAGCCTGATGAAGTAGAGCTGAATGTGTGTGCTAAGCACACACATTCAGCTCTACTTCATCGGGCTAATAGAATGCATTGGCCAGCGCTGATTGGCCAGAGTACGGAACTCGACCAATCAGCGCTGGCTCTGCTGGAGGAGGCGGAGTCTAAGATCGCTCCACACCAGTCTCCATTCAGGTCCGACCTTAGACTCCGCCTCCTCCAGCAGAGCCAGCGCTGATTGGCCGAATTCCGTACTCTGGCCAATCAGCACTGGCTAATGCATTGTATTGGCGTGATGAAGCAGTGCTGAATGTGTGTGCTTAGCACACACATTCAGCTCTACTTCATCGGGCTAATAGAATGCATTGGCCAATCAGCGCTGGCCAATGCATTCTATTAGCGTGAACTGAGTTTGCACAGGGGTTCTAGTGCACCCTCGGCTCTGCTACATCAGATTGCTACATCTGATGTAGCAGTGCCGAGTGTGCATCAGATGTGTAGTTGAGCAAAACTGACTCAGCACTGCTAAGTCTCTGCATTCGCATAGGAATGCATTGGCCAGCCTTCGGCCAATCAGCGCTGGCTCTGCCGGAGGAGGCGGAGTCTAAGGTCGGACCTGAATGGAGACTGGTGTGGAGCGATCTTAGACTCCGCCTCCTCCAGCAGAGCCAGCGCTGATTGGTCGAGTTCCGTACTCTGGCCAATCAGCGCTGGCCAATGCATTCTATTAGCCCGATGAAGTAGAGCTGAATGTGTGTGCTTAGCACACACATTCAGCTCTACTTCATCAGGCTAATAGAATACATTGGCCAATCAGCGCTGGCCAATGCATTCTATTAGCTTGATGAAGCAGAGTGTGCACAAGGGTTCAAACGCACCCTCGGCTCTGATGTAGCAGAGCTGAGGGTGCACAAGGGTTCAAGTGCACCCTCGGCTCTCCTACATCAGAGCCGAGGGTGCGCTTGAACCCTTGTGCAGCCTCGGCTCTGCTACATCAGAGCCGAGGGTGCGCTTGAACCCTTGTGCACACTCTGCTTCATCAAGCTAATAGAATGCATTGGCCAGCACTGATTGGCCAGAGTACGGAATTCGGCCAATCAGCGCTGGCCAATGCATCCCTATGGGAAAAAGTTTATCTCACAAAAATCACAATTACACACCCGATAGAGCCCCAAAAAGTTATTTTTAATAACATTCCCCCCTAAATAAAGGTTATCCCTAGCTATCCCTGCCTGTACAGCTATCCCTGTCTCATAGTCACAAAGTTCACATTCTCATATGACCCGGATTTGAAATCCACTATTCGTCTAAAATGGAGGTCACCTGATTTCGGCAGCCAATGACTTTTTCCAATTTTTTTCAATGCCCCCGGTGTCGTAGTTCCTGTCCCACCTCCCCTGCGCTGTTATTGGTGCAAAAAAGGCGCCAGGGAAGGTGGGAGGGGAATCAAATTTTGGCGCACTTTACCACGTGGTGTTCGATTCGATTCGAACATGGCGAACACCCTGATATCCGATCGAACATGTGTTCGATAGAACACTGTTCGCTCATCTCTAATCATAGTGTTTGCATGCGTCCTCTGACCATATTGTCAACACTTTGGTGGAAATGATCATACATCATATAGCAGTTTTTGGGATAAAATATACATAGTCCAGTCACATTAATGTGACCACCTCTCAAAATCCAGAATAACCACCTTTGGCAGAGCGGACCGCTGCAAGACATGCAGGAAGAGAGGGGATGTTGTGAAGATGATCACTGGAATGTTGAGTCATGCCAACTCCAGTGTCGTACATGTACCGTAGCTCTTCACTGTCAGAAGGGCGTTTCTGACACTCTGTCAGGAATGTCATTCCTCACAGTAGCGTCTATAGCGCTGTAATGTGAGAGCGATGAGGAAATCCCCTTCCCTCTCCTCACAATACTCGTCCATAGACGAGTACTGGGGGGCCGTTCCTCACCAGCCATGACACTGAGCGGTGAGGAACAGCCCCCCAGTCCTCGTCTATGGACGAGTATTGTGAGGAGAGGGTGGGGGTGTTCCTCACTGTTCTCACAGTACAGCGCTATAGATGCTACTGTGAGGAATGGCGTTCCTGACTGACTGTCAGAAACGCCCTTCTGACACTGAAGAGCTACGTTACATGCACCAATAGCTCTTCACCAGGGACACAGAAAGGGAAAGTCAATAGTGCGCTGAATTCAGCGTACTGTCAGCTTTCTAGCAGTGTATTAAACCACATGTGCCCCAAATGGTGAAAGGTATTCTTTAAGAAGAATGGACATCAGACAGACACCCGACAGACCAAATTATAGTCAGTGGGGTCCCTTGTGCTCCATTCATGTTTGCTATTTTTTAAGTTCCTTTTTCTGTTCTTCTGATCCTCCAACAGACCCGAAAAATGGATAACCGGAGCACATGTGAACCTAGCCTTCATTGTCACAGCATTGATACTTGCAGCAACAAGCAAAACTGTATGCATAAAAGTATCTGGTTGGTATCAGTCTGCATAGATCTCAGTATTACCTGGGTGGTGCTGGATTAGGTCAGTTGTGTGTTCTAAAACTTCATAATACTCCTCCAGGCGGAGCAGGCACTGGCAGTAATTCAGGATCAAGGTGTTGATCATCTTTTCCAGTTTCATCCAAGGCACCTCCCAGGGCTTTTCCTGAAAGCAGAAATCAGTATGTCACTGGCAATGTAATGATTATAAATCAGGCTTTGTCAGTGCTATGTCTGCTAAGCTATAAATTTTATCTTCTTGGCATCTAGTGATGACTTGTGAAGTGTTTTGTAAGATTTTGTGACCTCCTGAGGCCTTTTAAGATCAGAAGAGGTAAATCAATACCAATGCGACTGCTTGGCAGCATACCAGCTTCTGTCTATCCTATTAAAGAACAATGTATGCAGTATATAAAAATCTAACATCTCAAAATCTGTAGACTTAAAGGGGTTTTCCCATGAAAAACACTTATCGTCTTTCCACAGGACAGAAGATAAGTTTTTTTATCACAGAGGGTCGGTCTGCTAGGAATTCAAGCAATTAAACAGGGGTCCTGAGACCCCCATGTGAATGAAGCGGTATTGTGTATGAGTGAACAGCAGTCCATTCACTTCTATGTGATGACTATAGCTGAGTGCAGTCCCATAGAAATAAACTGAGGGTTGGTCTTACAAGTGTACTACTGTGCCATTCATACAGGAAACCATTCTTATGATGCTTGAGTCCCAGCGATCAGACTCTTATCCCCTATACTATGGATATTTGTAGGAAAACCTTTACATTTACAGTTCTGTCTCAAATGTTCAAATTTCCCTTAAGGGGATATTGTCACTCCTTGGGGAGAGACCACCATATAGGTGTGTGGAGACTTATTAAGCCTTTAGCACTCCACTTCGCAAAGGACCATGGGAAGAATATGCAAATCTGTCTTCCATGATGTAATTAGGAAGTCAGCTGCTGCCTCAGTATTGCAAACCAATAGAGGGCGCTCACTGGAATGTGCAAGCCTGTCTTCCCTGATGTAGTTAGGAAGACAGAATTCCAGTGAAATAACCCAATAAAGGCTGCTCCCTTTTGCATCATGCTCGACCTTCCAAGAGGCCTTTGTTTCGCAATGACGCTGGGATTATTACCAGGTATAGTCTCTCAATCGAGGACGGCCGTTTCGATGTACTTGCATCTCATCAGCTCGATGTAGAGAGGACTATAACCTGGTAGAGGTGAGAGGCTTAGACAGGGTTAAGGGGATATTGTCACTCCTTGGGGAGAGACTACCATATAGGTGTGTGGAGACTTATTAAGCCTTTAGCACTCCACTTCGCAAAGGACCATGGGAAGAAACGGCCGTCCTCGATTGAGAGACTATACCTGGTAATAATCCCAGCGTCATTGCAACCTTTATTGGGTTATTTCACTGGAATTCTGTCTTCCTAACTACATCAGGGAAGACAGGCTTGCACATTCCAGTGAGCGTCCTCTATTGGTTTGCAATACTGAGGCAGAAGCTGACTTCCTAATTACATCATGGAAGACAGATTTGCATATTCTTCCCATGGTCAAATTTCCCTTGTAATAAAAATGAAGTTTAATAGAAACACTCTCCTTTCCCAGGTACTAATAATCCTGCTAGTGTAGTGCTTGTATTTTGTGTTTTTTCTAGTTCCAGTTATATTATCATGTGCTCTGCTCCATTGTTTGTTTCTGGTGTCCCTATAGAAATCTGTTTTCTGTCTATTTATTGATCTGCTTAGTTAGCTTTTTCTTGTCTCTAGGTTCTAGCACTCTCCTCTTGTCCGTATTGTGCTCACTATTGCAAATTAGAGTTTCCATTAGGCAAAGTCGTTGGGAAAGTGAAGGTGTGTGGTGTCAAGTGGTAGGGTCTGCATTTAGGAAATATTTAGGGAAAGCTAGAATCAGGGTCAAATTGTAAGTGAAAATAGAGACAGCACTGGCAAAGGGCTGCCCGCCACAGGGAACATGCCAAGTAGTCCTGATGTTCAATAAAAATCAGACAGAACTCCCAAAATAAAAGTGGAAAATGGCCATACCCAAATTGTTGCCTGATGTTTATTGTTGTAGTCAGGGTCAGATATGGTCTGTTTGGTTGTTCAATCATGATCACCTCTTGGTTTCATCATTGGACTACCAGCGTCTGTTTGCTTCATAGTCTGGATGGAATCACCGTCATCCATTTGCCCCATCATTGCCAAGTTCCGTCATCGATTTGGTAAGTTTCTATCTTTTTGTGTTGTAATATGTGCTTCATATTTCTTGTTCACTCAGTTCCCAGATTGTTGCATAATTCAGCCCTACTGTAAGTCTTGGGTGTAACTAAGTTGCGGATAACTCGGCTAGTACCGATGTAAGGGAATTACTATAAATGAAGTCCAGTTCTGCTGTTTCGTGTCCAGCCAGCTTCATTACATTCCTACCAGACGTATTCCACAACATAATACTAAGTTACTGCCAGATCCACTAAACAAGCTGTATGAATATTTTTGTGGTTATGTTACTGTACCTTGGTCTGTAAATTTTTTAGGCAGATGAGCGCTTCCCTGTATTTGTTGGTTGCATCCTCATAGCGTCCCAACTTGAACAACCTGTTGCCTTCTCCATGTAACACTGGAACAGCTTTGAGCTTTTCATCATTGTTCAGTGCCCATGTCTCTCGCTTATACATACTGGGGGATTCTACCTGTAAGTGAAAAAAGGAGGGAGTAAAGTCTACAAATCACATCATTGTAGCATGAAAGATACAGTCTAATTCCTAATTATAATGGGACATACAATGGGCAATTTGAACTATTTTTTAATTGACATTTTCTTTTTGAGTTTCTAAATTGAGCAAATAGCTCAATGGCAAATTAATGGGTGAAGTTGTATGTTAAAAAAATTATCTTCGATATCAGCAAGTTGATTGGTTGGTACTTTCTTCATACAAGTATCCCGATATAAAAGGACAACTGACTTAAGATTGTTTGTCCCACAAAGTTTTGCTTTTTTTTTTGTTGTTGTTTAAATGTAGATTGTGAGTCCCACACAGAGCTCACAATGTACATTTTTCTGTATCAATATGTCTTTGGAATATGGGATGGAAATCCATGCAAACACAGGGAGAACATACAAACTCATTGCAGATGTTTTTTTGTTTTTTTTGCCCTTGGCAGGATTTGAACACCAGGACTCCAGCGCTGCAAGGCTGCAGTGCTAAGCACTGAGGCACCGTGTGGCCCCACAAAGTTTAGCATTTGTAAGAAGCAAAACTATTTTGCTCAGCTGATCATTGGCATATCTGCCCGGGCAATGCTTGGGAATAAACATTTGTATGTGCGTTCATTCACTTGATCGTGGCCACTGTAACTGGACCTTGTGTATTGCCATCATTAAAGGGATCCTATCATTGGATACCCTTATTTTCTGACTAACACGTAGGAATAGCCTTAAGAAAGGCTATTCTTCTCCTACCTTTAGGCTGCATTCACACTGAGTTACGTTGGCGTTTTTTGTGCTGTTTTTGTGCTTATTTTGCACATAACGCCGCGTATACGCCGCGTTTGCGCCGCGCTATTTTGCGGTCATGTTGACCGGTGCAAACGCGGCGTATACGCAGCATATACACGGCGTTATGTGCAAAATCAGCACAAAAACAGCACAAAAAACGCCAACGTAACTCAGTGTGAATGCAGCCTTGTCTTCAGATGTCTTCTCCGTGCTGCCGTTCGGTAGAAATCTGGGTTTTCTTCAGTATGCAAATGAGTTCTCTCGCAGCATTGGGTGTGGTCCCCAGAGCTCAAACAGCACTGGGAGCGTCCACAATGCTGCCAGAGAACTCTCCAGCAACGTCTCTATCTTCTTCTGGAATGCCCTCTCCCTGTGTCTTCTTCCGTCCTGGGTTTCAATCTCCTAGGCCTCAGGCCTCGGGCAGAGCCGACTGTGCATGCTCACGGCACAAGAAAATGGCTGCTTACACAGTAAGCTGGTGTAAGCGGCCATTTTGTTGTGGGAGCTTACACAGTAAGCTGGTGTAAGCCGCCATTTTCTTGTGGCCCGGGCAGAGCAGACTGCACAGATAGCCTGAGGGCTAGAAGATTAAATCCCAGTACGGAAGAAGACACAGGGAGAGGGCGTTCCTGAAGAAGATGGCGTCGTCGCTGGAGAGTTCTCTCGCAGCACTTTGGGGACTGCGAGAGAACTCATTTGTATACCAAAGAAAATCCGGATTTCTACCGAATGGCAGTGCGGAGAAGACATCTAAAGGTAGGAGAAGAATAGCCTTTCTTAAGGCCATTCCTATGTGTTAGTCAAAAAAAAAAAGGTATCCAATTATAGGATTCCTTATTATTATTATTATTATTGTTTATTTATATAGCACCATTACTTCCATGGTGCTTTACACTCCCTTTAAAGGAGTTGTCCAAAAACAATATCTCACTTGTCTATGTCCTGCACCTGCAATCACAGTTCAGCTTTATTTTTCACCAATGGGCGAGGATGCCACTGTTTCGTCCAAAATAAAAATTCAGTCCTAAATAAATCCTGAAAATCCTGTTTAATACAGAGATAGACTAATTAAATAAACTTAATTTAGTTACCTTTAAGAGTTCAATAATAAATATTAGAGGTTGGGGCTCTTTCTGCAGTTCATCCAGATCTTCATAGCCCAGTGTATGATAAGCAAACATATTTGCCAGCCCGCAGGTATGCATATGCCAGTCTGTTGGGTCTTTTCCTTCTGCAATGCGTCTTAAGCTCTTAGCGACAAGTGGATACAAACCAGTGTGCTGCCAGAGAAAGATGCAAAGAGGGCATTTAAAATGAAGGGAGGAAAAAATTGCTATTTTTGTGGTCACTATGCATAATTCAATCATGTACTTTATATAGTAAAAATTCTGCTTACTCCGGCCTACATAGTCACAGTCCAGTCATATTAATATGACCACCACCTACTTTTGATGTCAACGTTAAATAACTAATCGCAGAAGGCACGTGTCATCAGCCATTTGGGTGGAAGGCACAATGGACCAATACAAGTAGGCATCTATCCTTGCAGACCATGTTCATCCCTACATGCGAATTGTTTTTCCTCAGGATGATGGCATCTACCAGCAGGACAATGCGACGTGTCATAAAGCTTGCAGTGTACATGCGTGGTTTGAGGAGCACAAGGATGAGTTTACCGTACTCCCTTGGCCAGCAAATTCCCCGGACTTGAACACACTCGAGAATATATGGGACCACCTTGATTGGTTTGTTCGCGCCATGGATGCTCAACCGTGTAACCTAGCACAGCTGCCCACGACACTGGAGTTGTCATGACTCAACATCCCAGTGAACATCACCACAACATCCCCTCTCTTCCCGCACGTCTCGCAGTGGTCCGCTCTGCCAAAGGTGTTTATTCTGGATTTTGACAGGTGGTCACATTAATGTGACTGGAGTGTGTATTGACTGCTTTCCCTGTATCAGTGTTGGTACACAGAAGACTGTCAATCACATTATGTGGGCGGAGTAATCAGGACTCTTGTTATCTTTCGTAGGAGTCCTGTCAGGATTTACTATTGTGCTTTCATATAAACCATATATATCACATA
Source organism: Leptodactylus fuscus (assembly GCF_031893055.1). Classification (NCBI taxonomy): domain Eukaryota; kingdom Metazoa; phylum Chordata; class Amphibia; order Anura; family Leptodactylidae; genus Leptodactylus; species Leptodactylus fuscus. The sequence goes on from NC_134266.1 coordinate 63,736,938, forward strand.
GATCATCCTCTCTCCGTGATCCAACAGCAGAAATGACCTGACAGCTTTGATTCCAGACATATTTCTGTTTATTGTTAGAATCATCTTTATCAGCTTCTAAATTCCAGTAGCTATTAGAAATTCCAATAATTACAAAAACACATTGATCTTCCTATAACAAAAGTGATGTTTGTTTCTTTTTTGTATTTTACTGATTTTATTTTAACAAGACCGATATTAATGATGCTCCGTCTATGCAGCTCCATTTAGAAAATCTTGCTGTCTTTACATATTTCATACAAGTTCTTGCTCTCAAAGCAATACATTGAATTAAGCGAGATGCAGATATCCACATCATTAAATGTCAACGTGTCTCTGAAGGGAGAGATATTGCAAACGCTCAGTGTTAGACGGCATAATTAAACCTCGAATCAAAGTCGCAGGCAGATAATTTTGCTGATTCTCTAGCAAACATAGAGGAAATGATTAGAAGGTGCTGACCACATCTAAACTTCAGTCACTGAGAAATAACAAAAGAGAAATGAGCTTAAGGCCTATGGTTAAGAAAGCGCAAGATTTGTAAGAGTTGTAATTAGACGACTGCTATTAAATTCAGTGAAACATATGTGCTATGTACAACCGGATACAGTGAGAAATCTGCATTACTTGTAGCGTCTCCTATATTATAAATCAATGGTAACTATCAGTCATATAGGACAGCCTCCCCTGACTGCTGGGGAACGTGTGACTCAGATCACCATAGATCATTGCGCTCCAAAATCCTTGTGAGAAAAGCGTATTACAAATGTTTGCTATTGTTGTACATTACAGATAATATTTTATAGGTATTAAATTACTGAATTCTGCCGAAATCTGACTGCTAAGGTTTTCCTAGCAAATCCACCTCGACAAGCAATATTTTTTTCTATCAGCTCCATTGTGTGAATGGTAACAGATTTACAGTAAGATATTGCACAATATCTAGCCCTGTCACAAAGCGACAAAATGCCTAATAAAGAAATCCTCACGTATGTATCTCTCTGTGGAATACCGGGCTAATTCAATCAATGCATGATGTACGGCATTGGTTGCCTACCACTTATGGACCTTTGGGAACGTCAAAACAATACAGAGGTTAAAGTGGTTTTCTGGCAGGGAAAACGTTTTGGAGAGTCTCAGAATGGGTTAAAAAAAGAAAGAAGCAGCATTCAGCCATTATCATTCTGGATCCTTACTGATGTCTATTTTGTGGACACATACCGTCACACAGGATTTCTTATACATCAATAAGAAGGGGGATTGGTGAGGAAAGCTACATTTTTATCTCATTCTTTGACCCCCTTTGATTTTACCAATGAGTATACAGATACTGCAGAGCTTAACGTGACATTATTATTATAGTCAACAAATTATAGTCAATGCAGTGCAGGTAACGTGTTAGTGGGGTTATGTGGGGAAAGATAACTTTTCACAGTGCAGTCACAGTGATCCTTACTCTATAAATGAGGGTCCTGGTGCCCCAATTATTAGATTTAAAGAATGCAGTGGGGACAAGATGTTTCTGTGTTCAGCCTTCCCTCTGGCTCTTACCCTTGGTTCACATCCATTCAAGGAGTCCACATGGGGACCCCCCAAATGGACTACTGAATGCTTTTGCAAGTGGTGTGCAGTGAAAGCACAAGGAACCCATAAACAGAAAAGTAGATTGTGAAGTACTTTCCTGTCCGCATGTTCCCTGTGGAGATCTCACGGCAAGCACACTGACCCCATTATAGTCTATGGGATCCATGTGCTTTTTTTTTTTTTTTATGTAGATTGTGAGCCCCACATAGAGCTCACAATGTACATTTTTCCCTATCAGTATGTCTTTGGAATATGGGATGGAAATCCATGCAAACACGGGGAGAACATACAAACTCCTTGCAGATGGTATAAGCCCTGGCGGGATTTGAACACCAGGACCCAGCGCTGCAAGGCTGCAGTGCTAACCACTGAGCTACCGTGTGGCCCCTTTCCGTGTGCTTTCACTGCACACCGCTTGCAAATGCGTTCGGTAGTCCGTTCGGGGGAGTCCACATGGGGACCCTCCTGAATGGATTACCAATGCAGATGTGAACGAGGCCTGCGTCACATGACCGACCCTACTCTACTCTATAGACTAGCAAATTGGTTATGTGACAGAGTTGTAGCATCAGAAGGGACGCAGAGGAAAAAGACTTGGGGTGCCAGGAGACTCTCTTCTATGCAGTAAGAATGTTTTTCCAGTGCAGAGAATGTAATATGAAAAGTTATCTCTACCCAAATAGACTTCTTAAGAGTCAAGTTAAAGGGGTTATCCCATGAAGCGAAAATGTCAGGACCTCTCCAACTTGACATTTAGCTTGACAGCAGCCAGTGTGTTTGGGTGTGACTGGTGGTGGATGGCACTCCTATTCACTTCAATGGCCGTGCAGCCCATCACCAGTCATGCCCATATTCATTCTGGATGCTGTAGCGGTAGAAAGGTCCTGGTGTTTTTGCTTTGTGGAATACCCATTTTGAACTTTGTTACATCTGTAAGATAGATATCTGAAAGATACAAGTCCTTAATAAACTAGATTTACGATCTGTGAGACGTTTCCCATATTATCATCTTTCCCTCTAGGCCAGTTTTTTGGTGTAAAACAGTTGCCAATTGTTGCACAAACCTATTTTTGCACAAGAATTAAAGTACAGTAATATTTTTCTTTATAACAAAGGTGAATGACACATGAGAATTTGGTAACATATCAGAATTAGCCCCTTGGGACCTTCTTCTTTAAGCCAAAATGAGGCACTTAATAGAGAGAGGGGTTTCAGCTTTGGTTCTCCGGGCCAGTCCATGTATTATGTGAACAGTTTTTCTCCTGAATAGATGGTATGCCATGCTACATATCCCTGGCTGCTGTAGTGAAATGGCTAGGCATAAGATTCCCTGTGATATACAATTAATCTCTGAGGAAGAGACAAACATGTGTAGCAGTCTGTACTAGGCCCTGTATCATGAGGAGGCCCCAAAGGTCTCTTTGCCACATGAACTATACCACTGTTCTAAATGGGAGAGAGGTAGGGGCCCCATTACAGATTTTGCATTGGGGCCCAGGAGCCTCTAGTAACATCTCTGTCTATGGCCATATGGTTTTGCATTTAGAAGAAATTGTTCACTTTACTAAGACCAAAACTTTGTGATCATAAGACCACATCATCAATGTCTGATTGTTGAGCATCCTTCGGATAGACCATTATTACTGTATTTCAGTCACTTTAGGCAAAAATGTCACAAAACATTTTATGAACAAACTGATAATGGCCATATTATCTAAAAATACTTTTGTTATAAATGTCAGGCCAAGAAACTGTTTGATGGCTATTATGCATTTATTCCATATTTTTCAAAAAAAGGTCTTCACATTTTATGACTACGGGATTGTTTAAATGAGTCGCTATACAATTCTAAGGACCCTTCTTTAAAATAAATCTTGGGGCCATCTAAAAATACAAGACTGTTGTCACCCACTTCCTTCCTGCCAGAGAGATGTCAGCTATGTATTAAGCTCTGCTTATCCCAAGAATGATTTGGGAGGAAACACAATTTTCACTGAATTACCGTTACTCAGCTAACATTAAGAACACAAATACCATTATTCTCTACAGAACAAAAGCTGTCAAGCGCTGGGTACATAAGGCAGGACTGAAAATGTATTGTGTTTTACCTGAAATTGTAAATAAGCTTCCACAATTTATATGCATTCCAAACTAACAACAACCACCAACATTTGTCATGTAGGAATAAATCGAGTAAACTATTGTAGCTTTGGTAATGCTTAAAATAGTTAGAAATTATTATTTACTTATTGAAATTCTGCCCCAAAAAATAACACCACTTATGACCAGTGGCATAACCATAGGGGTAGCAGCTGCCACGGGGCGCGGGATAGCTGCCACAGGGGCCCAGCGACAGCCGCTACTGCTGTGTTTTTTTTAATAGGCCGGTACCGGCTGGAGTTACTACTACGTACTGATCCTGGCAGGGGCCGGGATCAGTAAGTGATGCCGCAGGCCCCACAAGCACTGTTATACTCAAGGGTCTTTTAAGACCCTTGAGTATAATGATCAGAGGCCCAGTAGAGGTATTGGAACATAAAAAACACTGTTACTTACCTCTCCGCACTCTAGGCATGCTTCGGGCCTACTTGCGTGACGTCACATTATTGGGACCTGCATCCATATGCATCGCGACACAGACCCCCCAGTCACATGACGTCCCGGACGTCATTCAAGATGGCTGACAGCGACGGAAAATGCAGCGGAGCCGGGAGATAGGTAAGTAACAGTGGTTTTTTATGTTTTTATCCCCCCGGGTCTCCGATTATTATACTCTGTGGTTTAAAAAGACTCCAGAGTATAATAATTGTTAATGGGTGTCCACAATGGAGCATAATACTGTGTGTAAGGGCGTCTATGGGGAATAACACTGTGTGCAGGGTCCACTATGGGGAAGAATAATGTGTGCCGGGGCCACTATGGGGAATAATACCATGTGCAGGGGCCACTATGGGGCATAATACTGTGTGCAGGGGCCATTATAGGGCATAATACTGTGTGCAGGGGCCACTATGAGGCATAATACTGTGTGCAGGGGCCACTATGAGGCATAATACTGTGTGCAGGGGCCACTATGGGGCATAACACTGTGTGCAGGGGCCACTATGGGGCATAATACTGTGTGAAGGGGCCACTATCGGGCATAATAGTGTGTACAGGGGCCACTATGGGGCATAATACTGTGTGCAAGGGACACTATGGGGCATAATACTGTGTGCAGGGGCCAAAATGGAGTATAATACTGTGTGCAGGGGCCACTATAGGGCATTATAGTGTGCGCAGAAATGCCGGGGGGGGGGGGGCGGGGTGTAGGTGTCAGTTGGTCGGCGTCTTTGGCACTGGTCGGGGGGGGGGGGGGCATGTCAAAAGTTCGCCATGAGGCTCCATCATTCCTAATTACGCCACTGCCTACGACCCCTTATGCCTCTTTTATGTTTAGTTGATAAGCTTTGTGGTGCAAAGTTATTATGATAAGGCTTTTCTATGCTAGGAAATCATTATTATGGCCTGGAAGGTGACTAAAAAAACCAACATAGGTGCCTTGACTCCAGCTTAATAACAAATATGTCCCTCTATATCAACTACTGTATATTAGTAAGCAATGTCCCTAAGAGTTTGTAAATATTTGGAAACTCTGACTTAAGGGGTTTGAGACTACTCTGTAGGTTCTATGTTTTTGGGTGCTGGAGGGTGGGTTAGGGCATGCAGCATGTATAAATGGACATCAAGTGAGGTAAGCATGTGCTTATGGTTGGTGGCAGTTTATATTTTGAACCCTAAAAGATGGGCCATGATTGTCACAATTAAATCCTCAGCACTTCATATCTATTACCTTTTTGTGATTCTGTGAATAGCTCACATCCACAGCATTTCTGTGATATTTTATTAAAATACATAAATAAAATCTTTTTAAAAAGACTACTAGCTCCTGTATGAGTTATGTACCAGAGCAGGTGTGGACCCCCACTGTCACTGAACAGATTTCATTTTCAGTTACTTCTAAAGGCATTGTTTAAGTGGTCCCCCGATATTCGCCCTTTAAAGTATTCCTCCAGCTAGAATCAATATTTCATAGCTGAAAAGTACAGGTTAATATGAAAAACTTTGTAATATATCTTATTGAAGAAATATGTTTTCTTCTCCACTTTTAAAGCAAAGTTAGTTGCTCTATATTAATCCATGGAGAGAGGAGGGGAGACAGAAAAGAAACTGCCTTTACACTCTGCTATTCCTTGCTTTTTCACCACTGCTAGGTTGTAGATAAGAGACTAGGAGTGCAGGCATGAGGCAATAAATCAATTAACCAGCCACTAACCAGGAGAATCCTGCTCAATCCCTCCATTCTCCATAGAGTTGTATGTCAATACAGAGATGGATATAATGTAAACAAGCAGTCTGGCTGAAGATAAGGAGCAGGAGAACAGCCTAATAAGTGGTGAAACAGATCTCCTTAATAAGATATAGTACAATGATTCATATATTAACCAGTACCAGTACTATTCATTTATGAAAAGTTGTTTCCACCTGGAGATACGCTTTAAGGATCTATACACTACAGAGAACCACAAGGTTGCTACTTCTTGGAATAGTCTTTGCTCAGTGACAGTTGACTAAGGGTGGGGTCAAGAGACACATTGAGGAGGGAGGCAGAGATATAATCAGTGGACATGCTGTGGTGAGCAGGCAGAGTTTGTATGTAACCGGAAAGGTTAGGGCAAACAGCACAGGTTCAGTCAAATAGCACAAGCAGAGGTCAAACACAGGTAATACAGCCAAATTCTGGTAAACACCTTAGGCTGGGTTCACATCTGCGTCCCGGCCTCCGTTATGCAGGTTTCCGTTTTCCTGTCCGAAACTGTACAGGAAACGGAAAACTGCAGTCATTTTTCAAACCGATTCATTTGAATGGGTTTGGAAAGTGTCCGGCCGTGAGCACCGGGGAGCGTTTTGTGCTCTCCGCGGATAAACAGTTTTTTTTACCCGGACACAAAGCCAGACATGCAGTGCTTTGTGTCCGGTTAAATAAAAAACGGTTTTGCCGCGGAGAGCACAAAAGGTTCCCCGGCACTCACGGCCAGACCCGACAAACGGAGATCAGGCGCAGATGTGAACGAGCCCTTAGCTGGACAATAGGAACTAGGTATCTAATTACTCAAACACCTTGCCATGGGGAAGGTACCAGGTATGTTAGTGATATTTGGTTTGCACAGACCCAGGGTCCATGCCATATACAAAACTGGGAGATGTGGAGGAGAGGAGATTCAGTTCTAAGGTTGACCATACACATTAGATCTCTCCTGCCCCTCTCAACCCAAATACATATGTTCTAAAAGTGGAGAAAGTCACTGCCTGACATGACTTCCCAAAAGAAAAAGGATCAGGCATATGGGAATCCAACATGCCTGCATCTTATCTCTCATAACATCAGCCATTGTACACATTAGATGGTAAGGCAAATTTATCAGTTTAGCGTTCTGGTCATGTCATGACTGTGGCAACTTATCCGTCTCAGCACAACCATATTCACTTGATGAGTATGGCCAGCTTATACGTGAAAGAAGAAGCAACTGCAAACCCTTCTGTAACTGCGTTCAGCTGATTATTACAGATCGAGATTATAGGTGTGGGGGGGGGCGGTATGCTGAAGAATATATCATACAGGTAACATTGTAGTCAGATATACGGTACATGTACTGGACTGAGGTACACAAACATAACAGCTGATTCTGAAGATGTACTTGGAATGACTGTGAGTAAGAGCTAATCCCTTTATTCTTTGTAGTCGTCCTCTGTGCGGTAATTATTATATCAGTCTATGTATATGAGGTGATAAAATTAATATTCTGGTAAATTAAATTGAAGTTGTTTTCTTTTTGCCATATAAATTTTATACTCCATTGTAAAGAAATGTATCAGATTGTTACAATCTTATTAGTTCTTTCATTTGCTGCTTAAATTGCTTGTTAATAATATTTATTCTCCTGTAAATCACACCTCTGGTTTAGAAGCACAAGTTTTATCCTGTGCACAGACAAATCCAGGTTCTACTTTCTTGTGGTACTTTTCACCACCATAGTGAATATAAATACAGTAAGAGGAAATGGCATTCTTACAATAAATTCATCAATATACAGAAGTGTTGATGCTATTTAGAAATAAAGAATCTAATAGGTACCGAAGCACAGAGCCTGATCCTTCAGGAAATAGAGATGCAGGTCCCAAATTTATCTCTAAAACCATTCTGGTTTACGTAAGCGGCCACAAAAAAAATGGCCGCGCGCATGTGCAGTTGGCTCTGCACGAGGCTCGATGGCAGAGCTGACTGCGCGTGCGTAGAAGTTTGAACCCAGCGCCAGAAGAAGACACAGACCGTTCCAGACGAAGATGGAGATTTCTCTTGCAGCATTGGGGACGCCCCCAGTGTTGTTTGAACACCTGGGACCGCCCCCAGTGCTGCAAGAGAACTCATTTGCATACCAAAGAAAACCCGGATTTCAACTGAACGGCGATGCGTTGAAGACATCTAAAGGTAGGAGAAGAATAGCCTTTCTTAAGGCTATTCCTACGTTTTAGTCAGAAAAAAAGGGGTATCCAATGATAGGATCCCTTTAATGAGATTTCATTCATCTTTTAAGCTAAGGCCCCCACGGAACATCACGCAGCAAAAAAGCGCAGTAGGAAAAAAGGTGGAGGCAATGCATCTTGGTTCTTCTCGCAGTGCTTTAAATAGAAAGTTTAGTTTTCCTTCGCAGACTTTCTGTGACAATTACACCTATGGGGAAACCACCGGCGTTTCCATAGGTATAATTGACATGCTGCGATTTCCCACATCTGATTTTAACCACAAAGTGGGCATGGGATTCGCTAGAATCCCATCCACTTTGCCCCTACTGTAAAATGCCATGATTTTCCCTGCATCATTTCCGCCGCGGGCAAATTGCGTTTCCGTCCCGTTGGGCCCCGGCCTTAAAAGGGTTATTTGACTCCTAATCAAATTTTCATTCTAATGACTGAACCACAAGATAGGTCACCAGTATGTGACTTGTTAGGGTCCAACACTTGAGCTCCACACAGATCATCTTTTCAAGCAGCCCCGGATACAAGTAATAGGAGCAGAACTGCAGTTCACTGGAACCACAGCTATGTAGTGGGCATGGCACCTGCGACACCCCTATCATTTGAATTGGAGTGGTGGTGTACTCTAGAACAGATGATCTGTGCGGGGCCCAGGTGTGAAACCCCAACAGATCACATACTGATGATGTATATTGTGCATAGTTCATTGGTATGAAAATTCAGTTTTGGACCATTAAAGCCATTCATTTTTAGCCCAGTAGAAATAGCAAATCTCCTATAAAGGCTTTTAACATCTACATACTAATTATATTTTCTATATACTTAGGAAGCTTACTTTACCTTTGTATTGTTTTCCAACAGAAACCGAATCCGCAGAGATGTAGAGCAACAGTGACGTGTATATGTAAGATGTGAGCCATATGAGGCCATTGAAGCTTTCATTGCGCACATTTATAAATATCATCGGATCTGGAGCAGATAATTGTTTAATTGCTCTGAGATGAAAAGCGTTTACAGCTCATCTCATGAAGACTCTTATCCCCTACATGCCAATGTACCTCAATTACAATGTAAATTACACCAATCATTCATTATAAGCTTACATAAACAATCATTGAATTGCCATGCATGGTTACCTGCTTTAGTAGAATATGAAGCAAAGCATAAGCACAGCACATGTGGTTCAGCATATTACTGTATGTGTATGATTCATGTCTAATAAAAAAAAATCTGTCACTGCAATACAACATTCATGTTAGACTGGCTGTACACAGCACTTTTTACAGGAACAGAATGCAGTGCTTAATTACAGTAATGAGTAGTAAATGTTACTATACGTGTCAGCTGTACAGCAAAGGTGTTTAATGTAATGGCCATATAGGTAAAATGCGCGGTAATACAAGCGTCTCAGCACTACTGACTGCTCACAGATCTTCAGTAAGGAAGCGCCGTGATGATATCAGTTTAAATTTACATTTTAGAATTTGCATTTTGTTTTTTAAATTGATTTCTTGCTGGGATTTTAAGGCACATTCACATGACTGAGTTTCAGCTGTGAAACTTGGTCCACATGTTGGCCTGATTTAGTGTCCTGCATCTTATCCTGGGAGAGGGACTCCTATCGGTACGGGACGGTATGTTGTTGGGAGGTAGTATATCTAACTATTTCTTCGTTCAAGGAGATGATTTCTGGCGTCAATTGCTGATGTGTGAAGATGCTACAGCTGACTGGTATTTCTTTCTTTTACTGTGGACACGTGGGACTCTGTTACAACCTGGGAACCTACCATCACCCACCTACCCCATGTGTTTATGGAAGCTTGGCAAGAGAGCAGCACCCTGTATACCTGGATGGTCTCTGACTTCCTTGGGGCAGTAGAACACTGTGGTAAGGAGGAGGAGGACGGCTTGTGATGAAGGACATTTGGGGCATTTTTTGTGGTTAAAAGGACAATAGTGCTGATGCAAGATACCGAACTATCAGCTGTGAGCAGGAGATCTCACCACCTACCAAAGGAACTACCACATGTTATCATGATAGCTGCCTATGTCCCCCACCTCTGCAAAAATTTCTGCTTGTTATATCCACATGCTGTGACCCCCCCTCCTCGTGTCCTACAACCAAGTCGGCTGTATTATTATTATTATTATTATTATTATTATTATTAACATCAATCTGCACAGAGAACTAAATGATCCTGCAGTATGTCTGTGTTTCTTTCTTTTTTAGTTGCTATGATTCCTAGGATTTCTCTATCTGCCATGAGCTTCTATGTGTTTCTCTCTTGTTATATACTACTGTACCATCTATGAAACTGTATCACTGAAATTTCCCCATTGTGGGACTATTAAAGGAATATCTTATCTTATCTTATCTTATTATGCTAGGACTGTTCACTTTTTTTCTTTAAAGGGGCTCTATTATTGGGAAAAGTCATTTTTAAATAAGCACATCCTTGCATAGCTATTAGAAAGGCTATTTCACACCTACCTTTAGTATGTAAATCACCTCAGTGGTTTTTGAATGAGCCTGTTTTTATTCATATGCTAATTAGCTCCCAGCCAGCACAGGAAGACTCAGAAGCCTCCTCTCTGCTATTCTCTCCTATCTGTGTGTGCAAACAGGAAGCCTGTGCTGTACACATCCATAGGAAAGAATAGCAGAGGGTGCTCGATGAGATTTCCGGTGTGCACCAAGAGGCTAATTAGCATATGAATAAAAATGGGCTCATTCAAACACTACTGAGGTGATTTACATACAAAAGGTAGGTGTGGAATAGCCTTTCTAAAGGCTATGCAAGGATGTGCTTAGTTAAAAATGACTTTTCCCAATGATAGAGCCTCTTTAAGGGGGTGAGTCTCCTCTAAAGCTGTGTGCAGTCTGTGCTGAATACGCAAATAGTTATCTGATCAACATTTCACACATCAGAAGGTAAAAGACCCTCAGAACGTTTCGGCTAAGGGCCCACATTACAGAAACCCAGCTTTTTCTGCAGATTTTGCTGTGGTTTTTTTTTAGCCAAAGCCAGAAGTGAATTGAGCAGAAGGCAGAAGTATAAGTACTTTTTATAGATTTTTGATTCCTTTTGTAGCCACTCCTAGGTTTGGCTCAAAAAACTGCAGCAAAATCTGCAACAAAAAAAACAGCTTTTCCGCAATGTGGGGCCTCAGCCTAAGGCTCCGTTCCCATGGAGTAACGCGCCGCGCATTCAGACACGTATACACTTGTCAGAGTGTCAGCGCTCAAAACAGATCCCATTCACTTCTATGTGTGCCGGCTCACACGCGCTACACATTGAAATCAATGGGTTAAAAAGCCTCCCATTGATTTCAATGTGTAGCGCCCGTAAGCCGACACACATTGAAGTGTGGGAACGGAGCCTAAGTGTGTTCCTGCCACAGTTGACCCCTACAAGCTATAGTGTACCACATGTCACTATAGTTTTCTGTGGTGGTTAGTCTCCAGTCTTGAAGAGGAAAGAAGGTGGCATACTTTATTTTTTTTATTTCTAAAAACACAGATTTATTTTCCCCCATGACTTACCCACCCCTTTAAGTACAGAGAAAACACAGTTAAAATGTGCATAAAAGAAAGTGTTTTCTGAAAAACGATCTGATAATTTAGTATAATTTAGTCATTTCAATTCTTGTACTGTACATCTTGTCATCTGTATTGCAGTCAGCATTGTATTGCTGAACAATAAAGAGGAGTATGAATACTGTCAAAGTTTTTGAAGAAGTGATACAGTATATGCAAAAAAAGAACACTGGGCGATGACATACAATTATCATGGTTTGGCTTCTATTCTGTGTATAAGGCCAAGTCTGTTCATCTGTAATCACATCGGAGCTAATACATTAGGAGAGGTAAAATAAGGTTATAATGCGTGATGTGAACATGTCTGGGAGAAAATACCATCAAAGACATCACTATTTGAAAGGCTCTGGGGAAACATAAACTCATTATATGTGAATACCAATGCATTATTCATGGCAGCCTGTAAAGCTGTAGGTATTGCAGCTCTTGGTAGTTCTGTACGCTCTGTAAGGCTCCACTGAGCTTACTGCACCTGTACACAGTGCAGCCTGCAGCTTGCCAGCAGAGGGGAGAGGAATCATCGCCATATGTTATGCATCTGATCTCCACAATCACTCAAGGACTGCTCTAATCTTCTTAAGGAATGATGAGCCTGCAGTTAAAAGGATTTCTAAAATGGTCCCAAAATAAACCTTTGTCAAAATCGTCTCAAAAACAACAGGCACTCAAGTTCTAAAACTACTCTTCAGTTACCAGTTGTTGAGGCTATGGAGAATGGAGAAAGCAAACTGCAAAATGGTATATGTTTTTCTTTTTTTTTCTCTTTTTTTTTGTCAATGACTGTAATTTTGTAAAGACAGATAGAGATAGATATAGATAAATAGAGGAGATAGATAGATAGATAGATAGATAGATAGATAGATAGATAGATAGATAGATAGAGATGAGATAGATAGATATACAGTAGATGAGAGAGATAGATAGATAGATAGATAGATAGATAGATAGATAGATAGATAGATAGATAGATAAATAGATAGATAAATGATAGATATGAGATAGATAGATAGATAGATAGATAGATAGATAGATAGATATACAGTAGATGAGATAGATAGATAGATAATTGATAGATAGATAGAGAGAGAGAGAGAGATAAATAGATAGATAAATGATAGATATGAGATAGATAGATAGATAGATAGATAGATAGATAGATAGATAGGAGATAGATAGATGATAGATAGATAGATAGATAGATAGATAGATAGATAGATAGATAGATCAAATCAAAAAAGCTTTATTGGCACGTCCGAATAGATATTTGGCATTGCCAAAGCTAGTAAAGTGTGTGGGGGGGGGGGAGTTGGACTCGGGTGGGTGAGTGGTGGGTATCGTGGGGGTGGGGTGGGTGGTTTGGGGTATAACAGTCCGTGGAGTCTCATCTTCCTCTTCGTTGGTGACTGCTATATGGGGAGGTGGGGTGGGGGGGGTGGGGGAGGGGTGGGTGTATTGGGATAAATATAATAGTCCGTGGAGTCTCATCTTCCTCTTATTTGGTGACAGCTGGACACGTATTGGGCAGCGATCTCCACAGTGGCCTCTTCTTCTCCCAGTAGGATGTAGAGTTTCCTCTTCTCGTCTGCAGATATGAAGTCTGGGATGTGGGCAGAGAGTCTTTGGTAGTAGACGGCCCTCACACCTGAGTATTTGGTGCAGTGTAGCAGGAAGTGGGTCTCGTCTTCTAGGACCCCCTGGTCACAGTGCTGGCACAGTCTGTTCTCCCGTGGCTTGTACGTCTGCCTGCATCACCCCGTCTCTATCTCTAGGTTGTGGGCGCTCAGTCTGTACCGGCTCAGGGTCTGTCTGTGTTTGGGGTGGCGTATTCTCTCCAGGTAGGTGGCCATGGTGTAGTCCCTTTGTAGGGATTAGTACACGGTGAGTTTCTTGGAGTTATTTATTTCGTTTCTCCATTCTTCAATGTACCGCTCTCTGTTTGCCTCTGTGGTCGCCTTTATTTCGGCCTTGGTTATCATCTGTTGGTGTTTTTGGTTTGGTGGTTGGCTGTTGTTTGGTTGGTGAGTGTCTGGTTTGCTCAGGTGGCTTAGCCATGCTTGGTGGTGGTAGGAGTCAGGCTTGCTCCCCTGGATGTGTGCCTGGAAAGCTAGCGCTCTCTTCTGTATGGTGAGCCATAGGGGGAGTCTGCCTAGCTCAGCTCTGCAGGCCATGTTGGTGGTGTTGCGATGGACATGGAGCAGGTATTTGCAGAACTCCAGGTGGAAGTTCTCTGTTGGGCTGGGATCCCACTTTGACTGGTCTGGGTAGGTGGCTGGGCCCCAAACCTCACTGCCATAGAGAAGGATCGGGGAGATGACAGCGTCAAATATCTTCAGCCAGACCCTCACCGGTGGTTTGAGGTGGTACAGTTGTCTTCTGATGGCATGGAAGGTTCTGCAGGCTTTTGCTTTCAGGGTTTCTATTGCTGCTTTGAAGCTTCCTGATTGGCTGAGCTCCAGCCCCAGGTAGGTGTAGCTGTTGGTTTTCTCCAGTGTGGAGCTGTTCAGTGTGAATTGTGGGGTGGGGGCTTTATTGTGGCCCTTCTTCTGAAATACCATGACTTTGGTCTTCTTCTGGTTGATGGGTAGGGCCCATGTGGTGCTGAATTTTTCCAGCACTGACAGGCTTTCTTGGAGGTCTTTCTCGGTGGGGGCCAGGAGTAGGAGGTCATCGGCGTATAGCAGGAACTTCACCTCTCGATTGTTCAGGGTGAGGCCTGGGGTTGGTGAGGCCTCCAGGGCTGTAGCCAGTTCATTGATATAGATGTTGAACAGCGTTGGGCTCAGGCTACAGCCTTGTCTGACCCCTCGGGCCTGTTGGAAGTATGCTGTCCTTTTCCCATTCACCTTCACACTGCACTGGTTTCCGGTGTAGGAGCTCTTGATGACGTCATACGTTCTTCCTCCTATTCCACTCTCTAAGAGTTTCAGGAGCAGGCCTGGGTGCCATACTGAATCAAACGCCTTCTTAAAGTCCACGAAGAAGGTGAATATCTTGCCTCTTCTGGTGTTGTGGACGTGCGTCTTGATGAGGCTGTGCAGGGTGTAGATATGGTCTGTGGTGCGGTGGTTTGGCATGAACCCTGCTTGGCTCTTGCTGAGGACCTCGTGTTGTGTGAGGAAGGTGAGGATTCTGTTATTGATAGATAGATGGATGGATGGATGGATAGATAGATAGATAGATAGATATGAGATAGATGATGATAGATCGATAGATAGATAGATAGATAGATAGATGATACATAGATATAGAAAGATAGAGATAGATAGATAGATAGATAGATAGATAGATAGATAGATAGATAGATAGATAGAACAGACTGCAGATGGCCCAGACAGACCACCAGTAGGAAGGACTGTTTGAACTGTTATTTTTTTGTTTTTTTGTTAATGAGCATATTGAAATAACAATGCTGGTACATTTGGGAATGGACATTAAAGCTGAGTTCACACTGAGTTTTTGGTCCAGATTTTGATGCAGAATCTGTGTCAGACTCCGGCTCAAAAAAACGCCTCCCATTGAATTAATGGGTTGCTTTTTCCGCGAGCGGTTTGTTCCTGCTCGCGGAAAAAAGAAGCATCATGCCCTTTCTTCAGGCGGATTCCGCGGCTGATTCAGCCGCAGACTTCCGCCTCACGACACTCCCTCCCGACTAGGCCCAATCATTAAAGCCTAATCTGGAGCAGAATGCCGCGACTGGATGCTGGTGTAGTGTATGCACTGAGCGGCATCCAGTCACGGATAGCCGTATATTGGACTGGAGTCTGAGGCCGCCTCCGCCTCAAAATCCAGTCCAAAAAACTCTGTGTGAACATCCCCTGAAGGCTCCACTGCTATAATACAATACTTACCACGTGAGACATAACCCAATGTTACTGATTATATTTTGTTATACTGTACATATTTTATATTCTTTGTGTGTATTGCAAGAACACAAAAACTAAGGGAAAAAAGGCAAAAATGATATAATTTCATACAAAACTGCAAAAATAGGCTGGCGCCCTCAACATAAAATCTGGTTGAAGAAATAATAACTTTGGAAAACTTAACTAACATTAATCGCTTCCTATAACCATCATGAAGCTTTTTTTGCTTTTCAACTGGAATTTTGGACCTCTCTTCTTTTGTAAACTGCTCCGGGTCTCTCCTCTTTGAAGGGCCCCTCCCCCAACAGCAGTTTTAAGTTCTCTCCATACGTGTTAAATGGAATTTAAATCTGGACTCATTGCTGGCCATTTCAGAACTTTCCAGTGCTTTGTTTCCATCAAGTTCTGGGTATGTTTTGGGTCATTGTTCTGCCGAAAGACCCATGTCACAGGATATAAACCCAGTTTTCTGACACTAGGTCCTACATTGCGACCCAAAAAACTTTGGTAGTCTTAAGATTTCATGATGCTTTGCACACAGTCAAGGTATCCAGTGCCAGAGGCGGCAAAGCAACCCCAAAACATCTTTGAACCTCCACCACATTTGACTGTTGGTACTGTGTTCTTTTCTTTATAGGCCTCATTCTGTTTTTGATAAACAGTAGAACAATGTGCTTCACCAAATGTCTTATGTTACACTCATCTGTCCTCAAGACTTACACACATACATTTTGGCTCTGTGTCAGCAGTGGGGTCCTCCTAGGTCTTCTGCTATAGTGTTTCATTTAAGTCAAATGTTGATGGATAATTCACACTGACAGTGATGCACCCTGAGCCTGCAGGAGCTTGATGGGCCTGCATATCCACCTTCTGGACTATTTTTCTCTTCTGTCCACATCCAGAGAGATTAGCTGCAGTGCCATGCCTTATAAACTTCTTGATTATTTTGTGCACTATGTACAAAGGAAAATTAAGATCTCTGGAGGTGGACTTGTAACCTTGAGATTGTTGAAATTTTTCCACAATTTAGATACTGAAGTCCTCAGACAGTTCTGTTCTCAATGCTTAGTGTCACTCACACAGACACACAATGCATAGATTGAGTCAACTTTTCTTCTTTTTGTCTGGTTTCAGGTGTAATTTTTATATTGCCCACACCTGTTACTTGCCACGGGTGAGTGTGAGCAAGCATCACATATTTACCCATAATTTTTTTTGAAAAAAAAGTCAACCATTTTGTCCAGACCATTTTTGGAGTTTTGTGTGAAATTATGTCCAATTGGGACAAAAGGAAATAAACTATAATTGCAATAATTTTCTGGAAGAAATACGTTCAGGGGTGCCAGCACTTACAGCCATGACTGTATGTTAGCACTGCCTCCGCCCACAAAAAAAAAAAAAAAATTCTGCAAAATAACATGTAGATATAGCACCTCCACAGTACATGTTCTTTGAATATACTTTATACTTCATGATCTAAAAATAATCTCAGTCTTCAAAGTACTGATGCATAAATGATCCACTTTACTTGTATTCTCCAGATAGAAGGGGGATTCATCATCTTAAGGTACATCCTTTACACACTGCGGCGGGACACTTCACTGTTATGCCAGGGTAGGAACATCTCCCTTTACAGGAAGCTTTTAAATGGAGTTCATTCAGGTCATTCTGTGATTTGGTGCATCCTCTTTATCCACCTGTCTATGTGTGTTATTGTGGGTGCAGAATCCTTTTCTTTATCCCTAAAGTAGCAAAGCAAGATTACACTGTGAGCCTGGAGAATCAAGACCTGTGTGAGCTAAGCACAGCCCTGGGCAAGTAGAAACACCGCGGTGCGATGCCTCAAGCTTGAGGCTCCAAATGCTGTCTGAGAACTTAACTGTTAACTGTGCCCTATAAACTGCCTTAAACTGCTCTGAGAACTTTTTGTAAACTGCAACTATCTACGTGAAATGTCTAGTGAAAATTGTGTACTGTGAGTGGTGCGTGTGCTTCTTTGGCCTCTTCTACAATCATCATAGAAGATTGGAGATGGCTGCCCTGATCACCTTTTGGGTAGACTACAATAACAGGCGATTCATTGCTACATTGCTGAACTTTTTTGTGTTGCACTGCTACTACAATTAGCCACTGTTTGGTTAGGGTTATTTGTAGAGATGAGCGAACACTAAAATGTTCGAGGTTCGAAATTCGATTCGAACAGCCGCTCAATGTTCGTGTGTTCGAACGGGTTTCGAACCCCATTATAGTCTATGGGGAACAGATACTCGTTAAGGGGGAAACCCAAATCCGTGTCTGGAGGGTCACCAAGTCCACTATGACACCCCAGGAAATGATGCCAACACCTCTGGAATGACACTGGGACAGCAGGGGAAGCATGTCTGGGGGCATCTAACACACCAAAGACCCTCTATTACCCCAACATCACAGCCTAACAACTACACACTTTACACACTCAATACCACCTCTCTGACAGTAGGAAAACACCTTGAAACATGTGTATTTGGCACTTGCAGTGAGGAGAGCTTGTCACCAGCAGTGAATTTGGCCCTTGTAGTAAGTTGAGGTTGGCACCAACATTTGTTTTGAAAATCAGGGTGGATTGAGCCTCTAACCAGCAGAGTTTGGGCAAATTCATGGTGGAGGGAGCCTCTAAAAACCCCAGTTTGGACCAATTCATGGTGGAGGGAGCCTCTAACCAGCCCAGTTTGGGCAAATTCATGGTGGAGGGAGCCTCTAAAAAACCCAGTTTGGACCAATTCATGGTGGAGGGAGCCTCTAACCAGCCCAGTTTGGGCAAATTCATGGTGGAGGGAGCCTCTAACCAGCCCAGTTTGGACCAATTAATGGTGGAGGGAGCCTCTAACCAGCCCAGTTTGGACCAATTAATGGTGGAGGGAGCCTCTAACCACCCCAGTTTGGACCAATTCATGGTGGAGGGAGCCTCTAAACAGCCCAGTTTGGGCAAATTCATGGTGGAGGGAGCCTCTAAAAAACCCAGTTTGGACCAATTCATGGTGGAGGGAGCCTCTAACCAGCCCAGTTTGGACCAATTAATGGTGGAGGGAGCCTCTAAACAGCCAAGTTTGGACCAATTCATGGTGGAGGGAGCCTCTAAAAACCCCAGTTTGGACCAATTCATGGTGGAGGGAGCCTCTAACCAGCCCAGTTTGGGCAAATTCATGGTGGAGGGAGCCTCTAAACAGCCCAGTTTGGGCAAATTCATGGTGGAGGGAGCCTCTAACCAGCCCAGTTTGGACCAATTAATGGTGGAGGGAGCCTCTAACCAGCGCAGTTTGGACCAATTAATGGTGGAGGGAGCCTCTAACCAGCCCAGTTTGGACCAATTAATGGTGGAGGGAGCCTCTAACCACCCCAGTTTGGACCAATTCATGGTGGAGGGAGCCTCTAACCAGCCCAGTTTGGACCAATTCATGGTGGAGGGAGCCTCTAAAAAACCCAGTTTGGACCAATTCATGGTGGAGGGAGCCTCTAAACAGCCCAGTTTGGGCAAATTCATGGTGGAGGGAGCCTCTAAAAAACCCAGTTTGGACCAATTCATGGTGGAGGGAGCCTCTAACCAGCCCAGTTTGGACCAATTAATGGTGGAGGGAGCCTCTAAACAGCCAAGTTTGGACCAATTCATGGTGGAGGGAGCCTCTAAAAACCCCAGTTTGGACCAATTCATGGTGGAGGGAGCCTCTAACCAGCCCAGTTTGGACCAATTAATGGTGAAGGGAGCCTCTAACCAGCCCAGTTTGGACCAATTAATGGTGGAGGGAGCCTCTAACCACCCCAGTTTGGACCAATTCATGGTGGAGGGAGCCTCTAAACAGCCAAGTTTGGACCAATTCATGGTGAAGGGAGCCTCTAAAAACCCGTTTGGACCAATTCATGGTGGAGGGAGCCTCTAACCAGCCCAGTTTGGGCAAATTCATGGTGGAGGGAGCCTCTAAACAGCCCAGTTTGGGCAAATTCATGGTGGAGGGAGCCTCTAACCAGCCCAGTTTGGACCAATTAATGGTGGAGGGAGCCTCTAACCAGCCCAGTTTGGACCAATTAATGGTGGAGGGAGCCTCTAACCACCCCAGTTTGGACCAATTCATGGTGGAGGGAGCCTCTAAACAGCCAAGTTTGGACCAATTCATGGTGGAGGGAGCCTCTAAAAACCCCAGTTTGGACCAATTCATGGTGGAGGGAGCCTCTAACCAGCCCAGTTTGGACCAATTAATGGTGGAGGGAGCCTCTAAACAGCCAAGTTTTGGGAAATTCATGGTGGAGGGAGCCTCTAACCAGCCCAGTTTGGACCAATTCATGGTGGAGGGAGCCTCTAAACAGCCCAGTTTGGGCAAATTCATGGTGGAGGGAGCCTCTAAAAAACCCAGTTTGGACCAATTCATGGTGGAGGGAGCCTCTAACCAGCCCAGTTTGGACCAATTAATGGTGGAGGGAGCCTCTAACCAGCCCAGTTTGGACCAATTAATGGTGGAGGGAGCCTCTAACCACCCCAGTTTGGACCAATTCATGGTGGAGGGAGCCTCTAAACAGCCAAGTTTGGACCAATTCATGGTGGAGGGAGCCTCTAAAAACCCCAGTTTGGACCAATTCATGGTGGAGGGAGCCTCTAACCAGCCCAGTTTGGGCAAATTCATGGTGGAGGGAGCCTCTAAACAGCCCAGTTTGGGCAAATTCATGGTGGAGGGAGCCTCTAAAAAACCCAGTTTGGACCAATTCATGGTGGAGGGAGCCTCTAAACAGCCAAGTTTGGACCAATTCATGGTGAAGGGAGCCTCTAAAAACCCGTTTGGACCAATTCATGGTGGAGGGAGCCTCTAACCAGCCCAGTTTGGGCAAATTCATGGTGGAGGGAGCCTCTAAACAGCCCAGTTTGGGCAAATTCATGGTGGAGGGAGCCTCTAACCAGCCCAGTTTGGACCAATTAATGGTGGAGGGAGCCTCTAACCAGCCCAGTTTGGACCAATTCATGGTGGAGGGAGCCTCTAACCAGCCCAGTTTGGACCAATTAATGGTGGAGGGAGCCTCTAACCAGCCCAGTTTGGACCAATTAATGGTGGAGGGAGCCTCTAACCAGCCCAGTTTGGACCAATTAATGGTGGAGGGAGCCTCTAACCACCCCAGTTTGGACCAATTCATGGTGGAGGGAGCCTCTAACCAGCCCAGTTTGGACCAATTCATGGTGGAGGGAGCCTCTAAAAAACCCAGTTTGGACCAATTCAGGGTGGAGGGAGCCTCTAAACAGCCCAGTTTGGGCAAATTCATGGTGGAGGGAGCCTCTAAACAGCCCAGTTTGGGCAAATTCATGGTGGAGGGAGCCTCTAACCAGCCCAGTTTGGACCAATTAATGGTGGAGGGAGCCTCTAACCAGCCCAGTTTGGACCAATTCATGGTGGAGGGAGCCTCTAAACAGCCCAGTTTGGGCAAATTCATGGTGGAAGGAGCCTCTAACCAGCAGAGTTGTGGGAAAGCAGGGTGGAGGGAGCCTCTAACCAGCAGAGTTGGTGGAAATCAGGGTGGAGGGAGCCTCTAACCAGCAGAGTTGGGGGAAATCATGTTGGAGGGAGCCTAGTATTAGCAGAATTGTGCAACGCTTATGGTGGATGAGTATGAGGATGCGGAGGAATTGGAGAGGTTGAGTACAGACATGGAGTTTCATGTTGGGGTGCTTTACACAGGTGGGCACAAAAATGAAGGCTCTATCCAGTGGTGGTTCATTCTTATCAAAGTGAGCCGGTCGGCACTCTCAGCTGACAGACGGGTGCGCTTGTCAGTGATGATGCCACCGGCTGCACTGAACACCCTCTCAGATAGGACGCTGGCGGCAGGACAGGACAGCACCTCCAAGGCATATAGGGCAAGTTCAAGCCACAGGTCCAACTTCGACACCCAATACGTGTAGGGCGCAGAGGGGTCGGAGAGGACAGGGCTGTGGTCGGAAAGGTATTCCCGCAACATGCGCCTATACTTCTCACGCCTGGTGACACTAGGACCCTCCGTGGCGGCACTTTGGCGAGGGGGTGCCATCAAGGTGTCCCAGACCTTAGACAGTGTGCCCCTCGTTTGTGTGGACCGGTGAGAACTTGGTTGCCTACTGGAGGAACTGCCCTCCCTGCCGCCAACGTCACATGCTGGAAACATCTCCATCATATTCTGCACCAATTGCCTGTGGCAAGCATTGATGCGATTGGCCCTCCCCTCTACCGGAATAAAAGACGAGATGTTGTTTTTATACCGGGGGTCAAGGATAGCAAAGATCCAGTACTGGTTGTCCTCCATGATTTTGACAATACGCTTGTCGGTTGTAAAGCACCCCAACATGAACTCAGCCATGTCTGCCACAGTGTTAGTTGGCATGACTCCTCTGGCCCCACCGGAAAGTTCAATCTCCATTTCCTCCTCATCCTCCATGTCTACCCATCCGCGCTGCAACAATGGGACGATTCGAAGTTGCCCGGAAGCCTCCTGTATCACCATCACATCATCGGACAACTCTTCTTCCTCCTCCTCCTCCTCCTCCTCCTCCATTAAACGCAGTGAAGCGGACAGATGTGTGGACCTACTCTCCAGCTGTGACGGATCGGATGCTATCCCTAACTCCTCTGTGTGATCTGAGTTATCCCTGATGTCAATCAGGGATTCTCTCAGAACACACAAGAGCGGGATTGTAAGGCTCACCATCGCATCCTCAGAGCTCACCCTCCTTGTGGACTCCTCAAAGACCCGTAGGATGTCACAAAGGTCTCTCATCCATGGCCACTCATGGATGTGAAACTGAGGCAGCTGACTTTGTGGCACCCTAGGGTTTTGTAGCTGGTATTCCATCAAAGGTCTCTGCTGCTCAACCACTCTATTCAACATCTGAAACGTTGAGTTCCAGCGTGTGGGGACGTCGCACAAAAGCCGGTGTTGTGGCACATGCAGGCGTTGCTGGAGAGATTTTAAGCTAGCAGCGGCTACTGTCGACTTGCGAAAGTGGGCGCACATGCGCCGCACTTTCACCAGTAGCTCTGGAACATTGGGGTAGCTCTTTAGGAAACGTTGCACCACTAGGTTGAAGACGTGGGCCAGGCATGGAACATGTTGGAGTCCGGCAAGCTCCAGAGCTGCTACCAGGTTCCGGCCGTTATCACAAACGACCATGCCTGGGCCCAGGTGCAGCGGCTCAAACCATATTGCCGTCTCATCGAGGAGGGCATCCCTCACCTCGGAGGCAGTGTGCTGTCTGTCCCCCAAGCTGATCAGCTTCAGCACAGCCTGCTGACGTCTACCAACGCCAGTGCTGCAACGTTTCCAACTCGTAGCTGGGGTCAATCTAACAGCGGAGGAGGAGGCGGTGGCGGAGGAGGAGGCGGTGGCGGAGGAGGAGGCGGTAGAGGAGGAGGAGGAGGGGGGTGTTCTTCTCGTGTCCCTGCCAGGAATGTTAGGCGGGGAGACGAGGTACACCGGGCCAGTTTGGGAAGCAGTCCCAGCCTCAACTACATTCACCCAGTGTGCCGTCAGTGAAATGTAGCGTCCCTGTCCGCATGCACTTGTCCACGCGTCGGTGGTCAAGTGGACCTTTGTGCAAAGCGCGGAACTAAGGGCCCGCCTGATGTTGAGTGACACGTGCTGGTGCAAGGCGGGGACGGCACACCGGGAGAAGTAGTGACGGCTAGGGACGGCATAGCGAGGTGCCGCAGTTGCCATCAGGTCCAGGAAGGCGGGAGTTTCAACAAGCCGGAACGCCAACATCTCCTGGGCCAGCAGTTTAGCGATGTTGGCGTTCAAGGCTTGCGCGTGTGGGTGGTTAGCAGTGTATTTCTGCCGCCGCTCCAATGTCTGAGAGATGGTGGGTTGTTGTAAAGAAACGCCTGATGGTGCCTTTGATGGTGCAGGAGAAGGAGATAAGACAGGACCAGGGGAGGATGAGGTAGAAGTCAACAAAGTGGCGGAGGCAGATGAAGTGGTGTCCTGGCTCGTCCTCTGGAGTGCATCGCCAGCACAGTCAGCAGTGGCAGTGGCAGAGGCAGAGGCAGTGGCAGAGGCAGTGGCAGTGGCGTGAACGGCAGGCGGCCTTTGTCCTGCCGTTGCTGCCTGCCACTGATTCCAGTGCTTGGATTCCAAATGACGGCGCATTGAAGTGGTGGACAGGTTGCTCTTCTCAGAGCCCCTAATCAATTTCGAGAGGCAAATTGTGCAGACAACACTATATCTGTCCTCGGCGCATTCCTTGAAAAAACTCCACACCTTCGAGAAACGTGCCCTCGAGGTGGGAGTTTTTCGGGGCTGGGTACGAACTGGAACATCTTGGGAGATTCCGGGTGTGGCCTGGCTTCGCCTAAGCTGCTGACCTCTGCCTCTGCCTCTAGCTACCCTTTTTGGTGCTGCACCTGCCTCAACATCCACACTACTTTCCCCGCTTGACATCCCCCCTGTCCAGGTCGGGTCAGTGTCCTCATCATCCACCACTTCCTCTTCCAACTCCTGTCTCATCTCCTCCTCCCGCACAATGCGCCGGTCAACTGGATGCCCTGA
This sequence comes from Leptodactylus fuscus, assembly GCF_031893055.1. Taxonomy (NCBI): domain Eukaryota; kingdom Metazoa; phylum Chordata; class Amphibia; order Anura; family Leptodactylidae; genus Leptodactylus; species Leptodactylus fuscus. The sequence continues at coordinate 63,761,109 of NC_134266.1, forward strand.
CGGCAACTGCGTCACATCATCGTCAATGAGGGTGGGTTGCTGGTCATCCACCACCAAATCGAACGGAGATGGAGGAGACTCTAGTGTTTGAGCATCTGGACACAGATGCTCCTCTGTTAGGTTCGTGGAATCGTGACGTGGAGAAGCAGGTTGAGGGACAATGAAAGGAGCGGAGAACAGCTCTGGGGAGCAGGGACAGTTTGGGTTATTGTTCTGTAAAGCTTCGGAATTTTGGGAGGAAGGAAGACAAGACTGTTGGGTAATAGGAGGAGAGGAGGCAGAGTCTGACTGGCTGCTGGACAATGTGCTGTAAGCGTTCTCTGACAGCCATTGCAAGACCTGTTCCTGGTTCTCGGGCCTACTAAGGTTTGTACCCTGCAGTTTAGTTAATGTGGCAAGCAACCCTGGCACTGTGGAGTGGCGCAATGCTTGCTGCCCCACAGGAGTAGGCACGGGACGCCCTGTGGCTTCACTGCTACCTTGCTCCCCAGAACCATTCCCCCGACCTCGCCCACGGCCTCGTCCACGTCCCTTTCCGGGAGCCTTGCGCATTTTGAATTCCTAGTTAGAAATTGGCACTGTATACCAGTAGTAAAAATTGTGGGTGCACGTAACCCCAATATATTCTTTGAATTCCCAGTCAGACACTGGCACTATATGGCAGTAGCAAGAAATGAGGGTATTTATAACCCCAATATATTCTTTGAATTCCCAGTCAGACAATGGCACTGTATACCAGTAGTAAAAATTGTGGGTGCACGTAACCCCAATATATTCTTTGAATTACCAGTCAGAAACTGGCACTATATGGCAGTAGCAAGAAATGAGGGTATTTGTATTCCCAATATACTCTTTGAATTCCCAGTCAGACAATGGCACTGTATATCAGTAGTAAAAATTGTGGGTGCACGTAACCCCAATATATTCTTTGAATTACCAGTCAGAAACTGGCACTATATGGCAGTAGCAAGAAATGAGGGTATTTATAACCCCAATATATTCTTTGAATTCCCAGTCAGACAATGGCACTGTATACCAGTAGTAAAAATTGTGGGTGCACGTAACCCCAATATATTCTTTGAATTCCCAGTCAGAAACTGGCACTATATGGCAGTAGCAAGAAATGAGGGTATTTGTATTCCCAATATACTCTTTGAATTCCCAGTCAGACAATGGCACTGTATACCAGTAGTAAAAATTGTGGGTGCACGTAACCCCAATATATTCTTTGAATTACCAGTCAGAAACTGGCACTATATGGCAGTAGCAAGAAATGAGGGTATTTATAACCCCAATATATTCTTTGAATTCCCAGTCAGACAATGGCACTGTATACCAGTAGTAAAAATTGTGGGTGCACGTAACCCCAATATATTCTTTGAATTCCCAGTCAGAAACTGGCACTATATGGCAGTAGCAAGAAATGAGGGTATTTGTATTCCCAATATACTCTTTGAATTCCCAGTCAGACAATGGCACTGTATACCAGTAGTAAAAATTGTGGGTGCACGTAACCCCAATATATTCTTTGAATTACCAGTCAGAAACTGGCACTATATGGCAGTAGCAAGAAATGAGGGTATTTATAACCCCAATATATTCTTTGAATTCCCAGTCAGACAATGGCACTGTATACCAGTAGTAAAAATTGTGGGTGCACGTAACCCCAATATATTCTTTGAATTCCCAGTCAGAAACTGGCACTATATGGCAGTAGCAAGAAATGAGGGTATTTGTATTCCCAATATACTCTTTGAATTCCCAGTCAGACAATGGCACTGTATACCAGTAGTAAAAATTGTGGGTGCACGTAACCCCAATATATTCTTTGAATTACCAGTCAGAAACTGGCACTATATGGCAGTAGCAAGAAATGAGGGTATTTATAACCCCAATATATTCTTTGAATTCCCAGTCAGACAATGGCACTGTATACCAGTAGTAAAAATTGTGGGTGCACGTAACCCCAATATATTCTTTGAATTACCAGTCAGAAACTGGCACTATATGGCAGTAGCAAGAAATGAGGGTATTTGTATTCCCAATATACTCTTTGAATTCCCAGTCAGACAATGGCACTGTATACCAGTAGTAAAAATTGTGGGTGCACGTAACCCCAATATATTCTTTGAATTACCAGTCAGAAACTGGCACTATATGGCAGTAGCAAGAAATGAGGGTATTTATAACCCCAATATATTCTTTGAATTCCCAGTCAGACAATGGCACTGTATACCAGTAGTAAAAATTGTGGGTGCACGTAACCCCAATATATTCTTTGAATTCCCAGTCAGAAACTGGCACTATATGGCAGTAGCAAGAAATGAGGGTATTTGTATTCCCAATATACTCTTTGAATTCCCAGTCAGACAATGGCACTGTATACCAGTAGTAAAAATTGTGGGTGCACGTAACCCCAATATATTCTTTGAATTACCAGTCAGAAACTGGCACTATATGGCAGTAGCAAGAAATGAGGGTATTTATAACCCCAATATATTCTTTGAATTCCCAGTCAGACAATGGCACTGTATACCAGTAGTAAAAATTGTGGGTGCACGTAACCCCAATATATTCTTTGAATTCCCAGTCAGAAACTGGCACTATATGGCAGTAGCAAGAAATGAGGGTATTTGTATTCCCAATATACTCTTTGAATTCCCAGTCAGACAATGGCACTGTATACCAGTAGTAAAAATTGTGGGTGCACGTAACCCCAATATATTCTTTGAATTACCAGTCAGAAACTGGCACTATATGGCAGTAGCAAGAAATGAGGGTATTTATAACCCCAATATATTCTTTGAATTCCCAGTCAGACAATGGCACTGTATACCAGTAGTAAAAATTGTGGGTGCACGTAACCCCAATATATTCTTTGAATTCCCAGTCAGAAACTGGCACTATATGGCAGTAGCAAGAAATGAGGGTATTTGTATTCCCAATATACTCTTTGAATTCCCAGTCAGACAATGGCACTGTATACCAGTAGTAAAAATTGTGGGTGCACGTAACCCCAATATATTCTTTGAATTACCAGTCAGAAACTGGCACTATATGGCAGTAGCAAGAAATGAGGGTATTTATAACCCCAATATATTCTTTGAATTCCCAGTCAGACAATGGCACTGTATACCAGTAGTAAAAATTGTGGGTGCACATAACCCCAATATATTCTTTGAATTCCCAGTCAGAAACTGGCACTATATGGCAGTAGCAAGAAATGAGGGTATTTGTATTCCCAATATACTCTTTGAATTCCCAGTCAGACAATGGCACTGTATACCAGTAGTAAAAATTGTGGGTGCACGTAACCCCAATATATTCTTTGAATTACCAGTCAGAAACTGGCACTATATGGCAGTAGCAAGAAATGAGGGTATTTGTATTCCCAATATACTCTTTGAATTCCCAGTCAAACAATGGCACTGTATACCAGTAGTAAAAATTGTGGGTGCACGTAACCCCAATATATTCTTTGAATTACCAGTCAGAAACTGGCACTATATGGCAGTAGCAAGAAATGAGGGTATTTATAACCCCAATATATTCTTTGAATTCCCAGTCAGACAATGGCACTGTATACCAGTAGTAAAAATTGTGGGTGCACGTAACCCCAATATATTCTTTGAATTCCCAGTCAGAAACTGGCACTATATGGCAGTAGCAAGAAATGAGGGTATTTGTATTCCCAATATACTCTTTGAATTCCCAGTCAAACAATGGCACTGTATACCAGTAGTAAAAATTGTGGGTGCACGTAACCCCAATATATTCTTTGAATTACCAGTCAGAAACTGGCACTATATGGCAGTAGCAAGAAATGAGGGTATTTATAACACCAATATATTCTTTGAATTCCCAGTCAGACAATGGCACTGTATACCAGTAGTAAAAATTGTGGGTGCACGTAACCCCAATATATTCTTTGAATTACCAGTCAGAAACTGGCACTATATGGCAGTAGCAAGAAATGAGGGTATTTATAACCCCAATATATTCTTTGAATTCCCAGTCAGACAATGGCACTGTATACCAGTAGTAAAAATTGTGGGTGCACGTAACCCCAATATATTCTTTGAATTACCAGTCAGACACTGGCACTATATGGCAGTAGCAAGAAATGAGGGTATTTGTATTCCCAATATATTCTTTGAATTCCCAGTCAGACAATGGCACTGTATACCAGTAGTAAAAATTGTGGGTGCACGTAACCCCAATATATTCTTTGAATTCCCAGTCAGACACTGGCACTATATGGCAGTAGCAAGAAATGAGGGTATTTGTATTCCCAATATATTCTTTGAATTCCCAGTCAGACAATGGCACTGTATACCAGTAGTAAAAATTGTGGGTGCACGTAACCCCAATATATTCTTTGAATTCCCAGTCAGACACTGGCACTATATGGCAGTAGCAAGAAATGAGGGTATTTGTATTCCCAATATATTCTTTGAATTCCCAGTCAGACAATGGCACTGTATACCAGTAGTAAAAATTGTGGGTGCACGTAACCCCAATATATTCTTTGAATTACCAGTCAGAAACTGGCACTATATGGCAGTAGCAAGAAATGAGGGTATTTGTATTCCCAATATATTCTTTGAATTCCCAGTCAGACAATGGCACTGTATACCAGTAGTAAAAATTGTGGGTGCACGTAACCCCAATATATTCTTTGAATTCCCAGTCAGACACTGGCACTATATGGCAGTAGCAAGAAATGAGGGTATTTGTATTCCCAATATATTCTTTGAATTCCCAGTCAGACAATGGCACTGTATACCAGTAGTAAAAATTGTGGGTGTATATAGCCCCAATTCTATTGCTAGGGGACTTGCAGGGTATTTCTGGGGTGAAGGTGGGGGGGCACACCGTTGGAACGGGTATCGGGGTATATATCGGGTATACGGGAATACACTGACAGTGTATTCCATTCAGGATCCTGGGAAAGCTGGGTTGCGGCGATTGAGCCCGTCAGTGCCACGTTACACTGACAAGCTTCTCCCTGGAATTTAGCTCTTACAAGAGCTGTTGGTTGTCTTCTCCTTCCTATCCTAGCCTGTCCCTGCCTACCCAGAATCTAAGCCCTAGCTAGCTGGACGGAAACCTCCGTCCTCGGTGAATTGCAAGCTCAGAATGACGCGAACCTGGGCGGCGCTGTTCTTTTAAATTAGAGGTCACATGTTTTCGGCAGCCAATGGGTTTTGCCTACTTTTTTCAACGTCACCGGTGTCGTAGTTCCTGTCCCACCTACCCTGCGCTGTTATTGGAGCAAAAAAGGCGCCAGGGAAGGTGGGAGGGGAATCGAGTAATGGCGCACTTTACCACGCGGTGTTCGATTCGATTCGAACATGCCGAACAGCCTAATATCCGATCGAACATGAGTTCGATAGAACACTGTTCGCTCATCTCTAGTTATTTGTATACTATATGACAGTACACCATATACAGTAGGTGCTGTAGAGGACTCCATCCCACATACGGTCAAACCTGGAGATATAGACAGTAGATAGATAACCTAATAAAAATACAAGAATTAACCAGAATTATTGAATGGGTACCCCCCCCCCCAATGGACTACCGAACGCATTTGCAAGTGGTGTGCAGTAAAAGCACACGGACCCCATAGACTATAATGGGGTCTGTGTGCTTGCCATTGCGTTTGGTATTCTGTTCGGGGGGTCCTCATACGGACTCATTACCAATGCAGATGTGAACGAGGCCTATTGACAATGTATGACTATCATCATGAACTTAACCATGCGGGTGTCACGTAACAAACATTAATCTTGATAAAGGTTGTGTTAGGACATGCGGCAGTATAGCTAGATTATAAATGTTATTTTTATATAGTTTTTAGTGTCATTTTGGCCCTTGCATTACTTTAAAGTGACCTCAGAAATAACTCAAAAGCTTATATGTAACGTATAATGCTACTTACGAAAATAGACTAGCTCATGTAAACAGCGGAAAACTTTTTCTCAAAGTATTTCTTTCTAAGAGATCATTTTTATTTGCAAGCATTTTTCATCTTTAGTGATATCAGGATTTTTATTATGTCTTATTTGAAGAAGCTTTCTGTCTATGTATATCGTGTATTTTTATAGTATGTTTGTATTTTACTTGAAGAGGGTAACTGTTAGCTCCAGTAAAAAGCTTTCCAACTCTTTGTGATACCACTTACTGTGCACTTCTGGTATTTTGTTTGAAAGGAAGCAATCTTCTTTATATTTACTTACAACAGACAATAAATGCCCAGAAATATTATTCGATTGGTGACCTTTAAAAACTGTCCGCTTCACATAATGGGATCTGCACTTTATATGTACTGCTGGCTAGCGCTGAACTTTTATATACTTACTCGCAATAGGAAAGGGGGGTGAAATAAATATATATATATATATATATATATATATATATATATATATATATATAACTCACCGGCCACTTTATTAGGTACACCTGTCCAACTACTCGTTAACACTTAATTTCTAATCAGCCAATCACATGGCGGCAACTCAGTGCATTTAGGCATGTAGACATGGTCAAGACAATCTCCTGCAGTTCAAACCGAGCATCAGTATGGGGAAGAAAGGTGATTTGAGTGCCTTTGAACGTGGCATGGTTGTTGGTGCCAGAAGGGCTGGTCTGAGTATTTCAGAAACTGCTGATCTACTGGGATTTTCACGCACAACCATATCTAGGGTTTACAGAGAATGGTCCGAAAAAGAAAAAACATCCAGTGAGCGGCAGTTCTGTGGGCGGAAATGCGTTGTTGATGCCAGAGGTCAGAGGAGAATGGCCAGACTGGTTCGAGCTGATAGAAAGGCAACAGTGACTCAAATAGCCACCCGTTACAACCAAGGTAGCCAGAAGAGCATCTCTGAACGCACAGTACGTCGAACTTTGAGGCAGATGGGCTACAGCAGCAGAAGACCACACCAGGTGCCACTCCTTTCAGCTAAGAACAGGAAACTGAGGCTACAATTTGCACAAGCTCATCGAAATTGGACAATTGAAGATTGGAAAAACGTTGCCTGGTCTGATGAGTCTCGATTTCTGCTGCGACATTCGGATGGTAGGGTCAGAATTTGGCGTCAACAACATGAAAGCATGGATCCATCCTGCCTTGTATCAACGGTTCAGGCTGGTGGTGGTGGTGTCATGGTGTGGGGAATATTTTCTTGGCACTCTTTGGGCCCCTTGGTACCAATTGAGCATCGTTGCAACGCCAAAGCCTACCTGAATATTGTTGCTGACCATGTCCATCCCTTTATGACCACAATGTACCCAACATCTGATGGCTACTTTCAGCAGGATAATGCAATGCCATGTCATAAAGCTGGAATCATATCAGACTGATTTCTTGAACATGACAATGAGTTCACTGTACTCCAATGGCCTCCACAGTCACCAGATCTCAATCCAATAGAGCATCTTTGGGATGTGGTGGAACGGGAGATTCGCATCATGGATGTGCAGCCGACAAATCTGCGGCAACTGTGTGATGCCATCATGTCAATATGGACCAAAATCTCTGAGGAATGCTTCCAGCACCTTGTTGAATCTATGCCACGAAGAATTGAGGCAGTTCTGAAGGCAAAAGGGGGTCCAACCCGTTACTAGCATGGTGTACCTAATAAAGTGGCCGGTGATTGTATATATATCTATATTTGTAATCATTCAATGAAAAGAACTGAAAAAATAAGCATACAATTAAAATAATTGTATTTACAAAACATGTTTATCTTACAATTTGATATATACTCTACATATAAATATATATAAACTCCATATTATGCAAATGTTTCAGGAAGTTGTGGAAGAAATGTTTCCAACCACTGAAGAAGCAATGTCACTGACCTTGACTGTACCGGGCAATAATAGTCATGTGTGGTGAGAGAGTTTGGCATTTTTCTGAAAAGGGGTCGCCTTAGGCTAGGTTCACATCTGCGCTGGGCTGTCTGTCATTCAAGTCCGCCAGGGAAGCCGAATGATGGAGTCAGACAATACAGCGGCCGTCTGCAGTCACCGGTGGACCTCATTGTCTATAATGGGGTCCATTGTTTTCATACTGAAAGCAGCAGGACTTTTGTCTCCAATGATTTCTGGCACGTGTGAACTTAGCCTTAATGAGATAATATTCCTAATAATACACCAATAATTTCTTAGTAGCACACTGAAATTCACCAGTACTAATCAGTCTATATTGCCAAGTCTGGACAAAAATAGATTTGACATAACTTGACTTAAACTATGTTCACACTTGTGTCCGTGTGTCCACTATCCTGGTCCATTGGAGGACCAGACCAACAGACACGGACCGCTAAAACAGAGGACACCCATTATTGACTCTATTGTGATCTATCAGGTATCCATTCTTTTAAGCTGATTTCAGTGAACACATATTTGGACTTCCAGCACTCTCTCATCGACAATGTTTGGTAGTGATGGAACAGAGATATCCATTCTGTGGCTCAATAGCTACTGAAAACTACTACTTCCAATAAGGACGTTCATGTGTTTTATTTTTGTTGAGCAGAAACGTTTTAACACAGAAAAAGAAAAGTGTTAAAACCTGTTGTTCAACATCTCCATAGACTTATATTGGTAAAATGGATGTTAAAAGTACATACTTTAGGGTCCATTCACACAGAGGAAGTTGGCGCTGATTCTGGTGCGAATCCGCATCAGATCAGCGCTGAAAAAAAGACTCCCTTTGACTGCAATGTGTCAGGGGAATGCCCAGGGTAGATGCCGTCGGTATCCAAATCTAGGAAAGATGGGTTATATAGCTCGGAGAACACAGAATACAGACCACTCACATTCTGTATATCAAAAGTGTTCTAATTTAATGGCGAGAAACAGGTAGTTTTTATATAATACAGACAAATATAGTTTGTACTATTCTAATTAGTACAACATGATTGGTTGTAGAGTTATAAGATAAGCCTGGCACGTGACTATTAGCTGAGGCCTAATGTAACCTGCATCTCATTATAACTTTCCAGAGCTGGATCAGCCTTTTCATGAAACAAAGAAGGATGCAGTATGCTTAATATGTGAGCTGACATCCTCCACACTATGTTCAGATGTATATATCATGGCAAGAGAGATACGATGACATGCTGAGTGCCAGACTTCTCCCAGACTGAAGCCTTCAAGATAACAAACAATAGTCTACAGAAAATCTGTGCCTACATCCCTTCACACTCTGAGTGACCTCACCTCATAGTATATGTGTTAGGATACAAAATGGATGACATATATGAAATGGAATTTATAGAACAAAATGGAATATATAGAGATACATGACTATACTTGCCCCTCACATATGAATTCCGTTTTCCGCACGGAACCCATTGAAATCAATGACAAAAAAAGCCTCCCATTGATTTAAATGGGTTCCGCACGGAAAACGGAACACATTGAAGTCAATGGGAGTCTTTTTTTTCAGTGCAGATTCTGCACCAGAATCAGCGCCAAATTCCTCCGTGTGAATGGACCCTTAACTCCATTTTACCTCCATGACCTTAGAATCTGGTGTAATTTAATGGCATACCATGCTTTTTTGGCCATCTTAATGAAATCAGACCTCTGAGTATAATACGGTGAGGGAGCTGAGTAACAGTAACAAACCGCTATGCTCATCTCTATTGGGTGTCCGGTGGCCCCCTGATGTCTTCTTTCAGCCCTCGGATGATGTCACTCACCCTCGAGTCACTGATGAGGCCTGTAATTGGGTCAAAGCATCAAATAGGCCAGAAGAAGATGCCAGTGATCTGCTGGATACCCAGTAGAGGTAAGGCAAGGTCAGTATAGCTGTTTGTTAATTTCATTAACCTCCCCAGGTCCTCCATCTATTATGCTGTGGGGTCTCAGGAAACCGCACAGTATAATAATAGCACTCTACACAAGTAGTCATGGCACTGTTCACTAAACACATCTTTTTTTAATGTAAAAATGGAAACATATTTGGATGCATTTTGCTATTTAAAAAACAGACCCATTAAACAAATCTGCTGATCAGACAGCAGAAATGGGAATGTGAACAGCCCCTTAGTGATAACTAAAATCGTCTGCACTATTCAGGCATATAGGGAATGTGTGCAGTATAAAATAGAGAAAAAAATACCAGCCTGTATAGAAACACAGTCAGCAGTGAACTAAAGAGATCGAATAAAATTACAGTATTTGAATGTATTTGAACCTGCTGGAAAAATACCAATTCTGAATTTCTACATGTCAATTTATTTTAGAGTCTTTTGTATGCTAGTCTAAACCCATTATTAACAATATATATCTCCTTCTAAACTAGTGATTACAGAAGGATTTGATGTGATATATATATATATATATATATATATATATATATATATATATTCTTTTTATTAATACTAATGTTACAAATATATATATATATATATATATATATATATATATATATATATATATATATATTTGTAACGTTAGTATTAATAAAAAGAATGACAAAATCACAAAAAATTATACCTTAGTGCTAAAGAAAATTACTTCTAGTGCAGTAATTTATTGAATAAGATTTACTCACCGTGACGTCACACCAGAATTCAGCTACCTCTCCAATCCTCATTGAAGTGAGCAGCATCTCCCATACCTCCAACTTGAACATGTTGCCAATAATAATTTCCATCGGAACGCCGACTTTTTTGCTGTCATCGATAACAGTTCTATCACTATCACATTTTAAAGTCCGAAAGTGGAAAGTCACCTAATGAAACAAGAGGACAACTACGTTTACATAGACTGCATAGGTATTATAAGCAAAGTGTAAAATGCTGGCATTCTATATAATGACAAAAATGTTCTAGGCGAAAAGATTAAATCAATTAATTTCACTGATTATCATTAATTTAATGTTGAATCATTTTAGTTTGTTGATTTGCATAGTACTATTTTGCTTAAAACAAAAACAAGACTCCAGAGGACCTTTCATGTCTTCTATGACAGTGCATATGATATAATATTACAAAGCTGAAGCGGTTCCTCAATTCCAGACTTATTAGTCCGTTAGCTTCGCCTACCGATATTCCTGCACTGCCTAATCTTCATAGGAAGTTGGACCACACTCCCCGCTGACTTTATATATCTAGGCCATCCACTCATAACCTATGATATGTAACTGCACAAAATCATGCAGATGCAGAAGTGAACTCCTATAGAGAAGGCAGGGACAGCTTATTGCCATCCTTGCCTTGCCAATCACTGTGTACATAGCACTCAATGTGTACACAGCTATAGAAGCCACCATAATTCAGCTCCCTTCTGAACTGCAGAAGCTGCTGGGTCATAGAGGAGAAATGTAATGTTATAAGGGGCACAATGAAAATAAATAAATAATATGAAATAAAATGAAATGCCAGTCTTAAAAAATCTGCCCCATACACGCTTAGGTTTAAGGATACAGAATAGGGAGCTAAATCCAAACTCAGGCTTCAGAGTTCAGTTTGGATATAGAATTAAGGCGAGACTAAGCTGCTATCTGGTACACACAGCAAAACATATCCTCAGTGAATGGCACTGTTACCAGTATGAAGGCGATTCAAGTACCTGGCCCACCACTCTGTTTAGCAGTTCTTGTAGTACTGTTACAGTTTAATGATTTATCCTAAATTCTCACTAAACGTACATATGACACCTCCATCTGTGACCATCTACTCAATAAGGGCTATGCAGGCCATGTGCCCTCCTTAAATAACTGATGAGCTGGACTCTCACCAATCTGTTATTGATGACTTATCCCAAGGATACACCATCAGAGTTGTAAAAGCAGAAAAATATATATAAGCTCAGTACATTGAACCCCAGATAGGCGAAATGCAGTGTCACTAAAAGTGCAAGCCGCAGTGCCATCCAAAATAAGTGCCAGTATTTACCTTAAATAATGGCTCTAAGCATTGCCAGTTACACCAGTTACGGTACCCCATACAGTGACAACCTCATAATTCTGGTGAAAGATGGTGGAGGGAATTTTTTACACTTGAGAAAGAGCTGTAAGCCTGAAACGCGCTGTGTGGTATCATTGTAACCTTTGGGCGAGCGCTGTCCATTTCTTGGCCGAATCTTGTGAGGAGGCTGGTCCATCTTTCACCATTTTTTATACGTCTCTGTGGCAATTTACAGCAGCTGCCCTGGACCCCTACCATCTGCTTGCTACATGTATTTAGGGTTGTTGTGTCATCTGCACAACCCCATCAGGTGAGAAGGCATTTGTCTTTTCATTTTTTGGCCAATCACGTTGGTTAATGCACGAAGTTCCACTCTGTGCGTCTCTCTCTTTTGTAACCTCATAATTTTATCAGCCACAGAAACCTTATAAGGCGCCAGGTTTAGTCCTAGCCATAATGATCCATACATCCAAAAAGGTCCACATGTTTCCAAATAGTCTCTACTACTGGGTCCTCATCAGAGCAAGTCGCAATGAAATAAAAGCGTACCAACCAGTTTCTCCAAACAGTACAAGCCACAATAGTGATGGGCCCAGTAGTCACCTAAATATTGGCAGCTGCTTACACTCCAAAAACAAAAAAGATTATAGCATGATATCTATATGTGATGCTACATAAAGGTTATTGCACTTTTGTTGTGTTTCTCTTATGCAAAAACCAGACTGTTTAGTATTGCAATCGGACAGTGGGCCTTCACTATTTGCTGTGTGATACCAATTGAGATCAGGCAGTGATTTACCGAGCTCATAAGTACATATGGCATCTGTGCGATTACACAATTTCAGAACTGTAATCTCGGTATCTTGTATACACTGTACAGAGCTATTACTCTTAAACTAGCAGAAAATCATTTTATATTTCTTATCTCTCTTTTGTAAGGAACACTCTCCCTGATTATTTCAGATGTTCTTCTGCAACAATGTTAGGCTGTTATTTTAGAGGGTCTTAAAAATTATTAGTAAACTCATCAAGGTTTCTCTTCAACACCGTGTGAATTTATGGCTAAAGCTGAGGCATGGATGATCTCCGAAACCGCTAAACCTTCACCCTTAAAATTAAAAAATCAATCTTGTTTCCAACATACAAAGAAAATGTGATAGTCATAATCAGAAAGTATAGGAAATATTTAAAGGGCAAGTGTCACATCTACTGCTGTAAAGGTAGATAGATACACATATTCTAACTAGATCTCGATCCGTATCCTGTCACTTATATACTAACCTCTAGTAATGATGCTGCGGTAGCCTGTGCTAAAAGGCACTACAGGAGAGAAATTGGTTCCTGGGAAAAAGATTTGTGAAACATAGGCAGTAGGCATAATCTGATCTAAGACATGATTCTGTGAGCTATGTGTAGTGGAGTGTGAAGCAGAGAGTACTGTGGTGCAGAGGTCTGAGAAGAAGCAAGACAAGTAGCCGAAAATCAGAAAGCCACAAGTACAGAGAAACAGCACTGTCTGCATCAACTTCAATTCCCAAGGTGTGGATCTCAAAGCTAGAAATCAAAAGGATTGGAAAGTCAATATGGAAGCATGCAAGGTAGTGGGTGAGAAAAATTTACACAAAAATCAGGTCAGTAGCAGGAGACACCTAATGTACCAATGGAACAGATAAGAGAAGGACTGTGTTGTCCAAATTTGAGATGAAAGACTGTGTTACTCCAATTGAGGACTAGACTATTAAAGGAGCCATGAACCAAAGCCCGCAATGCATTCAATATTATATTTGTTATTTCTGAAATTTTGTTTTATCTACTATCGATATAACAGTATTTCAGTCTATGCCTAAAGTAGTTATCATACAATATACATTACACTGCCATTGCTACGTCATCTCTGAATAGTGTTGCCGCATCCTATTGCAATTTTGGAGTGATCTGAAAGAGTGCATTAAACAGATTGGGGCAGGTTTATTAAGTTTCCTGTACTAGTCTCAATAAAGAGCCCCAGTGGTGCAAGGTGCACCTATATTATCGAGTGGCTCCAGCTAATAAATCAGATGTAGGCCTGTGCACCAGAATGGAAGTCTATGCTATTCAGGTACTGACGTGAGTGGAGGTGTCCCAGCCCACATTTACGGAAAGTGGTGAGAGAGGAACAGAAGGGAAGGGGCCTTGTGTTAAAAATGTGCCATATTATAACACATTATAACACATATGAGCCAGAAAAGTGACAAAGATGCACTGATATATTCCCCCATTATATCTCTTTGCAATCCATTTTAGACCATTTCTGACTAGCCAAATACAATTTTGTGATACAAACTAACAGGACACCTACCTAATGAAGTCAGATATGTGTGGAATAGTTGGTCACTGTTGGGTGCTGAAGCTGTAAAGTCATTCAATACAAGCAACAGATTTGCATCTCATTGATGGAAACCCAGACCGGACCATAGGTTATTGTAGAGCTCAATAATCAATATGCCATTTTAAAGCTTTGTCATTCAAAAAAAAATAAAAAATCGCCAAAGACTAACCATGATCAACAGGTCATTTAGAAAAAGTTTGTCTAAAATCCATGATATGTGGCTATCTTGACTATGACATGAAAAAAGTTACACAACACCTATATTTGGACCTCCATTCCACTCTTTATTCTTTACATACTTTTTAAGGGCCCGTTCCCACGATGTAACGCGCGCTCATTCTAACAGGTAAACACGTGTCAGAGTAAGAGCTTCAAAACAGATCCCATTGACTTCAATGGGTGCTGTCTTACGCGCGCTTTTTAGCCCATTGATTTCAATGTATTACGTGCGTGAAACGGAACCCATTGAAGTCAATGGGAATCTGTTTTGAAGTGCTCACTCTGACACGTGTTTACGTGTCAGAATGAGCGGCACGTTACATCGTGGGAACGGGCCCTTAAAAAGTATGTGGGCCAGCGAGATGACCGAATATAAATCCAGGTCTGGCTAAATTCCCCTTTAAATTTTTTAGTACAAGTGATACATTTTCATAAACACAGCAAGATTAATTACACCATGTAGCAATGTGCTGCCACCCAGGGCCTATATAACACTGGCAATGAAATACAATTAAAAATGGAAGGGATCAGGGGACTTATTTCATTTCTGTTGTAGCCTAATTAACTGAGGAAATACGCTGACTTAGTTCTTCTAGAAGTTATTTAGATCAAGAAAAACATATTTGAAGATAAATCCTCAGAGAGTGTTTGTATAAAACAATTCTGTCGCACCCTGAATGACAATTATATTTATTTCTCCTTTACTGAAACTTTTGGCATTTTACCACATGCTCTATCCCTGCTGCATTTCTGATACAGATGTATAATGGAAAGATTTGTAATCATCTGAATTTTGGACCCCCTCCAGGTTTTCATTTATAAATACTGATGCAAAATACTGACTTTGTGAAAGTGGCCTTAACCCCTTCCTGACAGCTGTGGGCACCATTTCTCCACTGTTCTATACAGCAGAGATCTGGTGCTAATGCCCGCGATCAGTTCTCACTGATCACACACGTTTTCACTTTGCACCCTCCTCTAGGTAGCCCCTGTTACAAATCCTCACAAGCAAGTTACCTTTTTTGGTGCAGGATGGTCCCCATGCGGCGAAATTGAAAGAGCCATCCATTTACTAAGAAAATTACCCGTATTCGCTATGTCGTTTTTGATGTTTGCCTACAGCAGTACAACTGGCCTGGTAAAAAAAGATGCCTGTCATGGCTGTATGTAGACAAAGATAAGATTGTCAGAATATCTTGATCCAAAGCATTGTTTTTATTTTTCAAAACTTTGGATTCTTGTTAAGATGTGTAAACATAACAAAAACTATATACATTTTTTATCACCGTAATTGCAACAACCTGCAGAATATTGGTATGTAACGGACTCACGGGGTTAAGTCAAGGAAATATAGCGCTCGCCAGTGGATATGTAATGAAACTCCTTTATTGGCATACACAACGCATTTCTGGCATATAGCCCTTTCTCAAATGTATAAAATTCTTTAAACAAAGCAAAAACACAAGATACAAAACATATAAAGATATTCTTTTTCAGGTCCCAATGAATTAAAGTGTAGAATCCAATGTAGTTAGAACACCAAAAGATTTTGTAGCTAACAGATAATATACTGATGGATAAGACTAAGGCTAGTATATAGTGTATACTATATATAAAAACTTGTCACAAAGGTAATAAATATGACATGCAGGGAAAATCCAGAGAAGATAGACAAGAATATAAGATAAAATACCAAAAATTAGTTTCTATATCCCACAAGAGTGTACAAATGCATGAGTAGCCAATATAGTAAACAATAATGGGCATAATTGTTGGTAGGTAATAAGCCATAACAACAGTAAGTGTCTCTACTGAACTGCATCTTTCCAAACGGAACCCATTGAAATCAATGGGTGGCTTTTTTCCCTATTGATTTCAATGGGTTCCGCTCAGAAAACGGAACCTATTGAAGTCAATGGGAGGCTTTTTTTTCCACGCTGATTCTGACGCGGGTTCCAAAATACTCCGTGTGAATGGACCCTAAAAAGTAGAACAAGCTATTTAACAGCTGTAGTTCACAGATCCCTCAATAGACTCGCGTCTATGAGGGATCTATGAAGAAGGATTATCTTTGTGTGTGCACTCAGAAGTGAAAAAAGTACTTTGTGAATTAGCCTTAACTGTACAGTGAAGCCTTTTTTCCCAATCCCCTTCTGTTCTCCCATTCACATGAATAAACTATACAAAGCTAATGTCCAACTAGCATTATGTAGTAAAGGAAAACAATGAGCTGCTTAGTAAAATAATGTTGAAGGAAATATGTGTTTAAAACCATTAAGCTGCCATTGATACACTGAATAATATCGCTATGTACTTTCTGACCTTCCTTCTACTCAATCTGCAGTATCTCAAACCTTCTAGTAGTAGGGATCTACATAAACATATTTGTTGTTGCTGTCAGCATAGCTTTTACCGCTCCGAGACTCTTTCATCCTTGTTTTTGTGCAAAACATGTTAAGACTGATATTAAAAACTCCAGTCTTAATAATTTGGCTCTATTGAGTAATAACACTACCTATTTTCTGACTTTTCTTCCATTCAGTCTGCAGCATCCCATACGTACAGGCAGCACAGATCTACATAAACATTTGGTGATGCTGTTAGCACAGCCATCACCATTCTAAGATCATTTCACCAGTGTATTTGTGGTGTTCAGCTGATTCTATTAGTACACCTCGGCATGTGCTGGAGGCCCCAGAGATGAGTCTGATGAGCTTTAAGTATAAAGCTTTATTTTTTAAACCCTGGCCATAGACAGGCTATCTATAGGGATATTTGGGATACTATACCACCGTAAGGATGTATTAGTGAAGTACTTTCCTATATTTACATGACAGGTTCCCTTTAAAATCAAAGGCATATACTGTCTGGATGCTATAGATTCTCACAGTATATGGATAGCATTTTACAGCTTCATTCAACTTGGCAATTGTTCAGAGCTACCACATAAAACAACTATACAGTGCATTAGGCTTTACAATTTTCTGTCTATTATCTATCTATCTACAGTATTTATCTATGTCATAACTATCTAGGAACTCATTTTTATACTAATACAGCAGTACAAGGGACACATTCAGAGGAGTAGATACAGTTAGTGTATTGCATTCTATGGTAACCTTTTCACAGCCTACTTACAATACATACAACAGTAGCACTATCATCTCAACAATGACTCCTGTACTTGGCAAACTTACAGAACAGCGAGACAAACCTTCGATCCAGTGATAAATTTAGGCAGGTCTCCAGTGCCCCCATGACAAATTCTCTTCTTTACACCTTCAATGTTCAAACCTATTGCTTCCTCCATTGCACCTGCTATCTGTGGATGAAAATGGATTCAGACTGTGAGATTAACCTTTATATAGAGATAAGGAAGGATCTACGAAACTGCCTTCAAGGCATAAGACCTGGGGATTGAACAGTCTTAGCACAGATTGCCTGACTTAGTGAGGGAAGCTGGTGTTCTTATATAAGCAATATTTCAAAATGTCTTTCTGTAGCATAGGGAAATATTTTCTCTCTTGGCAGGTGTTCCTCTCCAGTCCATGTATAATCCGCGAGAAATAACAAATTGAAAATTGTTGGGATACATTTTCCTGGTAATGTATACAACAGCAACATTGTATATTTCTACTTCTCCTTTATGTATTCCTCAGGAAGAAGGAAATGTATTATGTCCTAACCGATAGCAATAAGAAAATTGCCAAGGGAATGGGAGTGCACAGAAGCACCAGAGACCCTCTAAGGGTGCATTCACACGGAGGGAAACGGTGCTGAATTTGGTGTGGAATACGTCTAAGATTCAGCGCTGAAAAAAAGGCTCCCATTGACTTCAATGGGTTCCTTTTTCTGCTGGCAGATCTGGCCAGAAGAACATCCAAGGAGAATGAGGGTCAGACGGAACACAAGCAATGGAGGGGCGGGAATAAAGGTATAACGTGGGGGGTGCTTGGAGGCCTTGGGGAATGTCCAGGGTGCTCGGTGGGCTCATTTACATAAAGTGATTAACCAGGATCACAACAGAAAGGCGGGAAGAATCAGAAAAAAGAAGGTAGTGATAGAATAGTCTTTTTAAAGGATATTCAGGAATGTCTTTATCTCAAAACCACTGAAACCAATGATAGAATCCCTTTAAGGCTGGGTTTACACAATGTATTTTGGCACATAATGTGCCACGTAGATGCCGCGGGAGCATTTGCGGGCCGTATACGCTCCCAGGGCCGCCGATAGGGCAGTACTACTGGTACTGGCGTCAGGGGCCCGGCCAAATTGAAAAATGGGGGGGGCCCGGTTTTGGCCCGCCACCGTGTGCCGGCCCCCTGGCGCCCGTAGCAGTCATTGTGTATGTCCTATTTCAACTCAGATCTGCATCCAGAGGACGCAGATCTGAGTTGAAGACATACGCGGCTGAAGCAAGGAGCTGACACAGGTCAGCTTCTCGCTTCGCCGCTGTGCGCCTCTCTACCTGACACATATGCAGCTGAAGCGAGGAGCTGACATGTGTCAGCTCCTCGCTTCGCCGCCGCTGCTACTGGCTTGTAGACGCGATGTGATCACATCACGTCTAAAAGCCAGTAGCCGGCGGCAGCGGTGAAGCGAGGAGCTGACACAGGTCAGCTCCTCGCTTCAGCCATCGCGTCTACAAGCCAGTAGCCGGCGGCGAAGCGAGGAGCTGACACAGGTCAGCTCCTTGCTTCGCCGCTGCGCGCCTCTCTCGCTGTCACATATGCGGCTGAAGCGAGGAGCTGACCTGTGTCAGCTCCTCGCTTCGCCGCCTCTGCTACTGGCTTGTAGACGCGATGTGATGACGTCACATCGCGTCTATAACTGCGCGCCAGTGAGAGAGAGGCGCGCAGAGAGCTGCGAGGGAACGAAGGAGAAGGTAAGTCAGTCAGTGTAATGTGGAACGTGAAACTGGGGGCAGAGAGAGGACGGCATGACACTGGGGGCAGAGATGGAGAGGACATGAATATGGGGGCAGAGATGGAGAGGACGACATGACAATGGGGGCAGAGATGGAGGGACATGAATATGGGGCAGAGATGGAGGGGACATGAATATGGGGGCAGAGATGGAGAGGACGGCATGACAATGGGGGCAGAGATGGAGGGACATGAATATGGGGGCAGAGATGAAGGGGACATGAATATGGGGGCAGAGATGGAGGGGACATGAATATGGGGGCAGAGATGCAGGGGACATGAATATGGGGGCAGAGATGGAGAGGACGACATGACAATGGGGGCAGAGATGGAGGGGACATGAATATGGGGGCAGAGATGGAGGGGACATGAATATGGGGACAGAGATGGAGGGGACATGAATATGGGGGCAGAGATGGAGGGCATGAATCTTGGGGTAGAGATGGAGGGGACATGAAACTGGGGGCAGAGATGGAGGGGGGGAACATGAAACTGGGGGCAGAAATGGATGGGCGGACATGAATCTGGGGGCAGAGATTGGGTGGGAGACATGAAACTGGGTGCAGATGAAGGGTGTATATGAAGCTGGAGAGATAGAGGGGGGACATATAATGTACGGGTGACTGTAGGAGGATTATACTGTGTGCGGGCACATGAAAAATTAATGAGAATGGGTGGAGTCAACATAACGGTGGGTGGGGCTAAATTTGCCGCGGGGCGCAAAGCGCTGACAGCTGATTCTGACTGGTTACCAACGTATCCCAGCAAGGGAGGCCAAAAACGCAATGTGAATAAGCCCTGAGGATTTATTAGGAGGGCTCTTATAGATGGTGTTGGCCCTCTATAGGGGCTGTCACACGTAGCAGATTGTACCTGCAGATAGAATCTGATGAAGCCTTGTAATGCTGCTAAATAAAGGGAAATGTAATACAGAATTGGTATGTCGGCAGCCGGGGGGGGGGCAGACACTTAGGCTGTATGGGGCCCCAAAATTCCTGATGGTGGCCCTGTACGCTCCCATTGTTTTCAATGGGAGCCGGTACCGTATAAGCGTGATTTTGTGGCGGCCGCAAAATAGCGCCGCGTATACGGTACCAGCTCCCATTGAAAACAATGGGAGCGTATACGGCCCGCAAAAGCTCCCGCAGCATCTATGTGGCACATTACGTGCCAAAATACATTGTGTGAACCCGGCCTAAGATGCCACGCTGCAGTAAGTTGGGTGAAAGGTTAAAGACAGGTTAACTTTGATAAATCTGTATATAATCACTCTACCTTTTTAAATACCCATCATAACTTTTACATATTTCTGTCAACATAGCATTATATGATTGCATAAATAGTAATCTCTCTTGATAAAAATATGTAGGAACATATTATATATTGTATATTTTTGGGGGTAGGGTGCAAACACACAAATTTTGTCATTTTTGGTTTTGCCAACATGAAATTCTTATTTTTTTTATGATTTATATTTTTCACAATAAAACTCCTTGTGTTTATGCACTCAAACACCCTGTGTGAGGGCTTGTTTTATGTGGGACTGGTTTTCATTGGTGCCATTTTGGTGTACATAAATCAATTTTGTCTATTTCTTTATTTATATCACCTTCAGGATACAGGATAAATATTATGTTCCTGTTATTGTACTGGTCAGGACAGATATATAAATATATATATATATATATATATATATATATATATATATATATATAGATGAGCGAACACTCATTTCTATGGCGCTTCCATTCATTTCTATGGGAGCGTGCTGTTCGGATCGGCTGATCCAAACAGTGTTCGCTCATCTATATATATATATATATATATATATATATATATATATATATATATATATATATATATATATATATTTATTTATATATCTGTTATCTCTGTATATATATATATATATATATATATATATATATATATATCTGTTACATCTCTTATTATTATTATTTAAAAAATTTACATAATTTTTTTTTTTTCTAACCCTTGGTGGTAGTGTACAGCCGTAATAGTACGTCATCCCTTCTTAACCACCTTCATGCCACAACATACTACGGTATTATTTTAACCCCTTAGTGACCAGCCTGTTTTGGACCTTAATGACCAAGCCAAATTTTTGAAATTTGCGCTGTGTGACTTTATCAGTGAATAATTCTGTAACAGTATATTGCATCCAAGCGATTCTGATATTGTTTTTTCGTGACATGTTGTACTTTACTGAGAAGGTAAAATTAGACTGATATAACTTGTGTAAATTTATTAAAAAACTCGCAAATGCTGAAAATTTTGAAAATTTTTCAATGTTTTCCATTTTTAGCTGCGATATCTCACATATACACAATAATACAGGGCAAAAAAGTTAGTAGTTATATATTTCCAAATGTTCCTTTTGTGTTTCAAGCATATTTGAGATAATTTTAGCATATTTGAGTAACTTAGACAATTTACAAGTTTATCAAGTTTATAAAAAATTTTTGGAAATTTTGAGTGTGTGATTTTTTCCTGTACCAAGCTATGTTTGCAGACAGGAATAGGTGGCATAATGACAGAAACTCCCATTAAATGACCCAATTTGGAAAACTAGACCCCTTCAGGTATTCTTTGAGGGGTATAGTGAGCATTTTGATCAAACAAATATTGTTTTGCAAGAATTATTACAAATGACAAAAAAAAATTCATTTTCATTTTCTTCAAATATGTGTAATTTTAAAGCCAGTTTTTTTGCACACAACACATCAAAAAGAAGAAACACACCCCAAAATATATCACCCCACTTCTCCCGTGTTAAAAAATGTTCACTTTGTGGCCTTAGTCCTATGTACGCACATACAGTAGGGCCTAAGAGGTCGGGAGGGCCAAATGGATTTCAAAACACAAATTTTGCTTGCAGATATTTTATGTCCATTGCACATTCAAACAAGATTTGAGTTACCAAAGCAATTGAAAACACCCATAAATGACACCATTTTATAAACTAGACCCCTTAGGGTATTCATTGAGGGGTATAGAGAGTACTTTGACCCTATAAGTTTTGAGAAAATTTGCGTCAAACAAAAAAAATTCATATTTTTTACACAAGTGTCATTTTATAGGCCGTTTTTTTTGCACATAACACAAGAAAATGAAGAAAAACACCCCAAAATAGATGACCCCATTTCTCCCGTGGTCAAAAATGTACACTTTGTGGCCTTAATCCCATGTACGGATGCACAGTAGGGCCCAAAAAGAAGGGAGCACCAACTGGATTTCAAGACACAATTTTTGCTTCTAAATGTTTCAGGCCCATTGCTCATTTAAACAAGATTTGAGTTACCAAAATAATTGAAAACCCCAATAAATGACCCCATTTTATAAACTAGACCCCTTGAGGTATTCATTGAGGGGTATAGTGAGTATTTTGACCCCATAGTTTTAAAAGAATTTGCGTCAAACAAAAAATTCTCATATTTTTTACACAAAAGAGTAATTTTAAAGGCAGTTTTTTTGCACATAACACATGAAAATGAAGAAAAACACCCCAAAATAGATGGCCCCATTTCTCCCGTGTTCAAAAATGTACACTTTGTGGCCTTAATTCTATGTACGGACGCACGGTAGGGCCCAAAAAGAAGGGATCACCAACTGGATTTCAAGACACAAATTTTGCTTGCAGATATTTCAGGCCCATTGCACATTCAAATAAGATTTGAGATACCAAAACAATTGAAACCCCCCATAAATGACCCCATTTTATAAACTAGACCCCTTAAGGTATTCATTGAGGGGTATAGTGAACATTTTGACCCTATAGCCGTTTCACAGATTTTACTAACTTAGGGATGTGTAGGTTAAAAATTAGTAAAATGTCCCTTTATCCCCAAAGTTTTCATTTTCACAAGGGGTTAAAGGAGAGAAAGCCCCCCACAGTTTGTTACACAATTTCTCCTGAACACGGCAATACCCCATATGTGGCCATAATCTGCTGTATGGGTACGTGGTGGGGCTCAGAATGGAATGAGCGCTAATTGGATTTTGGAGGGCAGATGTTGCTGGAATAGTTTTCAGGTGCCATGTCGCATTTGCTGAACCCCTAAAGTACCAATACAATGGAAACCCCTCAAATGTGACCCCATTTTAAAAACTACACCCATCAAAGAATGTATCAAGGGGTATTATCATTTTGAGCCTAAAAATGCTTCCCAAAAATTAATGTACAAAATGAAAATTGAAATTTTTAAAGAAATATGCCATTTCGGTGCCCAATACGTTGCACCCACTTTGTGTTGTCAGAGACCTGCACTCCTAAAACTATTAAGGGGCCATCCCGAGGGGCAAAAAATTATATATGTGGGTGTAAACTGCTGCTTGGGAACACAGCAGGGCTCAGAAGGGAAGGGGCAGTGCGCTTTTTAGCTATTGGGGTACAGTGTTAGAGGGACTTTCGGGGCGCCATGTTGCTTTTGCAGAGCCCTGGAGGTGCCAGTAAACTGGAATTCGCCAAGAAGTGACCCCATTTTGTAGGGGAAATTTTAGGGTCTCGGCAAATATGACATGGTGTCCAAAAACCAACAATCTAAATCTGCACTCCAAAAGCACATAGCGCTCCTTCACATCTGCGCCCTGCTGTGTACCCAAATGGCGGTGTATGCCCACATGTATGACACTGGTGTACCCCGGATAACAGACTTAATGCCATATGTAGGTAGAATCGGCTGTTTGGACACAGCCGGGCACAGAAGGAAAGGAGCGCTATATTGGTTTTTGGAGCACAGTTTGGTTTTAGGACACCATGCCACTTTTGCAAAGCCCCTGAAGTGGAATCTGCAGACATGTCACCCCATTTTGGACACTACCCCACTGATGGCATTTATCAAGCGGTGTAGCGAGCATTATAACCCTTGAGGGTTGCATTTATTTGGTTTCCAGAAATGAAATTGCGGCTGATAATGACAAGTTAAAAATGAAGTTTTCCAGAGATTCGCCATTTCAGTATCTGATATGTTGTGCCCAACTTATGTCAGCAGAGATACACACTCCAAAAACTGGTAAGTGGGTATCCCGGGCACAACAGCTTTCAGAGCGTTCATCTCTGATACGAGTCGGACACAACATATTACGCACTGAAATGACCGATTCTTGGAAAAATTGGCATTTTCACTTCTCACAATCAGCTTTGTATTCATTTATGGATAATATGTTATAGCAACACTTGGGGGTTAAAAATGCTCTCTGTACCCCTGGATAAATCCTTCAGGGGTGTAGTTTCCAAAATAAGGTCACATATCAGGGGATTCCACTTTACTGGCGCTTCAGCTCTGCAAAAGCGTCATGGCATCCAAAAACCAAACCGTCTGTGCTCCAAAAACCCAATAACCCTTCTTTTCCCTTCTGTGTCCGGCTGTGCCCTAATATCAGTTTATACCCACATATGACATTATGTCCGTTATCCTGGGTACACCAGTGTCATACATGTGTCATACATGTGGCATAAACTGCAGTTTGGGCGCACAGCAGGGCGCAGAAGGGAAGGAGCGCTATGCGACTTTTAGAGTACAGATTCAGATGTTTGGTATCCGGACGCCATGTCATGTTTGTAGAGCCTATAACGTACCAGAAAACTGGATTCCCCAAAGGAGTCACCCCATTTTGAAAACTGCACCCCTAAAAGAATATATCAGGGGGTGTAGTGAGTATTAGTACCCCGGACGTGATTGCAGAGGGGATGGCGAAGGGGAATATATAAGCAGTGTGGAGAACATTGCAAACACCACATTCCCTACTATGTCCCATGATTGGGGGAGTCACTCTGGGGTCACTTAGGGGGTCACTTCTGGTGTCTGTTCCCTCATAAGCTGTAAATCTGGGGTGTCCCCTGATATTCGCTTGCACAGCTTATATATTCCCTACCTGACGCAGCCAGTTGTATTCTAATGATTTGGCGATTTTGGGGTTGTTTGTCTTCACATTACTAGATGCTATATTTTCTTTATTTTTCTGGTGACGTGGCCATATAAGGGCTTGTTGTTTGCGGGATGTGATGCATTTTGTAATGACACCATTTTTGGGTGCCTACAACTTACATTTTATTAACCCTTTTTTGCAGGATTTTTTAAAGAAAAATCAATCCTGGCATTGCATTCTACCTTTTAAATTTTTCACCATGCAGCGTACAATATAAGTAACATGTTCCCTTTATTCTACGGGTCGGTACGGTTACGGCGATACCTCATTTATAGTATTTTTTTATGCGATACTAATTCTGTAGAATAAAAACACATTTAGGGACATAAATCAATGTTTTTTGCATCGCCATCTTCTGAGAAGCGTAACATTTTTATTTTTCGGTTGACAGTGTTGGTTGAGGGCTTATTTTTTGCGGGACAATGTGCGCTTTTTATTGGTACTGTTGTGGGGTGTATATGACTTTTTGATCACTTTTTATAGCATATTTTGTAAGGTGAGATGGTGAAAAATCACTACTTCCGGCGGGTTTTTTCCGGGGGTTTTTTTCCGACGTTCACCGTATACATTAAATATTGTTGGAGTTTTATTGTTCAGATTGTTACGGACGCCACGATACCAAATATGTATTGTTTTTATTAAGTTTTAGGTTTTTTTTTAATATAATTCATTTTTTATAGAAAAAAAGGAAATTTTGGGGCTTTATAAGTTTATTCATTTTTATCAGACACTTTATTTATTTATTTTTCACTTTTTATTTTTTACTTTTACACTTTTTACTTTAGGACACTTGGATTAGTGATGCTTTGATAAAAGCATTACTAATTCTCTATCAGACGCTGCAGGACACAGCTGTCAGTGTCTTGCAGCGTCTGGAGGAAGTCAGACGCAGGGGCTGCCTGCGTCTGACTTCCTCTTACCCCGGGCAGGATCAACCAGGTATTGTTGGTCTCTTGGAGCTTGGGGTCACTGGCCAGACCCCAGGCTCCATGTTAGAGACATCGGCACCCCTCGATCTCGCCGCGGGGGGTGCCGATTCGGCCGGCACCGTCACGGAACCGCTTCAGTTCCGTGATCATGTTTGATCACGGAACTGAAGGGGTTAAAAACCCCCGATCAGAGCCCCCTCCGATGGGGGGTAATGGAGCAGGGTCTTAGCTGTCAGATACAGCTAAGATCCGCTCCAATTACATCGGCACTGACAGGGAATCCTTCCCTGACTGCCCGACGTAATTTTAATATAGGGCAGTCAGGAAGGACCTGTCAGTGCCGACGTAATTTTACTATGGGCCGGTCGTTAAGGGGTTAAAGGGGTTATCTTTAAGATAGCCAGTCACTTTTCAGGACCCCCATAAATCAGGTGTTTTTATGAGTTCTCTACTCTGGGCATTGTTTACATGCCAGGAGTTGTAGCGCTCACTTACCATCTTTTTTATAGCTGAGGCTTTAAGTACTGCAGTCTACAAGGGAATCCTATACACTTGAATCTGAAATTGATGGCCAACAGTTTTATTAAAGTCGATACCACTTTGAGGCCACAGGTACCTGGTTTACTGAGGGACAGAAACTGTGGAAATAGTAAAATCTTAGTCTCTTACTTGGGTCGCCCATTTTCCTTTCCATAAGTAGTATAAACTTACAAATGATTCCCTCTGTACATGGATCCAGTAGCAGAAGCTGAAAACATTGCAGTGGTCTAAAGTGCTGCAAGAGGTTGAAAGATTGGCGTATGAACAAACAAGTCTTGGTATGAGGATGGCATGGTGACATAAATTGGGTCCATTTTATTCTTGTTTGGGCATCCACTCTCCTCTATCTCTGTCCCTGGGATCAACTCTTGGGCAAAGTCTGAAAATTTCAGTATTGCTTCATTTATAGAAGAAAAAAATCACATTGTGATCCAGGCTGACATGGGTTTATTCAGACGCTGGCATTCTGTGTGTAAGCCAAGACCCTCTTCTCATTCTGAACGGCAGTATATGACACTATAATTTCAATGGCTACAGAGCCTATTATTTTGTTAGCGACTCATTTCCTTTAATCAGTATAATTAACTGTACTGCACATAATTATTTAACCCATTAATTATCACACAATACATTGTTAGCTTCCCTGTAATACCAGTGGATATGAACGCGTTGTGAAAAAACAAAACAATCACTTGAAGAATATGTGCGCGGCTCTAATGACAAGAAGATGTGTAAAGCTGTTAGAAAGAGGTGACCAATCGCTCCAGATGGTGTCTAATAATACAAAACATTGCTTTAGACAATAGGACACACATCAGACAGTAATGGATTGTATAAATGGTTGCAGCTTTGTTTCACTTGACAATGCGACTGCACAGCAGAAATCTTCTTCTTCTGTTTCTCTACTGGCACAAACCTACTGAGGAGTCACATTAAAGCACATTTGCAACCATATCATCTAAAACACTAAATGTATTAACTTTGCATACAGTCCTGATTGTAAATCTATCATTTTGTGTATAAAGCTCTTATAGAGATGAACATGTCCCTATAGTTACATGCTACAGAACTTGTGTGTAGTCAGAACCTGCAGTCGAGTATTAAGGCCTCCTGCATATGACAGTAGCTTGTATCCACAATTGTGAATAAAAGTACAGACCCATTCATTTCTATGGGGCTCACATACACATCCACATACTTAGTTTTGCTACCATGTGTCCGTTCAAATTATGACGCATGTCCTATTTTTGTCTACAACTGTGGAACAGACAAGTATAGGGGATCCTACAAGTCTGTTTGCGCATCCTTATTTGCGGACAGTAAAATCTATTACAGTCGTGTGCAGGAGGCCTAAAGCTGTATTCACATGACCTGTCCAGTCCAATCCAGAAACATAGTTTGTATTCCCCATGTAGCAACCCAGTGGAGGAGGATGAGGGTAGTAGTAACACTGGCTGTGCCGCATGCTAGGCGGACACTCCAATCCCACTCCAGAGCCGGACACAGTCAAAGAGAGTCCTGCAGCACTACCTGATGGTGGTGGTAGTGATCTTGTTTCCCCCGGTTCACTCCTAGTTGGAGAGGGGACCTCTCTACACTGAGCCGGTGTGGTGGTGTTCAGGAGGGCCCTGATGGTGATGCAGGCAACGACTCAGGGATCCAGAGCTGCAGTGAAACCAAGAAACTGTTTATTTAACTGGAACTGTCTGGTACAACCAGCAACTTTGGAGATGGGGGAAGCAGTTGCAGTTCATTCCCACTGCCTTGTTCAAAGGAGGCTGCCCAGGGATGTTGCAGGCTCTAACATGAAAGGCCTCCACTACTCCTCCTCTCGTGCCACTCCCAATTTAGCAAGTTGGGGAATCTAGTAGGGCAAAGAGTCGCTGACAGGAATCTGGTTACCTGGAAGTCAAGCCTGAATGAATACCTCCTGTCACTTCCGCCATTGCTCCACCTGGCACGGCTGGCAAACTGTCAGAGATGCTGAAGTTTATTCCCTGTCTCAGGGCTGTCTCTGGATGAGCCTGGGGCAATTAATATTCCTTCTAGAAGCTGTGCTAGTGACAGCTAGGACTCAGTCCTGGTTCACCCTCCACAAAGCTCGGTCTTCTACCACCTGAGCTGTGCAGGATGGCTGCTAACACTAGACTGAGAATCCCAACTGCCACCAGGAGACTACAATCTACTCACAACCCCGCCCAGGGGCCTGTGATTGGCCAGGACTGAACCAAGCCAGTGGTTTGAACTGCAAAGGGGGAAAAATAACTGGGAAAACAATATTCAAAATATAACAGAAAACACATAGGACGGGAGATATCAACATAACCTGGAGGCGCAATAGACAAACAGAAGAAACAGCAAACACTCCAGGATGCTGCACCCAGACTGAACACGGCTGTGTAAATGGATCTCACTACATTATCGTGAACTGTCAGTTCAGTACTATAGCAATCTGGTCATCCTGGAACCCAATGGATCATATCTGATTATGATATAGTTAGATCCATTTACAATGCCATGTCCAGTCTAGGAAGAACCATGAACCAAGTTTCTGGACAGGACTCATGGCTCCTGACTCACGGTCAGATGCCCATCTGAAAACAGTTAGAGCGGGCTATACACCAAATGATCAGCAACCAGTAGGACTCTATGCCAACAAATCACAAAAACAGGTGTCCAGTGACTCTCATTTAACCCTCTAAGGATGCCGGGTTGCTTGTATTTTAATGTTCGGACACTTTTTAAATATTTTCCTTCTGCCTTCCAAAATTCACGGCTTTTTTTTTTTTTTTTTCTGTCGACAGGTAAGTAAGGGCTTATTCTTTGCATGAGTTGTACTTTTAGTTAGCACCATCTTGTAGTACTTATAACTTTTTTATTAATGTTTTTTTGGCGGGGTCTGTGTAACAAAAGCCCACAACTTTATGATAATTTTTTGTATTTTGCTTTTACGGTGTTCACTCTGTGTTAAAAATGACATGACAGCTTTGTCCAGCAGGTCATCCTGATTATTGTGATACCATATTAATATTGGTTTTATTATGTTTTACCGTGTTTACTAATAAAATGTCATTTTTTGAAATTTTCCTGGGGTTCACCATATTTTGACACCTATGAGTATTTGACTGTGTTGCGGACGGAGATATGAAAGGGCTCTTTATTTGTGGGACAAGTTGTAGTTTTTCTTGGTATCAGTTTTTGGTATGCATTAGAGATGAGCGAGTAGTATTCGATCGAGTAGGTATTCGATTAAATACTACAGTATTCAAAATATTCGTACTCGATCGAGTACTACTAGCTATTCGCAGTAAACATTAGATTCAGAGCCAGCGTTGATTGGCTGAATGCTATACAGTGTATAGCATTCGGCAAATCAACGCTAGTTCTGCAGCAGGCTCATCCTTGCTAGTCGGGAAAGATGGCAACTTGCTGTTACGAGGGAACGGACTTTTTCTTATAGGAATGCATTGACCAGCGTTGATTAGCCAGTGTACAGCATTCGGCCAATCAATGCTGGTTGTGCCAAAGGCTCGTCTGTGAGGAGGCGGAGTCTAAGATTGAACCACAGCAGTTTCCATTGTGGTCTGATCTTAGACTCCGCCTCCTCACAGACGAGCCTCCGGCAGAACCAGCGTTGATTGGCCAAATGCTGTACACTGGCCAATCAACACTGGTCAATGCATTCCTATGGCAAAAAAGTCAGCTCCCTCGTAACAGCAAGCTGCCAGCTCTCCTGACTAGCAAGGACGAGCCTGCTGCAGAACCAGCGTTGATTTGCCGCAGACTCATCTTTGCTAGTCAGGAGAGCTGGCAGCTTGCAGTTATGAGGGAGCTTACTTTTTATCAGCGCAACTGCAAGCGCTGTGCAGTTAAAGAGCATGGACCCCATAGACTATAATGGGGTCCGTCCGCTTTAACTGTACAGCGCTCCTCCTAAACACTCTCCTCCTGCTACTCATGGACTTGGTGACTCTCCTTTAGTCGAATAGTGGTTTCACCTGAAACGAGCATTTTTTCCCATAGACTATAATGGGATTTGATATTCGATCTAGCAGTCAAATATTGAGGCTCTACTCGAAACGAATATCGAATCTCGAATATTTCACTGTTCGCTCATCTCTAGTATGCATCACTTTTTGATCACTGCCATGGCAACCCCTCAGACCCAGAGATCACATAGGGGGTATCCAAGGGGTGACAAAGGAATGGGGGGGGGGGGGCGAAATTGTCCCAGAAACATCTAAATACCGTGATCATTGATCAAGGCATTCAAGCGGTAAGTTGCCGGAGGGACTCCTAACATAATAGTTATCTACCTTCCAGTGACATACCGCTCTGTACCAATTACAGTATGGGACAGTATGTTACTTTGAGTCAGGGACTCCTAGCAGCATAGATAATTATTATACTAGTAATCCCTCTCCCCGCATGAAGTTGTGTGAAGGGGGTCTGCGCAAAATCTGCCAGGAATGGTCATCGGTATAATGTGCATGAGACCCTCACAACTGTCTCTTAGCAGAATACTTTGGGTAACACAGAGGAATCAGGTATATTGGAGTTAAATGTCCTTATTTCGCTGTTTCTGTGTTAGATAAGAGACGTCTGCCAGTATCTTATTCCCCACTGACATAAAGAATATGCACGCGGAGTCGGAAGAGATAGCTTATGGCTGAAAAAGTGTTTGGCCCACAGCTACCTCAAGTTTATAGCCAGCAGCTGCATTACACAGAATCTCAGGCACTGAAATTTTGTGGCACCGATGAGAGCACCTTATCATGGAAACTTTGAGAATAACAACTCTCTTACGGAAGTAAAAATGTGTAAAATATCCTTGTAAATATATTCATCTTCTCCTGTTTTTGTTTCTTGTGAAACTATTGTTATATTTTTCATGGGCGAGAGAATTGACATTTTGTTTTTCCAGTTATCTTCCTTACTTTATATTTAAAAGCCACAATAAAATGTGACTGTGTGCGATCATCACAGCTACGAAAGCTGGCACAATAATATCTGGGGCTATGTTATCTTACAAATGATTGTGACAGAATTCAGCAATATAGTAAATATTTAGCGCTAATGAACAGGAAGAATGAGGTGAGAAAGTATTCTCATTTCACAAGCAATTTACTGCTGAGGGGAGGATTGCAAATATAGATGGGATACGGGCTCCCTCCTGTGTTCAAAAGGAAAGCTCACACTGTTCTAGGCCATTTACTAAATGACTATATGAAGAGCGTTGCAATGACAGCTCTTTTTGTCAGGGCATATCCTTATCATTCCTGAGCAAACTTTTTTACTCCAACAACTCCCGTCAGATAAGACCAGAATGTAGAGACGATCTGCAAAATCGAACAAACGGCTCTGTAAGCGCCATATACATCTGGTGATCACCACGTCCATACGTGACTAAATGATTGATAATATGATTGATCACATGCAATGATTTCAATACCATGTAACACGTGATCAGTCAATAAATGAAGGTCTGTATATTTGTTGGCAGAACGCTGGAAGTTTACATTGATCGATGATCTTTTGGGTAAGTTTGCAGATGAATGGTGACAATATGGAGGCAAGGTAACTGAAGTTTACTTTAGATATGTCACTTTATGTTTTTGGGGGTTGCAACAAGAATATTGCTGTGGAATCTCCATAGGCTTGTTCTCTCCACTTTGCAGTCTGGATCTGCAGAGAAACAAAACCAGGGCTGTTTTAATGTTTTAATGGGGGCCCCATAACTTAATTTCCCCTGCCCCCCTCAGCCACTAATGTTACATTAAAAAAAAAAAACTCACTGAACCACATTCCTGGGGACCTCATTGCACTTCTCTGCCGCAGACATTATCAGCCAGAGGCAGAATAATGGAGCATGGATCTCTGTGCTTCAGTACAGTATTCAACCTCTATGGGAGTCTTAAGAGGTGTAATCAATGTCTGCCGCCCGGAAGAGCGGGACATCACTGGAAATATGGGACCGAGGGGCAGCTGAGAGGGCCCCCACAATCCTAGTGCCCGATGTGGCTGCACTGTTGCACTTATGGTTAAAGCGGCCCTGCACACAGCACTGAGCAAAACACATCTGCATGGACTCTGTATGTTCTCCCCATGTTTGCTTGGGTTTTCTCCAGGTACTCAGGATTCCTCTCACACTCCAAAGACCTACTGATAAGGAATGAAGATTTTGAACAACTCTATATAGGACAGTGACTGACAATATGTGTAAAGCGCTGTGTAAGCAAATAAATAATGAAATACTCGCTGCTACTCCCAGCACTTGCAGAGACATTCCCTGACCATTTCATTTGTCTCTTAATTTGCCCAAACACATTACATGTATATCAGTTGAAACCATTGATTTTGGCAGGTTGTAGCCAACCAAATGATGTATATGGAGTGCTCCCAACTCTACCGCCCAACTTGGATTCCAACTGTCTGATCCCTTTGTTCTCTGGGAGATAAGACACTGCCAGAAGTGTTTGGCAGAGACTTTCCCTTATCTCCCAGTTAAACACACAAACTCAAGGCAACTGTGCATGTGTATGGTGGTATCAGGTGAGACAACTGTTCATCCAATAGTTATAATGTATGGCAGGCTTTAAAACTTCTTCCCAACAATCTCTTAGAAATAAGAAGTATATTGGCACTACATAAATTAAAATTATTAGCATTAATATTGGTTTTGGTTCCCTCTGCTGGACAATGTAGGAACACCAGACTGGTGTGCTAGATCATTCCTGTAGTGTGCTGAAGTGCTGCAATGTCTCTATGCAGTGGCGTAGCTAGGAATGGTGGGGCCCCGTGGCGAACTTTTGACATGGTCACCCCCCCCCCCGACCGACCCCCTCCTCGCATTCCTGCACGCTCTATTATGTCCCTTAGTGGCCCCTGCACACAGTATTATGTCCCTTAGTGGCCCCTGCAATCAGTATTATGCTCCACTGTGGACACCCATAAACAATTATTATACTCTGGGGTCTTTTCAGAGACCTGGTGGAATAAAAACATAAAAACTACTGTTGCTTACCTGTCCCCGCTGCAGTCCTCCCCTGTCGTCCTTCTTCAATGACGTCGGACATCACATGACCCGGGAAGCAGGCCGGAGTCATGGGATGTCAGACAACTAGGCCTGAAGCCTGCTCGGATCGTGGAGAGGTAAGTAACAGTGTTTTGTATGTTTCTTAGCTCTCTCGGGCCTCCTATCATTATACTCGGGGGACTGCAAAGACCCCCCGAGTATAATAATAGTGTATAATAATAGTCTTTGTGGGTCCCAGCCAGGATCGGTAAGTAAATAAGGGCCCGTTACCAGCTGGAGTAACTCCAGCCAGTAACGGCCTATTAAAAAAAAAAAAAAAAACGCAACAGTAGCGGCTGTCACTGGGCCACTAATGTCCTGCGCCCTGTGGCAGCTTCTACCCCTGCTACCCCGGTAGTTATGCCACTGTCCTGAACAACACCTTTATTGATATACCCCTTTAAGAACTGTATAAGTTCACTGCCTGGGGAAGAAGAGGACAAGTGCACATTCAGTATCAGTGAAGAGTGTTCTCATCTCCTTAAAACACTCTTTACAGACACTGAATGTGGCACTTGCCCTCTTATTCCAAAAGCAGCAAACTTTTATAATTATTGTAATGAGGCAGGAGGCAGCACAATAGTGTGTGCTGCTGTATAGTCTGAGCCTGCCCTGCATGAGTAGGTGATGACCGTGATCCATGTTCACCATACCAGTATGGACAACATGGACACCATCTCCACTACACAGCAAGCGCAAAGTGCTGTCTTCACCAGCGCTGAGCGCTTGTAAAGATAGGAGCGCTAAGCGTTGCCTTTACAGAACTGAGTGCTCCTGTCCTGCCTGCAGTGCCCGTGCTCACCTGTACCTGTGCTCCTGTTAGGGACATGAAGGGGTCCCCATAATAGAGTATGTTGCAGAGTTCCAAATTAAATATCAGGCCTGGAGAAGTCACACCCATCATCAGGCCTAGAGAAGTCACACACATACATACAGCTGATGGTGTACCAACTCATTATTACTTTCCAAACTGGGATGGACTTTGTCCTTAAACAAAGAAAGTTTCAAAATACTTATGTGTGAACTAACATCTCACACTATGTCTATATGTATATATCATGGCAAGAGAGATAAGATTACATGCTGGTGCCAAACTACTCCAGCCTTGGAGATAACGATCAGAAACTCTAAGTGACCTCCATATACCATACATCTTCAAAAGATGAGGCCCTTAAGCAAAACAGAGAGCTATGGATTCATAGCCCATTCACTAATATTCCATGCTCCTTATAACCTAAAAGGGGCCTCTTGGACTCTACAGAGATAAAAGACATACTTATACAGTTTTATATATAAAAGGTTACTAGATGGCTGACAAAATACAAAGATCGAGGATGTGATTCTAACCCTCCGCGCTGCTAAACATGGACTCCCCCGGGCCCCGCAGCCGCTTCTTCTTGCAAAACAAGTCTCTGCCCCCCAGCGTCAGGACGCACGCTGATGGAGGAGACAATGTTCAGGCCTGGGCGGGGTGGAAAGCGAACACCCCGCAAAGGCTACCAGCCTACCAGAATCAACACAGGTCATCAACACAGTATCGCCGGTAAGACCGGACCCCCCCCCCCCTCCACCCACCAGAGAGGAGGGGGGGGGGGGCGAGCTTTCAGAAGTTAAAACAAAAAATAAAATTTTCAAATTGACACGTCGGGGGCCCGGGTCCCCTGACGTGTCGGGCCCTGTGACAGCTGCCTCTGCTGCTACGGTGGTAGTTACACCACTGTCTCTATGGGTTATAAACATTGTAGATACAATAAATTTGTATGCTGTGCCAAGGACTGTATGCATTGCACGCACTTACCCTCCACTGCTGGAACTTTCAGTGCCCGGAGGTTTGTGGAACATTGGAACTGCGAGAGGTTTGGCTGTCGGACCCTCACAGGCCACATACTGATGACCTATTCTGTGGAATAAACAATCCTTTTGGGCCAGAAAACCAAAGTTAACCACTTCAGTACCGGGCCAATTTGTGGTCCAGGACCAGACACATTTTAGGTTTATTATGTATGTGCGGTTTTGAGGTCTGTAAAATTTTTCTTGTATGTCTTAGTCAACTAATTTTTGCGTCTTTTTTCGGGGACACATGGGGCTTTATTTTTATGTTATTTTTATTTTCAAATGTGTTTTAATTTTTTTTATATCCAGGAAAATATAAACAAAATAGGAGGGAAATTGTGTCTGGTTTTCAATTTATAATTTTTTTTTATTTAATAACACAAAGTGTCACTGAAAAACTTTATAATATAGTTTTTCCTCTCCGTTACGGTAATTTTTATTTTGTATGGTGTCGTCGGGGATGGGGCTATAACCTTTAATAACGGCGTTTTATTAGCGTATTATTTATTTATTTTTTTATTATTATTTTATTTACATTTTTTTAAAACTTTTTTATTATATTTTTATTTTATTTTTTTCCCAGATTGTGTCCCCATAAGGTGATAAGAGACCTTTGGGGACATCTGATCACTTTTTTTTTATTGTACTTGAGGCTGATTTCTCCTATAACTGAGGCTGGTACATTTAACCTCAGTTACAGGAGAAATACAGATTCCTGCACACTGTATACACAGCTTACTGAGCTGATCTGAGTCCTGTAGGACCCAGCAGCTCTGGCAGGACACTGCTCCCGGCAGATCACGTGTCTGCTGGGTCAGAGGGCAGCTGATTTATGGCTGCGTCCATAGCCGTGTATACAGCGCTCATTGAGCGCTGTATACACCACGATTGAGATAGCAGAGCAGGTAATAAATCTGCCCTGCTATCTCTCTGGGAGCTCCGGCTGAAGTTACAGCCGGCTCCTAGTGAAAGCAGCTGCACGATCTTGTGCAGCTGCTGTGTTCTGACTTGGACGTACAGGTACGTCCTGTCAGAACTAGACAACCACTTCCCGGACGTATATAGTCTATGGGCGGTCCGGAAGTGGTTAAGTCCCCACATTGCAGAAATGCTGCTTGTTTTGTTGCAGATTTTGCTTTGTTTTTTCAGGAGCCAAACCTAGTAATGGCTACAGAAGGAATGGGGAATATCTAGGCAGCTCATATACTTCTTTCTGCACAAACCACCCTTGGCTTTGGCTAAAAAAAAAAGTGCACCAAAATCAGCAACAAAAAAGCAGCATTTCCGAAATGTGGGGCCTTAGCCTTAAACAAGTAACTATTTGTGGACTGTGCAGTTTGTAGATTTATTTCTTTGTACATTAATCTGCAGCAGCTCACAGAAAAGAGGCGCACTTAATAAGGTCTATAGTCAAAGTATCAAACAGCTGAATGTGCAAGCATCACTAAAACAATGGCGTCTATATCCAAGAATATGCTGGCAAACTTCTAGACATCAGCCACAAGGGTGTA
This sequence comes from Leptodactylus fuscus, assembly GCF_031893055.1. Taxonomy (NCBI): domain Eukaryota; kingdom Metazoa; phylum Chordata; class Amphibia; order Anura; family Leptodactylidae; genus Leptodactylus; species Leptodactylus fuscus. The sequence goes on from NC_134266.1 coordinate 63,798,388, forward strand.
GCTATAGGGGGCACACAGCTTGTGATCGCTATTGAGCCTCAGATCTAGAGATGAGCAAATCGAAGCTGACGAAATGGAGTTTGACCCGAATTTCAGGAAATAATAGATTTCCATCAAATCTGGATTTTCTCACGTTTCGTAGTGGTGAATCATATTTTTTCCTGTAATGGCTGCTGCACGTTAGGACATGGGGCAAGGGACTCTGGGAACGTGGGATCACCCACAATGCCATGCGTGCAGCCAGCCAGACCTGTGATGTCACAGCCCTAAAAATACCCTCCGCCATCTTGGATTCAGGCATTTTCCATTGTACTTAGGACAGGGACAGACGTCAGCAGGTGCTGGGGAAGGTGGTAGAAAAGACTTCAAAGTTCAATCAAAGTTCAGGGAAAGAGCATTAGAGATGAAGGGAAAGTATAGGGAGGAATTTATACAGAGTATTAATACAGGAACGGGGTTCATCTGGGGTGTTTGCTAGCTGAATCAAATTTTTGAAAAATTCGCTCAACTCTACTCAGGGGACGCAAAGATCCTTCTGCAACATAAAAAAACCCACTGGCATAGATAACACATGGTAAGTAAGAAACGTCCCTCTTACAGTACACTTCTATAGTCTTGTACTGTTGGAAGGGCGTTCCTCACCACACAGCTATGATGCTGAGCTGTAATGTTACAGTACATGAAAGGTTCTCTTTAACTGAGCAGCTTTGCAATACAAAACACTGATGCAAAAAATGGATGAATTTATGTGGGACACAAATGTGTGGCATGTTCTGCTTTTCTGTCCTACACCAACTGGTCCATCTTTGTTTAACAATGACTCTATGTGAATGTTTTTTGCATCAGTTTTTGCATATCCACAAAACTGATCATTGTAATGATCAGAATGTGATGTGAACAGCCCTAAGAATCTATTCAGATCACGATTTTGGCATCCATTTAAAAAAAAAAAAAAAAAAAATTGGACACAATTTACTTTGGTGTATTAAATATTTAAAACATGCAAATAAAAATAATAAATGTACAAGAACCAGTTCAGTTATTGTAGAGATGTGAAAGATTCGTCCTGGGTACACAGAGGCAGGTGAGGGACATACAGTATGTAATGGATAATATTGCTGCTATATGTACTGACATCTAGTGGCTGAATAAGGTACTGCTCAAACTGTCTCCAGTCAAGCTGAATGCATGTCGCAGGGAAATGATGAAGCTAGGGATTCAGTGGCGGATCCAGGCTTTGCGGGGCCCTGGGCAATTGACTTTGGCGGGGCCCTACTTACAGGGGGTCTGGTGTTTCCCCCCCAGGATTTTTTGAAAAAATAAGCTCTAAAAATGCGTTTTTAAGGCGTTTTTTTTTAAAAAGCTAGTTAGCTGTGTTTGACCAACTTATAAAACTGACCTTATTTGTGTACTATTAGCTGCATTGGGAGCGCGCATGCAAGGCCAGCGGCATAGAAGCAGTGTCGTCTCGCTGCTGGCTTTGTATATGAAGCCCCGCCCACCAATTGACGCAAGAAAACCAGGAAGAAAGAAGAGTTTACAGCAGCGAAGACTGGTAAGTAAGGGACATGGGAATACCCCTTTAAGGGCCTCGCACTTCTAACCCATACCTCCCAACTTTTGAAGATTAGAAACTTGGCGGCAAACTTGGCTCCGCCGACTTTTATGTTGATCCATTCTCATTCATTTTTCATGTGCTCCCACACAGTATAATCCTCCTACAGTCACCCGTAAATTATATGTCCCCCCTCCATCTCTCATCTGAGCTGAAATCGGGACATACCTCCCGCCGACTGGGACCGTTTTGTTAGGTCCGGGCCGCGGGGCCCCGCTGGGCGCTGGGCCCCGGGCGGTTGTCCGGCTCGCCCAGCCCTGGAACCGCTCCTGTAGGGATTTGATCAAATCCCGGAAGATGTTAAAATAGCAACTGTGTGGGGTCATTTCCCAAAAGAAAGTCAGTGATTTGATCAAATCCCTAGTTTCATCATTTCCCTGTGACACATTCATCAGAATAACTGCAAAGAATATACTACTGCATGAGTGGGAACACTAAGATCATGATTTCTAGAACCCCAGTGATACAAACCCCCAAAGTGTTCACTTGTGCATATGCATTCACTTCCTGGAATACAGCGATATTATAGGATATGTACAGTAGCTAGGCATTGCTTAAAGGGGTATTTCCATCACGCTTGTTCAGCAGCCTGCAGGCTCTGTGCTCTCTTCACTTACTGGTTTTGTTGGCACATTGGTAGGCAGGGTATCACTTGCTCTGCTATCTTTGCAGTCAGTAATGAGGGATTGGTTGTAAATGAATTACCACAGTATGAAGCTGGTGTAGAGGCTGATATAGCAGAGCTGGATTTGAGTCAGTTTGCATTACATACAGAGGTACGGGACTCCCTATCTCAGCCAAATTCAATTAAACCAACTGATAAGTGGAAAAGCAGGAGATAAGAGCTCAGAAATCCCAGAGCTATCACCTCCCCCCTCCCCTATCTGAGGAGCTCCGTTGCTTGTCTGTGGCAGAGACATACACAGCTTAGAGCTGCTGCCGAGCACTCAGCCCCTCCCTTCCCCCCTGAGAGCAGGCAGCTACGTCACTTGGGGACTGAGCAGATAAGCCAGTCCGGCAAATAAGTGGTCCGGGGCCCGTGGTCATAGAAACGCATGTAAACAATGAAGTGAATAAATTAAGATAGCAGCCAAACAAAGCAGTTTTGATAAAGTAATGTATTTAGAAAAAGTCTTAAATCCACATAAACTAGCAGTATAGATAGGATCCTAGTTATGGGACAACCCCTTTAATAACAACCTAATGACATATACAATACCTTACAATAGTATTCATACCCCTTGAACATTTTCACATTTTGTCACCTTACAACCACAAACTTAAATATATTTTATTGAGATTATATGTGATAACCAACACAGAGTAACAAATAATTGAAAAGTGGGAAGAAAATGATACATGGGTTTCATAATTTTAATCAAATAAAAATATGAAAAGTGTGACGTGAAAAAGTCTTCAGCCCCTATATCAATACTTTGTAGAGCCATCGTTCACTGCAATTACAGCTGCAAGTCTTTTGGGGTTTGTCTCTACAAGCTTTGTACATCTAGGGACTGAGATTTTTGCCCATTCTTCTTTGTAAAATAGGTCAAGCTCATCCAGATTGGATAGAGATGTCTGTGAACAGCAATTTTCATGTCTGGGGATACTCCAGAAGGTAGTGGCCTATTAAAAAAATAAATAAATAAAATAAATAGAGTTGAGCAAATACTGTTCGGATCAGCCGATCCGAACAGCATGCACGCATTGAAATCAATGCACGCAGCCGGCTAATCGGCCTGCTGCCGTCAAACCGGAAGCACCAGGTGCTTCCATTCATTTCAATGCGTGCGTGCTGTTCGGATCGTTGATCCGAACAGTACTCGCTCAACTCTAAAAATAAAGTATCTTTACTTATCTACCTTGCGATCAATTGATGTAGCCCCGCACCACCGCCTCTTCATTCACCCGCGCAGATGTCTGCATTTCTGCGCAGCAAGCATGATGATCATTACCGCCTGTGCTGAGACGCAGAGGTCTAAGCTTGACCAGGACAGGGCCACTTAGGTCTGTTTTCAGAGCGGCCTGTCTTGGTCTAGTTTAGAAAAAAAAAATTAAATGGTAAAATCACCACCCCTTCCTCATTAGCGGTGCGGCACTGACTCCTCCTCACTATGTTCCGCTCTATTGGCCTCAGGGAGACAGCTCTCTTAGTTTTTTTCCTATTTCTCTGACCACTCATTTAAGTGTATCATTTGCTGGTTGTATTTCTTCTCTTCCCCTTGCTGTTGGGGTTCCTCAGGGCTCAGTCCTAGGCCCTCACCTCTCTCTACACAGCCCCTATTGGACAAACCATCAGCACATTTGGCTTTCAATACCATCTTTATGCTAATGACACCCAACTATCTACCTCATCATGTGACATCACACCTGCACTATTACAGGACACCAGTGACTGCCCACTAGCTCTAACATCATGTCTTCTCTTTATCTGAATCTTTTAAGACCTAAACTTCTAGTAGGCAGCACAGTCGCTCAGTCCTGGGTTCAAATCCTGCCAAGCACAACATCCGCAAGGAGTTTGTATGTTCTCCCTGTGTTTGCGTGGGTTTCCTCCCACACTCCAAAAGATAGGGAAAAAAGAAGAACTGAACTTCTAGCGTTCCCTCCATCTACTGATGGACTTAGGGCTCGTTCACACGGGCACTAAGGGGGCGGATTATGGCGCGTAATCCACGTCATAATCCGCCCCCTCACAATGGTGGTCTATGTCTATGCATGCTGCCGCTCACGGAAAAAAGAAGCGGGCTGCCCTTTCTTCAGGTGGCTTCCTTAAAGCTAGTTCACACGGGGAGCAAATTTTGGTCCTGAGAGTGACACGGGAAACCGCGTCACAATAGGGCCAAAATATCCCTGCCATGACTTTCTTCTCCGGAGAAATGAATAGGCCTAGTCCAGAGGGCGCTGCCGCGAGGCGGACGCCGGGGCTGAATCAGCCATGGAGTCTGCCTGAAGAAAAGGCAGCTCCCTTCTTTTTTCCACGAGCAGGAGCAAACCGCTTGTGGAAAAAGGAACTGACCGGCACCCATTGATTTCAATGGGAGGTGTTTTTTCGATCTACGTAGACCTCCATTGTGAGGGGGCGTATTATGACATGAATTCAGCGCCAAAATCCACCCCCTCTTGCCCAGTGTGAATGAGCCCTTAATCCTGATCTCTCCGTTTATGTGATCTTACTATTACACCGAGTAAGTACACCCGCTGTTTGGGGATTGTATTTGACTCGGATCTTAACTTCATGTCAAATATTCAGACACTTGCACAATCTTGTCACCTGCACCTCAAAAACATCTCTTGATTTTGCGCTTTTCTCACTGTGGAAACATCAAAATTCCTAATTGTTGTTCCGTTTCTCTCTAGTCTTGCTTCCTCATCCTAAACCCTCCCGTCTACAAGCTGTCCTGAATGCAGTTGTCAGACTCATCTTTCTGTCAAACCGATGCACAGATGCATCTACTAACGTCTCAAGAAATCTGAATGTCATCAACAACATCCACATTAGGTATCCCTGTGTCCGAAACGAATGGTCTACAAAGTGGGAAAAAGAAATCAAAAGTGCCAAACCTTCAATTTTTTTTTCACAGTTTTGTCTCTTTAATAAAAAGTTGATAAAAAAGTAATAAAGCAATAGCAATCCCCCCAAATGGTAGAACTAAAAAGTGCACCTCCCACAAAAAAAGACACCCTATGTATAAAAAATGTTACAGGTGTCAGACTATGGCGACTTTTAAGGAAAAAAAAAACAAAACATTTGCGCAGTTTAGGATTTTTGTTAAGGCGTTACAGTGTAAATGAAACCATATAAATTTGGTATCCTCAGAATCGTACTGAAACACAGAATACAGGGGACATGTCATTTTGGCTGCACAGTGAACGCCGTAAAAATGAAGCCCGTAAGAATATTGCACAAATGCACTTTTTCTTCAAACCTCCCCATTCTAATTTTTTTCCCAGCTTCCCAGTACATTGTACAGAATAATTAATGACGGCATCATGAAGAACAATTTGTCTCGCAAACATTAAGACCTCATATGGCTCTGAGAGGAGAAATGAAAAAGTTATGGGGTCTGGAAGGGAAGGGGGGGCAAAAAAATGATAAATTCCTCCAGCAGGAAGGGGTTAAAAAGAAGAACGTGCCATCTGCTCTTATTACTTTCTCTTCCTTTATGTTTCACACCTGGTTTGGGCTTTAAAAACTGCATAAAAAGGGACGACGTCTTAAAAACTATACATATTTATAATAAGGAAAACGGAACAAAACCTGTAGGTGTAAACATAGCCTAGCGGGGGATAATTTGTAAGTCCTTTATATAAAAACAGATTCTAGTATATCGTCCACAATACAAAAAATCACGTCAGCCCCTGCCAGTCCCCTCTTCCATCTCCACAGACATTTCCTTGCCTCCCATAGGTCTCCTCAGTATTCCTCCCTCCTCAGCCCGGCACACACACGCAGCCGCTTAGCTTGGCGCGCGCTCCCTCCCAGTCCCTATGCCTGTAACCCTATAACTCCCGCACTATCCGCCAGTGTCCCTGCAGCATCTATGGAGGTCTCTGTGCTGTCAGCACCACAATGGTTAACTGCAGACGCGCCCGCGCTCCGCCCCGACCAATAGGAGCAGAGGAGACTCCGCCCCGACCAATAGGAGCCGAGGAGAGCGGGGCGGACGGGAGCGGCGCTGCATTCGAACACAGAGAAAGTGGCGCAGAGTGTGAGCGGGTGAGTACAGAGAATACCGCATGCTTAGAATATACCGCGTTATTATCATGGCGGCCGCTGTGCTGCTCTACTTGGCTTAGTTTATGAGGCTTCCGTTTATGGCGGGCGGGTATTAGCCCTTGTGGGAGGGCGTCCTGTTCTTTGTCCCGAGGTCGCGTTCCTAATAAATGGCTGACTGTGTGCGGCTTGTTCTGATGTTTCCTTATCTACATATAAAAACCTTAGACTCAGTTCACATTCTATATGTGCCGCATATATTACTATAACACAGAGTACAGTGCCCTGCCCAGTGATGCCAACCTAAGCTAAGTGTGCTTGTCATACCTGTGACTGCCATCGGGGGCGCTATTACATGGCAATTGTAAGGGCAATACTAGGGCTGGGCAATCATGACCTAAGTAAAAACTACTTCATTTACCTCAGTTATGGTTAATGGTGATTATTTAAGCTGTGCCCCATTTACAATATCATTAAAGGGGTTGTCTGGGCAAAAAATATTTTTAAAATGGGTTGTGGGAGGTGAAAAATAAAACATACTCTCCAGTTACAGTGCGGTCTGGTCCTTGTGCTGATCAGCAGTTATATGGGGTGGGGACCTCAATGGAGCGGACTGCGCTGGGAGGCCAGCCTATATAAAATATAACATTTTTGCCTGTACAACTCCTTTAAATCTCATGGCCGGACCTGTTATTATACTGTGCGGTTCTAAACTCTCCTCTCCGGTACCGCTCCTTGCTGTATTTGGCGCTGCTGGCTGACACGAGAGACCGCTGATCGGACCTGTGTCATGTAGTGGTGTACCGCATAGACCTATGCAACATCAGCCAGAAGAGCTAAAGACAGCAGGGAGCTGCACCAACCTTAGTCCTCTGCTTAATATACACTGGGGTCAGAAGAGACCCCACAGTATAATAGAAATAGTTTCTATTCGACCATGTTTGATCTGAACGCAACTGCAAATACAATAAGTGATGATAACAAAATCATGTTGGTTATCCAGGTTTTTCAATAAATCGCCCATCCCTAGGCACCATACTGACCACATGCCGACCATCAGTCACACTGAGGCTAGGTTCACATCTTCATCTGGGCGATCCACTTAGTTTTATGTACCGGTATTTATTTTCACGGTCTTTCCACATGGAGTATATTTTATTTTTGTCCATTTTCACATATTCCTTCAAATACTCAAATGTATGGGTGCCTCTCCAGTGCAAAACAGCTGTAAAAAAACAAACAAACTCTATAACCTACAGTCCTGTACACACAGTGTGTGTATAATAGATATTGCATACAGATGTTACTTCTGGCAACTCGATTAAGACGTGTGTGCCAAGACCCAGCCCGACCCCAAGTGATAGGAATGTAAATCACATAGAGCTCTGTGCAGATGTGTATCAGCAATACACGCTTGGTGATGTCTTCCACCTTCTGAGAGATCTTTGTCTTCTAAAACCTCTTTAGGATAAGGCCCCACCTCCGAAAAGGCAACAGGAAAACATTGCTGCTTTTTACAGTAGCAGCAAAGTGAATGAGATTCTGGCTAATCCCATCTACACCTTGCAGTTAAAAAAGCACAGCGGAAAAGCTCTGTTTCCAAAAACACAGCATGTAAATTTGACCTGTGGAAACTCTCACATTTTCCCTATAAATTTAATTTTGGAAGAAAAGCCACAGAGGAAGATGCAGAAAGCCGACAGTATGTTGAATTCAGCGCACTGTCAGCTTTCCCCTTACGTGCCCCTGTGCTGGAGATATCGGTGCTATTGATTTGGGTACCAATATCTTCCCACTGTCAGAAGGGTGGGCTTTAGGGCTAGTTCACACGTGGGGCACCCGCCTCCCACGACCATCGCGGTCGCAGCTTTCCCCTCCTATGTCGGCTCAAATGAATGAGCCGATATAGGAGGATGCTGTCGCTAGGCGGAAGCTGCGGTCCAGCGCGCCGCGGCTTCCGCCTGAAGAAAGGACATGCCGCTTCTTTTCTCCGCTAGCAGCAGCCCGTCGCTAGTGGAAAAAAGAAGCCCGGCGGTCTGCATATACCACCATTGTAAAGGGGCGGATTTTGAAGCAAAATCCGCTGTCAAAATCTACCCCTTTGTTCACGTGTCAATGAGCCCTTACAGCTCAGCATCATCGAACGCACTGTTGGCTTTCTAGCGGTATATAATGCCACACCTTGATGAGGACATGAAAGGTCCTCCTTAAAGAGGAACTTTCACCAAGTCCAACACCATTTAAAGAGGACCTTTCCTGAGTTGGGCACATGCAGTTTTATATACTTAGAATTCAGCGCACTGTCGGCTTTCACAATCTGTGTCCCAGGTGAACAGCTATTGGTGCCGGTATCGTAGCTCTTCACTGTTAGGAACGTCCTTCTTCACAGCAGCGCCTATAGCGCCTCCCCTCCTGATAGTAATCATCCATAGATGAGCACTGGGGGAGGCGTTCCTCCCCGCTCTCACAGTACAGTGTTATAGGCGCTGCTGTAAGGAGGGGCGTTCCTGACGGTGAAGAGCTACAGTACCAGCGCTGATAGCTCTTCACCTGGGGCACAGATCGTGAAAGCTGACAGTGCACTGAATTCAGCATACTGTTGGCTTTCCAGCGGTGTATAAAACCGAATGTGCGCCAACTCATGAAATGTCCTCTTTAATAGGTTTTGCTCCACTGGTTCTGATAGCTGGAATGTTTTCTGTAGCCTCCGTTAGTTTTGGTGTACACTGCCCACCTAGCAGTACAGAGCTTATTGGACGAAAAAACTTAACTACTAATTGCTATGAGACAGTGGGGCGTTAGGAAAAAATACAACCGCGCTGAATTGATGGAGCCTATTAGTAACTCATAAATTGGAGGTGATAAAAGGTCCCCATTAAGGGCATCTTCACACAGCAGAAAAGGTGGTGGAAACCTTTTCCGCCTTGTGAACTTTCCCCGCGGCTAGCCGCAGCAGGATGCCGATGCAGCATCTGCATTCCGCCGCGGCAACCTGCTCCTGTTTAGGCCTCTTGTTTATGGCCGGGCCTAAACAGGAGCGTGTCTCAAACCGCGGACGACTCAGCCGCGGAATCCACAGCAAGATAGGTCAAGTTGCTTCTTTTTTCCGCTACTAGCTAGTGGGGATAAAAAGCGAGCGGCTCCTATTGAAGTCAATGAGAGCCATTTTTTCAGGTGAATTTTGCGTCAAAATCTGCCTGTAAAAAAAACAAAAAACTGTGAACATACCCTAAAGGGGTTATGCAGGATTTTCTTTATTTCTGGCCTATCTTTAGGATAGACCATAAATACTTAATCTGTGTGGAATGACCGCTGTCCTCTGCACAGATCAGCTGTTGGGCGCTGCGTCTGATCCGTGTACTATCCAGTGTACAGAGCCGGGAGGAGAGGGCACCGGACATTGTTACTGTAGCTTGGTTCACTTTGAAGTGAATGGAGTGGTGGTGTACATTTACCTTCTGTTCATGATCAGTGATGATCTCATGCGTCAGACTTGCAGCAATCAGCAGGGGGCGTTTGTGACCAGAATATTACGTTTAACTTGCGCCCGACCCACATGATGGAAGTGTCTCAACAATGGTGGTCCCACGCTGCTCATTGGGGTCCTGGGTTCTTCTATTGACTTCAGCTGCGGTCACACATGTACGCTGCCCCCTTTCATCATCTCTATTGCACCAGCCCTCTGTACAGCTCCCAGTTACCTCAGACAGTCCCACAGAATGGACCCAATTGTGATCAGTGAGGGTCCTAACAGCTGAACCCCTCAGATCCGACACTAATTCTCTGTACTGTTTATTCTGTGGTGTAACCGTTTAAGGTTGTAGTCAGCTGAACAGGGTTGTTACTGCAACAAGCACAAGGTCTCATTGTACAGGCGCAGATATATACCAAATCTGTGAGGGGTGTGGAGTTACAGAAAAATCCCTTCTGTGAGTAAAGGTACTGTATAAAGCATGATATCAGAAAATCATCTGTGTTACACATGACCTGAGGGCGTGGTCCATGATAGACCAAATCGGAGGACCCCCAAAGATGTCCCCTCTAGACATAGTCTATGAATATTTTACCTAGTGGCGATTCAGCAATTTTATTTTGCTACCCTAGACCAGGGGTGCCCAATACATCGATCGCAATCTACTAGTAGATCGCAAAGGAAGTATGGGTCGATCGCGGGATGCAGGGATCCCCGATGTCTGCTTGTTCACAGCGCAGGCTGAGAGTCATCTCCGGACAGTGGCAGGCGGGGCTGCTGCAGCCCCAACCTGCCAGTGTCCAGAGATAACTCTCAGCTTGCTCTGTGAATAAACAGACACCGGGGATCCCTTGGCAGCCACAGAACGCCGCTGTCTCCTGCTCTCACGATCTGCCCGGCCCCGCCCACATGCCCGGCCCCACCCACAGACACACCCGACCCTCCCACAGGCCCGTCCGGTTCCGCCCACAGGCCCGGCCCGCCCAAAGGTCCGCCCCGGACCCGCCCTAGTAGATCTTTTGCCAGGGTCAGCTAATAAAGTAGCTCACACGCTGAAAAAGTGTGAGCACCCCTGCTCTAGACGTTTTGTTTTTTTGTCTTTTTATCATCTTGCCCTCCACACATCTTACAGGCTTTGTATCTATGTGACAGTATATATTTTTATCTGATTCCTTTTTGCCTTTTGGTTTCTCAGTGACACTTCTGGCTGGTGTTCTCTTCTCCTCTTTCCTCTGTAGATTTGGCAGCAGACCAAGGGCTGTGGTCTTCCCTTTTTCCAAATGAAGATTCCTCTTTTTGTCATCCAAGTCTAATCCTGTATATGTTTCCTGCCTGTTATTTAGTTATCAGCCTGTGTCAGTTTTACTGTAACTATTAATGCTACTTATATCATGCCTCTAATATGGAAAGAGAGAAGCTCCTGTAGAAGGTGTAAGCTACACAAGCAGGTTATGGTGGTGCGATCACACTGCTCATATAGCACATGGAACATACACTCATGGGTACAATGACTACCCAAGTAAGGCCCGGTTCACATCTGCACATCGGTTTCTGTTTGGGGGACCCACCCAAACGTAAAGCTAATTTGCATAAAAAAAGAGGTTACTTTAGGAAACCCGCAGACCTCAATAGACCATAACAGGGACCGCGTGATTTCCATTCGGTTTCAATGCAAAAAGGGTGTAAAATGCGGAGAGAAAAGGCTTGTAGCACTTTTCTCCGTATTTTTCATGTGAAGAGGGGAACGGAATCCCTGTACGGAGACCGAGCGCAGATGAGAATAAGCTGAGTTGTTGGAACTGAACTGATAACCTCTCAGACAAGATAACATCAACTAAGAAAAGTCATTGAAAAATGTTTATCCAGTGACTTTTCTTCTGTGATAAGATATCATACTTGCAGCAGTTTAACAAATTGTTAAGAGATAAGATAATCCTTTAATAGTCCCACAGTGGGGAAATTTCAGTGTCTTACAGCAGCATAGTAATACAGATACAGGATAATACACAGTAATATATTACAGAAGTAGACACACATAAGCTGAGGAAAAAATACTAGGAGTCCATAGCAGCTAAGGAAGTAAAGAAAGAAGGAAGACTTCAGGATCATTTAGTTTTCTGTGCGGAGTGATCTTCGCTTGGTCTGATGTAGATTATACAGTCTGGTCGCGGTTTGAAGGAAGGACTTGCGATAGCACTCCTTCTCACACTTGGGGTGAAGTAGTCGGTCACTTACAGTGCTGCCAAGGTCCTTCTATATCTGTGTGTAAGTGATTACAATCTAAGTGTGAAAGTTGACGTTTGAGGAAAACTGTAGAATAGAATGGAGGCTCTTGTACCCCATTGGGCCACCACTAGCCCGGATACAAGAGGAGATACAGTTAGACATGGAGGCATACAGAATCCGTTAGGTATCCTGCAGGACCTTTGTCCACAGATATTACATACTTGGCAAGACTTTTGTCAAATCCCTAGCAAAACATGAATTTGTCACTTAAAGGGGTTGGCCACTTTCAGACCAATATTGACAAACAAATGTACAATAAAAAAGATATACAATTTTCCAATATACTTTCTGTATCGATTCCTCACGGTTTTCTAGATCTCTCCTTGCTGTCATTCATTCTGTTACTTCTAGAGGATACAACTCTGACCATGGTCATGTGATTTACGGTCCATGGTCAAGGAAACTGTGAGTGTCTTGAGCATATTGCCGGATCAGACGATTCTCTCTACTGATGGTCTGTCTGGGCCATATGGAGCCTGTTCGCCATGTGTGCGTTCTCTCACTTAGTCACTGCTCCCAAAACCTCTCAGTCCAATGATGTGCCCACTCTCATAGACTGTTAACTATGTTTACCGGTCAATGATCTCTCACCAAGAGCTACGTTACCCAAAAGAAGCCCTGGACAGATTATTAATAGTTGTATATGAGTGTATTTGTTGATACTTTAGTAAGGGCGCAGCCATATGGTCTGGGGTCTGATGTGGCTGACTGCAGGTATTAGTACAGTCACATTGAGATGACGTTTGTACAGTAGTCATAGTTGCTAATTCTGGTTTGTTTGTTTTTTTTCTCCCCTCCAATCCACTACAGTACCTATACTTGGCATACTTATATACTTATTTCGTACGTAGGGTGAGCAGCTGCTGCTTGCAATATGTAAACATTACGGAGAGCCACGCTGTCTCGGATCTCCGCAGATCTAATAGTGATGGCCATCAATATTAGAAACTGGATACCCCTTTCATCCTTATGCGAACTTTCTTTTACCCTATGTTTTTGCAGCCTTCTTTCTGCATGTATATGCATCAGACTTTGTTTTACATTTCCTCTTTGTCTTCTAGTGTCTTTTTAGAGTAAAGCAAAATGTCTTCAATCTTTCAAGGTGTTGGTTGGAGGAACCACAATGTACTAGAAAATATTGATGAACAAGACAGCCCTCTGCCTGACAAGTTCAGGAAACGTCCCTCCTCCAGCTCCCTCAATATGGTGCGGATGTCCCTGAGAAAGAGGATGCCACTGAAACCAGTGGAAATCAATATAGATGCTGTGCCTGACTGGAGCAGGGTGGGAGTAAAGGAAAAACCGCGCCCCCTGCAGTCCATGACAACTACAGCTAGGAACATGTTTGGAGCCATGTCAAAGGTAAATGTTGTACAGTTGTGTGTTCTTATACATGATATAGTTTCAGTATTTGTCTTGTAAGGGCAGGTTCACATCTGCGCCCAGTCTCTGCTTTGTGGGTTTCCATCTCCTGTCAGCAGTCAGTGTCCGCCTGTGAGCGTCTTCTGCTCTCCGTGGCGAAACCCTTTTTTTTTAACCGGACACAAAGTCAGACATGCAGGACTTTGTGTCCGGTTCAAAAAAACCGGTTTTGCCACGGAGAGCAGAAGACTCTCACCGACGGACACTAAATGCCGGGTTTCCGTCTTCTGCCGACAGAAAACGGAAATCTGCAAAACGGAGATCGGGTGCTGGTGTGAACCAGCCCTTACTGCACTGTAATAATACTCGTACGGGAAGGGCTCTCATGTCAGGTGCTCCTCTCTAAAGAGTGTGTTGGCTTTGCCATTGTGTATGCATTTTTGTTAGCAGATATGTGTTTGCAAGACCAAATTTCTCAATTGTTTAACAACTGACATGTTTCCTATGCCGGTGAGTTTCTTGCTCTCCATGCAGCAGAAACTTGTATCTTCATTGCTTTCTGTCATATATTATAGTAAGTCTGTGGGACTGCCATCTGTAAAGCCTTGCCTATGCCCTCCCATAAGTCACACAAAATGAGTTTGTGCAAAAGTTGGCAACTCTTTGACCCTACAAAACTGGCATGAGGGAGGGTGATAAATACTATCCGTGGCACTTCTGTATGCACTATTAGGATATATCACAGTGATCTATTCAAAGGGTTAATTCACACATCCATGATTTATCGCCATGTAGTATTCTGGTTTAATCTGACTGCAATGCTGTCGGACGCTGACCCCATAATAGTAATCGTTGAGTTAGCCTTAATCTGCAAGGACAGCAAAGTGTTTAACTTTTATTTTAGCTGTAGATTTCTTCTTTCCTGGGTTATTCCCACTGAGACCTTGGGCGGGAAAATGCTAAGTATTTGTGGAATGTATCCGTTATTGTGATAGCAAGTTTGTAGAAATAGTTTCCTCTTCAACATCCTATGTAAAGGTTTCAAGGGCCAGAGGAAAGATAAGTCTGATTTCTGAAGTGTGGGAAGGCGTAGTGTGTCTGGAGAGTAATCTCCCTCTGACATTACAGAATACTTGCATGTATAACGGTATTAGGCAAGCACTTGTCCACAGAGGCTTCAGGTCATCAAAAGTACAAAGCAACTGCACCCTAAGTCTAGAGCGGGAGACGGGGGGCGGTTTTCTTAAAGGTATCTTTATTGTAGCAGAAACGAGCAGGATTTTTATTTCTCTTGCATATATAACCCCAATGTATTCTACAGCACTTTACAGACATTGACTCATTGTCCCAAATCAGTTTCACACTATAAATCCCCTCTTACTGTATCTTTGGAGTGTGAGAGGATATTTGAGGTGTGATGGATCTGACGCATTTGGCTAGAGATTAGACGCTTCTGTATTTTATACCACTCCTTGGTGGACTTATTTTATACTTTTTTTTTTTGTATTGTTAAATGTTTCACACTTTATGAATTACAAAAGTGCCTTAAATAATAAATGTAAAGCATTCCGTGTGCTCCAGATTTTTGGCTCTGTTTCAAATAGAATCTCCCACAATCTTTCCTTGCAGTTCTGCACTGTTAGCACATCAAAATCTATGGGGTCCAGAAATGTATTATCTGTATTAGGTTTCATAAAGGATTACAATACCCATCGGGCTGTTAGTAAATGTGGACATTTACCGTATTTTTCGGACTATAACACGCACCTAGGTTTTAGAGGAGGAAAATAGGGAAAAAAATTTGGAAGCAAAAAATGGTAAAATATTTAATATATGCGAGTTGTAGTTTTGCAACAGCTGCAAGGCCACATTGACAGGTGACCCTGCAGCTGTACGGGGACGCATAGAGTATTTTTTTTTTGCGGGGCCAGAAGTACTTTTTAGTTATACCATTTTGGGGACTATATATTGCTAGATCACCTTGTATTGAAAAAAAAAAAGGTGGTTTATGATATATGATTTTCTACTTTTATATATATATTCTAGGGACAGGAGGTGATTTAGAACTTTTATTTATTTCATATTTTTATTATATATTTTTAAAGTTTTTTTTTTTTTTTTACTATTTTATTCCCCCCTGGGGGCTTGAACCTGCGGTCATTTGATTGCAAGTCCCATAGACAGCAATACAACTGTATTGCCGTCTATGGGACATTCTGTATATTAGTATTACGGCTGGTCATAGACCCAGCCGCAATACTAATATAGCAGTGACAGGCCTGGGAGCCTTCATTAGGCTCCCGGCTGTCACCCGAACAGGTTGGCTCCTGCGATATCGCCACGCAGGAGCCGGCCTGCAACTTCACAGGTACGGGGCCGGTGGGGACCGGCCCCGGGGGAGAAGGGGCCACCGATACTGACCCGGCATCCGCTGTACTAGAGAGGCGGATGCCGGCGAGGGATAGACGCCGGCACAGGTGCCGGGGCCTGAGACATCGCTCCTCTGCCGTGCATGAAGCCAGCGGCGGAGGGGACGGAGGAGCGGAATAGCATCGCCCCTGCTGCTGCTGGCTTCATGCAGGGCAGAGGAGCGCAGCGATGTCTCAGGCCCCGGCGTCTATCCCTTGCCGACATCCGCCTCTCTATTACGGCGGATGCCAGGCGCCACATTCAGACTATAAGACGCACCCTTCTTTTCCCCCCAAATTTGGGGGGAAAAAAGTGCGTCTTATAGTCCGAAAAATACGGTAATCACTGACATATAAGCGAAAGAGGTACAGGGACCTAGTGAGCGATGTCTTTACAAGAATATATTTTATATCAGCACATGGGAAAAAGGTTAGCCTCCAGGCTTACTCACTGCTGCCTTCTGCCAAGAGCAACTGCAAGGGTGAAGCATTCTAGTTTAGTAAACCAAAATGGGTATAAAGTTAATTTGAGATTAAACCTAGGAAGAGTTCACAATTTTATCAAGTGTGTTTGTAAGTATATATAATTTTCAATCCAACTACAACTGCGTCATAAGTGGCTGACAGCCAAGGTCCACTGTAGGAACCACTTCTAATTCCTGAGAAAACGCTCGAGACTAAATTCCTAAGAAAGTAAAAATGCAATGGGCTCTTTGTGTCGCTAATTATGCAATATCTAAAATTGTATAATTGAATTAAAAATCATAAAGGGTATTTGAGTTTTCATGAAAAGTGTTAATATCTGCAGTTTCTTGCTGGGCAGGCTGTGCTATGACTGTATACATGGTGTCCTATTAGCTTTTCTGCTGGTAATGTCCTCATTATGGCTACGGCATATTTTGTGTTTCTCATTGATGTAGGAGGCATGTACTGTAAGCAGCAGCCCCCATCCCCCTCCATTATTATAACTATTGGTATTTTTACCTGTATCTGCCTGAAGTAGCTGTAAAATATTGAGGAAAGTTCAAGTGAACGTAATATAGGAGGTCCAGGGACCCTGGACTCCAAATCCAAGAGTGATGTAGCCAAAAAGATCCCTAAGACAGAAAAAGAGAGATCTGAGCACAATCAGGAAAGCTGCGATTAACATCACATCAGCAATAACACAAGCAGGTACTATTCCGTTATCGAGCCAGCAGCAGCGCAGTTCAGCACTAGCATGGGGACAGCAGCAGTTCAGCAGCGGGAATTACAATGACAGGACTGCTGGCCCGAAGCTTGTGCCCAGTAGCCAGTACATGGATGCCCCCCTCTTACACAGACTCCTGTCTGAGCAGTGTACAGGCAGGAAGTACAGAGCAACCGATCTGTGCATAAATATGCAGAGGCCTGCCCCTCCCCTCTCCACTTACTGTGTTCCCTCTTGTGCCTGTTGATTTTAAAGACTAACCTTCCCTAGTAACAGGGAACGAACAGCAAGTTGAGAGGGAGTCACCTAATGGAAGAAATAGTACCATATATACTTGAGTATAAGCCGACTTTTTCAGCACATTTTTCATGCTGAAAAAGCTCTCCTCGGCTTATACACGAGTCGGGGTCCACGAAGCACAAAAAACTGGAAGGTGGAGGTCATTTAGTGCTATTGCTCTGTGATTGGCTCAATAAGGTTGAGTTTAAGTTGTTTTTTTTTTTTTTTTTTTCCCCCTACAATTTAGGGAGAAACAGCAATATTTTAAAATAAAGTGCATTATACTGTATTTTGGTCCAGAGTCTCATGCTCTATTAAATCAGACTTGCAAGGGATCGTAGAAATGTCCCCATAGGAGTGCTACAGGTTTGTGCAGATTTGTAGCAGTTTCCCTGCAGACTATTGGGTTTGCTGTGGAGAATTCCTGCAGCAAATCTGACCTGTGTGGGAATAGCAATGTAATTCTACATTCTCATTTTCAGTGTCCTGCTACATGGTGGTCTTTTTCTTGCGCTGGTTTTAGTTATGAAATGACAGACACCCCATGGACTGCATTTTCGCCATTGGGGTCCGTCGGACATTGTGTGTTGCTGCTATTATGACAGTCTGCGCCTCCGTTATTTGGATCCTGATCAGAACAACGGAGAGGCAAAGCCTGTGTGAACCAAGCATAAGAAAACTAAATTTGATAAATTTTGCAGGTGTAGTTTATAATGTAGGGATCTGTCCATGTAAATTTATTAGCCTTTATGAAGCTCTATATTTGCTTGCATATAATGAAACTTTGGTGGTAATGTTGTTTTTGTTGTTGTAGTTTGGTATCTGTTGAATATATTGAGAAACCAAAGCATGGTAAATGTTATTTTGGGTGAGCACATTACCTTCTTTTTAACCTTCAGGTATTTGATAGGATCCTTCATATTCTCATTCATTCAATTGTACATATTGAAGTCTACTCTACAAAGGGCCGTGTGAAGAAATAATCCTTTAAGATGTTCAGACTAGCAGCGCTTTAACAGACACATAAAAGGGAAAAAGAGCAGCACAAATTGCTCTCGAATCCAAAGGCAGCCAAGCAAAGCCCAGCTGTGGGATTATGGGATATGTCTTGGAAACTTTATCTGTGTACAAAATGAGAGCAAAAGAATTATCTCCTAATTTATATGAAGAAAAGTGTAACTTTTGTAAGACTTGTAATGAACCATAGTATTCATATTAAAGGAGTATTTCAGAGCTTTAATATTGATGGCCTGTCCTTAGGATCATTATCAGCAAAATTATGCTGATAGAGCCCCACATATGCGTGAATAGCCTTTAAAAAGGCCATTCAGGCATTTCTAATGTCTTATTAAGCTACCCCCACGTTTTAAAATAATACCCTAAAAAAAGAATATGATAATCATACCGTATCGTGCACGCTAGGCGGGCATGCAAGGTCCAACATCATCTTTAGCTACGCCTACATCTTCTTTCTTCTTGCAGCAATGTCCTTGGGTCCCATCTTCCTCGTCTTCTTCTTCCGGCGTCATTGCTTGTAATCCGGCGCAGTAGCAGGGGAACTGAACAAACTGAACATGCTCAGTTCCCCTGCTACTGTTCCCCTGCTACTGCGCTGGACTACTAGCAATGACGCCGGAAGAAGAAGATGAGGAAGATGGGACCCGAGGACATTGCTGCAAGAAGAAAGAAGATGTAGGCGTAGCTAAAGATGATGTTGGACCTTGCATGCCCGCCCAGCGTGCATGATACGGTATGATTATCAAATTCTTTTTTTAGGGTATTATTTTAAAACAGGGGGTAGTTTAATAAGACATTAGCAATGCCTGACTGGCCTTTTTAAAGGCTATTCACGCATATGTGGGGCTCGATCAGCATAATTTTGCTGATAGAGCCCCTTTAAAGAGGACCTTTCACCAGATCGGGCACATGCAGTGTTATATACTGCTGGAAAGCTGACAGTGCGCTGAATTCAGCACACTGTCGGCTTTCCCGATCTGTGCCCGGTGAAAAGCGCTATCGGTCCCGGGACCGTAGCGCTTTAGTGTCAGAAGGGCGTTTCTGACACTTAGCCAGGGACGCCCTTCTGCCCAGCAGCGCCTATCACGCTGTACTGTGGAGCGGGGAGGAACTCCCCGCTCCTGCTAATACTCTTCTATGGACGAGCTGTGTGAGCAGAAGGAGAGGGACGTTCCTCCCTGCTCCACAGTACAGCGTGATAGGCGCTGCTGGGCAGAAGGGCGTCCCTGGCTAACTGTCAGAAACTCCCTTCTGACACTAAAGCGCTACGGTCCCGGGACCGATAGCGCTTTTCACCGGGCACAGATCGGGAAAGCCGATAGTGCGCTGAATTCAGCGCACTGTCAGCTTTCCAGCAGTATATAGAACTGCATGTGCCCGATCTGATGAAAGGTCCTCTTTAAGACATCACAGTTCTTAGCCAAATGTTGCACCTCTTCATCTTCATTCTATTATTCATGGACCCCAGATCTCATAGTGATGACCTATGACTCAATGTAAAAGTCCAAGAAAGCCCTTTTAATGATTTAAACTGAATTTATTAATATATTATTTGTATCATTTTTTTTTTTCTTTTTGCAGAAAATAAAGAAAAATGGCAGAAACACAAGTCAGTATTTATTGGATTCTCCAGGCCATGTTAGAGGAAAACAAAGCCGCACTCCCAAAAGTAGCAGAAAATCTTCTACACCCAGAACTCCTAGATGTCGACGCTTGATAGAAGAAGCAAGTCCAAATACTAGGGTCACACCAAAGTCCAGCAAGAGGGCCTCCCCTTATACCAGAAAAGGTAGCAGCTCCCAGTGGAAAAGCTTCTCAAATATAGTGGGGAACGAAGGATTGAACTTGAGAAGATCTGTGAGGGCGGCCTCCCTGAACAGCCCATATGCTTCACCCGTGACTGTTAGCAGAAGGAGGTACGTGGCCTGGCTACTGTGTACATCCAGATGAGAGGCACATGCTGCAGAATTGTCACCACAGAAAATCCAGGGTATTTTTGTCTGAAATCTGCAAAATCTAAACCAAACCAGACCAAATTGGGGTGTTTTGTATTGCTGATTTCATTCCATGCATTGCAAAGGAAATAATCAGCAGCAGAAATTGACAAGCTCTGCATTTAAAATCCACACCAAGGGTCAATTTATGCTGCAGCTTTTTTTTTTAATATCTTTATGCAACATGTGGATGACCTTTTAAATGTTACCACTTCGCTGCAGCTGTAAAGCCGCAAAACAGTGTTAGAAAATCCTGTTGGAAATACTCTAATGGGCTTTTCATCCTGGAATCGCGGCTCCCACATCGCAGCAAATCGCTATGGACTCCATTAACCTATTATTGGTTTCTGTCAGGTAGTTTTGATTGCAAGAATATTACTGCTCACTATTATTCAAGTTGTCAAAAATGTCAGAGATCTTGGTGGAAACAAGAAGGGGCAGTGCGAAAAGTAATTAGTGCAAAACCAAACAAACCCAGTCTATGGATTGAAAATGTGTTTTCAATTAATTAATCAGTTTTAAGGGCTTATTCGCACATCAGTGATTGACATACTTACACTTCACATTCATTAAGGACAGTATTTAGTTTTTCTTTTTATGGTCCATAGAAAAAAAATAAAACAAATGATGACTTGCTCTGTTTGGGTCCAATTTGAGAACCAACTCCCTTCACTCTAGTACACTCACAGTACTCTTTGTTTCCATAAAATTCCCTTTCTAAAAACGGTAGATCTGTTTTTCACGGATGAAGCACTGACACAAGATGCCCATAAAATCACAACGTCTGAGTGATGTCAGTGGGAAAGCACACATGTGAGTTACAGATGTGTGACATTGCTCATTCAGACGAAGTATATCTAAATGTCCCACATTCCAGGGAATAACACTATATAGTGTTTTTTTTTTTGTTTGTTTGTGTGTTTTTTGTATACAGTGCAGGGGTGTGACCGTTTCTACACATATCTGCATATTCCCATATTATTGTATATTTCTATTACCTTTTCCTCTTTTTGGCAGACAATTCGAGAGAGACCTGGAATCTGTTTCTGCAGGAATCCGGCAACTGAAACGTCTCTCCAGGGTATTTGATGACGCCATTTTACAGGAAGAAAGGTAAAGTGGATTATTTGTATGATGCATCTCCTGAGTATAACGCTGCCTGAAGCTTAGATATATCAGTATGGCATTATCCATGGCAGCAAGGGGTACTATGTATGCCAGCACGTGCTCAGACTTTCTCAGCCCTTAAAGGAAATACAGTTTTAGCTAACACAGTACAATAAGTATAAAGAAATAGCTATTAACTCTTACCAGATCACTGACATGTACGTCATAGAATACTATAAAGTATATCTAGCCCCGGTATAAATCAAAGGTTCAGTGTGTCTACCTGAGGAATTTCACTTTTTTTTGGCCATTATGACTTACGCTTTGCATTTTTAGCAGTTTTCCCCCCTTCAGGCTAGGCTCCATCTGTAATTTCTAGTTGTCGTTGAGATAACGGGAATTGGGATAGACAAATGCTCAATGTGAATAGAGCAGTGATGTGCTCATCCACCATGCTATTTGCTTCTATGGGATTGATGCCTTCACAGAAATGCCATAGAAGTGAATAGATTAATACCTGAATATTAATACTGATTGGCATGTTCACAAGGGGAGCTTGGAGACTCCGTTCTTGTGATTACTGGAATGTATTAAAGCAATAATAGCTCTGGGCAGAGGATGTAAACCTATATATAAATATACTAGTGACGCTGTAGATGGTTAGTTTTACAAGGAAAAAAAAACACCTTTGATCTTGTCTGCAAATGAGCTTGCCAGTGCCCCGGGGGTGGTCCCAAACCCAGCAAGTGCCCTGGCTCTAGTCAGTATAATCTGCTGTCTGTCCGTCCTGTTGGTGACTGCTGCAGCGCACTTTGATAAGCCTTCAGTCTACACCATAGAGGCCAGGCTGCTGTTTACTGATATATAAGCAGCCTAACAACCATGAGGAGATAATGTCAATGACATCTGATCCATTTTATGCTTAGGCCCAGTACACTAAAGTACTCCTACTATATGTACAATATCACAATGTGCGATCACTGTAAAGTCTACTACTGCAATAACCGTGTATAACAAACCAAACTATAATCTGGCCTTATGTACATATAACAATACAAACATAATCTCTGCTGACACTTATTGTTCTCCCATCTATTATCAGCGACATGACAGTTTCTCTCATTGATAACTGAAGAATGTATCTGGCAGGTAAAGTCCTCACATTTTATCTGGCGTGTTCTGTAAAGCTTTGCATGACGTGGATGTATTTACTAACCTACCGGGTA
The DNA here is from genome assembly GCF_031893055.1 of Leptodactylus fuscus. Taxonomy (NCBI): domain Eukaryota; kingdom Metazoa; phylum Chordata; class Amphibia; order Anura; family Leptodactylidae; genus Leptodactylus; species Leptodactylus fuscus. Next base: position 63,821,060 of record NC_134266.1, read on the forward strand.
TTCTTTCTTCCTTGAAACCACTTGCCTTTAACCCTAAGAGCACTTGTATCCCTTCTCCCTTTATTTACAGCATCTGGGTTCTTGAAACATTAATTAATAAAAGCATAAAAATTTGGTGTATGTTTCTATTATTTAGGTAGAATCCTTTATAAAGTGAATATGTAAGGTAAGTTTTGTTGCCCTTTCTGAGTGCAAGATATGATATAATATGAAAATCTGAGCTGATATATACCTATATATCTGATATATAGATTTGTATGACAAAGGGAGAGAAGCTGAGCTCTGTATAGGTTTATATCCTCTGGAGTAGAGTAAATGTGACAGGACTCCTAGGAGAACCAGTAACAGTCCTGCTTACTCCGCTCATATATTGTGATTGAAAGGTGAACTGCATCATTGTGTGTATGGACAAATATGCTATATACTGTGTGGGTGGGGTAAGCTGGACTCTTCTACAGTATATTTACTTAGAAATCCTACTACATATCCTATAAACCTATATATGACAGGACTCAGCTTCTCCCCCTCTGTCATATAAACCATATATAACAGAGCTCAGCTTCTTTCTCTCTATCATATAAATCTATCACAGAGCTCAGCTTCTACTATATAACCCTATGTATCACAGAGCTCAGCTTCTACTATATAACCCTATGTATCACAGAGCTCAGCTTCTACTATATAACCCTATATATCAAAGAGCTCAGCTTCTACTATATAACCCTATGTATCACAGAGCTCAGCTTCTACTATATAACCCTATGTATCACAGAGCTCAGCTTCTACTATATAACCGTATGTATCACAGAGCTCAGCTTCTACTATATAACCCTATGTATCACAGAGCTCAGCTTCTACAGTATCATATAACGCTATATATGACAGAGCTCAGCTTCTACTACATAACCCTATGTATCACAGAGCTCAGCTTCTACTATATAACCCTATGTATCACAGAGCTCAGCTTCTACTACATAACCCTATGTATCACAGAGCTCAGCTTCTAATAACCCTATGTATCACAGAGCTCAGCTTCTACTATATAACCCTATGTATCACAGAGCTCAGCTTCTACTATATAACCCTATGTATCACAGAGCTCAGCTTCTACTATATAATCCTATGTATCACAGAGCTCAGCTTCTACTATATAACGCTATATATAACAGAGCTCAGCTTCTACTATGTAACTATGTATCACAGAGCTCAGCTTCTACAGTATCATATAACGCTATATATGACAGAGCTCAGCTTCTACTACATAACCCTATGTATCACAGAGCTCAGCTTCTACTATATAACCCTATGTATCACAGAGCTCAGCTTCTACTATATAACCCTATGTATCACAGAGCTCAGCTTCTACTATATAACCCTATGTATCACAGAGCTCAGCTTCTACTATATAACCCTATGTATCACAGAGCTCAGCTTCTACTATATAACCCTATGTATCACAGAGCTCAGCTTCTACTATATAACCCTATGTATCACAGAGCTCAGCTTCTACTATATAATCCTATGTATCACAGAGCTCAGCTTCTACTATATAACGCTATATATAACAGAGCTCAGCTTCTACTATGTAACTTTATGTATCACAGAGCTCAGCTTCTACAGTATCATATAACGCTATATATGACAGAGCTCAGCTTCTACTACATAACCCTATGTATCACAGAGCTCAGCTTCTACTATATAACCCTATGTATCACAGAGCTCAGCTTCTACTATATAACCCTATGTATCACAGAGCTCAGCTTCTACTATATAACCCTATGTATCACAGAGCTCAGCTTCTACTATATAACCCTATGTATCACAGAGCTCAGCTTCTACTATATAACCCTATGTATCACAGAGCTCAGCTTCTACTATATAACCCTATGTATCACAGAGCTCAGCTTCTACTATATAACCCTATGTATCACAGAGCTCAGCTTCTACTATATAACCCTATGTACCACACAGCTCAGCTTCTACTATATAACCCTATGTACCACACAGCTCAGCTTCTATAACCCTATGTACCACACAGCTCAGCTTCTATCATATAACACTATATATAACAGAGCTCAGCTTCTCACTCTGTCATATGAACGATATATAAGAAAGCTCTGCAGTAGAAATAATGTTGTGAATGTAAGCACTTGTCACTTCATTTACATATGAACACAACTCTGATTGGCTTGAAAATGGGGCTCCAAAGCTAAATAGCAGAGACTTATTTGGAAGCTGTAGAATTGCATCTACAAGGTACTGTGGATTGGTTTATAACAATTTCCTGCTGACAGACCTCTATTAAAACTAATGTTCCTAAACCTGGTTGAATAGTGATAGGCATTTTACTTTGAGGCTCTCTCTCCTATTATAATATATAATAATTTTGTTACTTTGCTGCATTGAAACTTCTGTTCAACTTTTTCAGGCAAAAAAAAAAGTAAAAACTACTGTACAGTGAATGCTTTTATTCCCCCTCGAGAATCTTGAGAATAATAGGCTATTGCTGATGTGAGGTAGGATCTGCGTCCCTGACCTCCTTGCAGTATTCTATTAGACCTCTTTCCTCTATTCTAGTAGCTCTTCACTGTCACTCTGAGTAATTGCACTAAATGCTTCTGGAAATTACTCTGGACTTTGAAGTGTTCCGCTCTTTTACCAAGATGATATTTCGCGCACTATGCAAATCTTTGTCACCAGACTCCGATTAAAAAGTTGCTTCAGCAATTCTATCATATGTAGAAGTAAGGACTGTCTTTCAGTGAAATACTGTAGGAGATTGTCTTACTGTCCTATTAAATATATATTAGTTAATAACCTGCGTCACAATTCAGAAATACACATGTAGCTCTGGGATACCAAAAGAGGTTCTGTATACAGAAAATATATACGTGTGTGTGTGTGTGTATATATATATATATATATATATATCTACAGTCCTATGAAAAAGTTTGGGCACCCCTATTAATCTTAATCATTTTTAGTTCTAAATATTTTGGTGTTTATAACAGCCATTTTAGTTTGATATATCTAATAACTGATGGACACAGTAATATTTCAGGATTGAAATGAGGTTTATTGTACTAACAGAAAATGTGCAATATGCATTAAACCAAAATTTGACCGGTGCAAAAGTATGGGCACCTCAACAGAAAAGTAACATTAATATTTAGTAGATCCTCCTTTTGCAAAGATAACAGCCTCTAGTCGCTTCCTGTAGCTTTTAATCAGATCCTGGATAAAGGTATTTTGGACAAACAATTCAAGTTCAGTTAAGTTAGATGGTCGCCGAGCATGGACAGCCCGCTTCCAATCATCCCACAGATGTTCAATGATATTCAGGTCTGGGGACTGGGATGGCCATTCCAGAACATTGTAATTGTTCCTCTGCATGAATGCCTGAGGATTTGGAGCGGTGTTTTGGATCATTGTCTTGCTGAAATATCCATCCCCGGCGTAACTTCAACTTCGTCACTGATTCTTGAACATTATTCTCAAGAATCTGCTGATACTGAGTGGAATCCATGCGACTCTCAACTTTAACAAGATTCCCGATGCCGGCATTGGCCACACAGCCCCAAAGCATGATGGAACCTCCACCAAATTTTACAGTGGGTAGCATGTGTTTTTCTTGGAATGCTGTTTCTTTTTGGACGCCATGCAGAACGCCTTTTTTTATAACCAAACAACTCAATTTTTGTTTCCAAAATGAAGCTGCCTTGTCCAAATGTGCTTTTTCATACCTCAGGCAACTCTATTTGTGGCGTACGTGCAGAAACGGCTTCTTTCTCATCACTCTCCCATACAGCTTCTATTTGTGCAAAGTGCGCTGTATAGTTGACCGATGCACAGTGACACCATCTGCAGCAAGATGATGCTGCAGCTCTTTGGAGGTGGTCTGTGGATTGTCCTTGACTGTTCTCACCATTCTTCTTCTCTGCCTTTCTGATATTTTTCTTGGCCTGCCACTTCTGGGCTTAACAAGAACTGTCCCTGTGGTCTTCCATTTCCTTACTATGTTCCTCACAGTGGAAACTGACAGGTTAAATCTCTGAGACAACTTTTTGTATGCTTCCCCTGAACAACTATGTTGAACAATCTTTGTTTTCAGATCATTTGAGAGTTGTTTTGAGTAGCCCATGATGCCACTCTTCAGAGGAGATTCAAATAGGAGATCAACTTGCAATTGGCCACCTTAAATACCTTTTCTCATGATTGGATACACCTGGCTATGAAGTTCAAAGCTCACTGAGGTTACAAAACCAATTTTGTGCTTCAGTAAGTCAGTAAAAAGTAGTTAGGGGAATTCAAATCAATAAAATGATAAGGGTGCCCATACTTTTGCACCGGTCAAATTTTGGTTTAATGCATATTGCACATTTTCTGTTAGTACAATAAACCTCTTTTCAATCCTGAAATATTACTGTGTCCATCAGTTATTAGATATATCAAACTGAAATGGCTGTTGCAAACACCAAAATATTTAGAACAAAAAATGATTAAGATTAATAGGGGTGCCCAAACTTTTTCATAGGACTGTATAAATAAATTTATAAAATAAATAAAATTACCTCAAAGTCCTGCTTGTCCGACTTTGTGTTAAGCTTAGAAAACCAGTTTCCCTGCCGACATGCTGCAGGCGGAAACTGGCGGTCACCTTTACAAACCTATTCGAGTGAATGAGTTTTAAGGCTGACCTCCCGGTTTCTATCCCCTGTCCAGTTTCACTGGGGCGGAACCTGACAGAATGCACACACCGAGGGGCAACACGGTGGCTCAGTGGTTAGCATTGCAGACTTGCAGCGCTGGAGTCCTGGGTTCGAATCCCACCAGGAACACCATCTGCGAGGAGTTTGTATGTTCTCCCCGTGTTTGCGTGGATTTCCTCCCATTCTATAAAGACATACTAATAGGACAGGAAAAAAAAGAGTACATTGTGATCCCTATATAGGGGCTCACAATCTACATTTAAAAAAAAAAAAAAAAAAATGCACACACCGGACACCGAGCACAAGTGTGAAGGAACCCTTAGTCAGATGAGGGGTTCAGTGATGGAACCAGTGTTTTCACTAGAGTACTGCTTTAAAACTGCTACAGTCACATCCTAAATAATTTAATTCTAGCCCATGGCTGCTGTTACTTCCTAATCCGTCCTTGTACAAACCGACCTGAGCTTAATTTGCTAGCAAAGAGTGCAAAACGTCGCACACTGAACATTGACATAGGAAGACAATGTTTTGGGGTTTTTTTGTCCTGGAAAATTAAAAATCCTATTCATCTAATTTCGGTCCTCAGGAAAGAAGCCATTTTGAATTACCACAGCATAATGACCAAGAACCTGCGTTGTACTCGCCATTCTCGGTTACCTTGGAGAAGTACAAGGAGACTTCGGCGTACGCTTGAAGGCTGGACTGAGGTGGCCTTAACCAGTATTGGCAACATTGGTGCGCGTTAACAATATGCTACGTGTAACCAGCTTTGTCTTTTTATATATATGTATGTCCGTATAATTGTTACTCACTGTATGAGTGCGAGCATCGATGTAGTGCACTTGGACTTTATATCTTTCTGCAAGAAAAGACTTTTATTCACTACACTATAATAATCTGATGTTAAAAGGGCTGTCTAGGATTAGAAAACCGCAGACTGTCTTCCAGAAATGGCTCCACATGTGGTATCACATCTCATCCCCAATCGTGTTAGTGATTTGTTTATCTAATCCTGGACAACCACTTTGGACTTGGACAACGGTTTATTTGAAGAAAAAAAAAAAAGAATAAAAATGGAATGGATAATATTTTGTATTTTTAATACTGTAGGCAAATGCATTTAGGGAAATTTTCATTTTTTTTTTTTATTTTTTTTTTCTGTTAGAGTAGTTTTTTGAGCAAATTGAATAAATAAAATTGCAGAAAACAAAAACATGCAAAGATGAAGTTAATACAAATACAGATCTGTCTGCCCCTAAAGGGGGTCATCCAGGAATTAGAGGTTTCTGCAAGAAGACAGGGAAAGGTGAAATAAAATTTAAAAAAAAATAAAATCTATATAGAAAATCTGGGACCCCACCAGGTATATATGGTTTTTTGGTTTCTTCTCACCTTCCCCTGCCTCCTTGCAGAAAATTGTCATTCCTGGACAACCTCTTAAATTTTCATTAAATTCAGTTTAGGACTCCTAGTCCCCATGATCGCAATATGATGTAGTACTAGCAAAACATTTGGTAATTACTGGTTGACTGGGCATACACATTTAGTGGATACGGTATGACTTGTGATGGTGTATTCTGAAATCAAGATTCTTTTTTCTTTTTTTTTCCTTTTTTTTTTTTTCTTTTTTTTTGGGGGGGGGTCTTTTTTTTTTTTTTTTTTTCCTTCCCCAAACTGATCATTTTATACCACACATCTTGGATTATGTCCAACCAAAGGGAAAGTTTAGAATTAAACATCGGTATAGCTGTCAATTTATTGCCACCAAACTTGTTTGCACACAAAACGCTGCTACAACAGATTAATTTTAAAAAAAAGTGCCATCACATCCCATATTGCCCAGTATGCAGTTACTATAAGACTGAACAAAGTGATGCTTTCACTGCAGCCACATTTCTTTATTCTACTAATATTGATCGCGATAAGCTAATGACTTACTAAAATGTTTATGAACGAAAGCAGTAAGCTTTTATAAAGCAATGTCCTTTATATATACCGCATTATCTACCTATTTTGTAAAGCTTGAAATGAAGGAAACACTTTTTTTTTGTAATATTATCAAAACTGTGTATATCTTTTGTATTATAATAATCATTCATGAAATCTGGTTGTCTGTGTTTTATTTTGCTTTTAGACCAAATATGTTGATTGTTTGTTTTTTCTTTTATTACACAAGCCTAAATTGAGTCAGGAAAAAAGACAAGTGATCCCCCTCATACAGCAGCACTTCTCTGCTGAATTCCTGAATGTTGGGGAAAGGAAGTATCAGGCAAGGTTAATCTTAAAGGGGCGCTATCATTGGAAAAAGTCATTTTTAACTAATCACATCCTTGCATAGCCTTTAGAAAGGCTATTCCACACTTACCTTTTGTATATAAATCGCCTCAGTGGTTTTTAAATTAGCCCGTTTTTATTCACATGCTAATTAGACTGTCGGTGCACCCTGGAAGTCTGATCGTGCACCCTCTGCCTATTCTTTCCTATGGGTGAATACAGCACAGGCTGATGATGATGATAACGACTTCCTGCTTGCACACACAGATAGGAGAGAATAGCAGAGGCGAGTGCTGCTGGGAACTTCCTGTGCTGGCTGGAGCTAATTAGCATATGAATAAAAATTGCTCATTCAGAAGCCACTGAGGCAATCTACATACAAAAGGTAGGTGTGGAATAGCCTTTCTAAAGGCTATGCAAGGATGTGATTAGTTAAAAATGACTTTTCCTAACGATAGAGCCCCTTTAATATGCTGGATCTGGGGGTTTTTTGGTTACCAACCCCCCCCCCCTCCTCCACCTGGAACATAAACCATCGTCAATGTTTCTGGTAGAAGTTTATTCTTCTATCCCTATTGAAAAAGCATGCAAGGTTGGGAAAGTGTCAGTTGAATGAGTGATGGCTATTGAAGATGTTTGGGCATCCTAAGCATCTGATCTCTTTAATAGGACTTTTCATGAGTTAGGGCACATGTGGTTTTATATACTGCTGGAAAGCAGACAGTGCGCTGAATTCAGTATACTGTCTGCTTTCACGATCTGTGCCCCGGGTGAAGAGCTATCGGTACCGTAGCTCTTCACAGTCAGAAGGGCATTCCTCACAGTCAGTCAGGAATGCCCTTCCTCACAGCAGCGCCTATAGCACTGTACTGTGTGAGCGGGGAGGAACGCCCCCCCCCCTCTTCTCACATTACTCATCCGTAGACGAGTATTGTCAGGAGAGGAGGGAGGCGTTTCTCACCGCTCTCACAGTACTGCGCTATAGGCGCTGCTGTGAGGAAGGGCGTTCTCCCTGTGCTCCGAGCACAGCTTCTTCATGACTTGAATGCGGCCACCTGGGCCTTTACATCACGCCCCCCACAATGTCCTAGTCTTCCTAGTTCGTGTAGGAATAGAATAAAGATGGCCACCGAGCATGCGCAGGGTCGACAGCGCGTGCTCTGCGGCCATCTTTATTCTACTCCTACAATACAAACAGCAGCGTTGAGGAGTGAATCAAAGGCAGGAGTAGAATAAACTTTCTTAAAGCTATTCCGCGTCCTTAGTTTAAAATGCATATCCTTAATGATAGAGCTCCTTTAAGCACAACATTTCTATGGTGTGAACATTAACACCTTTTTATTTCTGTATAAAAGACAAGCTAGTGGATATGGCGCAATCAGCTTCCAACTGGTTATAAAACCCTATAATGAGGATTATTCATAATCGCAAACAGCAGCAAACTGGACACGTAACATCCAACTCAAGTTTTGTCATTAATCAGACTTTTCTGGGTCTTTACTTCTTATTTGTCATCATTGTTCTACGAAACCTCCAGCAGCACCACAGCACATATCACTTCTCAGCCGCCTACTCTAGGTCTGGTCTCACAACTGTAGATAGTGGTTGACTAAGAAGGTATTTCTTTTGTGTCAAGATGGGACCATGAAGATGATATAGGTGCAGACCTCTTTAAAGAGGACCTTTCACCTCCTGGGGCACATGCGGTTTAATATACCCGTTAGAAAGCCAACAGTGTGCTGAATTCAGCACATTATTGGCTTTCCCATTCTGTGCCCCAGTGAAGAGCTATCGGTGCCGGAACCATAGCTCTTCACCGTCAGAAGGGCATCTCTGACAGTCAGTCAGGAACGCCCTTCCTCACAGTAGTGTCTATTGCGCTGTACAGTGAGAGCGGTGAGGCCTCCCTCTTCTCCTGATGGTGTTCGTCCATAGACGACTACTGGGGGGCGTTCCTCACCGCTCAGCATCATGGTTGGGCGGTAAGCAATGACTGCTCTCAAAGTACAGCGCAATAGACGCTGTGAGGAAGGGCATTCCTGGCTGACTGTCAGAAACTCCCTTCTGTTGGTGAAGAGCTATGGTACCGGCACCGATAACTCTTCACCGGGGGCACAGAACGTGAAAGCCGACAGTGTGCTGAATTCAGCGCACTGTCGGCTTTGTAGCGGTGTATTAAACCGCGTGTGCCCCAAGATGTGAAAGGTCCTCTTTAAAGCAGGAGACAGATGCCATGAGCATCCCTGCTTTCATTTTTAAAGTGTAAGTATACTTTTATGTATTTTTTCATGTATCTATATTGCAGGTGAGAGATACAAATTTTAAATGTAGTGTATTAAAGAAAATTGCCTGTTTTTCCTCTTCTTTACCTCCTTCTGTCACTGATGAAATAAGTGCAATAGAAATGTATGGAGAATGATAGAGGGAGAGAACTTTTCAAAGCAGAGGGACATCCATAATATACAGTGACTGTTTTTGTCACAACACAGTTAGGTTATCAGCTGTCTCCTGAGACTTATTTAATGTTATAGATGGCCTCATATCTCTGTCTCTCTTGCTCCCCTCTCCAGAGAGTTATTACAAACTAACACTGTATACAGAATATGGAATGTAATCACTCAGATAAGACATAGAGAGAAGTAATACCTAAAGAAACAGGCACTTTTCTTTAGTGAAGTATATTACATGGTTTATTCCCCCTTCTCCTGTATTAAAATAAATCAAACTTTACTCACACTTTAGATTCACTTTGCCTTGTTTTCTGCTGGACAAACTCTTGCCCTGTTCACACAGTGGAAAATGAAGTGGAATTTGAGGTGGACACTGGCCTCTGATTCCTCTTAATTTTCCACTCCTCCTGGTGGGGCTGCCAATGTATAGCATTGCTTTTCCAACTGTTGGTTAGAAATCAGCAGGGTGTTTTGATTTAGTCGTGGAATCTGTGGCTCAAGTAAGTTGCTTGCTTATTTATTTATTTATTTATTTATTTATTTTTTACCATCTTGCTCTGATCTCTCCTATTGACAACAATGGGATGCAGATTTATGATGGAATCTGCTGCAAAATCAGCAGCAGATTCTGCCAGGTGAATTGGACCTTAAAGGGGTTGTCCCATCTCAAGGATCCTATCTATACTATATCTATATTTAAGACTTTTCCTAAATACATTACTTTAGAAATGCTGCTTTGTTTTCCTGCTATGTGAACTTATTTCTGCCATTGCTTGCACAGCATTTCCATAATGCCGGAGCTGTGTGATAGGACAAGTGATGTCACTCACTGCTTTCACTGTTATCTACAGCTCTGCCACAGCATAATCCGTTCAGCTCATTGCAGTTTACTGATAAAACAGAGTCTGTTATCTCTATGTAAACACAAAGATAGCATTGAGTCCCTTTTCTACAAGCATCTACATGATATCTGATCTGCATAAGTATTGTGATATGTCAGTGTCCTGTTCAGCATTGGGGGGAGGATACAGGAAGTGAGAAGAAGAGACAGCAGGTAAACAGATGAAACAAGGATACTTAAAGACTTATCAAAAAGAATAAGAAACTCAGTTTGTAGGATACTTTTATTTTTATTTGTTTAAAAACAAACAGACATCAAAAAGTATACTGGCTGTAAAAATTGTACATTTTAATTTTTTTAGAAATACATACTAAATTTTACATTTTTTTCTTCTGTATTGTACAAGGCATCCATAAGAAATATAAACCATTTGTCACCAGGTATAACTTCTTTGTTTTATTAACAGACACGTATTGTATTATTTTTATTTTTAAAACTAGACGCATAGTTAAAACTCTAGACCCAGAAACCAGTCTCTATTTTTCCACTGGAATTCACAAACCAAGTAAACATCTGATCACAAATATATAAAAATAAAATACTCATTTTGTTGGTGGAGAGGTCATGAGTCTGCTTCGGAAATTGATGTGTGCTTGGGTATCCTAGCACTTACATTTATGGTAAACATCACACACATATGATCAGCAACAGCTTCAGAACTAGAATTCAGGAGGCCAGGGTTAACGCTCCGAAATTCTGGTGTAAAAAATTTGCAAAGTAAACTTTTGTGATGTTATAAATTTATTTGCACAAAAAAATTGGGCATTTTGCATTTATATACTACTCGCTCTACTTTTTCTATTGTGGTTAGGAAAGTGGGCATGATTAAAATATTTAGTTCTATATACTCTAGATTTATCAAATGCATCTTTCTGACATCTGTACGTCATATTGACAGGCAGCAGATGTTGGTTGTATTATACAACAGACACGCACACAAGAAATGGCCATGAACTGTGCCAGCACTAATCATGGCTGATAACTACTTAGATGCCTTGGTCACAACTGACTGGAGCATCTAAGCCATTGCAGTGGTCGTTTCCTCACCATGATTGGTTTTCGTTGTGGCGGGAACTGGTTAAAAAAAAAATATAGCTATGCGACATTTTATAAATTTGCCAAAATTAGGCAAAACAGATTCCAACGAAATCGAATTTTTAATGACCAAATATAAAGGCTCATAGGCCTTTACGTCTGTCACATACATTACCAAACTACAGCTGGGCACTAAAATAAAAGTGATAGATAACATTATACTCTGGTGGTCATTACAACTCAGATGCTCCCAAATGCTCTTTAAGCACCGCAGGCTGTTGCATCGCATTGTTATTTTCAATAGTAAGAGTCTTAAGATTCAGTTTGTGAAAGAAATTTTGGATCTTTTTCAACTCTATTGATTTGGGGCCTACTGAGTAATAAACCTCATGAGAGGTTCAGCCTAGGAAAAAGGCTATGGAAGAAGTCAATAAAAGGCTCCCAGTTATAAAGGGAACATGTATTTTCTAATCTTGTCAGAATCCCTGACTTAAAATTGAAAAACAAGCAAAGTTCTAGAGGAAAATCGATAGATAGACATCGATAGATGTATAAAAAACTTGCAAATCTTCAGTAGGTGATACCTTTTTTAATGGCTAGCTCATAATGATGACAGAATATGACGTTTCAAAGCTTCCTCTGAGCTCCTTCTTCAGATATATCTAAAAACACTTTCTGCAGGCTGTATATATACATTATGTATATATATATATATATATATACATATATATATATACAGTGTATAAAACTGGATACAGGGATAGGATTACAGGAGGGGGGGAGGCTTATCCTATCCCTGTATCCAGTTATATATGCAGCCTTCAGAAAGTGTTTTTAGATATATCTGAAGAAGCAGCTCAGAGTAAGCTTCGAAACGTCATATTCTGTCATCATTATGAGTTAGCCATTAAAAAAGGTATCACCTAATGAAGACTTGCAAGGTTTTTTGTTTTTTATATTTCATAACCACTGGCTAACACAGTACAAAAACAAACATTTTCCTTATACCAAATCGATAGACGTGTGTACCCCTGCTGGGAACCTGCCCATCACAAGAACAGGGGCCCCTCATCTTGTAGGTGATGTAAGTGGAGAGATGATCATGTATCTATGACTCTCTTCATGCACTGCTATGGCAGTAGATTGTGGTCGTCACCCACCCCATTCTTCATGTAGAAATACTCCTTGAGGCTGAGGCCTCACGGGCCGTAATCGCAGCGCTAAAGCGCTGCGGAAAGAACCGCAGTGTAAACGGTTCTTTCCGCAGCGCTTTTAAGAGAAAGTTCACAGAGTTTTCTTCTGCGGACTTTCTCTTAACATTATATCTACGGGAAAGCCACCGGCGTTTCCATAGATGTAATTGACATGCTGCGATTTGCAAAGCCGCAACCCGCATTAATCCAATCCCCTTTGCTTGCACTGTAAATCAGGTGCAGGTGCTGTACAGAAGCAGGGAGCGGTATTTTCCGAAACATTCCTCCCGAACACCTAATTTCAGAAGCAAGCCAGAGAGGAGAAACCTGTCGCTGACGCTCTTATTAGAAACATATACCGCTATACTATTGCTTTTAGCTGTTCCTTGGTATTCAGAATAAGCAGCACATTATGTTCCTGAGGTCAGACTCATGACTCCTCATTTAAGAACACAGAATAGTGGGTATATAAATCTTGACGCCAATCACCTGGAAATATAGAGATATAACATGCCACACACTAAAACAAGAATACTTTGGTCAAGCAATAAGATATCTTTTCCGGTACCAAACACATAGGCGGACATATCATCAACACTGTAGACTGAAGTAGCTGTTTTATTTAGATCACTTTGCTTAGAACATGCCATGTGGGTAATAGTATGGCCGAGAAGTCCCTTACATACAGAATACAAAACTGATCTTTGTAGATCCTGTGTAACAGCGAAGTCTTATTAAAGGTGCTGGGTTACCATCAGGCGAGCCCCGAGGGTTTATGGAATTGTTCTTGAGTGGCTGTATATATGTAAACCTATAGATTAGACGTCAGGAGGTTACAGTTAGAAAACAGACATACGCATAGGGGTTTCCTAGGATAGGGGGCTGACTGCTGAGACCCCCATTGAGCATGAGAAAGAGGGTCCCCTAGTATCCCGTCTGAATGATAGTGTGTACGTGAGATCACTGCTACATTCACGTCTATGGGAACACTCCATCAGTCTCAAAGAATACAGTGGTGATCATGTATGTACAATACCATTCAGTTCAGGCAGTAGCTAAGTACAAGAAAGATGTTAGTAGGAAAATCTCTAAGGCCCCACATTGTAGAAACGCAGCTTTTTTTGTTGCAGATTTTGCTGCAGTTTTTTCAGCCAATGTCAAAAATGGATACAAAAGGAATGGGAAATATGTAAAATGTAATCATACTTTTACCCTTTGCTCAATCTATTTCTGGTGTTGGCTTAAAATTGCAAAAAATCTGCAACAAAAACAGTAGCATTTCTGCAACTGGGAAAAATCGCGACATTTTACAGTACTGGCAAAGTGGATGGGATTCGTGCGAATCCCATGCCCACTTTGCGGAAAAAATCGAAGCGCAGACACGCTTCGATTTCCAAAACTGTCTCGGTTTTGAAAATCGCAGCATGTCAATTATATCTATGGAAACGCTGGCAGCTTCACCGTAGATGTAATTGTAACAGAAAGTCCGCGGAGGAAAATTCGGTGAACTTTCTGTACAAAGCGCTGCGGGAAGAACCACAAAGCGTTCACGCCGCGGTTGCTCCCGCAGCACTTTAGCGTGGAGTTTCTGGCCCGTGGGTCCTTAGCCTAAGGGTGAGGCCCTGCGTTGCAGAAACAGTTTTTTTTTTGTTGCAGCTTTTGATGCAGTTTTTTTGATCCAAAGTCAGGAATGGATTGAGCGAAAGGTAGAAATATAATCTTGACTTTGGCTCAAAAAACCACAGCAAAATTTGCAACAAAAAAAAAGCTGCATTTCAGGAACATGGAGCCTTAGCCTAAAGGGAGTATGTCACCAGAATGCAGCCTCAGGGATAGTTTAGGGTCACCTGAATCAAACAGTGTTCCCCCCCTCTGTTACAAAGATATCAGCTTTTTATTAACATGTAAATGAGTTATTTAGAGCACAGGGACATGGGTTGGAAGAATTTATGGAAAGTTAAAAACTGCTTAACTTGCAAATGGCTAACTTATGTAAAGTTGGATTTGTAAGGTGAATGTTTATGAAGCTGGTTAAGGAATCCACATTTAGTACTAATGTCCTGTAGATGGCAGTATTACTGTGCTGGAAGGCAAATGAGCTTCTTATCACTGCAGACCAAAATGCAAACATGGGATTAATATGTGAGAAAGGGTCGGGGGTGGGGAAATGGTAAAAGAAGAATAAGCTTTTATACAGCGGTATACAAGACATGTTTTGTCTCTGGATTTTTTGTGTTATTCTGTTTCTTGTATAGTCTCCTTAACCGCTCTGTTAGACATTGTGTAGCACATAAATTTGGCTTACAGTTTCTGTAAAGTTAACCTTGTCTAGTAAGATTGTTTGTAAAGATTTGGTAGCTGATATTGTATACTTGACCTAATAATTCACTGGGCATATGGAATGGGTATTCTGGCCAGAAGTGTTTAGCACCAATCCTTGGTGATCAATGTCACAAAGAAGGGGTCCAACCACTAGGACCTTCACTACCTGCCAGAACAGGGGATGCTGATCTCTGTAACTGCAAGACTCTGTAACGCTAAAGCCCCACGGGCCGGAAACGCTGCACTAAAGTGCTGCGGGAACAACTGCGGCCTGAACGCATTGCGGTTCTTCCGTGGACTTTCTATTACAATTATATTTACGGGAAATCCGCCCGCGTAGATATAATTGACATGCTGAGATTTTCAAAATCTCAAATCAAAATCTTCAAATCTCTTGTCCGTGCTGCAATTTTTTTCTGCAAAGTGGGCATGGAATTCTCATGAATTCCATCCACTTTGCAAGTACTGTAAAATGCTGCGATTTTTACACTGCAGGCAAATCGCGGTGTTTCCAGCCCCTGGGGCCCCGGCCTAATACCTAAAGGAGGATGGAAACAGTCAGCACTGCTCCATCCAAACTCCTAGCTACGAGAAGTCTGGGGCCAGGGTCTCCCATTCCAATGATCACTGGGGGTCTCAGCAGTTAACCCTTACCTGTTTAGTATCTATCACCTATCGAGTGGATATTTGACAATTGCCTGTTACTAGAATACAGCTATAACTTTAGAGCCATTGATATATAACAATAAGAGTGGGATCCACCAGTTGGTGGTCGATTTACGTTTTTCTTGCTGTTCACAGCACGTGTTTTTTATTTGTCTGGTTGCTGGAATATCATTACTTATTTTGCTCTATAACACTATATCTATAACCGATGAGTAATAAATGAATAGTCCGCATCCTCAAGCATAACGGAAGGCAGAATGTGCACTATAAAGTCCAATAAAATGCCACAAACCACCCAAATATCTGTAAAATCCTTACGACTTGGTTGAACTCATTATTCCCATCCTGCATACTACCAGAGGACAATGATGTAGATCACCTCATCCCTCCATCAATATATTTGTGCGGTTCTTGACTTTGGACTCGTTCGCGTGAACCCAAATGTTTAACCATCTCCTGTTGGTAACCCAGCAAATGCGTTATTGCAGATTTAAAAAAAAAAAGAAAGGTACGTAATTCAAGTTGTGGCATCTGCCATGCTCTATATTAAACGTTTAACAACTATACCTTTATATAGATAACATATCTAACAGGACGTAGCCAACCAAACAACTAGTAAAGAGAAAGCATATACAGACTACCAACTGCTGTAATAGCTTTGACTAAAAATATCACGGAAGTGTTTTACGAAACTTGTAATTATATACACGCACTGCCTCTGGCGAGAAGGATCATCTGTATGCCCTGTGCACAATTCTATGTGGTTTCCCAACATTACAAAAAATAAGGTTTCCTGGTCCCTTTAGAATAAAGACCTTCTATATAGGAAAGGTCGATTTGGTCTACGAAGCAAACTGCAGGTATTAACCTAGTCTTAGTCGGAATAATTGCTACCCTGCACGTTCTCGTTCCATACAAGAGGCACTAGGAGGTTTAGTGGTTAATGAATGAACACCACCAATTCTTACGAGAGGTAATGCTGAGTATTTAGAGTGATACGTACAGCTAACCTACCATTAGTACTATACCACTGATGTGAATCACGACGTTAAATACTGTTTACATAGCGTACGAAGTGAAAACCTGCCAGTAATAAAATGACTCAGTATTGGTTATATTTAACAAGGCAAAGCAGGACACTGTTTTTTCTTCAAGGAGAAGACATAGTAGATGCTATGGGATAATCTCATGAAATGTAACATTGGTTAGAATATTCAAAATCATATCACCAGAAGACAAGGAGATATATTGACATGTACAAAATGCATAAATCAAGTTTTTCGAAAATGCAGAATTGCTTTTTTGTTAAATTTATAAGCCCCAGGACTTAGTATTAGAGCCCACCGCTTAGCTGTCATTTATAATACTAATATCTTTGTATGTGGCAGGCTTTTGGGCTTAGATGTAACTGCTGCTTCTGCATCTCCTGCACCTACTCTGTAGTGGGCCAGGAACAGCAAATTTTCCCCTATCCTGTGAATAGGCGGACAGACCACAGTCAGGTGGAGTTGTAGTGAAACAATATATAGCCTATGCCAGTGATGGCGAACCTATGGCATGGGGGCCAGAGGTGGCACTCAGAGCCCTCTCTGTGGGCACCCATCTGTGGAACATTATACTGTGTGGGGGCCACTGTGGAGCAAATTGAACTGTGTGGGAGGCACTGTGGAGCAGATTATACTGGGTGGAGGTCACTGTAGAGCAGATTAGACTGTGTGGGGGCCCTTCACTATTTATATCATACAGTATCTGTTTTATAGCAGATATGTGATATTAGTATAGATCATAATAACACTGCACGGTCACGATAAAATAGATTTGTGCAATATAAACAGTGCACATTATTTGTTCAAAATTATACCAAATGCAGTACAAAGTTGTTTATATAATTGAAAGCTTGGTAAAAAAAAAAAACATTCACACAACTGTATTTTGTGGGCTGTAATTGTCTGTAATTGTTGATCCACAAAGCATTAAGGTTAAATTGCCGTGTTGGCACTTTGTGATAAATTAGTGAGTTTTGGGTTGCAGTTTGGGCACTCGGTCTCCAAAAGGTTCTTGGCCTATGGCAAAGACGAAAATGTGAGCACTGTATCCATCTCTCTCCATCAGCCCCATAGAGATCAAGTGGAGCTGCAGAACATTTGATCAACCACTGCTATATTCAATACCTGGATCACTGAGGCTCATTGCTGTAGATCAAGGAGGGCTCAACAATTGGACCTCGACAGATCTAACAGCTTTCTCCTATTTAGCGAATAAGGGATAACTTGCTTGAACTGGAATACCCCTATAGGTTACATAATGTACTAATAACCAGACACGGGAGCTATTTACTATGAGCTATTTACTATTTTTTTGACAATTATGCATTTTTGCATTTGTAAGTAAGTAAGCTCCAAGCCTGCACAAGAAAGAGGTGAGCAGTGGATGAATATGGAGCAAATATAGTTTATGATGGTTATATGAGGGAAGATTTAGGATTTCATATGTAGATACACCATAGCAGGTTGTGACCCCATTGCCCAGTACATTAAGAATGCTGCATATTATAGACAGTGCAACCCCAAACTCATCTACATGTAGAAAGGCTCACATGAATTGTCTGACCCATGGTGCATATGAACACTTTAAAACTTCTTGGCTAAAGGTTGTTATAGCTCCTGTCACATCATCTCCTAGACAGGACATTGACCTAGACTGAACAATAGAGGATACAATCCAATTCAATCAAATAGAAAATGTATAATGCAATTCACCACCTGCTTCCACTGACTTGTGCCAACATCTTGTATTGTCTGGAGGTTTTTATTCCACAAATCTGCTTTATATTTTATAACCCATCCAAAGAGAAGAAAAAACTAGGTCATTGCTGCCGTCCAGCGAAGCTGGTCATTTCAGGTTGGTTTGATTTACGGCATTATATTGTAATACTGCTTGAAGAGCCACAGTAGGCCTAAACTTATTGAAGGACCCTGATTCACTGTGGGAGTTTTACTTCTATCAATGGGAGAGCTTAAGGCTTTTTTTGTATTGGAGACTAGTTTGTAAGTTTCCAAGCTTGGTGAAAATATAGTTATGTTTGAACATAGAATAGATGTAATTTTAATGGGAAACTAAACCTAGAAATAAGCAAGAAATTTAGTTGTCCTCACTGTGTGTTTCAGGATTTTCTAGAAAATGCAGCAGACCTGCAAATAGTCTTGTATAAATCCTGCACACGACCAAGTGAGGGATAGGGCTTAAAGGGGTTGTACCATTAAGGACACATCCCCTCTCCACAAGGGACCGAAAATCCCCCTCCTTGTGAATGGAGCATCAATGTACTTGTGTGGCCGGCGCTCCATTCACTACTATGGGGCTGCTGGGACTGTAATCCCAGCTCCATAGTAGTGAATGGATTGGCAGCACACTGGTGCTACATTCACAAGGAAGCTTTAGGAGGAATTTTTGGTTCCATTTTTCTGATCGATGTGGGACCTGGCAGTCGAACCCCTAGGCCATCAGACACTTTCCCCCACACTTATCCTGGAGATAAGTGTCTTTAACAGCTCTACCCCTTTATGTACATTTTGTTCAGCTTTAGACAGGTTCCTGCTACAGCCAGTTGTCTAACAGCCAGACAGAAGACTGTGAGAAGATCTAAGGGGGACTTGGATGAGCCCCTAGAACACACTGAAAAGATTTCTTTATATATTTCTCAGTTTTAATTGTAATGTAATACAAAGTGGATCAAAAGAAAGGTGGAGATGGAGGAATTGGGTGCATTAAAAAAATAGTGGATTTTCTTTGTTTAGCGTTCTTTTAACATATTGGCCCCTAAATTTCCATTTCTTGAAGAACATTTGTAAACAAACTTGTTTGGTCCACTGGTTAAAAACACCAACCCATAAGAAATAATAGTGAAAATGAAAGCCAACCCTAGCATAACATATCTCTACTATATAGTCAGAGACTTAGCAATTCATGACTTGCTCCCTTTCACAAGTAATGCTATGCAGAATACGAAAACTATCTTTGTCCAAGTAGGCGGTCCCGGGGTCTTTTCAGTAATCTCTTCAATTCTCCCAAGATTTAGACTTTGTAAATTCTCACACAAAATACTGGATAACATGAGTCTAAGAGTAATATTTTCTCTATCCAGAAATATATATCTATATACTTATTCTGTGGTTTATCTGTATATATAGTACTTAAGCCCTGGTTATAGGAGTTCTTGTTCTTGGTATTCCTCACTTTTCTGTTGACTTAACCATGAGATCTTTGTGTGCTCTGGCGCCCAGTACATACAAATAACACTTTTTGGTTCCTGAGCACTATATATCGGTAAATTAATGGTCAATTGCTAATAATCAGGTTCTGATACGCATTCCTAAAGCTTTGTCCATTGGCAGGTAATGCAAAGTTTGGAATCTAGAATTCGATATTTGTTGTCGTCTTAAAATTATTCTATGATAAGTTCTACAGGGTGAAGAAACTGTGTGCCACTTCTCACTTCTGTCTTTTTATTGGTAACTACATTGAAAAGTCCAAAAATCTCTTGGCCTACACTCAAGTGGTTAGGTTAAGGGAAGGATCTTATTGGAAGCCACCACAGATCCACCATATTGCTGTTTCACGCTGCACAGCCTGTCTGCAATTCTCCATGGCCTACTTGCAGTGTGGACTATAACCCCAAGGACACCACTAAGTCTTTGTTATGGTGAGGGCTCAAATTTGTGGCTCGCATTTCTCACCCAGGAGAGTGGGTTTAAGTGTCGATCGTGATCTTTATCAGATTCTGGTTGGCTCTGTGCTCTCTCTGGTTTTGGATTTGTAGACGGTGGTTCTGGCTGTTGAACAGACATAGTCCTTCGAAGGTGGTTCCTTTTTCTTAAAAATTCAGGTTGTGTGTGCAAACCAAAGCTACCCTTCCTCAGGATCATGCGGGAGTTGTTCTTTTTTGGACGGGAATGGTGACCAAATTCCAAACTAGCCAAATGAGCGGCATATCCTTCACTAATAAACTAAAATAGAACAAAAATATTTCATGTTGATTAGACTATACAATATACAATTTTAAACAACTTTGTAATGCAATAATATTTGCCCATTTTAAATTTTTGGGAACGTTATTTTAGAACAGTGGCTCGCAAACTTTCTGAAAGTATTTAGTTCAAAAGATCCACACTACTGTACTTGGTCCCATTTGAAAAAAGTCAGCTATATTCAGCTATATACCTCCATGTTCTCCCCAACCATAGCTCAGTTATTCCAAAGTTTTACACCTACACACAAACATTGAACCTCCCATGTTTTTCTTCCTGTACACATAATTCTGCTAATTCCATGCTACACCCACAAGTCTGCTTCCTTATTGTTTATCCTGTGTACAGCCCCTTCTCTTCATGCACTCAACTTTGCTGCATTCATGTCCCCCAGACACAGCTCCACTTGCTCCACATTATCCCACACACACTCAGCTTTGCTACATCCACTTATCCCACACACTGTGGTGTCCTGCAGAGCTTTTTCCATACACCATAGTATTGTACAAGCTCTGCCCCTGCTTGTGACTAGTCACAAGATGGTAACAACATCAAAGTTCGTTTTTATAATGCCTGCAAAATACTGGCAATTAGAATTGTTGGCAGTTTTCATTCTTGCTGTATGGAAAAGTGGGAAACAGTGGTCTAGAAACACAACACAGTGCCAAATATTCCATCAAGCAGTTATTAGAAGTTTGATATCTTAGGTTATCATGCTCTACCACCTACCCAAGCACAGGTACAATCTCATGAAAACAACTATTATAGATCTGTACAAAAAACATTTTATGGTACTCTATATGGATACTAAAATTCATATGCGGTCTTGGGATGTATTTGAGGTCAAAGGTACATCAATGGTAAAAGTACTTAAAAATGAATATTTTTCTGCTTTCATAAAGCACTTATTCTGAACTTACACAGAAGAAGTACAGTAGCACAGGCCGTTTACACGTCCATACCGAATGCCTTGTCTCATATGGTTGTGTACACAAGGCCTTATATGCATATAAACAATGAAAAAAAAAAAGTAGATAGCAAAGTTACCTGACATTGATTCTGATATTTCTTAGCTGGACGTCCAACTATAAAGATTTGTGATGATGATAAACCAAGCACATTGTACACAGAAATATCTTTCATTGACCCATAGGCAGCACTGATTTTAATATGACACTAGATAAAACAGAAGAGATGTTATAAATAAATGCAAAAAGTATTTTAGATATGATCTATCCAGGGGTGTAATTTGCGGGGGTGCAGAAGGTGCAGTCGCACCAAGACCCAGGAATCTTAGGGGACCCATAAGCACTGGCATCAGTATTGAGATTGTAGCTTCCATCTGGCCCATAAACCAAGGAAACCTACAGATTACCCTAACCACACTAAGGTTGACTAAACTCCTTCGGCCAATCAATGCTGGTCAATGCATTCCTATGAGAAAAAGTAAGCTCCCGCATGAACGCAAGCTTCCAGCTCTCCCGACTAGCAAAGACGAGCCTGCTGCAGAACCAGCGTTGATTGGTCGAATGCTATACAGTGTATAGCATTTGGCCAATCAATGCTGGTTCTGCAGGACGAGTAAGGACCGGTTCACATTAGCGCTTGCCTCCCGTCCAGAAGGAGTTCGCAGGAGGACCCCCCCGAATGGAATATCAGCGCAACTGCAAACGCTGGACAGTTAAGCACACAGACCCCATAACATATAATGGGCTCTGTGTGCTTGCATAAATCACTCATGCGGGCAGTGAACCGGCCCATAGTCTATGGGGTCCATGCGCTTTAACTGCACAGCGCTCCTCCTAAACATTCTCCTCCTGCTACTCATGGACTTGGTGACTCTTCTTTAGTCGAATAGTGGTTTCCCCTTACATTTGCATTTTTTCCCATATACTATAATGGGATTCGATATTCGATCGAGTAGTTGAATATTGAGGCTCTACTCGAAACGAATATCGAATCTCGAATATTTCACTACTTGCTCATCTCTACCTCAAATGTATTTTTATTCAAGATGCTGAATTTCCAAAGCTGATCAAGGTTATAGTTCCAGTTATAAAGACACTATAATGTTTATTGGTAGAAGAATTTAAGCTTTACAAATGTAAAGGGAAAACTATTAAAGGGAAACTTTCAGCAGTTTTGACCCATATAGAGTATGGGAAGAGCACAGTAAAGAGACTTGGGGTGATGGTCACATATGTTCATGTGTTAGTTCCCCTGGTACAACAACTGCAAGTGTGCAAGGGGTGTTCCCTTAAGGAGAAATGCTAGGAAGTCTCTGCACTAAATGTTATTGAGTCCCTCACCCCTGTCCTAAATGACAGTTCTAGGACCTCCTAACTGGTATGCTAGAATTGATGTTTTGGAGAGTTTTGAGGAAATTGACAAAAAAAAAAAAAAAAACCTTCATATAAGCTCAAATGCATATGGTGGTACAGTGGGGTACCTTTATGTCTCTGTGCAATACAAATCTGCAATATATCTGTATGTATAAGGCCTAATACTATCTAATAGTAATGTTATTAGAAAATCCCTTCAAACAAGCCTTAGCTCAGGAATAACTATTATAACACCTATAATTCAGGCTGATACATGATTCACATATCTAGATCATAGTTTACAATTAGAACTTCCTACCTCTTGCATGAGGTTACGGAGGAATATAGTCTTCTGGCGCAAGGGGTCATGTACAAGACCATCCGAAAAAAAGATCATCCCCTGGGGAAAATTGTGCTGGGATAACCACGAGACTACTCTCTGCTTCTGCATATCTGGGCGGCCAGTGATGTAAATTATTAGATAGCCGAGATCCTGCCAGTGCCTGAAATTTAAAGTAACACAGAGAATAACCACCATGATGACTTTGGTACCATGCATGACCAACTGAAAAAATCTGCCCATATAATGACCTGGGTTTCTATGATATCGCAAAACTTTATTATTGCCACCTTTAGCTTGTGTGCTCTAGGCATGTACCAAATCCCAAACAAGTAATATAACTGGAAGATACCTGACAACATCCACAGCTCCAGCCCTGACTTTAGGATCACTACCCATTATGGACACACTCGCTGCAAAAGAGCCATCTATGCTGAAAACAACACACTCCATCCCCCGAGGGAGCACAGTAAGGTAACTCTGGGCACTGCTCTGATCTCCTCTGTAGACCAAAAAGAAAGAATCCATGAAACAAATATAAATGTTACTGTAATAAATACAAGGCACTGATAGCGCACACTAAACAAACGGACATAATACATGAATGGCTAAAGCTGTGTACAAGCTCTCACCTTACAACCATCTTGATGGGGTAAACTCCAACTCCCAATCTTTTATCCTCAGGTATAGTATAAGACACTCGTCCACTGCTGTTAGATATCTCTGTGTCAAAGTAAACCCATCTCCCGCTGGAGGGTTCCATCATAACAAGAACGTCTACCTAGAAAATTAGTTTATCTTTTAGAAATTTGGTTTATCGAAGGCAGATCAAGATGTCGTAGAATGGACACAATCATAAAAGTCATGATGTAATTCTGATTATTATTATCTTCATTGGTAAAGGCTACAATCCAGCTGTTGTGGTAGCCAATCACCACACAACGGTGCCTATAAAACAGAGGCCTTACCTTCAAAATCCTGTGGCCATTAGTCAACACATGGATGCAAGATTTTGTCACATTCAGGCACCATATAGTGAGGAAGTTCAGGTTTTGCATGTTCAGGTTTTTATAATACTTCCAAATAGTAGCAATACCTCCTGCCCTTTAAAACTAAGGCCGGGTTCACACAGAGTATTGTGGCTCGTCATTTGGTACGTACACGCCGTGGGATCTTTTGCAGGCCATATACGCTCCCATTGTTTTCAATGGGAGACGGTACCGTACATGTGGCGCTATTTTGCGGCCGCCGCAAAATCACGGCCGCAAAATAGCGCCGCGTGTACGGTACCGGCTCCCATTGAAAACAATGGGAGCGTATACGGCCCACAAAAGATCCCGCGGCGTGTACGTACCAAATGACGAGCCACAATACTCTGTGTGAACCCGGCCTAAGGCCCCACATGGCAAAAAAAATTGTAGACTTTTCAGCATTTTTTTGAGCCTAAGCCATAGGAATGATATATAAATATATAGGAAATACTTATACTTAAAACGTGGAGTCTTAGCCTCAAGGTTCTTACCCTTAATTATCAACACCTCAATCAAGTACCACAAATCAAGTTATTTCCTATCCATAGAATTGGGATAATCTGCAGACCAGTGGGGTTCTGACCACTCGGACCTCCTACTGATTAGGAGATTTTAGAAAGTCCCTCGTTCTTTTGATATGGAATAACTCGCTTTGTGGGAAACCCATTTAAAAATTGTACATATGTCCTTCCCATTAGAGTTTTCCAGTTCTCTATAATGAACAATAGCTTCTAGAGGCATAAAAAAACACATTACAGAAATCTTCAGTGGTATCCAGTGGTTATTATGTTTGCTATCCTAATTATCTCCTAGTTTCATTAAACATTTAATTTAAAAAAAAAGTTTTGAAAATGTAATGAGATACCTGGCGACCAGGCGTAAAGAGTAACTGTCATTTTAAACTTTTTGGGCAAAGGTTAGACATTTTTTATATCTCTTATTAGAGAAAAATGCTTGTTTCTCCTGTTGTCAGCTTCTCTCCTGCCTGCTAAACTGGTCAATTCACTGTCTGTTTGTCGCTCACTGGACTCCTCTTCTGATCTACTCACCTCCATAGACTGTTATGTAGCCAGATCTGTCTGAGTCTTAGTGACGAGGGATTTGTTAGTAAATTCAGCACTTTAGAAAGCATGAGCGGAACCGATGAGAGAACATCGGATTTTCCTTTGATAAAATATATTTTTTATAACCTTTAACTCATGGCACAGAGAGAGCATTGGTGCCTGCAGAATTACCAGGAAACCCTGTTTATGAAGATTAATATACCCCCAAATAAATTGTCTACAATACCTTTTCACCTGTCAGAGCGACCATGTCTAGAGGACCATACATGAATCGACCAACTAAGACTTGAGATCCTCCTTCAACGGCAATGACATCATTGACTCTGTGATTGGCTGTAACATTCTGGAATAAACAGAAAAATTATACATTTATTTAGATCCAAGTAATAACTTGTAAACCTTAAAAGATTTGTCCAGTTTCAGACAAGTAATGAGAGACAAGTATTATTGTTGGTATAATGAAAAGTTATTTTCCAATATACTTTCTGTATCAATTTCTCGTGATTGTCTAGATCTCTGCTTGATATCATTCGTTCTGTATACTCCTAGTGGATACAAATCTGTTCATGGTCATGTGATATACAGTCCATGGTCATGTGATATACAGTCCATGGTCATGTGATATACAGTCCATGATCATGTGATATACAGTCCATGGTCATGTGATATACAGTCCATGGTCATGTGATATACAGTCCATGGTCATGTGATATACAGTCCATGGTCATGTGATATAAAGTCCATGATCATGTGATATACAGTCCATGGTCATGTGATATACAGTCCATGGTCATGTGATATACAGTCCATGGTCATGTGATATACAGTCCATGGTCATGTGATATACAGTCCATGGTCATGTGATATACAGTCCATAGTCATGTGATATACAGTCCATGGTCATTAGGATGGCAGTCAAAAAATGTTTATGCAAATTTTTAAGTCTCACCCGTGGGAATTATTTGCTTTGGTGTGATTGTAACATAGACAAAATTTCGTATCATTGCAACATTGTTTACTGGTGGCTCAGTCATCACAAAACTAACAATTATTTGTAATGAATATCTTGCAGCAAAGTAAATGAACAATTTTATAGCGGTTTCACTTTTTTTTGGGAAACACGCTTTATTTGGTTCAGGATAGTCATGGCGAGGGTTCTCTACACACTGGAGGATAAACTGGTTCTGGTCCTCTTGTTAGTGCTCAGTGACAAATTGAATGTACTCATGTGTGCAATAGAGCGTTCTGTGGCATCATTCATGATTTTCAATCCGGCGACTTTTGAGGATGCATCGATATAACTTGCATTAGTGTGCCACAGACAAGCATCTTGATGAAGAAAATCTTAGTTTATTTCCAGTGCAATGAGCAGTTTTTTGTGTTGGATGATATGAAGTGATGAAAGTTATTGCGTGATACAGGGTCTCCGGCAAGCTGCACGTGAGTTGAGCAGTCATTGTTGCCTTCCTTCTGCAGAGCCATTCCAACCTTTTCTGTGGTTGGAATCTCACTGTCAAAAAAAGCCAGACCCACCATAATCTCACTGGGGTACCAGAGTTGTCTGCTGAAAGTTTTTATAGCTGCCTCAGCAACAGGCACCTTGATTCCTTTGTATGCTATGAGTTCTTACAGTAATGTCAAGTCGATTGGATTGTTGATGGCTTGGTGGCAAACCAAGGAACAGGAGTATCAGTGTTAACAATTTCTTGTAATCATCTCTTGGATGGCATTGTGCAAGCTGGTTGGTGAAAAATTCAACTAGACACTCCTTAAGTGGACCTAGCTGAGTTAAAACTATGTTATCTTCCATTCCAGCTGAAAACTTGGTTTTATCCAGCAGATCACTCTAATATCGCTCATCAAAACATGCAAAGTACTATCATAAATTAAAGTGAATTTTAGGCAAAAATTTCAATAGACAGTAAAAGACACACAGTGGGAGTGATGTAAGCTGCTGTGTAAAGCTTTAGAGATTAGCGTTACCTAAAACAGAATATAATACTGAATGTTGTCTGTAGGCCTGGTTCACATCTGCATTCGAAATTCTGTTTGGGGAGTCTGCTTGGGGACCCCCAGAATGGAAACCTATATACGCATTAAAATATGGTTAGCTAAGAATCAACCTGGACCCCATAGACTATAGTGGGGTACGTGTGTTTTCAGTGCGGTGTGTACATGAATCATGAGGAGAGAAAAGCATTGCACTTTTCTCTCCGCATAATTCATGCGGATGCCACACGGAAAACACTCCATTATGGTCTATGGGGTCCAGGTGGATTCTTAGCTAACCACTCTTTAATGCGTATAGGTTTTCATTCGGGGGTCCCAAAACAGAATACCGAACGCAGATGTGAATCGGGCCTCATGTAGCGAGTTTACATTGAAAAAGGAAAAAATGTAATAATATCAATAATATTAATTTTTTTTTTACACATTACAAATAAGTAAATTGGAGAGAGTTCAAGGAGCGGTGGGGCCCTTATTGGTACCCAAATCCTATCTTAACAGCTATTACATGCAGAAAAGCTGATATTGAGCAACTTCCTAAACACAACCAAAAGAAACGGGGCAACTCAATTACAGATCATTATTTATAACAAATATAGTGGGTGAGACTTTGAATAAAACTAATTTTTATATTTTCTATAGAAAGCATTGTCACCCTAATGGTCATATGATGGACACACAGGTGCACAGCTCGATATAGTCACAGCACAATAATCAGACATCTGCCTGGTAATTAGCTGTGCACCTGTGTGCTCATCACATGACCATGGACTGTACATCACATGACCACGGACTGTACATCACATGACCATGGACCGTAAATCACATGACCATGGACTGTACATCACATGACCACGGACTGATTTTTATCCACTGAAAGTAAGCAGAATTTATTACAGCAAACAGAGATCTAGAAAAACAATGAGGAACTGATATAGAAAGTATATTGGAAAATTGTATAACTTTTCATTATACAAACTGTGAAATGTGTCTCTGACTATTTGTCTGAAACTGGACAACCCCTTTAATGAAGGCCTGCCATCTCTCCTGATTTGTCTGTTTTTGTAAATGCATTCTCCATGAAATATCAATTCCTTTCTTATAACTGTTGTGTGCGCCATTCCTGTATTATGCGGTTTATTTATAGACTTCTAGGAAGAATAATAGAGGAACGACACTGTAGAGTTCTAAAAAAAAATACAGAATTGTTATGTAATGTGGAAAACAATAACATTTCTTTTTAAAGGGATTCTACCATTAAATTTTTTTTATTTTTTTTTTTTTGTCGTTGACACGTCGGAAAAGTCTTAAGAAAAGCTATTCTTCTCCTACCTTTAAATGTCTTCTTCGCTGTGCCGTTCGGTTAAAATTCAGTTTTCCATCGGTATGCAAATGAGTTCTCTCACAGCACTGGGGGCGGGCCCCAGCGCTCAAACAGCACTGGGGGTGTCCCCAATGCTGCGATAGAATTCTCCATTCTCTTAAAAATTCCCAAACATTTCATATTTAAAGAGGACCTTTCATGGATTTGGACATATGCTGTGTTATATACTGCTGGAAAGCCGACAGTGAGCTGAATTCAGCACACTGTCGGCTTTCCTGATCTGTGCCCCGGGTGAAGAGCTATCGGTACCGGTACCGTGGCTCTTCACAGTCGGAAGGGCGTTCCTGACAGACTGTCAGAAACACCATTCTGACGATGAACAGCTAGGCCCCGGACCGATAGCTCTTCACCTGGGGCACAGATCGGGAAAGACGACAGTGCGCTGAATTCAGCGCACTGTCAGCTTTCCAGCGGTATATAACACTGCATGTGCCCAAATCCATGAAAGGTCCTCTTTAAAAGTGCTGTGTCAATTTCTAATATAGAGACTGAACAAAGTGATTGCCTCATTGTTACAAGTGGCAATTCTATCTAGAACAATATTTGTCTCTATTCATTGAATTGTGCTCTCAAATTTCTCTGCCATTGAACAACATGTTGAAACACTTGACTATTGTTGAAAAGACAGAATGTGAAAAATGAAATTTGAGATGAACAAAATAAGACTTCTGCTTTAACCATTGAGAATGCATAATGTGAAGATGACTGTATTGTATCCAGATTTTTAAATAAAAAAAATATTTATGCTGTAGCAGCAAATTCTTCTGCTAACATTTACTATTAAAGAGGACCTTTCATGTCCTCGGGCACACGTGGTTTTATATACCGCTAGAAAGCCGAAAGTCGGCTTTCCCGTTACGTGTCCCGGGGAAGAGCTAGCGTTGCCGTTACCGATATCTCTTCACTGTCAGAAGGGCATTCCTGACAGTCTAACTGGGAACACCTCTCCTGACAGTACTGTGTGTAGCGCTATACTATGAGGGGGCGTTACTTACCTCCCAGCCATGACGCTAAGTGGTGAGGAACGCCCCTCCCTCCTCCTGACAGTACTCATCCATTGCTGCATCCTGTGTCATGTCTATGGTCATGTGATATACAGTCCATGGTGATGTGATGTATAGTCCATGGTCATGAGATATACAGTCAATAGTCATGTGATATACAGTCCAAGGTCATGTGATATACAGTCCATGGTCATGAGATATACAGTCAATAGTCATGTGATATACAGTCCAAGGTCATGTGATATACAGTCCATGGTCATTTGATGTAGAGTCCATGGTCATGTGACACATCACATGAGAAATAAAGCAAACCTAAAAGTTATATAATATGTAAGACCTTATTCCCACAACACCTGGCAGTTTTTAAACAATGAAAGTCTATGGGTGTAATCACATGTCCATTTTTTAATGGATCGTGAAAACTGTCCTTTAAAAAAACTCACATGTCCATTTCGACAGTTAAAAAAGAAAGGACATGTAACACGCACCCATAAACTTTCATTAGTTCTGTTCAAAGAACAGACATCACATGGTCATTGTGTGAAAAAGGCCAAAAAAGACTATTGTTCGGGTTTTTTTAACTGATATTTGGCATGTTAAAAATGAAAGGTTATATGAATAAGAACAAAGTCGGGGCCTTCCTGTTATTTATGTTCCTCAAATCTTGGCTGCTTTTTAACTCAGCATTACATGTGCCTATAGGAAGTTAGAAGTAGTCTGAGACACACCCTCTATCTCATCCTCAGGTTGTAGTAGTGCAGTCTAAACCACTTCAAACAGTTGATCCGTGAGGCCTCGGGTGTCCAATCCCCACCAATCTAAAACTGATAATCTATTCCGAGGATAGGCCATCAAGTTAAAAGACCCGCAAAACCCTTTAAAATTATGCAGTGTTCCAGAACCCTTCTTAGATCCACTTTATGACATACGCGCAGCTTGACGTGGTTCCTCTTGCGCAGCCATTTCTCCTGGCGACTTGAGGGACTCATGTTCATAGTGTCGATTCCTTCCTTCTGCTGTATCTGCACGCTCTCATACCTCATAAGCTGGAAGACAATGTATACTTATTAATAGGGTACCACTGTCATATTACACTAAGCCAAAACTGTTCCTTCAGGAGTCCCAGATCAAAGGTCATCAATGATTAAAAGGCAGACATATAAAATGCTGGAGCTTGAATATATTACAGTCTGCAATGTACAGGATCCTATTCATTCCCATCATAAAGTGACAAGGAGTGAGATGTCAGATGTATATTGTGTGCAGTGAAGTGAGAAATTAGCATTATGTTTATGAGCCATGCTTGTGCCTTCCAGCAAGTTCATCTGAATACATAAAACATCCCCATCATTTATTTAGTCAATCCTGGCTGACACATAATCAAAAATATCTTCATAAAGAGTCATATGAACGGCATGGAGGGCTGTCCCCCTCTTTGACATCAAGCAGAAAGATGACAACAAAAGAGTGATTGTCTTTCAAAAGGTGATTTATGAAAAATTGGAGAGAAAACTGCTAAATACTGTGGAAACAATGACACATTTGCTGTAAAAAAAATTCCAATTGTGTTCTCCAAAATATTACCATTAAAAAACTTCAACCTGTTGTCACGGGGTGACTAATGCTATCACAGTCTCAGAACACTTCCCACTGACAAGTGTGTGATGTGATAATAGCAGTGGTAAAAGGAGATATTTCTGTAATGAAAAATTCTATTGTAGTATTTCTTTTTGACCACAAGATGCCGCTGTGTTAGGTAAAGGAAGAACCAGGAAGTGACGAGTGGAGGAAGTGGACTGTAGTAGTGTGGGAGAAGAAGCTGGCTGTTTGAGCAGTGAGAGATCTGAGGGACAATCCATCGCCATCCGCTGCCGTGCAACGCTTGTTTCAGGCCAGGGCCAGCTCTGGAGAAGCCTGGACCTGTTGCTGGTTCCCATGTCAGGAGAGTTGGAGATGATTGCTGTGCAGACGCCGCGGAGCGGATGACAAGAAGGACCAGCCCTTGTGACACCGTGTTCCAGTTGCCTGAAGGCAAAGAAATTCCTGTTTCCTTCGGAAAATCCATCTGACTGTTCGCCCCCTTGCTAACCCGGGTAAGCGGAGCTCCGATTCACCTTTCATAAGGGTGAATAGTGTATACACGCAGTAAATAGTTTTTTTTTGTTGGCGCCAAAAACCTAGCATAGACTGATTCCGGCCATTTTGCTTTAAAGCGAGTTCTAACTAAACGGAGATACAGCACGTGTTGTCCTGCTATTCAAAAGAGACACTATATCCTGGATTATAGTACCAGAAGCACGTCATAAGAGGAGTTATTTGGTTCACTGGGACTTGTGCAGCTAAGCACCAACTTCTGATAAAACAAAACCGGTTGCTGAAGTCCTCCCTGCAGGGTTGGGGTAGTGTGTTGAAATGTGGATATTGGGGAGTGGGTAGGTTAAATAGTAAACTGTGATATTGTTAACCCCTGTGTGACACCGCAGGTGATCTTCATCTGCATACTTACATTGTTTTGTTAGCTTGGTATTAACAGGTAAATTGCAGCTGCTTTATATAGGTAGCCGCTAGTTAAAGGCATAGTTCTCTAGTTCTGACATATTAGGTCACGGTGCAGTGTCACTCAGGGGTCTCGGCCCTCGGCTGAGTGTCTTGTAATTATTGATTTCATCAGGCCTGTTAGCCTGGAGTTCCCCCAAAAAGGGTATAGAGTAAAATTTATATTTCTTACTTCGTGTCTGGTGTGTTTGTGCCTGTCCGTGGAACCGCTGTATCCTAAAAGTTCCTGCAAGAGCCCCGGTAGCCAGTCGGCTGCCGTGTCTTTCCCCTCCTCCTTTCCCCCCTTACATTTTTGGCGTAGTCGGCAGGATACGGTGCCACCATGGACATGGACAACGCATCAGGGGACGCGCCTTTGGTGGACGCGGACCGTGTGCCTAATGGCAGGGTGGCTGTAGGTGCTGTCCTCCCGCCTGTTGTACCTACCCTTGCACCGACAGCCCCAGTCAGGTGTTTACCAGCAGGTGCCATCTTAAACCAACTGACTAAATTTGACGGACATAACATGTTGCTGACCGATTGGACTGAACGACTGAGGAGTGCGATTAAACTGTGTAATCTAGCCCCCGAACTCCAACCGGAGGTAGCGATAAATGCTCTGGAAGGGAATGCCCGACGGACAATCACATTACTGCCAGAGTCCCAGAGGAGTACGGTGACAGACATAATAAACAGGTTGGAGAAGGTTTATGGGAACCGTGCCCCGTCAGTCGATTTACTTGCCCGGTTTGTTAATCGGAGACAGGGGGAGGGGGAGACCGTCCCTGAGTATGCTAATGAACTACAGGGGTTGTTAGCTGATGTCCGGAGGGCCGAATCCCACGCCCAGCGTGCCCCTGAGGAAGATGACGAGCTGTTGAGGGACTATTTTATTCGGGGATTATGTTTGAGTACGGTGAGACGGGAATTACAGAACCGCGTGCTGGCGGATAAGACCCTAACCTTTGTCCAGATTCTGGAGGAGACCATCGCCAGGACTCAAATGGAGGAGCCAGAGGTGGGTCAGGTCGCCATGCAGAGAGCTGGAAGGGTGATGACCAATGCTGTAGGGGGTGAGGCAGAGGCCCAGATGAGAGAAATGCAGCGTACTATAGATGCGCTAACCCAACAATTGAGCCAGATGCAGAGTAAGGTACAGACTCCTGCTGCTGGGGATCCGTTACCAACTCCCTCAGACGGGCCCCCATGTCAATGCTCAGCAAGACCCCCCATGTGGCAAACAGAGGAACCACAGGGAAGGCCATCTCCATCACGGCCGTGGTATTACTCTCCTCCCGACCCCCAATTGCGACAAAGGCCACCACCTCGGGAGTGGGACTATAGCAATGTTCAATGTTGGCAATGTCAAGAGTTCGGGCATATCTCAAGGAACTGCCCAGGACCGAGAAGGGCCAGGCCCAGCAACTCACCGCCGTTAAACGGGAGACCTCCGCGATAAGAGGGCGCACCGCAGGAGTATCAGGGGGCCCAAGTGCTCCAAAAAGCCCACATGATTTGATCGCAAAAAGCCCCGTGCTGGAAGTGAGTTTTGAGGGAAAGAAGGTCCCCTGCCTAGTGGATACGGGTTCTGAAGTGACAACAATGCCCTTAGACTATTTTGAACGGCATCATGGCCACCTTATGCGACCAAACACCGGAATGGTTATCCGACTGAGAGCGGCAGATAATGGAACTATCCCTGTACATGGAGTAGTCTGGATGCGGCTTCGGGCCTGTGGCCAAGAATTAGGAGTCAAGGGAGTTATCCTTGTCAAGTCTACCTACTTGCCGGAGGTCCCGGTGATTCTAGGCATGAATGTGTTGCGAGACCTGAACCACGTGCTTTTCACCAAGAAAGGACCGGAGTACTGGAAGCGGACTACGGCACATAGGCCAACACAGCAAGTTTTCCGGCAAATTGTCCAGACTTGCCGAATCCAGAAGGGACTCCCTGAAAACCACCGGCTGGGGGAGGTGTATACCCCGAATGGTGCGCCCGTAAAAATACCTCCCCGGCAGGAATGGACGTTGATGTTGCCCGTGGGGACCAATCTGAATGTGGACGGATTGGATGTCGAGCTGGAACCGGTAGAGCGGTGTGAAGAGGCAACTGGTGTGATGTTTGGGCGAGTGGTGGCCACAGTCCGAAACGGGCGAGTGCCGGTGCGGTGCGTGAATCTACAGGATCATGAAGTGACCCTACCAAGGAGAGTCAAGGTCGCCAGAGTCTTCCTACACCAGGGTGAGACAGCCCGGAGAAGACCCTTTACTCTTAGGGAAGAGAGAGGGGACATTTGGACCTTGGCGGTACAGATGGATCAACCTGAAAAACCCACGCCCGAGTGGAATGGGAGGAAGATCCTGGAAATGATGGGAATAAACCGGCCCTCTTTGAGTCCAGACCAAGTACGGCTAGTGGAAGAGACCCTATGGGAGTTCCAAGCTGCATTTTCTAGGCATGACGAAGACTTTGGCTGTACGTCTGCTATCGAGCACCGAATACCGACCGGGAACACGGCCCCAATCCGTGAAAGTTATCGACAGATCCCACCAAACATGTACCAAGAAGTGAAGGAGATGTTACATCAAATGTTGGATAATGGCGTGGTACAACCAAGTCAGAGTCCGTGGGCTGCCCCGGTGGTGCTGGTCCGAAAAAAAGACGGCACCTTACGCTTCTGTGTCGACTACCGAAAGCTGAACGCACAGACAGTGAGAGACTCTTATCCCTTGCCGCGGATCGAGGAATCCTTATCCGCATTGGGAAAGGCGAAATACTTCTCATCCCTAGACCTGGCGAGCGGATACTGGCAAGTGCCAATGGCAGCAGAAGACAGACAGAAAACGGCGTTCATCTTGCCGATGGGCTTGTATGAGTTCAGAAGGATGCCCTTTGGATTGTCCAATGCCCCCGGCACGTTCCAAAGACTCATGGAGTATTGTCTTGGTGACCTAAACTTTGAGTCGGTGCTCATCTATCTGGACGATATTGTGGTCTTCGGATCGTCCTTCGAACAACATCTTCAGAGGCTGAGACAAGTCCTGAAGCGCCTGATGGAGCATGGGCTCAAGGTCAAGCCCAAGAAATGCCAGCTGTTCCAGACACAGATTGAGTATCTGGGGCACATTGTCTCTGCTGAGGGGGTGCAACCGGCAAGCAGCAAGGTGGAAGCGGTACAACGCTGGCCTGTCCCAAGAACCCTCAGGGAACTTTGCGCATTCTTGGGCCTAGCTGGATATTACCGGCGCTTCATAAAAAATTTCTCAAAGAAGGCAGGACCGCTGAACGAATTGCTGAGGGGGACCTCCCGGGGGCCAAAGAACCAGCCCATTCCATGGGGAGAGAAACAACAACAGGCGTTCGAGGAGTTGAAGGAAGCCCTGACGAGTGCACCAATACTTGCCTATGCGCAGTTTGACAAGCCCTTCATGTTATACACAGATGGGAGTCTCCATGGCCTAGGTGCGGTGCTAGCCCAAGAACAAGATGGCCGTGAGAGGGTCATAGCCTACGGAAGCCGGTCCCTGAGGGAGACAGAGAGGAACTTTGACAACTATAGTTCATTCAAGCTGGAACTACTGGCCCTAGTGTGGGCCATGACGGAGAAATTCTCAGAATACTTGACAGGAGCGGAAGTGACTGTTATGACCGACAACAATCCCTTGGCACACCTAGACAATGCAAAGTTGGGCGCTTTGGAGCAGCGATGGATGGCCAGGTTGTCCAGGTACAAGTACAAGATCAAGTATCGATCCGGTAGAGAAAATGCAAATGCGGATGCTCTGTCTCGAGTGACGCCGGATGACTCCGGACGAGATAAGGATGGAGAGTTGGAAGACTCAGAGGTTCCCCACTTGGGTAGAATACCCTTGTTTGTGGTACTGGCACGGACAAGTGGGGTGGTGACAGACCGGCCAGTGTTGCTTGGGAAAACCCATGGAGATTGGGTATATGCTCAGAATGATGACGTGACCCTAAGAAAGATCAAGCAGTGGGTAATGGCAAAGGAGTGGCCTACCCCGATGGAGCGCAAACGCTTGCCACCTATGGGGGCAAGAGTAATGCAACAGTGGGATAGACTGAAGTGTGAGAATGGGTTACTGTACCGTAAAGTATATTTAGAGACTGAGTTGGAGGTGAGATGGCAACTAGTAATACCAAGTACCAGTGCCAGGGAAATTGCCCGTGAGGCTCATGTGAGAGGGGCCCACTTTGGTCCTGATAAAACGTTCAAGTGGCTCCAGCGATTTGTCTATTGTCCTGGCCTTGAGCAGACAGTGCAGGACGTGTGCCAAGCCTGCAGGGCCTGTGAGCTCGCTAAACCCCCAGAACAAAGGGCCCCCACTCAGACGATTAGGACCACTGCGCCGTTGGAGGTGCTAATGATTGATTATGTCCTGATAGGACACTCCAACAGCGGACATCAGTACTGTTTGGTAATGACCGACCACTTTACCATGTTTGCAGTAGCAGTAGCTACGAAAGATCAGACTGCCGAATCTGCCGCTAGGGCTGTGTGTAAGCAGTTCATCCAAGTGTATGGGTGCCCCACTCGTATTCACTCAGATCAAGGGGCATGTTTTCAGGGGCGGCTTATGTCGGAGTTGTATCGGGTGTATGGTATCCACAGATCCCGGACGACTCCTTATCACCCAGAGGGGAATGGGGCCTGTGAGCGATTCAATCGCACCCTCCTCCAGATGTTGCGAACGTTGGAGAAAGATCAAAAAGCTCGGTGGCCAGAGAGCTTAGCTGAGTTGCTCTGGACCTATAATAATCGGGTCCATAGTACCACCGGCTACACGCCATACCTGATGCTGTTTGGGCGTCCCGGACGGGAGATTGAAGAACTGAACTTGACAAATCCTGAGAGAGAGGGCGCTCGGTGTAGAACTACACCGTCGAAAATTGCAGACTATACACCGGTTGGTGATTGACAAAACCCGACTGTCCAGTCACCCAGACAAGACCCCGGTTCAACATGAACCCTTCCAACCTGGGGACAGGGTGTTAGTAAGGGCCAAGAGACCCTCGGGAAAGTTGGATGATCGGTGGGAGGCAATGCCATATCGAGTAAAACGAAGGGTCATCCCTGACGGACCAGTGTATGAGATAGAGCCTGAAAGGGGTGAAGGAGTTACCCGGACTCTTCACCGTAATATGCTCAGACCTTGTAATTCAGAGACTCCCACAACAGAGACTGAGGTGTCTCGGTTGAATCCAACAGCCCCAACCTTCACACCTGCTGCACAGATTGATCCCGATGAGTGGTGGGATGTACCAGTTCCCATGTCTGAAACGGTTCCAGCCGTGGTGATCTTACCTCCACGGGAGGGGACGACACTAATGACTGCCCCTGTACAGGAACCTGAGCCGACCTGTGGGAACGAAGTGACTGGCGCCCCGACTTTACGCAGAACGCCAAGGTCTAATGCTGGGGTTCCCCCACAGCGATACGCCCAGGATGAGTTTGTCTGGGGAGGTCTGTCGAGGACGCCAACCTCTAGTGGGGTGGTGTGTCACGGGGTGACTAATGCTATCACAGTCTCAGAACACTTCCCACTGACAAGTGTGTGATGTGATAATAGCAGTGGTAAAAGGAGATATTTCTGTAATGAAAAATTCTATTGTAGTAATTCTTTTTGACCACAAGATGCCGCTGTGTTAGGTAAAGGAAGAACCAGGAAGTGACGAGTGGAGGGAGTGGACTGTAGTAGTGTGGAAGAAGCTGGCTGTTTGAGCAGTGAGAGATCTGAGGGACAATCCATCGCCATCCGCTGCCGTGCAACGCTTGTTTCAGGCCAGGGCCAGCTCTGGAGAAGCCTGGACCTGTTGCTGGTTCCCATGTCAGGAGAGTTGGAGATGATTGCTGTGCAGACGCCGCGGAGCGGATGACAAGAAGGACCAGCCCTTGTGACACCGTGTTCCAGTTGCCTGGAGGCAAAGAAATTCCTGTTTCCTTCGGAAAATCCATCTGACTGTTCGCCCCCTTGCTAACCCGGGTAAGCGGAGCTCCGATTCACCTTTCATAAGGGTGAATAGTGTATACACGCAGTAAATAGTTTTTTTTTTTGGCGCCAAAAACCTAGCATAGACTGATTCCGGCCATTTTGCTTTAAAGCGAGTTCTAACTAAACGGAGATACAGCACGTGTTGTCCTGCTATTCAAAAGAGACACTATATCCTGGATTATAGTACCAGAAGCACGTCATAAGAGGAGTTATTTGGTTCACTGGGACTTGTGCAGCTAAGCATCAACTTCTGATACAACAAAACCGGTTGCTGAAGTCCTCCCTGCAGGGTTGGGGTAGTGTGTTGAAATGTGGATATTGGGGAGTGGGTAGGTTAAATAGTAAACTGTGATATTGTTAACCCCTGTGTGACACCGCAGGTGATCTTCCTCTGCATACTTACATTGTTTTGTTAGCTTGGTATTAACAGGTAAATTGCAGCTGCTTTATATAGGTAGCCGCTAGTTAAAGGCATAGTTCTCTAGTTCTGACATATTAGGTCACGGTGCAGTGTCACTCAGGGGTCTCGGCCCTCGGCTGAGTGTCTTGTAATTATTGATTTCATCAGGCCTGTTAGCCTGGAGTTCCCCCAAAAAGGGTATAGAGTAAAATTTATATTTCTTACTTCGTGTCTGATGTGTTTGTGCCTGTCCGTGGAACCGCTGTATCCTAAAAGTTCCTGCAAGAGCCCCGGTAGCCAGTCGGCTGCCGTGTCTTTCCCCTCCTCCTTTCCCCCCTTACATTTTCATGCAAAAGACAAGTCCTTATACATCTATGTCAAAGGAAAAATTAAAATTTAAGCTACATAAAATAATTTTTTCCCAAAAAATATGTTTTTATTGTGCAGGAATACTAAAATATTTAACAACACCCCCTATACTTATTTGGTATTGCCACATTCATATTGACCTGCTCAAGTTAATTTATTTTTATTGCACCTCAAAAGAGTCAACCAAGAAAGAGAAAGAAAGAAAAATTGTGAAGTTGTGAAACTGCCAATGATTTCAAGTTTGTCAGTCTCAGTGTACAACAGCAATTTAGTTGTAGGCCCCAGGTTCAGACAGAATCCGTGTCAAACTCCTGCACCAAAAACCGCCCTCCCTTATTCTGCAAGTGGTTTGTTCCTGCTTGCAGAAAAAAGAAGCAACATGCCCTTTCTTCAGACAGATTCTGCGGCTGTTTCAGCTGCGGATATCCGCCTCGCTACTCATCCCTCCCGACTAGGCCCTTTCATTTGAGCCTAATCCGGAGCGGAATGCCGCAACTGGATGCCAGTGCACTGCACCAGCATCCAGGTGCGGCTAGCCGTTTTTTGGTTCAGAATCTGAGGTGGCCTCCGCTTCAAATTCCGGATCAAAAAACCCTGTCTGAACCCGGCCCTATTCATATAAATGTGGCTGAGCTGGAATACCATACACACCCCCTCTGACATGTACATGGATGTGCTTGGTATTCAGTAAAAAGGTCACAATATTCACCGAAAGCAGTGGGGATCTTGATTGTTGGACCCTACCAAAAATGTTGGAGTCCTGCCAAAAATATCTACCTTTAGAGGGAAGCTTTATATTCAGACTAAAGAGTGAACAACATTAAACCTTACCTGTCTTAAAATAAAGGCCACGACATCGGTGGACTCCCAGTAACTGGCGTGGAAAAGATGTGGTAGCGCTACAGTTGGGAAGGCAGTGAGCACGTCAGGGCAGTATAAGGCATAGTCAATGCGCTTTGTTCCCC
This sequence comes from Leptodactylus fuscus, assembly GCF_031893055.1. Taxonomy (NCBI): domain Eukaryota; kingdom Metazoa; phylum Chordata; class Amphibia; order Anura; family Leptodactylidae; genus Leptodactylus; species Leptodactylus fuscus. The sequence goes on from NC_134266.1 coordinate 63,861,069, forward strand.
ACCAATTCGCTGTAACTGCAGAAGCAACATACAAATTCAGAGTCTACTTGCTAAATAATGCAAACAAGTTAAAGGGAATGTGTCAGCGGGAATATCATAAAGTATTCCCAGGACCTTGTAGTGTTTTTCACACACTTTCCAAATATGTATTTGCTATTCAGTGTTGCAGATGCATTATCAAGAAAATTTCAGTTTTTTGGGAATATATTATTTTCCCCAGGCTGAAGATTACCTCCCGTGACCACTGCCACAGCTCAGTCCACCATCTTATCATTGACTGCTCTTCCCCAGGGAGAGCTGGGTGGCAGTAAGGGGAGGTAATCTCCATCACAGGGCAAGTGGACAACAACAGTCCCTTTTTCCTAATCTCATGCGCCTACCTTATTATACAGAATTTGGCACAATACAAAGCAATTCCTCCTAGTAATACATTGTGGACTAAGTCGAAGTCTGAAAGTGAAAATCCCGAATAATTATTATTTTACAGTTCTATTATACTACAGTTTTTGCCCTGTATTATTGAAATAAAATCACTAGTGTAATCCTTTGAGGCTCTTCAAGCCAATGGTAACCTTCTAGTACTCACATGTTAAATGCCTTCAACATACTTAATATTCTAGTCTACCAAAAAGCCTTGTTAAAATTTCATCTGAGCGCCGCGAGTTCCAATGGATTTAGAAAATAAAATCCCAAGGCACGCGGAATACAATAAAATCTTTTTGGGAGGATTGATGAATGATTCAGTGGTGATGCCAGGAGAATTATCTGTGTGGCTGGAGGTCGTCTGTCCTTCAGTTCTTACAGATTTTATCACGAAGAATCCCCACTGATCTTGTGTGTACAGAGAAAATAATGCAAAGGGTAAAAAAAAAATTCTTACGTCACCAAGATCTAATACAACTATGATGCTTTTCTGCTCCAAGGTCATCTCGCACAAGATATTTATTCCAGTGTTTTATATTTTGTGTGGAACAAGTATTCAAAGGTACATTGCAGGTTACTGCGAACCATAATGATACAGTACATAGCGTGAAAAGCCAAAGATGGTGGTCAGTGGCAATACTGTTCCATATCTAAATAACGGAGATTTAACACCTCCCAACCATATTCAACTGCCATCATATTGCAGAACACTTTACAGTGATAAACAAGTTACCTTTGTTTTGTTTGGCAATTGGTGCACTGAGGGCAGCCCTTCAGTTTTCTGGAGCACTTTTGCTGCTCAGACCCCTATCATCTCCTACTTGTACCACCTTGTGCAGTGAGACTTCATCTTCCCACTGATATGATGTCACCTATCCTACTTGAGCAGCAAAAGCAGCTCTCTCAGGACTATAGGCCCGCCCTCAGTGCGCCAACTGCCAAATTTTCATAAGACTACAAAGTTGTTTTCCTCCAAATATACCGTGTATCCATGGAGAAGGCTTAACTTGTTCAAAACATCTACTAATTGAACATCCCCTTTAAGCTCTGCCCCATAGCTAAATTACCACCCCCATAGTCAGTCTCCAGCTGAAAATGGAGAAGATCAGCATGTGATCATCAGCTTTGTTTTCTGCAGGATTTCTGCAAGACTGAATGTATTAAGATTGCAAAGATAATGCTGCTGTTATGACCCGATCTTCGCAGTCTCAGCCGGTTAGGTTCAGGCGCAGAGTGTCTGAACGACATTCTGCATGTGAATAGTCTAAAGAACGGCTGGAGAATGTTCACACTGGGCATGCGGTCTCTGCAATAGCACTCTGGCATTGATCGCACGATGAGTTGTGTTGCTGGTCATTGCTCTAGAGCAGACCTGGGCAATGTCCAGCCCCCGGGCCACATCCGACCCTCTAACTGCTTCTATCTGGCCCGCATAGCTAGTTGAAGTTTTTTCAAGGACCTGTGATAGGATAGACTATGACTCATTAGTGGGCGGAGCCACACAGGACTGTGTGCTTTCTGCAAGCTGCCGGCAATGGGGGCTGCAGGATGATGAAGAGAAAAGAGACAGCATGTGTGAGCAAGAGGGGGGAACTAGGGACAGATGTAGGGGGGCAGTTAAACTTAATGCACATGTAGAGGGGACATTAAACTAGGGGGCTGATGGAGGGTGACATTAAACTGGGGCAGCTGGATGAGGATATTAAACCATGGGGGGTAGCTGGAGGGGGACATGTCTGCCTCTAGTTGCCCCCAGTTTAATGTCCCCCTCCAGCTGTCCCAGTTTAATGCCCCCTCTAGTTTCTGCTAGTTTATACTGGGGCACCAAGAGAGGGACTTAATACTGTGGGACATTCGGAGTGAAACATTATAATGTGGGGGTGTATAATGTTAGGGTGACTGTAGGAGGATTTTACTTTGTGGGGCACATGGGAAAAATGATTGAGAATGGGCGGAGTCAGTGGAGAAGTGGGTGGAGCTAAATTTGTCGCTGTGCACATGGCCCTCTAGAACCGTTACAATTTGTCATGTGGCCCATGGGAAAATTAATTGCCCACCCCTGCTCTAGAGTGTCTTTCCCCCTGTCTATCCTACCCCTTGCACAGTGTTAGTATTGCTGTGTTTCACATTTATTTTCTGCTCTATACCTTATATTCCCTCATATTCACCCTTAGTACAGTCGGACACCTGTGCGCAGCTTTCTCTGTATCTAGCCTCTCCTTTCAGAATGTGAAACTAGTCAGGTTTTCTGTTTCTCTTGTAGGCAAGTTACTTCTCTGGCTGTGTTCGCACCCACTCAGGTTAGTCAGGCCCACGGCTACTTCTAGTGTGCTTAGGAGTATTACACACGAGTAATTCCAAACTGCTCATGATACTAAGTTTTGCTTTTTCTTTTTGTGTTTTTCTTTATATATTTTTTGACTGAGAAGTTATCAGTCAGTGACCAATCCCTGGTCAGAGATCCCCAGATCATAACAACTACAGGATGATAATCAGTGAGGACAAACACATTTCTTGTTCAGTCCTGGCATTTGTCTCATGGTTTAGTGTTCCTTTAACAATCTACACAACCATGAAAAGTAACCACGTTGACAAACACATGAAGGTCTGACTTACTGTTAGCCATTTTTGCAGATGGCAGGCTTTCTGAAGAACTTGACATTTCGCTGCTCATGCTGACCAGACTAGACCGTCTAGCTTTCACTTGTGTTGGGGTTGATGAGCTGGTGCATGTCGGAGCCTCTGCAGAGGAGTTGGTGCTGCTCACAGTCTCTACAAATGCTGCACTACACGCTTGAATAGCATCCACTACAATGAGAAAAATATTCAAGTTAAAGTTTGCTTCAACTATTTATTGTTTATTGGAACTTTAATCCCTTCCCATCGCGGTCATTTTTCAATTTTCATTTTTAGTTTTTGACTCCCCCCTTCCAAATCCCATAACTTTTTTATTTCTCTGCTATCAGAGCCATATGGGTCTTAATGAATGTTTGTGGGAAATTTTTTTCTTCATGATGCTACCATTAATTATTCTGTACAATGTTGGAAAAAAATCAGAATGGGGTTGATTTGAAGAAAACGTGCATTTGTGCGATTTTCTTACAGGCTTCGTTTTTACGGCGTTCACTGTGCAGCTAAAATGATATGTCACCTGTATTCTATGTTTTGGTATGATTCCAAAGACCCCAAATCTATATGGTTTTATTTACATTTTAACCCATTTAAGCAAAAATCCAAAACAGTGGCAAAACTGTTGTTTTTTTTTTTCTGCTACAGCGTTTACCATATAGGAAAAATATTTTTTATAGATTTGTAGAGTGGGCATTTTCGAACACAGGGATACCTAATGTGTATGTGTTTCACAGTATTTAAGTACTTTTATATATGTTTAAGGGAAAGGGGTGTGATTTGAATTTTTTATACGTTTTTTATTTTTTTTATTATTATTATTTTTTTTAATTTATTAGACCCCCTAAGGGTCTTGAACCCCAGGGGGTCCAATCACTAATGGATGACCATGTCTTGGTAGGTTTGCAGTTGTAGAATACTTATTCCATTTTCGATGGCGGATTGAACAGTGCTCTTTGGGTTGCTCAAAGCAATATGTTTTTATAACCTAATCCTGCTTTAAGCTGACGCCTTACGTGGTGTAAACACTGCGATCTGCCCATGGGGGAAACGCCGCCGCATTTTACAGTGACAGAAAACTGGATGGGATTCTAGCAAATCCCATGCCTACTTTGTGGGAAGAAACTGTGGTGTGGACACACAGAGATTTCCAAAACCGATGCATTTCTGGAAATTGCAGTATGTTATTTATACCTACAGAAATGCCAGTGGTTTCCCCATAGGTATAATTGAAACAGAAAGAAGAAACCTCTGTAAACTTTCTGTCTAAAGCGCTGTGGGAAGAACCACAATATGTTGCTGCTGCGGTTTTTCCCACAGTACTTTTTTTGCTGAGGGATGCCACATGGGGCCTTAGCTTTAAACTTCTCCACAACTTTATCTCTAACCTGTCTGTTGAATTCCATAGGCGAAGTTCACAGTGTTTTTTGGTCAGGATTTTGCTCAGGACCAGGGGAGGAAGTGTCTTCAGGCCGAATCGCGAGGCGAAACGGCCTGAAGAATGAGCAAAAACACGGCTCCGGAAAAAAAAACCTGAGCTGCTCTCATTGATTTCAATGGGAGCTGTCTTTTTGGTCAGGATTTTGAGGCCATATCCGCCTCTGTGTGAACAGTCCTTAGTCCTCATGACACTGACCACTGACGCCTTCACTTAAGATCTCAATAAAATACATTTAATTTTGTGGTTACAAAGTGACAAAATGTGATAAAGTTCAAGTGTATGAATACTACAGTAATATTTATTTGGAGTCACCAAAAAAATGTATTAATCATTAACCCCTTCCTGCCGATGGCATTTTTTGATTTTCGTTTTTCGTTTTTGACTCCCCTCCTTCTAAACCCCATAACTTTTTTATTTCTCCGCTCCCAGAGTCATATGAGGTCTTAATTTTTGCGGGACAATTTTTTCTTCATGATGCCACCATTAATTATTCTATATAATGTACTGGTAAGCAGGAAAAAAATTCAGAATGGGGTGGATTTGAAGAAAAAATGCATTTCTGCGACTTTCTTACGGGCTTTGGTTTTACGGCGTTCACTGTGCAGCCGAAATGACATGTCCCCTGTATTCTGTGTTTCGATACGGTTCCAGGGATACCAAATTTATATGGTTTTATTTACATTTTGACCCCTAAAAAAAAATTCCAAAACGGTGTTAAAAAATTTTTTTTCTAAAAGTCGCCATATTCCGACGGCCGTAACTTTTTTATACATAGGTGTACGGGGATGCATAGGGCGTCTTTTTTTGCGGGGCCGGGTGTACTTTTTAGTTCTACAATTTTCGGGAAATGTTATTGCTTTGATCACTTTTTATTCAAATTTTTATCAGAATTAAAACAGTGAAAAAACGGCGGTTTGGCACTTTTGACTATTTTTCCTGCTATGGCGTTTACCGAACAGGAAAAATATTTTTATAGATTTGTAGAGCGGGCGATTTCGGACGCGGGGATACCTAACATGTATATGTTTCACAGTTTTTAACTACTTTTATATGTGTTCTAGGGAAAGGGGGGTGATTTGAACTTTTAATACTTTTTATATTTTTTTATATTTTTTTTTACTTTTTTTTTTTTTTTTTTTTGCATTTATTAGACCCCCTAGGGGTGTTGAACCCCAGGGGGTCTGATCACTAATGCAATGCATTACAATGCTAATGCATTGCAATGCATTGCAAAAAATCATCATCTCTTTTGCAGGCTGTATACACCAGCCTGCAAAAGAGAGAATTTGCAGACTGGCTGGGAGCCCTTAACAAGGCTCCCGGCTGTCATGGCAACGGGGGGTCGGCCCTGGAGCATGCTCCAGGAGCCGGCGATCCTTGCCAAAATGGCGGCGCCCATGCGCCGCCGGGAAGATGGCGCCTCCGGCGCCTTTGACAGCAGCGCCGGAGGGGTTAATGCCTCCGATCGGTCCCCGGCATTAGAGCCGGTTGTCTACTGCTTAAAGCAGTAGACACCGGGCGGCTATGACGGCCGCCCGGCTCCCGGGCGGTCGCCATAGTTACAGACCCGACACGCGCCGTACTATTACGGCGCATGTCGGGAAGGGGTTAAAGTCTATGTAAAAAGAACTTTCTAAGTCTCCAGATCTTTAGATTCTTCTTGGGCTGATTACCATAATGGCAGCTGCGTGCTGCAGACCGATGTCTCCAAGATTTATTTTTCCACCATTCAGAAAATGGGACACAACTAAAGAACACAATATTAAAGCTCCAGACAAATGATTGCGTGATTATGACAAAAAAGGAGTCCAATGTGCTGACACTGTCAACTATAGTAAATTCATTATTATCCATTAGCTGGCGACATGGATAAGAGGACAATTTCTGAACTGTTTCCTTAGACACACAAAGGATTTTTAATTTCAATTCAATTATTCATGGCCCCTTTAAAATGCTTGGACTGGAAAAAACGAAAGTTCCTTTCATCACGTAGCGTTGCTTCTTCCATATCTGTGCAGCACCTTCCCTTGCCGGGAGCTACTTTGTGCTCTATTTCAGATCAGTAGGAGGGCAGGCGTACAATTGGAACAGCTGTTTGCAAACCGAATTTTACTGTACCTCCCCTGGGAGTCATGAATCATGAGCACAACATTAATGCTATCAATTATTTATTTTACTACATAGTAACATCTGTACCGAGCGAGCTAATGTATTCTTCATATGTATTTAGTGCAAATATCAATGCTTTAGAGAATGCAGAACACACAGGACCTCATGTATAAAACTAGTGCAGGAAAAAGGGACAAGTGTCACCTCGAACAAGTAATAGAAACAGCAACCTGATTGGCTATCATGTTCACTAGAGACCTAGAGGGGAAGTTCTCAATATTAGGATAAGGGGTAAGTGGCTGCCAAAGATGTCAAAATTTCTAGATTAAAAAATAAAGTTGTGTTTTTAAAATTATTTGTACCGACCACAAAGAGAACCCTGGGGCAGTTATATGAATAGATATGCATCAGAATTCTGGCATAATGTATGACAAAAAAATGGCAACATGCTATACACCTCATTTTCTATGTGCTATAGATGCTTTCTAATAGTTTGTGTACCTTGTACGGCATGTGGGTGGGGCTTCTAGAAAATGGGTTGTGCTTTAATTTGCTAAATTGTGAGCTAGACATTGCACAAAATTTTGGAAGATGACGCCAAAATTTCAGGTATTGTGCCAATTTTGAGCCAAAATTTGGTTGAAAACTAAACCCATTAGTAAGTGGTGTAAAGTTAGACTAGACACCACAAACTTAGGTAATGGCCTATTATAAAAAAAAAAAAGGAACAGGGACCCCTAAGGTCGTAGGCCCTGCAGTAGCCATTACAGTTGCTACAGCAGTACTTATGGCACTGGAAGGGATGATGGCACTACCACAAGCACTGCAGTCCCTTCAAACAGCTGATCAGCAAGGTTCTGGGTGTTGGACCGCCATTCATCTCTTTGTTGATGACAAGTAGTCCTCACTCCAGCCTCATGACAGGTGGGGAAAGCCTGATACCCTTACCGTGGTCTCCCTTATATACAGGATACATCTGTAGCGCCCCACAGAGTGGGTCACTACAAATGTCATCTTATGTGATCTATACTGTGTACTGTGAAGGTATAGTGAGATCCAGACAACCTGTCAGCATACACAGTTCCACAGCCATTATCTCTTTAAGAAAAGGGGTGGAGCTACAGACTGGAAGAGGGTCTCTCTCTCTTTTTCAGGTCCAGATCAGAGTGTGCAGGAGAGAGGAGCAGGTGTGTGGAGGTGCAGTGTGTGCTGCAGCCTCATGGTGTGATAGAACAGCACAGGAGGCCGGAGACCTGCAGAGGTGAGATGAGACCTCACAGGGACGGAGCTGCAGTTATAGGGCCATCAATTCCTAACTAGTGTGAGAAACACTTAGAAAATTGAGAAACTCACTGGACTGAGGCCTAGTGAATGCAGGATTCCTGGAGGCTCAGTAACATACAGAGTTGGGGTGAGTGTATCCAGCATCCCAAAGAACTCGCGTTACCTGCTGTCCAGAAGGGGGATTTACCCAGTTGTAATTAACCTTTGAGCTCCTGGAACCCAGGACCAGAGGAAATCTATTAGAGAGTTTGAGCAGCAATGGAAGGCTGAATCATACTAGTGGTAAAAGGGAGGACTGGCATCTCACTATACTGGAGCAAGGTGAATCCTCCTGTAACATCTGTTATCTCCTGCTGACTACAGAAGTAAACTGTAAGTGTTTGGTTAACCCCTGTCTGGACTGTATTCTTTCATCGATCCTCTGTTACTCCTCCTGGAAATCATCTCTTCCTCACCTACATCATCTGGCCCTGGGACCTGCCCTGGTTGGGGAGGGTATAACATCTGGCACTGCATCACCACCTATTCCCAGAGGCCCTATCTACAGTGCCCGGCTTCACCTCAAGCCGAAACCCCAACTGGCGTCACGACAAACTTTTATTTTTCTTTATTTTAGTTTCATCCATTTTTGCTTAAAACTCCCCTTTTTCAAGGCGCTGCCGCCCCCGGTGTCGGGCCTGCTCGCACCGTGAATCTACATAGGCCGAGCCGGGGCGACTCACCTTTTTGGCGTCACGAACAGGATAGCGAAAGTGCACAAAACTTTTATTTTTGTTGAAAAAGACTTGCATTTTTCAAAATTTTCCATGCTTTCCAAAATAGCAACGAACAGCAGTTGTATGATTCATGTTACACTGAGCTGCAGGGTTGGTGTCTCTTCCTTGCAAGCCACACTGAGTGCAGAACATGTGACATGCCTGTGCAAGGAGCACTGAAAGGCAGTGAAAGATACATCCCCAACTGCAGTGATAAATCCTCAATCCATCCATCCATCCATCCATCCGGATCAACGCTTCACAGTATCAAGTACGGTGAGTGTGGACTTGCTGGGGTTAACAAGGGGGGGTGATGTATCAAGCAAGTGGATCCTCATCCCCAGGCCCCTCTGATTCCCCCATAGACTCTAACCATGGTCACAACCAAGTAACTATGGCACCTACACTCACCGGCCACTTTATTAGGTACACCATGCTAGTAACGGGTTGGACCCCCTTTTGCCTTCAGAACTGCCTCAATTCTTCGTGGCATAGATTCAACAAGGTGCTGGAAGCATTCCTCAGAGATTTTGGTCCATATTGACATGATGGCATCACACAGTTGCCGCAGATTTGTCGGCTGCACATCCATGATGCGAATCTCCCGTTCCACCACATCCCAAAGATGCTCTATTGGATTGAGATCTGGTGACTGTGGAGGCCATTGGAGTACAGTGAACTCATTGTCATGTTCAAGAAACCAGTCTGAGATGATTCCAGCTTTATGACATGGCGCATTATCCTGCTGAAAGTAGCCATCAGATGTTGGGTACATTGTGGTCATAAAGGGATGGACATGGTCAGCAACAATACTCAGGTAGGCTTTGGCGTTGCAACGATACTCAATTGGTACCAAGGGGCCCAAAAAGTGCCAAGAAAATATTCCCCACACCATGACACCACCACCACCAGCCTGAACCGTTGATACAAGGCAGGATGGATCCATGCTTTCATGTTGTTGACGCCAAATTCTGACCCTACCATCCGAATGTCGCAGCAGAAATCGAGACTCATCAGACCAGGCAACGTTTTTCCAATCTTCAATTGTCCAATTTCGATGAGCTTGTGCAAATTGTAGCCTCAGTTTCCTGTTCTTAGCTGAAAGGAGTGGCACCCGGTGTGGTCTTCTGCTGCTGTAGCCCATCTGCCTCAAAGTTCGACGTACTGTGCGTTCAGAGATGCTCTTCTGGCTACCTTGGTTGTAACGGGTGGCTATTTGAGTCACTGTTGCCTTTCTATCAGCTCGAACCAGTCTGGCCATTCTCCTATGACCTCTGGCATCAACAACGCATTTCCGCCCACAGAACTGCCGCTCACTGGATGTTTTTTCTTTTTCGGACCATTCTCTGTAAACCCTAGAGATGGTTGTGCGTGAAAATCCCAGTAGATCAGCAGTTTCTGAAATACTCAGACCAGCCCTTCTGGCACCAACAACCATGCCACGTTCAAAGGCACTCAAATCACCTTTCTTCCCCATACTGATGCTCGGTTTGAACTGCAGGAGATTGTCTTGACCATGTCTACATGCCTAAATGCACTGAGTTGCCGCCATGTGATTGGCTGATTAGAAATTAAGTGTTAACGAGCAGTTGGACAGGTGTACCTAATAAAGTGGCCGGTGGGTGTATATTACCCTTAACAATGCCGTACATTCCGGGTGCGTCCTGGCTGCCCCAGTATACAGGCGAGTCCCATAGCCTCAGAGACTTTAAAGAAAAGCTGAGTAGCCTGTTTGACCTATACCCTATGACAGAGGAGCAAAAGGTGGCAATATTAATAAGTCAACTTGGTGGTGCAGCACAAAGGGAAGTGAAGTCCTGGCCATTGAGTGATAAAAGATCTGTAAAGGACATTTTTATCAAACTCAGGATCACCTTTGACACCCGCACCACAGCAGAGATAAAAATGCGGTTTTTCAGCTGTAGGCAAAAACCACAGGACACCGTAAGAGATTTTGCCCTCAATCTGCAAGAAGCCTTGTGGGCTATTAAACAAGTGGATGATGTACCAGCGCAAATTCCAGTAAGCCCGATTTCTAGTGAAAGTATGCCTACCCTTCCGCTGATGACTCCAGTGAGTAGGAGAAGACTGTCAGGAATCCCATTTCTGCGTAGATCTCAGCGCAATACACAGGGACAACTCCCCATACGTTACAGGGACAATCAGTAAAGGTATACTAACTCAATGTGTGTACAGATAGTTGAGTTGTATTTGTATATATTGAATTGAGTTTATGCAAAGTTAAAGGTTTAACCCCTTAGCGACCCTTGACGTAACTGTACGTCATGGGTCGCATGGGGATGTATAGAGCGAGCTCACACGCTGAGCTCGCTCCATACACGGCAGATGCCAGCTGTATCATACAGCCAGGACCTGCCAATAACAGCAGCGGTCGGTGCCCGAGCTGATCGCTGCTGTTAACCCTTTACACACTGCGGTCAAACGTGACCGCAGCGTGTAAACGGCGCCAGCGGCATGGGCGCCGCCATGTTTTGCCGATCGCCGCCCTCCTGAACGTCACATGAGGGCGGTGATCGGTTGCTATGACAGCCGGAAGCCTATTGAAGGCTTCCAGGCTTGTCTCTGCTCTAGATCTATTAGACGATGCCAGAGGCTAATAGATCTATTAGACGATGCCAGAGCGATCAGACCCCCTAGGTTTCAAGGTACCTAAGGGGTCTGATCATAAATGTAACAGAAGAAAAAAAAAAGTTTTTAAAAGTATTAAAAAAATAAAAAAAATATAAAAGTTCAAATCACCCCCCTTTCCCTAGATTAGCTATAAAAGTAATTAAAGAACATTAAACATAAACATATTAGGTATCCCCGTGCTCCAAAATGCCCGAACTATTAGAATATTAAAACATTTATCCCGTACTGCGAACGGCGTAGCGGCAAAAAAAATAAAAACAGCCAAAAAGCGTTTTTTTCAACACTTTGCCGCCTATAAAAAATTGAATAAAAAGTGATCAAACCATCATATCTTTCCCCAAATGGTATCAATAGAAACGTCATCTTGTCCCGCATAAAAAGACACCACAACCAGCTCCATACATGGAAATATGAAAAAGTTACAGGTGTTAGAACATGATGACACAATTTTTTTTTTCTATTTTGCAAAGTTTATCATTTTTTTAAAAGTATCAAAACATTTCAAATACTATATAAATTTGGTATCACCGCGTTCGTACTGACACGTAGAACACAGGTAACATGTCATTTGTACCAAACAGTGAACGCTGTAAAAATTAAACCCATAAGAAAATGGCGCATATGCATTTTTTCTCCAATTGCACCTCATTCTGAATTTTTTTCCAGCTTCCCAGTACATTGCACAGCATATTGAATGGTGCCATTACAAAGTACAATTTGTCCCGCAAACAATAAGCCATCATGTGACTCTGTGAACTGAAAAATGAAAAAGTTATGGCTCTTGAAATGTGAGGAGGGAAAAACGAAAATGCGAAACCAAAAAATGGCCTGGTCCTTAAGGGGTTAACTGCAGTGCCAGCTCCCTAACGGATTGCACTAGTAGGTGAGTCAGAAATACGAACTGTGCATTAATACTTACTCTCCTGAGCATGGCGTTACCAAGAGAGAATGGACTAAAGGAACTGTGCCGGTGCTTAACATGTTTAGTTTTTCAGGGTTCCTACCACAATAACTTTCTTGTGGGATTGAAACTTTAAAACTTCCGTTTGTCTACCAACCTCTTCAAGTGCATGGAATGCAATTTATGCAGGTGCACCAACGCTCTCAGGGGTTGGGGGATGTTTCAAATATGGCGGCCTGTCGGATAGGAGCCATCAAAACAGCCTGTGCAATGAAGAATTTTGAATGTTCCAAAATACTCCGCAGCTGCACTCGGAGTTAAGGAGGTGGACTAAGCGGTTTGGGGCTGTAATCCGCAAGGAAAGCAACCGTGAATGTTGCCGGGTTGTAAGGAATACACAACCAGAGACTTTAACTTGTTACAGAAATTGTGTTTACTTGAATACTTTTGTAAAAGTTCAAATTGATCTTGAGTAAGTCGCACTTTTCTCCTTAGGGAATTTACTTACATATGAAGTTTACACTTGTATGTAATGTCCTTCAAACACTATGATGTTTATGTTACTGTCTACTAACCCTCTTCTTAGTTCACCGGAAGGGTAGCCCGAGACGTGCTACTTTTACACAAAGTTCCACAGCCATTATTTCTTTAAGAAAAGGGGTGGAGCTACAGACTGGAAGAGGGTCTCTCTCTTTCAGTTCCAGATCAGAGTGTAGGAGAGAGAGGAGCAGGTGTGTGGAGGTGCAGTGTGTGCTGCAGCCTCATGGTGTGATAGAACAGCACAGGAGGCCAGAGACCTGCAGAGGTGAGATGAGACCTCACAGGGACGGAGCTGCAGTTATAGGACCATCAATTCCTAACTAGTGTGAGAAACACTAAGAACATTGAGAAACTCACTGGACCGAGGCCTAGTGAATGCAAGATTCCTGGAGGCTCAGTAACATACAGAGTTGGGGTGAGTGTATCCAGCATCCCAAAGAACTCGCGTTACCTGCTGTCCAGAAGGGGGATCTACCCAGTTGTAATTAACCTTTGAGCTCCTGGAACCCAGGACCAGAGGAAATCTATTAGAGAGTGTGAGCAGCAGTGGAAGGCTGAATCATACTAGTGGTAAAAGGGAAGACTGGCATCTCACTATACTGGAGCAAGGTGAATCCTCCTGTAACATCTGGTATCTCCTGCTGACTACAGAAGTAAACTGTAAGTGTTTGGTTAACCCCTGTCTGGACTGTATGCTTTCATCGATCCTCTGTTACTCCTCCTGGAAATCATCTCTTCCTCACCTACATCATCTGGCCCTGGGACCTGCCCTGGTTGGGGAGGGTATAACATCTGGCACTGCATCACCACCTATTCCCAGAGGCCCTATCTACAGTGCCCGGCTTCACCTCGAGCCGAAACCCCAACTGGCGTCACGACAAACTTTTATTTTTCTTTATTTTAGTTTCATCCATTTTTGCTTAAAACTCCCCTTTTTCAAGGCGCTGCCGCCCCCGGTGTCGGGCCTGCTCGCACCGTGAATCTACATAGGCCGAGCCGGGGCGACTCACATCTGTCGGCAGAGATTGGCACTCATGTCTGTTCTCTGGAGTGTTCAGTGCAGTGACCTCTACATAGGTTGCAGATATCAGTGCCATTCTTTGCAGCCAGTAATATATTTCTATTGCAAGGGAGACAGCATTCAGGTTATTTGTCTTGATACCCTGGCCATCTCCAGTTGGGCACGGACCCATACCCCAACAGGCCCAGTTGCAGTAGCACCTCTAGCAACTGCGATTGGTGCACCCCTGGAATTGAACCATACATGATCTCTAAATGGGTTTGTCTACTTTTGGACATTTGGAAACCATTATTTTCAAGCCACCAAACTATCCTTCGGTCTTTAGTATAATGGTAGGTCATTCCAACCTCAAGGCCTAAGTAACCAAGATAGGTAGATAGCCGGACAGAGACACTTTAGAAGCTTAGAAACTTTAAAACCTCAGAACTTTTTTCTATCATTTCACAACACCCTGATGTTCATTTTTACTCATTTAGCTATAAATTCTGCTTCAGATAAAACAAAGACAATAGGCAATGATTACATAACATCATAAGACACTAACACACTGCTTCTCATTTTATACTTTAGAATAACCATTTTTTAAGTACTACAATAGAAATTACCTTGGATTGTCATTTGGCAAATAATTATGTGCAAGGACTCCATTGGGATTGCTGCATGTTCAGTTTTTATTACAACAATAATCTAAGCACTGCTAAAATCCTATCTAACAAGGGGCTGCAGTCTGTAATGAGGTGGATGGCTTCTTGCTTTGTGTGCATCACCTTGTGTGTTCCTGCGTCTGTTCTAAATAATTAAGGCCGCATGAAAAGCAATTCTGGAAAATGTGCAAGTCCCAGGGCTGATTAAATAATTTAGTAATATTCCAGTAATGACGCATAGAACTTTTCCTTAAATGTTATTTTCAGGTTCACGGTGGTCACTTATTGTAATAAGATCAAATGTCCTACAAAAACACTGCTGTCTTAATAAAATAAAAAAAAGCCTTCTGGATTTCTTTCTACGTTAAAAACAAGAATTCGAGATGACCTGATATCACTGGCGTCATTGTACCCACTTAAGGGCTCTCAAGTTGATGTTCAAAAGTGTGCATTGCATTGTGTCACTTCTGGGCTTGTTTGATCGGGAGGCCATATTGTCGCAGTCATGACTAAAGAAGTTTAGAGGCGGGATGATAAACGGAGCGTGTGCTTCTGAATGTCGGCCAGCAAGTCCATAGAAGCTAAACCACTGTGATTATATGCTGTATGGACCAGTGGAGTGCACGTCATTTATCCCTCTTTTATATCAGGCACACCCTCCGCAAGGCCATATACATGTATGTATCTGTGTATGTAGCTGACGTAGACTTTAGGGAACATTTCTGACCGTAAGGCTGGGTTCACATGTGTGCCCCTGCATGGTTTCTCCTTTGGTGAAATTATTTTTAATACTTCTTCATTTACCATTCATTTGATCAAAATTGTTAGAGAGTCTCCAAAATGTTTTCTGGATTAAATTGTCAAACTGTAATGTTTGAGTCATATAAAGGGGTTTCACATCACCAAAAAATGGACAGGAGAAAATGGGTGCCCCTGAAGGAGCAGCCACGCCTTGAGTACATGCAGGGCCGCCATCAGGAATTTTGGGGCCCCATACAGCCTAAGTGTCTGGGCCCCCCCGCCATTTTAAAACTACTTCATTTTGTGACATACCAATTCTGTATTACATTTACCTTTATTTAGCAGCTTTACAAGGCTTAATCAGGCCCCAGTTCCCTCTCCGCAGTGCCGCACACCCGATGCCCCAACAATCCCCCTCCCTCCCCGTCCACCTTCTAACATCTTTCCACTGCCCCCTGTACCCATACCTCCCAACTTTTGAAGAACCAAAAGAGGGACAAAATGTGCGGCAAATTTAGCCCCACCCACCGTTATGTTGACTCCACCCATTCTCATTAATTTTTCATGTGCCCGCACACAGTATATTCCTCCTACAGTCACCTGTACATTATATGTCCCCCCTCTATCTCTCCCCCAGCTTCATATACACCCTTCATCTGCACCCAGTTTCATGTCTCCCACCCAATCTCTGCCCCCAGATTCATGTCCGCCCATCCATTTCTGCCCCCAGTTTCATGTTCCCCCCCTCCATCTCTGCCCCCAGTTTCATGTCCCCTCCATCTCTACCCCCAGATTCATGCCCTCCATCTCTGCCCCCATATTCATGTCCCCTCCATCTCTACCCCCAGATTCATGTCCCCTCCATCTCTGCCCCCAGATTCATGTCCCCTCTATCTCTGCCCCCATATTCATGTCCCCTCCATCTCTGCCCCCATATTCATGTCCCCTCCATCTCTGCCCCCAAATTCATGTCCCTCCATCTCTGCCCCCATTGTCATGCCGTCCTCTCCATCTCTGCCCCCATATTCATGTCCCCTCCATCTCTGCCCCCAGTGTCATGGCTTCCTCTCTCTGCCCCCAGTTTCACGTTCCACATTACACTGACTGACTTACCTTCTCCTTCGTTCCCTTGCAGCTCTCTGTGCGCCTCTCTCTCACTGGCGCACAGTTATAGACGCGATGTGACGTCATCACATCGCGTCTACAAGCCAGTAGCGGAGGCGGAGAAGCGAGGAGCTGACACAGGTCAGCTCCTCGCTTCAGCCGCATATGTGACAGCGAGAGAGGCGCGCAGCGGCGAAACAAGGAGCTGACCTGTGTCAGCTCCTCGCTTCGCCGCCGGCTACTGGCTTGTAGACGCGATGGCTGAAGCGAGGAGCTGACCTGTGTGAGCTCCTCGCTTCGCTGCTGCCGCCGGCTACTGGCTTTTAGACGCGATGTGATCACATCGCGTCTACAAGCCAGTAGCAGCGGCGGCGGTGAAGCGAGGAGCTGACACAGGTCAGCTCCTCGCTTCAGCTGCATATGTGTCAGGGAGAGAGGCGCGCAGCGGCGAAGCGAGAAGCTGACCTGTGTCAGCTCCTTGCTTCAGCCGCGTATGTCTTCAACTCAGATCTGTGTCCTCTGGATGCAGATCTGAGTTGAAATAGGACATACACAATGACTGCTACGGGCGCCAGGGGGCCGGCACACGATGGCGGGCCAAAACCGGGCCCCCCCCATTTTTCAATTTGGCCGGGCCCCTGACGCCAGTACCAGTAGTACTGCCCTATCGGCGGACCTGAGTACATGATACAGCTTATTTGCATGTAAACTAAAACTTGGTTTTCTTACCAGCAAGATTGCACTTTAGCATGAAAAAGTTATGTTCATTATATCAGTAGCTGCCCTAAGACAGCAAATACATAGTTTTGGCAGAAGAATGTCACAATAAGGAATATGCAAATTCCTTATTGATGGAAATTAGGAACTTTTTTTTTTTTATGTAGATTGTGAGCCCCACATAGGGCTCATAATGTACATTTTTCCCTGTCAGTATGTCTTTGGAATATGGGATGGAAATCCATGCAAACACGGGGAGAACATACAAACTCCTTGCAGATGATTTTTTGCCCTTGGCGGGATTTGAACACCAGGACTCCAGTACTGCAAGGCTGCAGTGCTGACCACTAAGCCACCGTGTGGCCCCCAGAAATTAGGAACTTGCTCCTAGTTCCAACTTTTAGAAGACTGTTCCCTATAAATTAATGCATGGATTTCAAAGAAACCTAAAGGCATAATCTGGTGATATTATTGTAGCAGGACATTCATGGTCTAATAAGTCCCTGTTCCGTCTCTCTCTAATAAGAGACATTACCCCACTGATACTGTCACAATGTCATAAATCTGGCTTACCTAATAGGTAAGACTTTCCATCCCCCAAGGGGTCTTTCTGGTATCTAGGAACATTGAATGGTGGAAGAATATGGAAGGTCTTCTCTAGCAAAGGCTCCAACCTCGAGGCAGATGGATCAGCAGAATGGAAAAAACTGTAAACTTGACTACAAGCAGGACGGGCCCGACAAACTGCAAAAGATGAAAAAAAAGGAAACATAATGGAACATGCAAAATAAATTAATGTAAACCAGTAGTTCAGACAGACTCAAGCATATATGAAATAGAATCTTTCAGGAACAATCTTATTATGGTCATCCTATACAGGAATAGGGTTTATAACACATTTTGTTAGAATACCCTGACAGTAAGGTGATCACTGGAGTGTTCTGCTGCTGAGAACCCCCCTATGGCCAAGCTGCATTCTGTGGGAAAAACAGGAGGCATAATGATTAACAGCACCACCACAGGAGGAATAAGGCATTACACACATGGATAGGACACAGAATTTTAGAATCATATATGTAATAGTGGGTTATTTAAAGAAAACAACCCCTTTAAGTAAACTGAGTAGCACTTTTTAGAGGGGCCTTATTTGTGCATCTTTACCTTCCTACCCCCTGAATTAATATGATAACTGATAGAGCCTGCTGCAGCTAGTAGTAATTATTGTAGGTCACCCCAACATTTTAAACAATAGTACTGTTCCGTATCTCTCTATAATCTCCTCCATGATGTGTCTTGGAGAGTAAGAGAAAATTAGGGAGACAAATTTCCTGATTTTTTTTCCCATAAACTGTCTATAGTAGACATCATGGTAGCTAGTCTTTACCCCCAGCGCAGGAACAACTGAGAATTAGAGAAAATCTGCAGTCAGGAAAACTGCTAGAAGTGCAGGATACAAGTTATATAATGGCCAAAAACAGTGCAAAAAAAAATAGTTACACAACAATTTATTATGAAAAGTTACCGGAAAGGATAGTTATCCTTTAAATGGGATTTCCAGGCTAAATAATTGATGACCAATCTTTAGGATAGGTCATCAATTAAAGATAGTCCAACATGCAGGCCCCAGGCTGATCAGCTGTTAAAGAGACATAGCATTCAGGGAAGTTTAGCAGCCCCTTCAGTACCTTCCAAGCAGAGCTGTGCAATGGCGGATTGGATGTGCTTGGTATCGCAGCTCAGTCTATTCACTTGAATGGGATTGAGCTGCAATCAGGTCATATGACTGTGACATCCCATGGCCTATGAAACATGGCCCTTAATGGATCCATGGGGGTCTTGTTGTTGAATCCCCATGTATCTTCAATTGATGATCTATCCGAAAGATGTGTCAGAATTTAAAAAGTACTGGAAAACCCCTTTGATCAATTTCATCCAGAGCTGTTTTTTCTTTTTAGCAATGCAGTTTAAACATAGTGTGAACCTAGTCCCATACTTAGAACAGAGCCCTGTTATATGCTAAAATACAGCAAGACGCTATTACAATTTCAAAATTCTAAACAAGAACAGATAATGTTACGGTCACATCTGCGTCTGAGTTTCTGTAAAGACACCATTGCAGTGTTCACCTGAAATCAGAAGAGACAATTTAAGTGTAAAAATAATAGACACCTAACAAACCCCGTTATAATCAATGGGGTCCATCGGGCTCAGTATGTACTATATATGCTGTTGTAATATTCCGCCTTTCCATTGTTCTGGTCCTCCAAAAGACCAGAACAAAGGACAGATCAGCACAAATGTGAACTTAGCCTAAGAAGGAAAGATCCATCAATGGCAGCTGGTTGGCAGTTTTTAGGTAACAACAATGTTAGGCTGAGTTCAGACAGGGTTTTTTTGGATTCCACGGCCTGGTTCAGCCCCAGATGTCTGCCTGAAGACACTCCCTCCTCTCCACTAGGCCCATTCATTTGGCCCTAATCTGGAGCGGAGGGCCACGACTGAATGCCAGTGCACTGCAGCGGCGTCCAGTCGCAGCTACCAGTTTTTTGGTCTGGAATCTGAGGCAGCTTTCGCGTCAAATTCCGGACCAAAAAACTCCATCGGAACTAAGCCTTAGAGTAAGCTGCAGAAAAATATTGATCTAAGATTTTTCATATATTTCCGTATTTGTTGGCACCAAAACAGTGTTATAAATAGAAGCTATGTTTATTTCATTCCATATTTCTCAAGCATGATCTATGAGCTCATGTATCGGCGGTCAGCGCTGAGCTATAATTATTCCTGGCATTAGCCGGCGCACATGCAGCTGCTTTCCTATCAGATCATATCGCTCACTTCTTTCCTTTAAATGATGTGGATCTGGGCAGAACAAATGAAACAGGACAGAAACAGGTTCAGCCACAAATTCTATTTCTACAAAGACTGATGCAATAAATGTACAGCAGGCCAAGTCTGTTGACAAAGCGCAGACACAGCGTACAGGTAGCTCATACTAAGCAACCATGAAGGGACATTACCGCTTATGTACATGACTACATTTGGCTCCATGCAGCACTGCACCTCCCATGAGGCGACCTGAAGCGACCGCTTCAGGCGGCGCTATGCCGGGGCCCTGGGGGAGGGCGGCATTTTTGCTGACCTAAGCCAGTCCAGGACAAGCTGTCCTGGACTGGCTTAGCGTCACTGTCACCGAGCGGTGGAATGGGGCATCCCTGTGGACACAGCATTGCTCCAGCGGCCACCCCTCATGCTCAGGCAGAGAGCAGGTCCTCTCCCTGCCTGCTCTCTGCCTGCTAACGACGCTCGCTCCGCTCGACCCCGCCCCCTCCGCTCGGCCCTTCTGCCATAGAGAGGTTCACAGGAATTGCATTTTTAATAACACCTTGCTACAACATGATAAAGGTGCGGGACTTGTTCTTTATAAAATGGGAAATGAAAGGGAAAAGATTTGTTGGGAAATGTTTCCCTAAACATAGATTTGTGAAGGGTGATTTTTTTATTTTTTTTTACGAAAAGTTTATATGTATCAAGTGTAATTTTTTTGTTATAATTTTAGATGTGTAAGATTTTTGTGCGTAGTTTTGCTATTTTTACAACTTGTAGAATTTTATGTGATGTTGTAAGACAATTTCCCTTGGGAAAAAATATAAATTGCTATCCATCTATGTAAAGGGGCGCACGAAAAAGTGACATAACAAAAGCAGTCCAATAGCTGTGGCAGAAAGAAGTTCAATTTCTGCTTAAGACAATCCATAGAAGAAGCACATAATTTATGAAAAGGCATTATCAAGACTGGTATAGATAAATCAGCCACGCAAAGTACAAAAGATTCTTGTATATACCGTATAATGTATGCTTAGTTTTTTCTTTTTTATCTTGGTTGGTTTGTGTAGACAAATATCTTAAAACTGGCATACTGTACACCAGCCTTAATAAACGATCCAAGAGGAGCAGGGAACGGGAGAAAAGACCTTGCGCCAAATGTGCGTTTCAGTATCGTCAGTGTATGCCAGTTTTCTAGCATAGAGAGAATGAAGAGTTTGCTCAGATATCTACAGTTAATGAACTTACAACAGTGATATGGCTTGGGGGGGGGCGGGGGTCTAGCAATGGTATGAGTACTGATATTATCAATTGTAATGTATTATATTCATTAAATAAACAATAAACAACATAATATATGTAATGTATGACGCCCAGATTAGGTCTATATGTTTAGGACGTGACTTTGAGCAGCAGCAATGAATTTCTCAAAAGATCAAACCAACACAAACAACCAAGGAAAAATGTATTTCTTCCGTAAATGTTTCCCAAGGTCTCCTGACAATGACAAGATTGTTTATTTTACACAATGCAGAAACATCTTGTTATTTTCTCAATTTCAGAAGTGGTTACAATTACACAGACGATTTACAGTAGAGGAATGAATATTTCGAGCGTCTCTCAGGGTAATTGTTTTGTTTTTCTTCCTGTCGTCCTATTCTCATTCAAAGTACATTATGTCAATGACGACAACAACAACACAAATATATTTAATAATATGTGAACTGTATAATGGCAAAAAACCTTACTGGACAAATTTCTTCTTTAAGAAACTGTTTTCCATCTTCAGCAATGTCCCAGAATATTGATAAGTCATGTTTAGATGGCGTAGCTTTATAGGCCAAACACTAAACGACTGGAATATATTAAAGAGTTTTTCACCGTGGTCATCAATTACAGCACTAATTGGAAGGGGTCTAAGGGTAAGTTCACATGGAGCTTTTTGGTGAGGATTTTGAGGCCGTATTCGCCTCAAAATCCTGACCAAAAACACAGCTCCCATTGAAATCAATGGGAGACGGTCAGGTGCTCAGAAGCGAGGTGCTCATTCCTCAGGCCGTTTCACCTCGTGATTCGGCCTGAAGGCACCCCCTCCTCCTGACTGGGCCCATCCATTGGGCTTAATCTGGAGCGGAGTGTGCGACTGGACCCGTTTTTTTTTTGGACCGGGACCTGAGGCCTGATTCCGGTCCAAAAAACCTCGTCTGAACTTATCCTAATGGCCAGAATAGTTTCAGATCCTCAGATTGAAAGGTCTATATAGCTAATTTCTCTGGTCCACAGGTGAACAAGACTACAGTGTACATTGTATGGAAAAAATATCTTCAGATTGTATTGTAGTTCAGAATTTTTTAGATGCATAATGTATGTTGAATATAATATATCAAAATTTTTATATGTGTATATATTTCTTATAACTTTTAATTTTTTTTTTTTTAAGCTTTTTAAGCCTCCCTAACAGACGTCGACCTGCAGTCAATAGATCACTTGTACCATAGACTACAAAACAAATGTCTATTGAGGCTTGCTACAGGGTAAACCGCTATACATACATTACTATGACAGGTCTGTCATGGAAGGAGGATGACTCTCATGACCTTACCATGCAGGAATGAAAGAATGTACCAAAAAACATGGCACAGGAGGGGGATTAAATGGGAGAATAAGCAGCACACAAAGGGTTGACACTGAGGTGACTCTAATGGCAGACATTACTGCTGGGGCTCCACTGCATAAACATTTTGCTCCTGAGTGGATGCCATATTTAAAGACCCAACATCTGCCGCACTATTACAATGGATGTTTGGAACAGGATAAGGACCCTTTACTGTCCTTTTGGGGAGTGGGCTGGCTTGGAATCTAGCTTAATCTAAGGTACCGGTAGGTGAAAGGACAGCTTGGGAGATAACATGTTTGAAAGCTTGTTGGACAGCTGGAAAGATGAATGGATTATCTGAAAGGAGAATGGGTTGTGTGATGGCGGGCAGTGCAGCCAATTTGCTCAGACTGTACTTTTTTGTTTTAATTTTAGAAATTAAACTGCCCCCCATTCAGGCAATTTAGATGTTGATGGAATCATGCATATTAAAGATTTGATCATCGATTGGATGGTTGCATCTCATTTGTCCAAAATGTAATGTGTGTAGCCAGCTTTTTCCCCATCCACATTCATTTACATGCACGGTGCTATAAAGTATGGGTTCTCTGTAAACTTCAATGAAAATCAATTTATTTTGGGGATTACAGACTCACAAAATCTGCTTAGCAACTTAGATCAGAGAAGCTGCTTCTGTAATTGATTTCAGACATGCGGGCCTGTGTGCAGTGTTATCAAATACACCTAATACATCTCTGCTGCTAGCCTTCTCTAGCTCTATAGCTGAAATGTGCAGTCTCGGAGATCTCATTGCCTCTGAGTAAAGCGTGGCATGCTGCAAACCAGAAATGTACAATATTTTTGGAGTTGCTTTTTTTAATTGGTGACATATGAGGCTTTACTTAAAGCAATTCTGGCAGGTCCAAAATGCCTCTAAATCCTATAATATATGTGTAGAGATCTTTAATACGAACAGCAATGTATCTATGTAGTGACAAACCAGTGAAGCTAAAAGACCCCTTTACAAAGTTGATACATCAGAAATGGGTCTTGACTATACTTTCCAACATTAGTACCTTATTGTGTAGAAAAATGGTGCTTGCTGCGCACATTTTTTTGGCACAACACCCCTTCTAGATATTGCCATGCCCCATTTCTTGTGACGTGGACACACAATGTGCTGGTACATTCCTTTTTAAGGTATCTAAGATGTATATAATAAAATGAGCCCTAACATAGAAGATGCCAGAACTTGGGGTCACCTGGTGCCCCTAGACCATTGGCAGGTATGGTAGTGGCCTGTACAAGAGGAATGGCTAAAGGCAAAGTCATCACACCTTATACAACACATCAATACAAATTAATAACTAAGCACAATTAACAAACAATATTCTACTTTCTGCATTTTCCTTATATATTGTATGAACATCTGTGTCACTTATTTCCAAACCTGTCCACTAATCACTGCAGGATTACAGAGATTCTATCATTAGAATTGCTTTTTTAACAAAGAACACGTTGGAATAACCTTAAAGGGGCTCTATCAGCAAAATCATGCAGATAGAGCCCCACATATGCGTAAATAGCCTTTAAAAAGGCTATTCAGGCACCGTAAATGTTATATTAAAAACTACCCCCCAGTTTTAAAATAATCATCCATGCCTCTTCTTCCTCGGGTCTTGTCTTCCTCTGGCGCTCGTGAACGGACATTGATAAAAAAAAATGGCCTGGGCGCATGCGCAGTAGAATGCGGCTTCTACTACGGCTACTGCGCATGCGCCCAGGCTATTTTTTTTTATCAATGTCCGTTTGCGAGCGCCGAAGGAAGACGGGACCCGAGGACATCGGAGGAAGAGGAGGCGTGGATGAAGATGAAGACACACCCTGAATGCCCGCCCACAGTGCACGATGCGTAAGTAGAGCACATTCTTTTTTAGGTTATTATTTTAAAACTAGGGGGTAGTTTAATATAACATTTACGGTGCCTGACTAGCCTTTTTAAAGGCTATTCACGCATATGTGGGGCTCTATCAGCATGATTTTGCTGATAGAGCCCCTTTAAGAAAGACTATTTTTCTTTTGCCTTTCTTTTTCTGATCTGTGCCACCGTTCCTGAGAATTTTCTTATTTCTTCCATATGTAAATGAGTTTTCAGATAGCACAGGGGTCATTCCTCTTTGCTCAAACAGCACAGGGGCTCAGCGGCATGGTGGCTCAGTGGTTAGCGCTGGAGTCCTGGGTTCAAATCCAACCAAGGACAACATCTGCAAGGAGTTTGTATGTTCTCCCTGTGGTTGAGTGGGTTTCCTCCCACACTCCCAAGACATGTTAAAAAAGAAAAAAAATAGTCCAGGTTGTGTCCCTCTCCTGTGCTGTCTGAAAACTCTCTACACGTCCATCTTCTACCAGCTACACCTTCAGCTGAAAGCACCGTACAGGCGCTTGTGTAAGAGGCCACAGGAAATGCCTGAAGACACTTGCAGTCGACACTTTCAGCAGGAGAGGCGCTAGGGAGAAGAAGATGGACGCGTCACTAGAGTTTTCGGACAGCATAGGGAACACCACCTGGGCTGTTTTTTTTTTTCCCCCTATCAGTATGTCTTGGGAGTGTGATCGGAAACTATGCAAACACAAGGAGAACATACAAACTCCTTGCAGATGTTGTCCTTGGTTCCCTTTTTTTGTGGCCAAATGGGTGCTTGTGTAAGAGACCACAGGAAAATGGCCAACAGACATGCACAGTCGGCACTTTTGGCTGAAGATGCGGCAAAGGGGTGGTTGGGAGAAGAAGATGGACGTGCCACTGTTGAGTTATAGATCTATTCATAAGAACAGATCTAGTAATGATCCTACAAAAACAGATCTAGAATTGCTAAGAAAATAAAATTAATATAGACAAAACAATCTAAGAGAACAGGTCTACCATTGGTCAGGAAATAAAAGTAAGACAGATGAATGGCATCCATATAGTGTATATGAATATTATAGTATTATTGTCTATGGTTTTCCCATAAATATCATGGGCAGGGCATGTTATGGTTTTCAGAAACTGCAGCATTTTAAAGAAAGTTTGCATATTAATACTTCATTACATGAATATGACATCTAGTCCCAGGCAGTGGTTTCCAACTTGAGACTCTTCACCTGTTGCAAACCTACAACTCCCAGCATGATCAGCCAGCAATAGTAGAAAGCCACAGGTTACAGACCAGAGCAATAGAGGATAATAAAGCTTCTGTGAACAAGGCTTAAATGTCATTTTAATTTTACGATGCAAACTAAATGAAATCGCAATAATACAGCGATCACTGGAAACCAATATATAAGAACCCATCACCCAGAAAGCTTCCAATTCTAGTTATGACAGGGATAATAAGATATAGAAAGATTAGAGGGAGGTAAGGATAACTCAGATAATAATAGTGAAAAGCAGGCAGAGATAAATAAGAATATGTAGCAGCTGAAATGCTTCAGAGAACAGTAGGAAAGTATTAGAGAAGTTAATCAATGAACCAATGTAAAGCGGTTCAGATCTGCTCCACTGCACAACTGCATCATAAACGCTGTGCACTGAAGGATCCCATCAGCCTGGGGACACAGACTTGCACATTACTTATGCCAGCAAGGACTTCTGGTAGTCATGTGTACAATAAATGGGGAAACCTGATTTTTGTAACCACACATGAGGAATGGAGCACAAAAACTAGTCAAATTCTAGGTCTCTAAGGACTTTGTTCTTTTAATGAGGATTTATTGTTTTTCAGTATGAACATACAGTACATCGCTTTATCATGAAAGAACTTCAGCCAAGAATAAAAAAAAATGTCTATGAGAGTGTTTTTATCTATTCATTATTTATGGTTACAATAATATAGTTACAATATGGTTTCTACAATGTAGCAGTGCTATTGTTCTATTATTTATGCACTAAAATATGCATGTTCTATCTACAAGTATGTCTGCTCTTCATGGTCTGTGATGACCTCATATTAAAGTCTATTAAAGGGGTTTTCCCATCTCACTGTTTTAGAGGTTTGCTTGCTGTCTCTTCTTCTCACTTCCTGTATCCCCCCCTCCCAGCTTCCTGAACGGGATACTATAAAATATCACAATACTTATGCAGATCAGATAATATGCAGATGCTTGTACAGAATGAATTCGGTGTTATTTGTGTCTTTACATAGAGAAATAACAAACAGGCTTTATCAGCAAACTGATTGTCCTGCAGCAGAGCAGTGAGTGATGTCACTTGTCCTATCTCACAGGTCTGTGGTTATAGCAACACTGTGTAAACAATGCGAGGAATAAGTTCACATTAGAGGCAAACAAAGAAGCATTTCTAAAGTAATACATTTAGGAAAAGTCTTCAATTTACATAAATTACCAGTATAGATAAGATCCTTGAGATGGGACAACCCCTTTAAACTGCAGATCCAGACTACAGAACAGAGATTAAAAGGGTGTACAGGATATATTTAAAGATAGGCCTTAAGTATCAGATCAAGGGGGGCTGGCATCCAGATTCCTATAGGTCAGCTGTACGGTCCTGCTTCTGATGTCCGTACTATACACAACACAGGGCTGCAAGCCGTTGGCTCTGGTGCCTGCATAGTGGCCAGGTACTGGTACTACAGCTCAGCTCCCACTGAAATAAAGCTGCAGTACGTGTACCCAACCACTATACAGGGTACAGATCCAACGGTTTCCGGTTCCTTGTTGTGCATAGTATGGGTGTCAGAATTGGCCCCATAGAGCTGACCAGTACAGGGGCCACATGTCCGATATTCTAAGGATAGGCCTTTAAAAACACATCCTGAAGAACTCCTTTCACTATAGGGTTTTACTATTATGCAATATAAGGAAATACCAGTATTTTTTTATCTTTATTGTGACAATGAGAAAAAAAAATACCCTCTAGGGATATATTGTATTTGGGATTTTTTTTTCAATTTCCACAACCCACTGTGATGTACATCATCTATTATGTAAAAGCAGAAGAGTAAGCTAAGTTAAAGAGGACCTTTCACCACATTGGCCAAGCTTTTTGCATCATTTAATAGTCTCTTCTCCAGTGATTGCAGCAGCGGTGGAGTGTTTGCTCTAGCCCCCACCACTTCCAAGCAATAAATACTGTTAGTTTGGGTCCCTGATATAGGCTCTGTTCTATCAGATGGTCAGCGTCAGGCAGGAGCAGGTAAGGGGTGTGATTCTGACCTCTGATTGTAACTGTGAATCCTACTCCCTTTACTGCTCCTGCCTGTCACTGCCCTTCTGACAATACAGAGTTCAAGTGCCTGCTCTGGAATGGTGGGAGCTAGAGAAAAAAAATTCCAATTTTGCCGGAATTAGTGGAAGGGCACTTATTAACAGATATTAAATTTGGTGAGAGTGGTGAATGATCCTCTGTAAAACAACTGCTATTCTTTACAGTTAAAAATATATACCTACATTATGCTCATATGTATAAAATAGGCAATAGGCCGACTATGTAATTGCCCACAAGGAAAATAGGATTAATAGACTGCTCCCTATTAATGTCTATTATCTAGAATAACAGCTAATGCAGTATGGCCTCCTCTTTATTTTTAGAGACAGGCAGGGTTTCTACTGATATTCAATGAGTATGTTGTCTAACTTACATAAATTGGTGCCCACTGCCTATGAAAGGTGAGTTTTCTGTGTTCATGTAAGGGTATGTTCACATGGAAAATTTGTCTTCATTTTCCGCCACCGGCATTTTCACCACGGTCTAGCCGCGACCAGATACTGGTATTGTACATTGGCATTCCGTCGTGGCATCCCACTGCTGATTAGTCTCGGATGAATAAACCTAATCAGCAGGGAGTCTTGAGCCGTGGACTGCCACGGGGTCCGCAGCAAGATCAAGCAAACCATTTCTTTTTCAGTGTTCTTCTGTGATCTCTGCTTCTCATTGAAAACAATGGAAGGCAGATTCCAGGAAGAATGGGCGAAATATGGCCCTCAAACCCACTGCAAATTCCGCCATGTGAGCACAGCTTTATATTACACACATAGATATGTTTATTATGTTAGTGTGCCCTGGCATCTGTTGTGCTATATGATAAGGCACAGCAATAATATGGGTATAATAGGCTAAATATACATATTTTTCATTTGTGAATATTAAATAATCTTATAACACAGCACCCCCATTACCTTCCACTCCCTGTTCCTTACGTTTCCCTTTCTGTTTTTAGTGCTATAGTCTATGATCTCACTTATGGTCTCTGTGCATTATAATTCAGCTTTAAACATATTTATTGCCTGGTGCTGCGACACAACTGTGGTTATTATCCATGTATTTTGTACTATGATTTCTCTATGTATCTATGACCCATGTTCTGTGACATCAATGGAGTCCTTAGCCTTTAGCTGTGGCAACATTGTATATTATCCCTGTTCTGTGGATTGTGTTTTGTTCCTTTTATTCCGTGGCATTGTTGGGTGCATCAGCATTGTATTATAATGTTATAATTATCATTCTTGTGCAGCGACATCTCTGCGTTTTAGCCATTAGCTGTGACATCTCAGTGTTGATCTTCCCTACTCTATGATATTGTCCTTGTTTCCAGATAAGCAGATTATTGACAAACATTAACATTAGCAGTAAGCAATAAAAAATTTAAAGGGAACGGGTCACCAGAAAATAACCTGTTTTATGTAACACATTATAAAATCTTTTTCATTATTTAATTTTCCATGTTGCTATCTCCATTCTTTTTCGTTTTTTTAAGTACTATAACCTACAATTTTCATTCAGGGCGCTAACTTAATAATAAACAGACACCTGCTAATTCTGTATGGGTTCTCTTTGTAATCATCATGGGATTTGCAAAATTACAATAAAAGATAACACCACTAATCTATCATTTCAGCCACTATGCAGAAGAGAAGTTCTGGCAATATGGCAGCCCCATAATCATGTATAGAAAATAGAATTAGAAAAAAAATCATATATTTCACTATTTGGTTTTAATAAATAAAATGGCAGATTCCATTTCAGTTTTTATGATCCATACTGTATCACTACTGTATTACTGTCTGTTCCACAGGATTGGCGAATAGCAAATGTGGCGCCAATTTTCAAAAAGGGGTGTAAAAGGGAACCTGGAAACTATAGGCCAGTAAGTTTAACTTCTGTGGTGGGAAAGATATTTGAGGGCTTTCTAAGATATGCTATCCTGGAGTATCTCAAATTAAATAATCTTATAACACCCAATCAGCATGGGTTTATGAGGAATCGGTCCTGTCAGACTAATCTGATCAGCTTCTATGAGGAGGTCAGTTCAAGATTGGACATGGGCAATGCAGTAGACGTGGTGTACCTGGACTTTTCAAAGGCTTTTGATACTGTTCCACTTAAACGGTTGGTATGCAAAATGAGAATGTTGGGACTGGGGGAAAACATATGCATTTGGGTTAGCAACTGGCTCACTGATAGGAAACAGAGGGTACTTGTTAATAGTAAATATTCAGACTGGGCCACAGTCACCAGTGGGGTGCCGCAAGGGTCAGTATTAGGTCCTCTCTTGTTTAATATCTTTATTAATGACCTGGTAGAGGGTTTACAAAGCAGGGTGTCTATATTTGCAGATGATACTAAACTTTGTAGGGTAATCAATAATGAGGAGGATAGTAGAATATTACAGGGGGACCTAAGGAAACTGGAAGCATGGGCGGAGACTTGGCAAATGAAGTTTAATGTTGACAAATGTAAAGTAATGCACTTTGGGCGACATAATAAAATGTATGACTATGTACTAAATAGTAAATTACTGGGTAAGACTGTCAATGAAAAAGACTTAGGGATTTTGGTGGACAGCAGGCTTACCTTTAATGACCAGTGCCAGGCAGCTGCTGCCAAGGCAAATAAAGTTATGGGATGCATCAAAAGAGGTCTAGATTCTCATGACAAGGACATAGTTATGCCTCTATACAAATCACTGGTACGGCCACACTTAGAATATTGTGCGCAATTTTGGGCCCCGATATACAAGAAAGTCATAAGTGAACTTGAAAAGGTGCAAAGACGGGCAACCAAAATGATTAGGGGAATGGGTGGACTGGAGTACAACGATAGATTAACAAACTTGGGGTTATTCAGTTTAGAGAAAAGACGTCTACGGGGAGATCTAATAACAATGTACAAATACATGAAAGGACAATACAAAGAACTTTCTAAGGATATTTTTACTCCTAGGCCAGTGAGAGTGACAAGAGGACATCCTCTACGTCTGGAGGAGAGAAGGTTTCACCAGAAACATAGAAGGGGATTCTTCACAGTAAGAACAACGAGGCTCTGGAACTCTCTGCCCCAGGAAGTGGTGATGGCGGATTCACTGAACAAGTTCAAAGTGGGCCTGGATGCCTTTCTTGAAGAGAAAAATATAATGGGTTATGGTCTATAGATTTTAAGGACACATTGATCCAGGATTTTATACTGACTGCCAGATTGGAGTCGGGAAGGAATTTTTTCCCCTGAAATAGGACAATTGGCATGAGCCTCATGGGGTTTTTTGCCTTCCCCTGGATCAACACTGTAGGGATTGTAGGGTTATAGGTTGGACTTGATGGACTCATGTCTTTATCCAACCTCATCTACTATGTAACTATGTAACTGTATCTCAGTCTTTTGTTATAACACCATTGACCATTATCCGTGTACGGTGACACTATTGTTCCACAACATCCCACTGTGCATGTGCCTTGCATTATAATATGCTCAATATTCCAGTACTGTGACATCACTATGTTTATTATGTGATTTTGTTACATAACAACTCGTTACATTATTCCCATACAATGACATCACTACGTGCAATAACTGTGATTATTATCCGTCTACTGTGATATTATTGCCTCGTTCTGTGACATCATAAATCATACCCAGCTTGGGCAGCCCTAATGCAAAATTGATTTTCATCACACCTGAAACAAAGTCACAAAAAAACTCTCCCACCTGCTCTGATACATGCTCAATAATATTCAATGCTATGGACATTTAGCTTCACGTCACTTCAATTGCTCAATGAGTTTGAAAAGTGTCAAACATTATTCTGGGACAGAATTGTGCTCAGAACAATTATTCATTTCACCCACTATTCCTACCTGGAAAACTGCATGAAAAGCTCAGCATATGCCCCATTCTCAATAGATATAAGGTTTACATTACAAAATTATCTTTATATATCTGTCGTTCAGCATTATATAGATGCAGCAATCTTCTTCTTGAATCTAACTTTCTGCACCGCGCTTACTCCCAACAAAAGCCAATGAATGCAATGGAAAAACACAGAGACCCACACAATACACCTTGATCTTAAGCTCTGTTCACATCTGCATTTGGTATTCTGTTCGGGGAGTCTGCATGGGAACCCCCCGAACGGAATACTGAACTAAACTGCAAGTGGTGTGCAGTGAAAGCACTTGGACCCCATAGAATATAATGAGGACCGTGTGCTTGCCGTGTACTGCCCACATGAATCATGCAGACAGGAAAGTAGATTGTGAAGTACTTTCCTGTTCACATGATCCCTACGGAGATCTGTCGGCAAGCACACGGACCCCATTATAGTCTATTGGGTCTGTGTGCTGTCACTGTACAGTTGCGTTCAATATTCTGTTTGGGGGGGTCCTCATGTGGACTCCCCTGTACGGAATACAAATGCTGATGTGAACAAGGCCTTATAAGACTGCAAGTTCCCAGAGGAATGAGGGATCAGATTACATGTGCCCATAAAAGTTTATGGAGGGGGAGTGTGGGAGGAGAAGCCAAATGGCAGAAGGGGTGAGAAATACGGTGGTTCTGCAGCCAACAGTAAGTTTTCTATCTTACCTAAGTGCTTTCTTTACATTAGTATTATGTAGCTGTTCTCTATAATACATTCCATGCTACTTCTGAGTGAGTAAGAGCATTAGAAAGCAGAATCTCCAGTTTTCCCCATGTTCTATCTATGGGAGACACCATAGCACCCAGTCTCTACCTGCCAAAAAACCCTACAGGAGAGAAAACTTGCAAAAAAATCTTCAGAATTTGAATCTTATAATGGCCAAAAATATTGTTGATGTTCATATACACGTAAAAATCTATTTGAGAGACTAAATACTGTAGACTTTGAGATAGAATCTGAGACAGAAGATGTGAATGAAGCTTTGTTGGAACAGATGACAAGAGAGACTTGGGTTGACGTGTTGCATACAGTACTTTTCATTAAAGCCATACATTGTAAAAGTACTGGCAGGTGTTAAAGGAGCATTCCAGACTAAAAATGTGATGCCCTCCCCTAAAGATAGGTCACCAATATCAGATCTGTTGTGGTTCGATGCCACCATCAATTAGCTGTAGTAAATATTACACAGTACATGGAACAGGAAGCAGACAGCTCTGTTCTCTGTGTAGTGGCCAAATGGAGTCACTGCAGTTTAGGACCTATTTAAATGAATAGGAGCTGATTTGCAGTGCTTGTGTTGGCCACTACAGAACAGAGCGGTCAGCTTCCTCCTCCTTTCTCTGTGTATTAGCCAGTGAGAACGGCTGACCGATTGGGGGTGCTGGTTGCCTGACCCCACTGATCTGATACTGATGAACTATTAATATAGGTAATCAGCCTGGAAAACCCATTCTATTTTTATTCTGGCCATATATATTTTTCATGCTGGATACAGGTCATTTATGTACCTGTTTTATGTAGTTCATGACTCATTTGTCCATATAGGTCTTTATTACGTAAGGGTTATTGGGTTAATGAGCAATTTCATGGTATATTTGCTTTTCAAATACAAGGCATTGGTGCTGTTTAGCATCACTAAGTCTGTCTGACTGATGTCTACAAGCCCCATTAAACATAATCTACTAGATTCTTAAATATTATCTTAGTGTTTGTATTTTTCTTATTCTATTACTTCCTGAATTCATTATACATTAGTTAATCCTATTAATGGGCGCCAGGATGATACTTATTTTACTGAATGATCTAATTTTAATAGGTGGGAAATAAACACATTTCTTCAATAAATAACATTTAACATGTTTTAATTTGATTTAATTAACTTATTACAGCTAGCATGAATCACTTACCCTAGTAGGGAGGTGAAAATCAGATAAAATGCAATTCAGTGGGGAAAAAAAGAAAGTAACTGTTCATTTGGACGCCTTAATAAAAATGCTGCCAAGGTGACTATGTAAAAAATTCTATTTATATCATACAGCGTATTTTATAATCTGCATTTACACCAGGCAATTTCTACAGGATGAAACAAATATGAATGGCAGCTATAAGACACTGTGTACAAAAGATAGACTTCGAGAACATTTGTGAACACAAAAAAAATTCAGCATCACTCTGTTAGCAGCAAAAGCATCACTGTATATTAGGGTTGAGCGATCGTGTTCGGACAAGATCGGATACCGATCGGCGATCGAGAAAGTTTCACGATCGCCATCGGAATTCCGAACACGATCTTTTTATGTGGGATCGAGATCGGTGATCTTTTCCCACAATGCTTTGCTTAGCCTTCACACTGAGTATACGCTGTATACTCAGTGTGAAGGCTCTGCTGCAGTTCCATAGGAATGAATGGAAGCAGCCGACACACAGCCTTAACCCACTGCGTGCCGGCTGCCTCCATTCATTCGAATGGGAGGCTAAAGTAAACATTTCTAGCAGCTACTTACCTCTAGAGATGGTTGCTCCGGTGCCCTCCTCCTTGCCTCGCTGCCCCGCCTCCCAGGTTAGTGTTTAAAGCGCTAGGTAGGCGGGGCTTGTGGCTTAGGAGAGTGTGGGCGGATACAGGGCAGGGAGACGTGACGTCTCCCCTCCCAGTACCCGCCACACTCTCCTAACCTGCCCACACTCTCTTAACCTGGCAGGGAGGGGGCAGCGAAGAAAGAAAAGCAGCGTGGAGCAGCAGCGAGGTGAAGAAGGAAGGCACAGGGCACAGGACCAGCCATCTCTGGAGGTAAGTGAACACCAGGGGGGACTAAGTAGCCAGAGGATTAAAAAAAAATCCTCTGGCTACTTTAGTGATTCACTACACAGCGTGGATTCTAACAATTCATAGATTTCATGCTGTATAGTGAATAGGATTGCTTTTAAAATCCGATCTCCGGTTAATAAAAAAAATCCCATTGACTTGCATTGGGATCGGAATTGGGATCGAGATCGGGTTCGAATGAAAAATTATCGGAAATCGGATTTTAAAATCGATCCTGAAAAGTCAAGATCGGCTCAACCTCAACAAACTGTATATACATGACCTACTGTATAGAAAAATACATGAACATTAGGTTCTTGGTCTACAATTTTGATCAAACTGTATAAGCCCATGTGTCACAACATGGCAGTCCCTACACTGACCTCTCTTTAGACCTTGTGACTCTCTTTAGACCAAGTGACTGACCTCTCTTTAGACCTTGAATTAAGGAAAAGTGTATTTCAGCCATGTTATTCTTAGTATACACTACAAGCAGTGCTTAAATTGGGGAAAAAATTTAGGGGGAACTTTGAAGTAATTAACTTCCCCCACCCCACGACCATCCCCCAGAAAATCCCGACTGACTTCCCCCCCCCCACACTATTATGCTCCATAGTGGCCACTGCGCACAGTATTATGCACCATAGTGACCCCTGCACAAAATATTATGCCCCATAGTGGCCCTTGCACTTAGTATTATGCTGCATTATGGACACCCATGAACAATTATTATACTCTGAGGTCTTTTCAGACCCAAGAGTATAATACAAACTTAAAAACTACTGTTACTTACCTCTCTCTGGCTCCGGCGCACTCCCTGCATATGACATCCATCTTAAATGATATACGGGACGTCACTTGAGCAAGGGCTTGCGTTGCGATGCGTAAGGATGCAAGCCCTGGCCCATGTGATGTCTGGGATATCACCAAGTAGGTCTGAAGCCTTCCAGAGCCAGGAGAGGTAACATTTTTTTTATGTTCCAAATTCCACTTCAGACACATTCAATTATTGAGGCTTTGATTTCTTTATACCGGAACACTGAAAGACAGTTTTTAATTATGTCAGACCTGAGTTCCGGCACGTTCCCGCCCAATTTAACCACTGATTACAAGTAGTATCCTCTCTGGATCTACATCAGTGAGGAAAAACTGGTTTGAGTTAGACTAAATATGTTGGAAAGTGGTGAGTGAGGCGTAGGTTGGGGGATCATTTTGGTAAAGATGAGTTGATCCAGGGTTGCTGGTTGGGAAAGGAATTGTTCCCTGACATGGGGAATTTGGCTTCAGCCTCATGGGTTTTTTTTTTTTTTTTGCTTTCCTCGGTATCAACACTGTAGGGATATAGGTTGGACTCACTACAAACTATGACCTGAGCCTTTCAATGAATAAAAGTGGAGTGTAATTCATTCATATTATCCTATAATTCTAAAATCATCCATGGACAGATGGGGCTCAAGCAAGACTAAAACTGAGCCAGCCACTCCCCCCAAATGCACAATGCAACAAATAATCAGAGATTAGAGAACATTTGCGGCCATAGACAGATGCCAGCCAATGTGCTTCATCATAATCCTGTTCTTCCTTTAATTCCACTCAGGTTTCCAGAGCCAGAGTATTAATTGTAAATAATCTCTTACTACAAAGATCATTTGTTCATCCCCTAAGGATCTTCTAGAAATGATAAAACTGAACCGTTCAGTCATTTAATAATGAAATGGATGCCTCACTCATATGTACACATCGGGACTACAGAGAGCTACAGATACAAGGGAATGGTAGCATACATTTCTTAATCAGAAGTAGTAAGGCTGGCGTCTGCTCAGAAGGTGTCTGATAAAAAAAAATACAAAAACCTGACACCTATAACGAACACAAACGGACAGTAACTGATGGCCACATATGCTATCAGTTACTGTCCGTTATATGTTCATTGCCCATAGGACAGAAAAGTCCTGCATGTAGGATTTTTTTGTCCGCTTGAAAAAACGGACATGGTTGTAAATGGACCAGATAAACTATTTTTTTCCGCACATGCGATTATGAGGACTATAACATTTTTTTCAACAAATTTTTGCTTTTTTTTTTTTTTGATAATACATAGGGTCTTATTTTTATGGGGGTTTTGCATGTTTTTTCTTTTTTTTAGATGTGGAAAAATGTAAACAAGTAATGAAGGAAAATGTCTGTGTTTTTCACATTTCAC
This sequence comes from Leptodactylus fuscus, assembly GCF_031893055.1. NCBI lineage: Eukaryota > Metazoa > Chordata > Amphibia > Anura > Leptodactylidae > Leptodactylus > Leptodactylus fuscus. The sequence goes on from NC_134266.1 coordinate 63,897,645, forward strand.
TTGTTTTATAGGAAAAAGTCCTAATAAAATACTTTTTTTAAACAAAAAAAAGTTTTAATCTCAGTTACCTTAATTTTTATTTGGCACTAGCATCTACCCACGACTTCATCCGCGGATTAACGTTGGTGGTGAGCCGGTGATAGTAAAGCATGCGCGGCCACTTCTGATCCGCTGTGCGCTGCCACGCCTACTCTTGTGCGCCTCGGCCACATATGCTCCAAAGCCACCCCCGAGGTCTCTGCACCTAACGGCGGCCCCTTGCTACTTCCTGCCACTCTGGTACCTCGCGCTCCTGGGCCTTCCTGCCGTTGCGGGGCTGGGCCCCCTATGCTTTTTATGGCCCCGGGCCCCTCCCCCTGACCCGCGGCGCCATGGCCCGTGGTCCAATCCCCTTCTGGGACCGTTTTGTGGCACCCCTGTCCCCCTCTTCCTCCTGGAAGTGACAGATCCTCTTTGAGATAAATTTTCCAATTTTCATTGCAATGTTACCACTACTTATTTAATATAAATTGATTTGTGATGGGCACATTATTCAAGTATTAAATACCATCTATTAAAAAGACTTTATTTTTATACAAGAGCCAAAAAACCTCTCCATTTTAAAGATCCTATTGTTCATCCATTATATAGAAGCAATAAATCATACAGGATCTCTGATACAACAACATATATATTTGCTTTAGCAGCGTCATTCTGCCAACTGTAGCTGTATATCATACAGTGTAGCTATAAACTGCTGTAGCTGTTTGTGCAGTGTTATATGCTCCAAGAATATAGAGATGTGAGGTCATTATATGTGTCCATCACGGATAATGTGAGGTCTCTCTACTACTTAGAGCCGAAAAACAAACCATAGTCATTTTAAAAGTGTTCCAATTTTACTCTGGAGTCTTAGAGATGACATTTCATGCCATGCTTTAAGAGAAGTCATATACTTTATAGATATACTATAATTTTAAGACTTTCTATTTTATGCAGCAGTTTACCTTTCAACGTGGATTTAATAGCATTTTCTTTCATTTTTGGAAGTCAGTAGTACAGTTTTTTAAGAGATATTTATTAAAGGGATTCTATTAGAGATGAGCGAACAGTGTTCTATCGAACACATGTTCGATCGGATATCAGGGTGTTCGCCATGTTCGAATCGAATCGAACACCACGTGGTAAAGTGCGCCAAAATTCGATTCCCCTCCCACCTTCCCTGGCGCCTTTTTTGCACCAATAACAGCGCAGGGGAGGTGGGACAGGAACTACGACACCGGGGGCATTGAAAAAAATTGGAAAAAGTCATTGGCTGCCGAAATCAGGTGACCTCCATTTTAGACGAATAGTGGATTTCAAATCCGGGTCATATGAGAATGTGAACTTTGTGACTATGAGACAGGGATAGCTGTACAGGCAGGGATAGCTAGGGATAACCTTTATTTAGGGGGGAATGTTATTAAAAATAACTTTTTGGGGCTCTATCGGGTGTGTAATTGTGATTTTTGTGAGATAAACTTTTTCCCATAGGGATGCATTGGCCAGCGCTGATTGGCCGAATTCCGTACTCTGGCCAATCAGTGCTGGCCAATGCATTCTATTAGCTTGATGAAGCAGAGTGTGCACAAGGGTTCAAGCGCACCCTCGGCTCTGATGTAGCAGAGCCGAGGCTGCACAAGGGTTCAAGCACACCCTCGGCTCTGATGTAGGAGAGCCGAGGGTGCACTTGAACCCTTGTGCACCCTCAGCTCTGCTACATCAGAGCCGAGGGTGCGCTTGAACCCTTGTGCACACTCTGCTTCATCAAGCTAATAGAATGCATTGGCCAGCGCTGATTGGCCAATGTATTCTATTAGCCTGATGAAGTAGAGCTGAATGTGTGTGCTAAGCACACACATTCAGCTCTACTTCATCGGGCTAATAGAATGCATTGGCCAGCGCTGATTGGCCAGAGTACGGAACTCGACCAATCAGCGCTGGCTCTGCTGGAGGAGGCGGAGTCTAAGATCGCTCCACACCAGTCTCCATTCAGGTCCGACCTTAGACTCCGCCTCCTCCGGCAGAGCCAGCGCTGATTGGCCGAAGGCTGGCCAATGCATTCCTATGCGAATGCAGACTTAGCAGTGCTGAGTCAGTTTTGCTCAACTACACATCTGATGCACACTCGGCACTGCTACATCAGATGTAGCAATCTGATGTAGCAGAGCCGAGGGTGCACTAGAACCCCTGTGCAAACTCAGTTCACGCTAATAGAATGCATTGGCCAGCGCTGATTGGCCAATGCATTCTATTAGCCCGATGAAGTAGAGCTGAATGTGTGTGCTAAGCACACACATTCAGCACTGCTTCATCACGCCAATACAATGCATTAGCCAGTGCTGATTGGCCAGAGTACGGAATTCGGCCAATCAGCGCTGGCTCTGCTGGAGGAGGCGGAGTCTAAGGTCGGACCTGAATGGAGACTGGTGTGGAGCGATCTTAGACTCCGCCTCCTCCAGCAGAGCCAGTGCTGATTGGTCGAGTTCCGTACTCTGGCCAATCAGCGCTGGCCAATGCATTCTATTAGCCCGATGAAGTAGAGCTGAATGTGTGTGCTTAGCACACACATTCAGCTCTACTTCATCAGGCTAATAGAATACATTGGCCAATCAGCGCTGGCCAATGCATTCTATTAGCTTGATGAAGCAGAGTGTGCACAAGGGTTCAAGCGCACCCTCGGCTCTGATGTAGCAGAGCTGAGGGTGCACAAGGGTTCAAGTGCACCCTCGGCTCTCCTACATCAGAGCCGAGGGTGCGCTTGAACCCTTGTGCACACTCTGCTTCATCAAGCTAATAGAATGCATTGGCCAGCGCTGATTGGCCAGAGTACGGAATTCGGCCAATCAGCGCTGGCTCTGCTGGAGGAGGCGGAGTCTAAGATCGCTCCACACCAGTCTCCATTCAGGTCCGACCTTAGACTCCGCCTCCTCCAGCAGAGCCAGCGCTGATTGGCCGAATTCCGTACTCTGGCCAATCAGCACTGGCTAATGCATTGTATTGGCGTGATGAAGCAGTGCTGAATGTGTGTGCTTAGCACACACATTCAGCTCTACTTCATCGGGCTAATAGAATGCATTGGCCAATCAGCGCTGGCCAATGCATTCTATTAGCGTGAACTGAGTTTGCACAGGGGTTCTAGTGCACCCTCGGCTCTGCTACATCAGATTGCTACATCTGATGTAGCAGTGCCGAGTGTGCATCAGATGTGTAGTTGAGCAAAACTGACTCAGCACTGCTAAGTCTGCATTCGCATAGGAATGCATTGGCCAGCCTTCGGCCAATCAGTGCTGGCTCTGCCGGAGGAGGCGGAGTCTAAGGTCGGACCTGAATGGAGACTGGTGTGGAGCGATCTTAGACTCCGCCTCCTCCAGCAGAGCCAGCGCTGATTGGCCGAATTCCGTACTCTGGCCAATCAGCACTGGCTAATGCATTGTATTGGCGTGATGAAGCAGTGCTGAATGTGTGTGCTTAGCACACACATTCAGCTCTACTTCATCGGGCTAATAGAATGCATTGGCCAGCGCTGATTGGCCGAATTCCGTACTCTGGCCAATCAGCACTGGCTAATGCATTGTATTGGCGTGATGAAGCAGTGCTGAATGAGTGTGCTTAGCACACACATTCAGCTCTACTTCATCGGGCTAATAGAATGCATTGGCCAATCAGCGCTGGCCAATGCATTCTATTAGCGTGAACTGAGTTTGCACAGGGGTTCTAGTGCACCCTCGGCTCTGCTACATCAGATTGCTACATCTGATGTAGCAGTGCCGAGTGTGCATCAGATGTGTAGTTGAGCAAAACTGACTCAGCACTGCTAAGTCTGCATTCGCATAGGAATGCATTGGCCAGCCTTCGGCCAATCAGCGCTGGCTCTGCCGGAGGAGGCGGAGTCTAAGGTCGGACCTGAATGGAGACTGGTGTGGAGCTATCTTAGACTCCGCCTCCTCCAGCAGAGCCAGCGCTGATTGGTCGAGTTCCGTACTCTGGCCAATCAGCACTGGCCAATGCATTTCTATGGGGAAAAGTTAGCTTGCGAAAATCGCAAACTGACAGGGATTTCCATGAAATAAAGTGACTTTTATGCCCCCAGACATGCTTCCCCTGCTGTCCCAGTGTCATTCCAGGGTGTTGGTATCATTTCCTGGGGTGTCATAGTGGACTTGGTGACCCTCCAGACACGAATTTGGGTTTCCCCCTTAACGAGTTTATGTTCCCCATAGACTATAATGGGGTTCGAAACCCATTCGAACACTCGAACAGTGAGCGGCTGTTCGAATCGAATTTCGAACCTCGAACATTTTAGTGTTCGCTCATCTCTAGATTCTATCATTAAAACAGTATTTTTTCTGCCTACCACATCGGAATAGCCTTAAGAAAGGCTATTCGTCTCCTATCTTTAGATGCCTTCTCCGGGCCACCGTTCAGTGGAAATCTCTCGCAGCACTGGGGACGGGCCCCAGCAATCAAACAGCACTGGATGCATCCCCAATTCTGCGAGAGAACTCTCCAGCGCCGCCTCCATCTTCATCTGGAACGGCCTCTCTTCGCGTCTTCTTCCGGCGCTGGGTTCAAACTGTGCATGCCCACCGGCGGGTAAGCGCAGTCAGCTTTATCCAACAAATCAGCTTACCACGGCCTGTGGCCTTACTCACCAATCCCCGCTCCTGCTCATGGCCACCTCTGTTACCTGTCTGCCCTCCAAGGGGCAGCATGCATACCGTATCATGTTGCTGTCAGTAATGTCCTTATCATCAGTGAAGCGATATGGGGCAAACAGGACTCCCTGAATGGCTAAAGAGGAAGCGGAGATGGTCATGAGCAGAAATGGGGATTGGTAAGTAAATAGGGCCCGTTACTTGCTGGGGTTACTCTTGCAAGTAGTAGCCTATTTTTTTTTCCAAGCAACAGGGGTCCCTTGGGCACTCTAAGGTCCCAGGCCCTGTAGCAGCTGCTATGGCTTCTATGGTGATAATTACGCCACTGCCTATTAAGTCTAAGGCTGAAGGATTCGTTTCTGTAATGTGTGGATGGGATGCCAGTCACTTTACAGGTGCTGTAAAATGCAGCATTTTTTTGCCACGGCATTTCCGCCGGAACCAAACCACTACTTGTTCGCAATGTGGGCCTCGGCCTTAAGTATTACAAATTTCACTGATTAGTAGTCAATTTGCATATGTCTTATACCACACGTATCAGGCACATGTATATCAGTATGCATTACCTTAAATAGGTTTATGGGCTAAGAATATTGATTACCTATCCTAAGAATAGGTCTCAGTAGCAGATTGGAGCTGTGTCTGCAGCATTACAGCAGTGAGCGATAACTATGTGCTCGGCACAAGTTTATATTACAGAAGTGGGAAGGGGTTAAAAGGACAATATTGATGACCTATCCTAAGGATAGATCACGGGTATCAGACCAATGAGTGTCTAAGATCTGGCACCCCCACCAACCATCTATTCTCAGTAGAGATGAGCGAACACTAAAATGTTCGAGGTTCGAAATTCGATTCGAACAGCCGCTCACTGTTCGAGTGTTCGAATGGGTTTCGAACCCCATTATAGTCTATGGGGAACATAAACTCGTTAAGGGGGAAACCCAAATTCGTGTCTGGAGGGTCACCAAGTCCACTATGACACCCCAGGAAATGATACCAACACCCTGGAATGACACTGGGACAGCAGCGGAAGCATGTCTGGGGGCATAAAAGTCACTTTATTTCATGGAAATCCCTGTCAGTTTGCGATTTTCGCAAGCTAACTTTTCCCCATAGAAATGCATTGGCCAGTGCTGATTGGCCAGAGTACGGAACTCGACCAATCAGCGCTGGCTCTGCTGGAGGAGGCGGAGTCTAAGATAGCTCCACACCAGTCTCCATTCAGGTCCGACCTTAGACTCCGCCTCCTCCGGCAGAGCCAGCGCTGATTGGCCGAAGGCTGGCCAATGCATTCCTATGCGAATGCAGACTTAGCAGTGCTGAGTCAGTTTTGCTCAACTACACATCTGATGCACACTCGGCACTGCTACATCAGATGTAGCAATCTGATGTAGCAGAGCCGAGGGTGCACTAGAACCCCTGTGCAAACTCAGTTCACGCTAATAGAATGCATTGGCCAGCGCTGATTGGCCAATGCATTCTATTAGCCCGATGAAGTAGAGCTGAATGTGTGTGCTAAGCACACACATTCAGCACTGCTTCATCAAGCCAATACAATGCATTAGCCAGTGCTGATTGGCCAGAGTACGGAATTCGGCCAATCAGCGCTGGCCAATGCATTCTATTAGCCCGATGAAGTAGAGCTGAATGTGTGTGCTAAGCACACACATTCAGCACTGCTTCATCAAGCCAATACAATGCATTAGCCAGTGCTGATTGGCCAGAGTACGGAATTCGGCCAATCAGCGCTGGCTCTGCCGGAGGAGGCGGAGTCTAAGGTCGGACCTGAATGGAGACTGGTGTGGAGCGATCTTAGACTCCGCCTCCTCCAGCAGAGCCAGCGCTGATTGGTCGAGTTCCGTACTCTGGCCAATCAGCGCTGGCCAATGCATTCTATTAGCCCGATGAAGTAGAGCTGAATGTGTGTGCTTAGCACACACATTCAGCTCTACTTCATCAGGCTAATAGAATACATTGGCCAATCAGCGCTGGCCAATGCATTCTATTAGCTTGATGAAGCAGAGTGTGCACAAGGGTTCAAGCGCACCCTCGGCTCTGATGTAGCAGAGCTGAGGGTGCACAAGGGTTCAAGTGCACCCTCGGCTCTCCTACATCAGAGCCGAGGGTGCGCTTGAACCCTTGTGCAGCCTCGGCTCTGCTACATCAGAGCCGAGGGTGCGCTTGAACCCTTGTGCACACTCTGCTTCATCAAGCTAATAGAATGCATTGGCCAGCACTGATTGGCCAGAGTACGGAATTCGGCCAATCAGCGCTGGCCAATGCATCCCTATGGGAAAAAGTTTATCTCACAAAAATCACAATTACACACCCGATAGAGCCCCAAAAAGTTATTTTTAATAACATTCCCCCCTAAATAAAGGTTATCCCTAGCTATCCCTGCCTGTACAGCTATCCCTGTCTCATAGTCACAAAGTTCACATTCTCATATGACCCGGATTTGAAATCCACTATTCGTCTAAAATGGAGGTCACCTGATTTCGGCAGCCAATGACTTTTTCCAATTTTTTTCAATGCCCCCAGTGTCGTAGTTCCTGTCCCACCTCCCCTGCGCTGTTATTGGTGCAAAAAAGGCGCCAGGGAAGGTGGGAGGGGAATCGAATTTTGGCGCACTTTACCACGTGGTGTTCGATTCGATTCGAACATGGCGAACACCCTGATATCCGATCGAACATGTGTTCGATAGAACACTGTTCGCTCATCTCTAATTCTCAGAGCTGATTCATAGAGAATACTCACTTAGCTAGGTCAACAGAAAAAAAAAAAAAAAAAAACTTAAGAATTTTGGAAGGCAGAGAAGGAATCCGAGCATTAATGTATAAACTACCTTGCATCCTTAAAGGGTTAATATTAGAGAGAATTAGCAAACCTTTCACAGGTATTTTACCAAAACTTCAACCAAGGAAACAGCAAAACAAAGTGTCAGCATGGCTCCACCGAGGAGCTGAAACATTGCTGTGTTGAATATGCAGGCTTAATGAACTTCACATTTTACACCAAAACATCATGTGTTCTGCTTCTTCTACTTGATTTTTTATTTCAGAACACAATATACGATACAATACAATATACATTACCTTACATTTTTAGACTTACTTTCCCACTTGCATAATTCCCCTTCACAATATGTTACCCATATCCACAGAATAGGTAATTTGCAGATCAGTGGGGTCTGACTGCTGGAATTTGTAACTTTTTGAGCTTATTTATACAAAAAATTTTACCTTCACACCATTCATTCCACTTTTAAAAAGTGGGTGAGAAATTGGACATGGTTAGCTGTCTGGTCTGTACACAACATTCATCAAATGTGACCTTTTGAAAAGTCATACAATTGTCGCAATCTCACTCCAGTAATAGGGTGGCACAGAAGCGTTAGATTTATCGATGCGCCAAATTTATCAAACATTGGGGCAGATTTATTAAGATTTACATACAAGAGTTATAAGGGTAAATTCACATGGCGGAATTTGCATTCTGCGTGTAAACACTTCTGCGCGGCTAGACGCAGTGCACCGGCATCCACTCTCAGAATTCCATTCCAGATTAGGCCCAAAAAATGGGCCTAATCTGGAAGGAGCTTCGTGCTGCGGACACCGTAGCTGAGTCAGCCGTGTAATCCGCAGCAAAATAGGGCAGCTCACTTCTTTTTTTCTGCTACTAGCTAGCGGAAAATAGAAGTGAGTGGCTCCAATTGAAGTCAATGGGAGGTGTTTCTGGAGCCGGATTTTGAGACGGATTCCGCGTCACAATTTGGTCCAAAAAACTACATGTGAACATACCCTTAAACAGTGGCGTAACTAGGAATGGCGGGGCCCCATGGCAAACTTTTGACATGGGGCCCCCCTCCTTCCTGACCGACACCGAAGACCTTCACTGACCGACACACCCGGGCCCTGTGGCAACCGCTACCACTGCTACCATGGTAGTTACGCCCCTGCTCGGGGGTCCGAAAAGACCCCCAAGTATAATGATAGCAGCGGTAGCGGCTGTCACCGGGCCCCTAATGTCCCAGGCCTGTGGCAGCTGCCTCCGCTGCTATGGCGGTAGTTACGCCACTGCCCTTAAAGGACCCAAGAGGTGCAAAGCACAGCTGATTTATGAAGCAGCTCCGGCCTTTTAGTAAGTACCAGAATGGAGATCTATGCTAGTTAGGAACTACAGATTTTCTGTATAACTCAAGCCAGAAAACATGAGTTATAATAAATATGTTGGTCTGAGGCATCCCTATCCTGTTCCATTCCCCAAATTTTTTTGGAAAGTGTTAAACAAATGAAACAAATTTTCACTGCTATACACCAGAAAATTGGCAAAGAGTGGTTAATAAATCCCCTTATTGTGTGAAATCTAATAAATCTGGTGCAACTTACTCAAATTCCCACTATGGCAAATTCCATCCAAAGACTGTTTGAGAATTGTAAGTGATTAGAAAATCGGTTTGCCAGGAAGTAGAAACTTTTTCTAGGTTGTGCACTGCTGCCTAATATTATATAGTTAGATGCATTTGTTATAGTGTTATGAGTTTTTCAGAACATCCGTTTTCCAGATCCTACACACATAGAAGATATTTTTAGTTTAGATGTTCAAAGCTGCCTGACACCTTCACAAGAGTGGATTAGCTTAGAGTAACGTAACCCACTCCAGTGTCACAGCGATATCTCGGTGCGGCTAGAGATGAAAGATTTAGTCACATACAAGCAAACAAGCAACAGGTGATCAAACAAACAGCCTAACTGAATGTACAACCTCCATCTGGATTCTTTATTCCTCGGTCTCTACTGTTAGAAAAAAAAAACATGCTCACTACAATATATCTGGAAAATGCTGAGCCAAAGCCCCTAAAAGTTGATGTTAAAAGCATGAATTTACATATAGGCACAGTAGGTTCGGTGCTATAGTCAATACTAGTAGAGGGGTGTCTGCTAAAAAAGAGAAAATTTACACATGAAATACATAGGCCGGTGTGTTTTATATGTAAATCAAGTTAATGAGGCGCTTATAATTATGTGGGAGTGAGAGGACGACAACCAGAAGAAGAAAACAACAATAATGGTGGAATTACAATTTATATACAATCCATAAGAATAAAGCCCTCAGACAGCTTTTGTCAGAAAAATAAAGATGTTATAGGGGCCACACGGTGGCTCAGTGGTTAGCACTGCAGCCTTGCAGCGCTGGAGTCCTGGTGTTCAAATCCCGCCAAGGGCAAAAAAAACCATCTGCAAGGAGTTTGTATGTTCTCCCCGTGTTTGCATGGATTTCCATCCCATATTCCAAAGACATACTGATAGGGAAAAAAATGTACATTGTGAGCCCTATGTGGGGCTCATAATCTACATTAAAAAAAAAAAAAAAAAAAAAAAAAAAAAAGAAAAAGATGTTATGTAAAATATTGCTCTTGGAAAACAGCAATAAATAGACATTTAATACGCAGAACAGGCCTGTCCTTAAATGGTTAAAGGAGTTTTAGATATATAAAAATCAGTGATAGGGGTTTGCAGATAGGTTAAAAAAAATGGCAGCGCTCCCTGATCCTTTGCAACTGCTGTTAAGAAGACACCTGAGTCCCCAACTGGACTCCACTTCCTACTCTTGTCCCGAAACAGCAGGAAATGGTTAGGAATGTCCAATTAGCCAATCACTGGATCTGCGAGATCTGTAATGGGGACCCTAGGTGCCTTTTGCCACTTAGAATAATGGTAAATTTTATGTGACAGAGAGAAGTTTGGTAGGAACTGCTAACGCTGCACCCTCACCAGAACCCAGCTTATTAATTCAGCCCCACGGATAGGTTAGAGTCCCTGTGTCTTCCCTGTCTTCCCAGCCCATTTGTTGCAAGATACGGGGGCATGCTCAAGTCCAGTGAAGGGTGTCTAACTGTAATGGGCGAGGTGTAGTCAGACTAAAGTAGTCTGGAAGCTGATGCCTGAGTACAAAGACCAGTGCCATATCATAGACTGCTAGAAAATTGGTTTCCCCGTATGGGAGGGACTGTGTCCTGCTTAACAAGAATTGCAAAATATGAAGTGCACAAAACTGCAGCAGGAGTACAGTTGTGACAACGCCAAGTTTCTGGCAGTGCATTGCGGAGATGACCATGAGAGCGGGGTTCTGACCAGCATAAGTAGACGCTGAGATGTTGATGTTACACTGAGTTGGTGTCACACAGACAATCCTAGATTGAGTAGATGTTGAGATGTAGGTTCCAGAACTATATTGCGAGTTTCAGCAAAGTCCAAGCCAACCTAGTTTCCTGTTGTAAGGGTCAGTGCACGCTGATTTTGATGCTGAATCTGCCTCAAAATCAGCCTTCAAAAAAAGCCTCCCAATAGAGTTCTATTGGGAGGCTTTTTCTGGAGGCTGATTTTGAGACGTATTTAGCGTCAAAATCAGCACCAAAAAACTCAGTGTGCACTGACCCTAAGGCAGCTTGGAAACTGTCACACTAGATGACTCAATTCAACTGGTCTCATTGTGCCACTTCTGTTATCCACTCTACCATCAAGGGTCACTGCCCACTAGCTCCTAATTGATAAAGGGGCACACCACTGCTACGAAATTCTGACCCTTTTACAATCAGCAAATATAAAGCAATTAAATGTCCATGAATTGGAGCAATCCATGGAGCGGTGTAAAATAAATAAATAAAAAGCATACGCCCCTACCCCCTGCATTCTGTTGTCCACTGCCTGCGTCCAGTCAGTCTCGTGCCTCTGCTGTATTGCCAGTGATGTTTGTGATCACTGATTGTTCTCAGCAATCACTTGAGACTCAGGACTTCTGGCAATGTCAAAGCAGCAAATACCAGAGTGCCTGGGACATAGGAGTAGGTATTTAGTAATAATTAGAATATTTTACACCCGGCCGCCTCACAGGTTGCTCCACTTCGTGGAAAACCCCTGTAAGAATCATAATGACTGGAAAAATACTTCTGCATTATCTATTAAATAGTCATGCCACAAAGCACTCTTACCATCCAATCCAGGTAAGACTGTCCTTCTCATAGCTAGGACCAGGCCCAATGGAGAACCAAATAGGAAAAAGTCTGACACCTCAAAGTCAAAACGGCCCAGGTTTTCTTCACAAAGATTGGAGCTCCCTGTCCTGGGAAAGTCCATATCGTCTTTCAGGACACTTGAATGAATGCTGGTGAAAAAATGGTAAAAAATCGTTTCAATCCATTATCCAAATAACTGATGTCTAAGTAAGTTAGGAATCCAAAGTGCTGTTTTAATTTGGAGTGGATTTTAGGGGGTGGGGAGAACAACCAGATTGCTAGGTAGCCCTACTGGTTAGAAAAGACATGTCTAAAGCCCAATTTTTGGCTATCCTCGGCAGTGTTGTAGACTCTGAATGAAGTAGTAATACACTAGCATGACCAGTGCTCCATTCCAATACATAGAATATAAGAACCTAATATAAACCTAACTCCATGCAAACAAGCTGTGCTCTGTAGTAACAGCCAGCATAACACTAACCCACATATACCTACCTAGATAGGAAAGCGTGATGTTGGGTTATGGTATCACAGTCATAAGTAGAAGAATCACTCTGTTTCCTCAGTAAAGGTGGCCTGGGTTCTCCATTGTCCAAAACTCCTGAGATGTCAATATTGCTTTTGCTGAGCCGCTTAGTCCCTCGCAGGTTGGCACCACCTTCACTCGATAGAATAGGATTATCCTTATGAAATGATAGAAAAAGAAAACCTTTCATTAGGAAAATGTAACTGCAAAGTCCTTGTACAATAAGGCAGTAGAAAGTCATATATTAGACACAAGTCTTTTATAGAACAGCCAGAATGTAATACAAGCTAAGTATAACATCTCTGCCTGTTCAGACCTCTGTGCCACCCTCCGCATGCGCTCTGCAGTGCGGAAGGTATGTTCAGTTTTTATTCCTTGCGTTGTTCTTCTTGTATTGTCTGAACACTGTCCTATTCCCTGACCTCTGTAATTGATTTTCCACTACACCCATCTCCTTCACCTTGGTTTCCCTCTGCTCCTCTAATAGTTAATCTTAGCCTTACCTGTGTGATTGACAGCCTATCTACCAATCAAGTCTTGGCTGGGTTCCCATATTCAGGTAATTTGTCTATACAGGTTTGCTGGCTATTGAGACTCTTTCCTTGCTAAGCGCTTATTAGACCTGTGCAGCAGGTGTGTCCATAACATCAAAGTCGCAGCCTGTTCCATTGTGCAGTCCAGCAGTTATAGAGTTAATTCCCTTTGCAGCAGCCGGGCGTGGTCGTCTGTCTGACTGACTGGGGTGTCGACCAATGTACACTTGGCGTGGGCAGCTGGGCTCTTTGCTTGTGACCGCCCCTTCCCTATTTAAGGGTGCTGGTCTGGACGCCCGGCGCTCTAAGATCAATCTTAAAACCTAAATGATGTGTGTGCGCGCACATGCACATGCGCATGGGTTCCAGCCTGAATAATCTTAGTTGGCCCTAGCTAGTAAATGCCCTGAGATAGTAATGCCATTGTTAGTTGGGCAGCATGCTGCCTTGTGTGTTGTGTGTGAATATTCTCATTTGGCCGTTTTACCCCTAAGTCAGTATTCACACTGATTGGTTTGGCAGTAAGCTGCCTTGTGAGTTGGGTGGAACTGTAGCACACAGTGTTTAGTTGGTCTCTGTCTAGTCCAGGAGTTCTGGCTAGACAGTTTTGTTTATTGTAGCGACTGCTCTGAAGCTGTACAGGTCCCTGTGATTTAACAGGAGCACAACTGGTTAGTGTAGTTTGCTGGCAGTGACACTAACTGCCAGACCGTGTTCACACTACAGTGTTCAGCAGTTCAGAGTCCAGTAGGGCTCCGCAGAGTTTTTGTTTGTTTAGTTTTTTTTTAATAAACCCTGCTGACCGTAACAGCTCTGCTCTTGATATTGTATTTTATTACTTCTGACCTTGGCTTCCCTTGTTACTACTCTTTAGGATTATGATTTGGTACTGTTTGTCTCTATGGTTTGACCTTCTCTTGCTGACTCTGCTTCTGTGTTGTGTTGTTTTGTCTGGTTCTGTGTAACACTTATTCAGAGAAGGGACTGTCGCCCAGTTGCCCTGTTCCCGCCTACAGTAGCTGAAGCAAGTAGGCAGGGGCTGGGTCAAGTTTACAACTCACTGTTTCTGTCATTTTGTTCCTTCCTGGTTTCAGCAGCAACACTGAGGAATTGCTCAATAAGCAAAGCAATTCCCTTCACAAAGACACTGGCAACCTGACTTCATGGTAATAGGAATCAAAGTGACAGAAGATTTGCTACCACACTTACAGCAATGATTACAGTAGATTGTGTCAGGTTGTGCAGTAATACACCCAGTTGACAAGCAGAATGGTCATACCTAGTTGTCACTTTACTAACAAATAATAGAGGCACATCACAACACAGAAAAGATGGCCCACAATTGTTCCTACAGGACTCCTAGAGAAAGCCTGAGAGTCCTGCTCACTCCATCCTCACACTGCTGATGGACAGGTTTTAGTCTATACAGACTAATCCTGGAAGAGTCATTCATTTAGTGTGGGCGGGGGGTTGCAGACTTACTTACTTTCTATGCGAGTTCCGGCAACAGTCATACATAGTTTAACATGAAAAATATATATCCCTGTGTTCAACATCCTCAGCTCCATCTTATGATAGAGGGACATAAGAGAACCAATAAATATTTTTAAAATAAAAATTGATTATTTTTCATTATAAATGTTTGCTGGGTCTTTCTATAAGATCACCTATAACTTGTTCAGCTAACACAGTAGGTAATGAGGCATGACTGATGGTATCCTTCATCATTCAGGTACATAAGGTGATATACGTGCAGCCCGTACAAGGTTATGTTATGCATTAAAATAGGATTGTGCCATATGGGAATTGCACAGGTTCCAGGAAATTTAATATCCCTTATGTTTTCATCTACACCCAGCATTCACACACTAGCACTAGTCCTAATCTGAGTTTGTCCATCTGTGCAGATTATGTATCATGTGAATAAAATGCTGGTACTGATCTGTGCCAATAAAAAATCCTAAATGAGAAGCAAAAAAAAAAAAAAATCCTTTTACATCTATTCAGTAGAGGTCCCCTCAGACTTACTCTGTTCACATCTGCGTCCAACGTTTCAAAGTTCTGTTCTATCATAGAAGCAGAAAAATGGAATCAGCGGCAATGCCAGATCCGTAACAGCACCCAAAGGACCCCAATTACTATCACTGAGTCCATCTACCCAGAAAATAGTGCTGTATACTGCATTTTTTTTTTTTTTTTAATTCAACAATTTTTATTTATTTTCCAAATTATGGGAGGGGGGGGGGGAGGGTACAGAAAGCAAGAACGGGGTGGGATGGGGGGGAGGGAGAAAACACTCGGGTCCAATGCCCGAAAAATACAGAGGCTACAATGAACATTACAAGAAAGTCATAAAACATGTTGCCCGTTACAAAAAAAAAAGAAAAAAGAAAATCATACACCTATGCATGTTGCAGAGAAATTCTCAAGAGGTCAGTAGCGTAGAGGGAGGGAAAGGGGGTGGGCGGGGAGTAGGGGATAAAGGAAGAGAGAGAAGCCTAGAAAGGGGGAGAAGAAGAAAGGGGAGGGGGGGGGAAGTACCATGCGTGAGAGGGGTAATTAATCAACACCTAATTTAACAAAGAGTAGGGATATCGAGTCCCTAGCAGTAGCAGGTTCACTGTGGTATCTACAAAGCAGTCCATAACGAAGGATCTATCTAGAAACTAGCCATGGTGTCCAGACCTTCCTGTATGCGTCGTATGTCCTATTGGACCAACCTAACAATTCTTCGAAGTGAGATATTTCAGAGACCCTAGCTTCCCACACCTGGATCGGTGGCGTAATAGGTTGGAGCCAAAATTGAGGAATAAGAAGTTTTGCTGCAGCTAACATTTGCGTGACCAGGATATCCCTGCGTGGAGAATATGTCTCATTTGGAAGAGCCAGAAAAATCACCTCTGGGGACAGCCGTATCCTCTTTGACGTCACTTTCTGTATTTGTTGCTCGACCGCTTCCCAGTAGGGTGTAATAAGTGGGCACGTCCACCAGATGTGAAGCAAGCTACCTACATGGGATGAGCATCTCCAACACTTGTCATCATCAGCTAGGCCTCTGAGATGCAGCCATTCAGGAGTCCTGTACCACCTGGAGACAAGTTTGTAGTGAGCTTCTTTCAGCCGAATACATGGAGAGAACCCCTGGGAGGATTGTAGGATCTTCGAGACTTCTTCGGCTGTTAGTGTAATGTGTAGATCGAGTTCCCAAGTACTCAGAAAAGCCGGCTTGTAGGGCGTTGGAGGAGCAATGAACCTCTTTAGGAGTACTGCAGTTTTGCGGAGCATTATGGTCTTAGATTGTAGGAGTTTCTCAAAATTAGTCAGTGTAGACCAGTCTTTCTCAAAGTGGGCGATAACGCTCCCTTGTGGGCGCTGGAGGCCTATAGGGGGGCAGTAAAGGGCACAGAGAAGATGGGGGGCGTTGAAGCAGTTTAGGGGGGCGATGGCTAATTTAAAGGGGTGGTATCATAACAATGATTCTATCTATACTGCTTGTTAATGTTAATTGTTAATGTTAATGATTTAAGACTTTTCCTAAATACACTGCTTCAGCAAAACTGCTTTATTTGTCCACTATCTTACTTCATTCACTTCATTGCTGAGGGAGCCACATGACGTAGCTCCCTGCTGTGTGGGGGGAGAGAGGGGGGGGGGGCTGAGTGTACGGAGCCAGCCTGTGTCTGCACCACACATACACATCACATACACATCACCTAGCTCCCTGCTGTGAGATAGAGGGGGTGTGTGGAATAAGTGCTGCTTTCTTATATAAAGCAGTCTAAATCCTACTGGGCTAAAGGACCTGGTCTCTCTGTTCACTAGGATAAAGCTTTATTATATAGAGCAGGCTGCTAGTGGGCAGAGGAGCCAGGTCCTTTAGGAAACTCCGTACAAGGTAAATCCAAGTCTACAGCACCTTTTGATGACATCACAGGCCCTTCAGTCATCCCATAGGATCACGCTATGTGGTGGGCGGAGCTACACGCTAAATTGGGGGTGGGGCTAATTGACGCGAGCAAACAGGAAGAAAGAAGATTTTTAGGCAGCTTAGAAGGCAGATCAAGCTTCATGAGGCTACCCCTTTAAAATTGTTTATTTTCTTTTAACACAAACTTTACCGCTCCTTTACGCTTAACGCGCGTTTCCTCGTGTAACGCCATCTAGGGGACTAGACAGTAACTATTTCCTGTCCAAAAGTTGTCAAACTGTACCATAGATGGCGGTAAGCTCCAATGCGAAGCGAGAAGTTTCTAGTCCATTCTCGAAAGTACTAGGCCCGCCCGCTGCCTCATATAAAAGCGCACGCGCCATCATGTCACAGCCAGTCATGTCATTCGACAATATTACGAAAACAAGTGAATTTAGCCGCTAAAAAAATTGGGGGGGCGCTAGAAAATAATTAATTCTCGAAGTGGGCGGTAGACAAAATAAGTTTGAGAACCTCTGGTGTAGACCGTAATCGAAACTTCTCCCTGAATTGTTCAAGGGTGTGTTTCAAGTGTTGTTCATGTAAGAAGGTAAGTAGAGGCAGAGGTAGTAATCTCAAGTCTATGTGATCTTGGGACATGGGGGCGTCTCGGAGGAAAGTTTGTAGTGAAGTGGAGCTTAACTTTGCCCACATGGAATCATAAGGAGTCTGTGGCACTTTCAGAAGCGCTGGGATCACGCTCATTGGCATCAAAGGAGAGGGGGATGGAACAAGTTCCTTTCCATGATCCCTCCATATTTCAATTGCGCCTCTCAGTAGGGGGTTCCTAGCCACTGATGTCCTGAGAGTTTTAGGCGGTAACCAAAGATTCTGCAGCTCAGTCATAGAAGGCTCAAACACGTCAACGGTGATAGGATGGGTGAGATGTGCCCACCATCTAAGCTGGATTGCTTGATAGTATTTCCTTTATACTGCATTATTTTACCCAGGCTCCTTACTGAATCAGCAAGGAGCCTCCTAACAGAGCAGATGTGGGTAAGGTTTGTTAAGATCCTTGTTAACAAACTAAGAATGGGGGATGTCTAGATCTCAACCTGCCAGTTTTATACTGAAGAAGTAATGGTGGGTGACACATGTACTACTGGAATGTACAACTAATTCTGAGGCAATCGCTGCACCGGAGCCAGAGGATGCCAGTTCAGTAATATGAAAGCTCAGAACTACTATATATTGAGTTTAAAGGGGTTGTCCCATCTCAAGGATCCTATCTATACTGCTAACTTATGTGGATTTAAGATTTTTCCTAAATACATTGCTTTAGCAACACTGCTTTGTTTGGCCGCTATCTGAGGTTATTCACTTCATTGTTTACACTGGGTTTCCATAACTAAGGACCTGGGGATGATCTTATCTCTCCACCCAGGACAAGTGATGTAGCTCCTTGCTCTCAGCAGGGGAGGGGGAGCTGAGTCCTCGGAGCAGCTTGTATTTCTGAGCTGTTTATCTCCGGCTCTTCCAGTTATCAGCTCTGCTAATTGAATTTTGCTGATAAGGGATGAGACAGGGAGTCTATTACCTCTGTATGTAAGCACAGACCTAAAACAGAGTTTATTCCAAGTTGTCTCTTGGTCCTGTAGCATGTAAGTATGGGATTCTCATCACCTATCAAATCCAGCTCTGCTACATCAGCTTCATATTCTGCATCTTCCAGTGATACTGTGGTAATTTATGTACAACTATCCCTAATTACTGACTGCAAACATACTGCTATGAAGAGTGCTAGCAGAGCTGGCTTTGTCTGGGAGACAGCAAGTGAAACCCCGCCCACCAATGAACTGAGAAAACCAGAAAGTGAACAGAGCACACTTTCTGCAAGTTGGTGAACAATCGAGTTGGGAATACCCCTTTAAGGGGTGCATATGCAGCCTGTGAATAACATGGACATGACACATCCATATAAAACAGATATGTGAAGGAGGCAGTTTGTGTGATTATTTTTTTCACTTTGGATGTGCAGCATGGTTTTACAATAAGTAACCAATATCATTGTGGATGTAATATGTGGCACACTCGGGTTGACTAAACGGAGGTAGCCATGAAGAAGTGAATTGGATGTTACCTGATTGAATAATCCAGTAGTTAATGGTCTAAAGTAGCTTTGTTGAGCCTTATATCAGAAGCACTATATAGTGTGGGCAGCCTATGATGGGTACAATATACTGTATGGGAGTTAATAATGGAGGCACTATATTGTATGGGGGGCACTAAAAGGGGCAATATGTAAGTATATTCAAAACCATGCCTTCACTCCTTATAAACTTGGCTGGTGTGCCAGTTTTCGATGGTTTATCCCCCAGCAGCATTCAGGAGAACATATTGCTGAATTCCTCGGGTAGAAATTTATCAATGTGTCTATTATAAATGTCCCCAGTTTTAAAGCCTCTAAAAAGTGAAGTTTTGCCTCAGATATAATAAAATTGTTAATAAAAAAAAAAAGACTACTTTGCTATAATTCAGCAAAGGGTTAGAATAGATTGAAATAATTTTTTTGTAAATACAGATAAAGATCAAGGCTATTCCCTAAGAGTAGTATCAACTTTTACCACTAGATGGCAAACACACTACTGTCATAGGTATACAGTGCAGAGCATTTCAGAGGATAGTATACCGAAGTTATCATGGACTTCACAACATACAATGATAAGCTTTATTTGTAGAATATTTTATCACTGATCACCAACCATTCTTCTACACAAGCTTGTATTTTTATTACTACGCAGGTTAGAAGCATCTTGAAGGTACTTATTACTATCAACAAAAGTGGCTCTGAAATCCACAGTTTATATTTCCAACCATAATTCTAGTACTGGAGCCATTCCCTTTGTAAGTGTTAGCTTTCAGATATAGAGCCGGGAATGTGTATTAACAACACACTTCTTGAATCTTCCTTGAAATCAACACCTGAGGAGACTTACTAAACTAAATGTGCCATAAGTCTGGCTTACGCTAGGTTCACACTAGCATTCGGATTCCCGTTCATGGGGTCCACTTTTCTCTGCATTTTTTAAGCGGTTTGGGATGCAAATCCCAATCTGATAGTAAGCGCTAGTGTGAATTCAGCCTTAACTTGCACCCAAAAAAATTATTGCACATGTTTTGCACCACATTTCCTATTCATTTTGGATGATTTTGTGACATGCCTGACAATGAGGCATGGCTTTAAGGCGAATTTGTCATGTCCCAAATGCCTCCCACGTTAATAACAGAGGCCTTTAACAGGAGCAAAAACACTTTTATGGACACAAACTGATGAATCATCTTTTTATGGTTATGCAAATAAGCCCGAAAGTGCATCGGGGACGTCTCATTTACCAAATTGGTTTACAGACAACTGTGATGAAGAGACTGAACATGGCAATCCCAGTTAAACGGTGGATAACTGTGAATTGAGAAGTTGGTGTCCTCCACAAAACTGAAAATCAGTTAAAGGGATCCTATCATTAAAACTCATTTTTTTCTGCCTACCATGTAGGAATAGCCTTAAGAAAAACTATTCCTCTCCTACCTTTAGATGTCTTCTCCGCGTCGTCATTCGGTAGAAATCCCGGTTTTCGCCAGTATGCAAATGAGTTCTCTTGCAGCACTGGGGGCAGTCCTCAGCACTCAAACAGCACTTGGGGTGTCCCCAATGTTGTGAGTGAACTCTCCAGCGCTGACTCCATCTTCTTCAGGAATGGGTCTTCTTCGCATCTTCTTCCGGCAGTGGCTTCAAACTTCTAGGCCTCGGGCAGCCGACTGTGCATGCCTGCCGTCCACAAGAAAATGGCCGCTTACACAATACTGTGTAAGCAGCCATTTTCTTGTGGCTGTGGGCATGCGCAGTTGGCTCTGCCTGAGGCCCAAGGCCTAGAAGTTTGAAGCCACCGCCGGAAGAAGATGCGAAGAAGACCCGTTCCTGAAGAAGATGGAGGCAGCGCTGGAGAGTTCTCTCGCAGCATTGGGAAGGCCCCCAGTGCTGTTTGAGCGCTGGGGCCCTCCTCCAGTGTTGCGAGAGAACTCATTTGCATACCGATGAAAACCGGATTATATACCAAACGGCGGCGTGGAGAAGACATCTAAAGGTAGGAGAAGAATAGCCTTTCTTAAGGCTATTCCTACATGGTAGGCAGAAAAAATTGAGTTTTAATGATAGGATCCCTTTAAGGTTGGATGTATCTGTATATATCCTATATGATAAAGGGGTTTTCTTAGTTTACCAAAACGCTCATTCATTGAATATATGGTCAGTATAGATATGATAAATTCTATCCTTTGCCATAAAATGTTTGCCGTATGGACACATCTGTAGGTTCAGCAAAAATCCATTGATGGCCGCTCACCCTGGGTACCAGTTTATATTAGTATGTGCACGTTCTATCGACACCATCCTGGGAACTTCCAAAAATATAGAACATCACCGACTTCAGAACTACTTTTTATGATAGCATTTTAACTTCAAATGATAGAAACATAAAAATTAGAATTCAGGTTGCCCTTAAATAGAATTAATGCACTGATATGACAATGCTTACGACATTTTGAATTTTAAGTTGCCTTCATCGGGTTGGAGAGAAAGGTAAGAATGAGAGAAAACAGGTAAGTCCAACATTAAGACCAATGAATCAAGTACTTGTTACTAGATAATGGGCTCTGGAATGAGTGTAGGTTCAGCAAAATATTAAAAACTAAATTTCCCAATGTGCCAAACGTCCTTCCCATCTCAGAGTTGCCCTGGCTTACAACTCTGCCCCTCTAGCTTCACACCCTGCATCACTCTTCTGTTGTACCTTGTATTCACATAGGGAATACATGCAATATATTGTAGGTGATATCATGGAAAAACACACCGCATCCTGTGACTGGTCCTGAAATATTTCAGAAGGTATATCAAACGAGTAAGAAAATGGAAAAAAAAGTAATATAACAGTAATAATAATAACCGTATGTTTCATGGGAAATGCATTATATCAGAGCTCCGTGACCTTGTCAAGTAATGTATCATTCCTGGCTCAATTACTGAATATGAAGAATTGATAGAAGAAAATCATTGTGTTTTCTCGGACATGCCATTGACACAAGGGGAAGGTCAGATTGTTCTTAGTGGAGTACGGATACAGTGTAGATATCCTCAGTTACTATTACAGCTTTAAAAGCAAAAACATGTAATGAAATAAATCTGCTTATTCTGTAAAACCAGTGAATATTTATGTCAATGGATTCCTACTTAAATGTTTCTACACAGGTTGGTTGGCAAACAAAATTGCCATTACAGTTTCCATGAGAGGCTGAATGGTGAAAACTAGTGATGGACTTCCCATAAATTCATCCTGTGCACTTGCACCGAGGCCCTGCAAGTAAAGTGGTCCAAAAATTGAATCGCTGCAGTGATGGCGGTGTGTCAAGTGTCTGTACTTAGCGCTAAGCTTACATTTAGCCCATTAAGGATGAGGCCTAGTTTGATACTTAAAGGGGTCGGCCACTTTCAGACCAATATTGACAGACAAATGTTATTGTTGGTATGATAAAAAGTTTTACCATTTTCCAATATACTTTCTATATCAATTCCTCACAGTTTTCTAGATCTCTGCAATCTGTCATTCATTCGGCTTACCTCTAGTGGATAAAATTCTGACCATGGTCATGTGTTATACAGTCCCTGGTCATGTGATATACGGTCCATGGTCATGTGAAGAACACACAGGTGCACAGCTTGTTATAGTCACAGCAGACATCTGCCTGGTAACAAGCTATGCACCTGTGTGTCCAACACATGACCATGGACTGTATATCACATGACCATGGACTGTATAGCACATGACCATGGACTGTATAGCACATGACCATAGACTGTATATCAGATGACCATGGACTGTATATCACATGACCATGGACTGTATATCACATGACCATAGATTGTATATCACATGACCATGGACTGTATATCACATGACCATGGTCAGAATTTCATCCACTATTACTAAGCAGAATGAATGACCACAAGCATAGATCTAGAAAACTGTGAGAAATTGATGCAGAAAGTATATTGAAAAATTGTGCAACTTTATATTATAACAATAAACAATAACATTTGTCTCAATATTTGTCTGAAAGTGTCCAACTCCTTTAAGAATGCGGTCAGATTCTAAAAGCAATAACGTTTTCATTTTAATATTGACAAAGCTATACGTAGGTTTGTTTGTTGCAGAGCAGGTTGTACTTTTTTATTGCACCATTTTGAGAAACACTTAGCTTATTGATTCCCTTGTATTTAATAGCAAACTGGTAATAAAATGTCAGTTTTGCAATTCCTTGTTTAGTTTCTAAATTTTGCATGGTACACTGGACATCTTCATTTACATGTTAGGCTCTATTCAGATTACTTTTTATCACATCCAAATCAATGCAAAAACTGGACGACCATCAATATTTACATTGCCTTTTTACATTGTCCTACTATTGCTAAATCAGATCACTTATTTGGCAAAGATATTTTTATTCGGTGGCACCATTTTGTGAGAGGTGAGAGCCATAACTTTTTTATTTTCCCATCCGAAGATGTTTGAGGTCTTGTTATTTATGGGAACGTCTATTTCTATTGGTACCATTTTGGGTTATACAGTGGGGCAAAAAAGTATTTAGTCAGTCACCAATAGTGCAAGTTCCACCACTTAAAAAGATGAGCGGCGTCTGTAATTTACATCATAGGTAGACCTCAACTATGAGAGACAAAATGAGAAAAAAAATCCAGAAAATCACATTGTCTGATTTTGTAAGAATTTATTTGCAAATTATGGTGGAAAATAAGTATTTGGTCAGTAACAAAATTTCATCTCAATACTTTGTTATATATCCTTTGTTGGCAATGACAGAGGTCAAACGTTTTCTGTAAGTCTTCACAAGGTTGGCACACACTGTTGTTGGTATGTTTGCCCATTCCTCCATGCAGATCTCCTCTAGAGCAGTGATGTTTTGGGGCTGTCGCTTGGCAACACGGACTTTCAACTCCCTCCAAAGGTTTTCTATAGGGTTGAGATCTGGAGACTGGCTAGGCCACTCCAGGACCTTGAAATGCTTCTTACAAAGCCACTCATTCGTTGCCCTGGCAGTGTGCTTTGGATCATTGTCATGTTGAAAGACCCAGCCACGTTTCATCTTCAATGCCCTTGCTGATGGAAGGAGGTTTTTTACTCAAAATCTCACGATACATGGCCCCATTCATTCTTTCATGTACCCGGATCAGTCGTCCTAGCCCCTTTGCAGAGAAACAGCCCCAAAGCATGATGTTTCCACCCCCATGCTTTACAGTAGGTATGGTGTTTGATGGATGCAACTCAGTATTCTTTTTCCTCCAAACACGTAAAGTGGTGTTTCTACCAAACAGTTCCAGTTTGGTTTCATCAGACCATAGGACATTCTCCCAATACTCTTCTGGATCATCCAAATGCTCTCTAGCAAACTTCAGACGGGCCCGAACATGTACTGGCTTAAGCAGTGGGACATGTCTGGCACTGCAGGATCTGAGTCCCTGGCGGCGTAGTGTGTTACTGATGGTAGGCTTTGTTACATTGGTCCCAGCTCTCTGCAGTTCATTCACTAGGTCCCCCCGCGTGGTTCTGGGATTTTTGCTCACCATTCTTGTGATCATTTTGACCCCACGGGGTGAGATTTTGTGTGGAGCCCCAGATCGAGGGAGATTATCAGTGGTCTTGTATGTCTTCCATTTTCTAATTATTGCTCCCACAGTTGATTTCTTCAATGCAAGTTGGTTGCCTATTGCAGATTCAGTCTTCCCAGCCTGGTGCAGGGCTACAATTTTGTTTCTGGTGTCCTTTGACAGCTCTTTGGTCTTCACCATAGTGGAGTTTGGAGTCTGACTGTTTGAGGGTGTGCACAGGTGTCTTTTTATACTGATAACAAGTTTAAACAGGTGCCATTACTACAAGTAATGAGTGGAGGAAAGAGGAGACTCTTAAAGAAGAAGTTACAGGTCTGTGAGAGCCAGAAATCTTGATTGCTTGTAGGTGACCAAATACTTATTTTCCACCATAATTTGCAAATAAATTCTTACAAAATCAGACAATGTGATTTTCTGGATTTGTTTTCTCATTTTGTCTCTCATAGTTGAGGTCTACCTATGATGTAAATTACAGACGCCTCTCATCTTTTTAAGTGGTGGAACTTGCACTATTGGTGACTGACTAAATACTTTTTTGCCCCACTGTACATGACTTCTGATAATTTATTTATGTTTTATAAGCAATGTGACCAAACAACACCAATAATATTGTGTCTTATTTTTATTTTTTACAGAATTCTCCATGTGAGATAAATAACATTCTATAATTATATCATGTTGTTATGGAGGCGTTAAAATCAAATGTGTTTTGTTTTTGGTTTTTTTTACATTATTTTTATTTAAAAAAAATTGCTATGTAATTTTTTAAATATTTTACATTTGTACCCAGAATTGATTTTGAACACTAGGTGGCATAATTGGTACAATAGTACACTGCAATGCTTCTGCATTGTTTTGTAATATACAATGCAACGTGAAAGAGAAAATATAACTATAAGGTTCTACCTCTGGTATAGCCTCATACCTAAACTTATGATGGTAATGTGAGGGGGTTCTTTGGACCCCTCCCATCACCATGGCAATTTTCCCCGAAAATAAGACAGTTTCTTATAATTAATTATCAAACGAAATATATGACTTTTCTTATTTTCGGGGGATGTCTTATGCAGCGGCTGGAGCGGGGAACAATCGGCAGTCATGCTGATGCTTCCTTAGCGGAGCGCCGGCACGACTGCCGGTTGTATGTGATCCAGAAGGTGAAGGGGGGGGGTGTCTTATTTTCTTATTTACCATGAAACAGGGTAAGCATACCTCCCAACTTTGAAAGGACAGAAAGAGGGACAGAATGTGCAGTACACCGCAACAAATTTACTTCCACCCTCTTCTAGGTCTAGGTTGACTCCACCCAGTCCCACCCATAATCTTTTTGTAACCCCCAAAGTATAATGCTCCTACAGTCACCCTAATATTATATGCCCCAACATTGTAATGTTTCCCTTCAATTTCCCCTACAGGATAATAGGATAATGTCCCTTTCCTTGTACACCCACAGTTTAATGTCCCTCTCCTCGTACACCCACAGTTTAATGTCCCTCTCCAGCTGCCCCCAGTTTAATGTCACCCTTCAGCTGTCCCCCCAGTTTAATATCTCTGTTCATCTGTTCCCACAGTTTAATGTCCCATTTCATTTGCAAAAGTTAAACATAAAAAAACACTGATTCTCATCTCTGCTCCCCTACTGATCTGTCTGAGATCTCTGCTCCCATTGTCTTTAGGGAGTTGCAGTTGCGATGTGAGTGACAACATCACATCGCACTTACAGCTCCTGGGACTGGAGCACACAAGGGCACAGTGGTGAAGCAGAAGCCATCATGGCTCCTGCTTCACCACTTTATTCAACTCATCTGTGTCCTTTCAACATAGATGAGTTAAAACCGGGACATACTTCCCAATGATTAGGACACAGGGACAGGACCCAGAATCTGGGTCCTGTCCCGCTGGTTAGGAAGTATGACTAAAACAGCACTTAGATGTCACTATCATTATTAAAGAGTTAAACAGCCACAAACTGTGTTTTCACAGTCATTTTAACTGGATGTCAGCTGTGTGTGCTCCTGAGCTGGCGCCATCTTCATGACATACTATTATCTCAGTGTATGATAGCACATCACTAGAGATGAGCGAACAGTAAAATATTCGACATTCGTTTCGAATAGCCGCTCAATACTCGACTATTCGAACGAATATCAAACCCTATTATAGTCTATGTGGAAAAATGCTTCGTTTCAGGGGAAGCCACCATTCGACTCAGGAGGGTCACCAAGTCTACTACGACACCTCAGGAAATGATGACACCACCTCTGGAATGCAACTGGGACAGCAGGGGAAGCATGCCTGGGGACATCTAACAAGCCCAAGTCACAGATTTACCCCACCATCACAGCCTATCAACTGCACACCTTCCACACTCAAAAAAACCCCAATTGTATGGACAGAAACCCAAATTTTACTCTAATGAAACCCTAACAAGCATCCCTTTAAATAATGTTGCTCATGACAACCACAGATGGAATAGGCAATGGGAAATCCAACAGTACCCACCCTGACTGTCATTGTGGATGTTTGTGTGTGTGTGATGTGGTAATTCCAAAATTCACTTTTATGGCCCTTAACATGAGCCCTTCAAAATTAAGTTACAGGCCCTTAAGCTGAGCTACCAGCAGAGATTGAGGCCCTTTAGGTGACTTCAGCCTCTTACCAGCAGAGTTTTAGGCCATTAGAGTGAGTAGAGCTTTGCACCATCAGAGTTTTGGGCCCTTGGAGTGAGTAGAGCCTTTAAAAAGCAGTGTTTTTGGCCCTAGCAGTGAGTAGAGCCTTGCCCCGGCAGTGTTTTTGGCCCTTGGAGTGAGTTGAGCCGCTAACCAGCAGAGTTTGGGGGAATGGGGTGGACTGAGACTCTAACCAGCAGAGTTTGGGGGAATCAGGGTGGATTGAGACTCTAACCAGCAGAGTTGGGGGGAATGAGGGTGGACTGAGACTCTAACCAGCAGAGTTTGGGGGAATCAGGGTGGATTGAGACTCTAACCAGCAGAGTTGGGGGGAATGAGGGTGGACTGAGACTCTAACCAGCAGAGTTTGGGGGAATCAGGGTGGATTGAGACTCTAACCAGCAGAGTTCGGGGGAATGAAGTCGATTGAAACGCTAACCAGCAGAGTTGGGGGGAATGAGGGTGTATTGAGACTCTAACCAGCAGAGTTGGGGGGAATCAGGGTGGATTGAGACTCTAACCAGCAGAGTTGGGGGGAATCAGGGTGGAGTGAGCCTATTTGGAGCATAATTGTGCTACGCTGATGGTGCAGGAGGAGGAGGAATTGTAGAGGGTGAGCACACACATGAAACTTCATGTCGGGGTGCTTGACACAGGTGGACATAAAAATGATGGGTCTATCCAGTGGCTGTTCATTTTGATCAGCGTCAGCCGGTCAGCACTGTCAGCTGACAGCTGGTTGCGCTTATCCGTAATAATGCCACCGGCTGTGCTAAAGACCCTTTCCGAAAGCACGCTGGAGGCAGGGCGGGAAAGGACCTCCAATGCATAGAGCGCAAGTTCCATCCACAAATTCAACTTGGAGACCCAATAAGTATAGGGCGCAGAGGGATCGGAGAGGACAGGGCTGGGGTCGGCCAGGTACACCCGCAACATGCACCTATACTTGTCCCTCGTGGTGACACTAGGCCCCTCAGTGGTGGTAGTTTGGCGAGTGGGTGCCATTAACAGGTCCCAGACCTTTGAGAGTGTGCCTCTGCCGGGTGTGAACCGGATGGCAGTTGTTCGCCTGTTGGAGGAACTCTCCTGTGTGTCGCCAACGAGAGTTGATGGAAACATCTCCATCATATTCTGCACCAGTTCCTTGTGGCAATGACTCTACTGGAATAAAATTAGAAACATTATTTTTATACCGGGGGTCGAGGATTGCAAAAATCCAGTAGTCGTTGCTCTCCAGGATATTTACAATGCGTTTGTCAATTGAAAAGCACTCCAACATGTATTCAGCCACGTGTGCCAGAGTGTTAGGGAGCATTCACACGGCGTAACGTCCCGCGAGATTTGGCACGTGTACGCCGCGTGACCCTTTGCGTGCCGTACACGCTCCCATTCATTTCAATGGGAGCGGGGAGCGTATGCGCCGCGCTAGTTTGCGGCCGTGCATTTATTCACGGCCGCAAACTAGCGCGGTGCATACGCTCCCCGCTCCCATTGAAATGAATGGGAGCGTGTACGGCACGCAAAGGGTCACGCGGCGTACACGTGCCAAATCTCGCGGGACGTTACGCCGTGTGAATGCTCCCTTACTTGGCATGACTTGGCTGCCCCCACCGGAATGGTCACTCTCCATTTCCTCTTCCTTCTCCTCCATTTCGCCTCATCCGCCTTGCAGCAATGCACTGAACTTCCCCGCTAGCCTCCTGTGTGACAATGAGATCTGCCACTTTGTCATCCTCCTCCTCCTCTTCCTCCCTCAATATACACTGTGAAGTGGACAGGAGTGTGCCCTGACTATCTTGCTGGGATGGTTGTGCTCCTATGCCCGACTCCTCAGCGTCCAATTGTCTGATGGCGATGAGGGATTCTCGCATCACACACAGGAGCGGGATTGTGACACTCATGAGTGCGTCATCACAGCTGACCCTTATGTTTGACTCCTCAAAGACACGCAAGATCTCTCATAAGTCTGCCATCCATGGCCACTCATGGTGCAGAAACTGTGGGAGCTGACTCTGAGGAACCCTTGGGTTTTGGAAATGGTACTCCATCAAGGGTCTCTGCTGCTCACACACTCTATTCGACATGTGGTATGTGGAGTTCCAGCGTGTGGGGACGTCACACATCAGCCGGTGTTCTGGCAGATGGTGGCGTTGCTGGAGGCTTCGGAGGCTAGCAGCGGCTACTGTAGACTTGTGAAAGTGGGCGCACAAGTGCAGCACTTTCACCAGTAGCTCGGGTAAATTTGGGTACGTTTTTAAAAAACGTTGCACCACTAAATTGAACACGTAGGCCAGGCATGGAACGTGTTGGAGGTTGGCAAGCTCCAGAGCCGCTACCAGGTTTTGACCATTATCACACATGACCATGCCTGGGCCCAGGTGCAGCAGCGAAAACCATGTTGCCCTCTCATCGAGGAGGGCATCCCTCACCTCAGAGGCAGTGTGCTGTCTGTCCCTCAAGTTGATGAGCTTCAGCACAGCTTGATGACGTCTCCCCATGCCAGTGCTGCAGCGTTTCAGCAGGTAGCTGGGTTTGATGTGATGACGGAGGAGGAGGGTGGTGGTTTAGAGCCCCTGCCAGGGATGTTGGGCAGGGAAATGAGGTAGACCGCCCCAGATTGTGACCCAGTCCCAGCCTCAACTACATTCACCCAGTGTGCTGTCAGTGAAATGTAGCATCCCTGTCCGCATGCACTTGTCCACGCATCAGTGGTCAAGTGGACCTTTGTGCAAATCGTGGAACTTAGGGCCCGCCTGATGTTGCATGACACGTGCTGGTTCAAGGCGGGGACGGCACAGCAGGAGAAGTATTAACGGCTCGGGACGGCACAGCGATGTGCCATACCTGCCATTAGGTCACGGAAGGCCTGAATTTCCACAAGCCGGAACGGCAGCATCTCCTGGGCCAGGATTTTGGAGATCTGCGCGTTTAAGGCTTGTGCATGGGGGTGGGTAGTGCTGTATTTTTGCCTGTGCTCAAAAGTCTGGGAGATGGTAGGTTGCTGTGAAGAGGCGCATGATGGTACAGGAGAAGGAGCTAAGGCAGGAGAAGGAGCTGAGGCAGGAGAAGGAGCTGAGGCAGGAAAAGGAGCTGAGGCAGGAAAAGGGGAGGATGAGGGAGAAGTCTCCAAAGTGGTGGAGACAGATGTGGAGGTTTCCTGGTTGCTGGTCTGGACTGCAGCGCCAGCACTGGAAACAGTGGGAGAGGCAGTGGCGGCAAAGCCGGACGACGATTGTCCATCGATTGCTCTCTGCCACTGAGCCCAGTGCTTGCCTTCCAAATGACGGCGCATGCCAGTGGACGTAAGGTTGCTCTTTTCAGAGCCTCTACTCAGTTTGGAGTTGCAGAGTGTGTACACCTCAGTATATTTGTCCGCCGCACATACATTAAAAAAATTCCACACCACCGAAGACCGTAGCCTCGATGTGGGAGTTTTTCTAGGCTGGTTACAAGAGGGAACATTTTTGGCACTGCTGACTGTGGCCTGGCTTCGGTGAAGCAGTTGTCCTCTGCCTCTGGACATGCCTCTGCCTCTAGCCACCCTCTTTGGTGCTACACTTCCCTCCACATCTACACTGCTCTCCCCGCTTGACATCCCCCCTGTCCAAGTCGGGTCAGTGTCCTCGTCGTCCACCTCCTCCTCTTCCAAATCCTCTGATGGCTCCTTCTCCTCTTGCACAACGACGATGGCAACAGGCTGCCCTGATGGCAACTGTGTCTCGTCATCGTCCTCACTGAGGGCCGATTGCTGGTCAATAACAACAACAGGAGATAACGGATGCTCCAGTGTTTGTACATCAGGATACAGCAACTCATCTGTTACCACTGGTGATTCAGGACGTGGTGGGACAGAGAGAGGGACAGTGAATGGACCCGAAAACAGCTCCTAGGAGGTGGGAAAGATGGGATTAATTTGCTGGGAAGATTGGGCATGTTGTGAAGAAGGAGGACCAGAGTGTTGGGTAGGAGAAGGAGTTGAGGTAGAGGCTGACTGACTGGTTGGGAATGTGCTGGAAGCATTGTCCGCCATCCATTGTAACACCTTTTCCTGGTGCTCGGGCCTGGTTAGGGTTGTACCCTGCACCCTACTTAATGTGGCCATCAAGCCGGGCACTGTGGGGACGCGCAATGCTTGCTGCCGCAGAGCAGTAGGCACAGTAGACAGTGTTGGTTGAACGCAACCTTGCTCCACATCTGCATTTCCACACCCCCATCCTCGTCTGCTTGCACTAGCTTTACGCATTTTTTTATGTATACTAATGCCCTTTTTATGGTCTATACACCCCTAATAAAAGCTGTTTTTCACGTATATAGCAAGAAGTAACTGCTATGGATTCCTGCTATTTTTTGGGGGGACACCCCTGAGAAAAGCTGGTTGGAACGTATATAGCAAGAAGTAACTGCTGTGGATTCCTGCTATTTTTTGGGGGCACACCCCTAATAAAACCTGGTTGAAACGTATATAGCAAGAAGTAACTGCTGTGGATTCCTGCTATTTTTTGGGAGGACACCCCTAATAAAAGCTGGTTGGAACGTATATAGCAAGAAGTAACTTCTCTGGATTTATGCTATTTTGTGTGGGGACACCCCTAACAAAAGCTGGTGTGCACGTACAGTATATAGCAACAAGTAACTGTTCTGTATCCCTGTTTTCCATCGTCCGTGGAAAGCTGGACTCCTGTCCCTGCAGTGTATAGCTCTGAGAAGAGCTGTTGTTGTTCTTCGGTTTTTCCCTGCCTACCTGAAGCTAATGCCTATCTAGCCCTCAGCAGATATGTTTCTCTCCTTATCTCTGACCGCAAATCTGACAAATGTGGTGGTG
Organism: Leptodactylus fuscus; assembly: GCF_031893055.1. NCBI lineage: Eukaryota > Metazoa > Chordata > Amphibia > Anura > Leptodactylidae > Leptodactylus > Leptodactylus fuscus. The sequence goes on from NC_134266.1 coordinate 63,929,531, forward strand.
GCCGTTCTTATGAATGGGAGGTCACATGTTTTCAGCAGCCAATGGGTTTTTACAATTGTTTTTTCGATGCCTCCGTTATCGTAGTTACTGTCCCACTTCCGCTGCACAGTTATTGGTGCAAAACACTCGCCAGGGAAGGTGGGAGGGGATAGAAATTTTTACTGCGTATGTCGCGTGGTATTCGATTGGGAACGAGTACCTTGAATGGCCCGATATTCGATCGATTACCTATTCAATTGAACAGTGTTTGCTCTTCTCTACACATCACAAATATCTGTCAGGTAAGCAATTGCGATCTCACAATTGGGATTTAACCACTTCAGTAGTGGGATTGAGAGAGGAAAGTTACTCTGATATCTCAAGTTGGTTCAGTCAGATAAAAAAGGGTGAAGTCACAGCAGCTTATCTGGTAACAACAACTATGACCTAGTTATAACTAGGTAAGATGCTGTGACATCACAGTGAGCTTCAAGTAAGATGTCTGTTGTCATATCATAACTGCATTTCCATTAGGTAAGCTGCTGTAACATCTCAAGGGGGTTTCTGTCAGGAAAAAAACTTTCACTCCTCAATGTTTTTGATTCAGTAAAATATATTATAAACATATCATACTATATATACCATCAAATAACTGGAAAGCCCAAATCCTGTTTTAGCATAGTGTTAGCGCCTGCCAATGGTAGATATGACAACTTATCACCGCATAACATGGTATAGAATTAATAGTTCGGTGAAAATGCATAATGAGGTTACTAAATTTACAGACAAGTTCCTTTAGTTTAAATATTACAGGTAAATATAAGAAACTTTATGATATTTCTTAGAAATGGGTTTTCTTCTACATTAGTCTACTTCTGCCCGCACTGAAATCTGTGCCAACTCGTAGCTCTCATAGATTTTGGGCATTCTCTACAACAATAAACTAGTAGAAATGATCATATATCTGACGTGTATTATCTCATCCATACACAGAAAACTGGCGGACAAGGCATGGCAAATTTCATGCAATTGTTCATATAGAATGGAGTAGATTTATTAACTGGTCTTAGTTGCCCATGGCAACCATAGTGTAACTATCATTTCTACGAGTGCTGTGGAATAGTGAAATCTGCGCTATAATTGGTTTCTATGAGCCTCAACAATCAACTCGATTCCATCCGGAATCTTCCCCCCATTGAATACAATGAGCACCAGGTAAGGATGCTTCTTTTTTTTCATTACGATGCTCAGTCTTAATGTGGATTCAGCAACTATATCAACTGCAGAACTTATGGTGTAAGGCTGATAAGTCCCATTGTATCTGAAGTTTTCAGTGTGCAAACTGGTTGTTTCCATAGAGCCAGTATTTGGAGAAGAATTTGAGGAGAAAGATGGCTCTCCAAATTCTTCCATGTTAACCTGTCCTTTAATAGCATATATGCAAATAAGTCCTCCTTGGTGGAAAATGAGAATTTGCTCTAGCATCACCTTTTGAAGGTAGCTCCCTATAGATCAATACCTGGTTTTCCTGAAACCAAGTAGCATAATCTGGCAATAAAGCCAAGATAGGATATGCTACTGTGTTTCAGGAAATCCAGGCATTGATCTATAGGGAGCTACCTTCAAAAGATGGTGCTAGAGCACATTCTACTTTTCCACCAAACAGGACCTATTTGCATATTTCTTTCCCAGAATTCTTAGCAAGGCATATACGTTCTAATGAATCCATGTGCACCTCACAGAGGTGACATCTCCTTAATGAGACATGATACCCCTTCTGACCCTTTAATAACCTATACATATCACTTCAGTTATTTCAATTCATGCTGTCAAGTTCCAGATTATGAGAATAATTCTGCAGATATGATTAGATTAGGACTTTAATTATTGCTTATAAATTGAGCACCTGACATTGCAATGTGTATGAAGAATTTTTTTTATCAAATGTATTTCTGTAGTAGACTAAAATATTTACAGTAACATTAATAATGTATTATACCATGAAATCTTTATTAAGCATTTGGCGAGTTTGTCACTGCCTTAAAAGCTGTCTTTGGGTGATTTTCCTGCCTAATTTATTTCTACAGCTTCACATTTAGCTTCCATTCCCTTTCTCTTACTAAAGGTTACAATCTCGACAGGGTTGTCAGGAGAAAGACAGTCTTTTTAATGCATCTCATCCAATTACTTACTTTGTCAATACGGGGCTTGACATTACCTAATACTCTCTTTCTACGATATAGATTTATTTCATCCTGACGTCAGTACTTGACATTACAAAATGTAAAAGAACAGAATTACTGGAGGAGATAAAAGGTTGTAGGTCGCGCTATAGTAATTATGGAACAAAGTTCAGAAAAGCCACTTGAGTCTCATTATTCTCAGGTGACTCCACCTGGAGTGGAACTACAAGTCCCATTGTTACCTATGAGGTTAGGTAGGTTTTCAAGCCGAGACGTATTAGCTACAAAAGAGGAGTACTAATTGATATACAAGGTTTGTTGTGTTCACAGAAAATAATAGTCTTGGGCTGAGGCCCCACGTTGCAAAAATGCAGTTTTCTTTTTTTTTTTCTCTTTTAAATGTAGATTGTGAGCCCATAATGTACATTTTTCCCTATCAGTATGTCTTTTTGGAATATGGGATGGAAATCCATGCAAACACGGGGAGAACATACAAACTCCTTGCAGATGGTTTTTTGCTCTTGGTGGGATTTGAATACCAGGACCCCAGTGCTGCAAGACTGCAGTGCTAACCACTGAGCCACCGTGTGGCCCCAGAAAAGCAGCTTTTTTTGTTGCAGATTTTGCTGGGTTTTTTGAGCCACAGTCAAGTATGGCTACAAAAGGAATGGGAAATATATAGGAAGTTTATAGATGTTTGTCTTTTATGAATCAACTTCTGGATTTGGCTCAAAAATCCGCAGCAAAATCTACAAAAAAAAAAAGTTGTGTTTCCACAATGTGGGGCCTTAGCCTCCTATGTTTCAGTCAACAAAAAGTATAAGCTGATGGATTTGTAGATAGTAGATTCAGATATTTATATGGATACACATCAGAGACATAGCTTGAAGCTTGATGTTCTAGAATAAAGTCCCAGACTTTAGCTTAATAGGGGTAATATACAGCTGTCAATAGCTAAGGTAATAAAAGCATCTTCTTGTTTTCAAGAAGAAGACATACAGTAAGATTCCTTACTCTGATATACTCCATTGCTAGGGCCATCAAGACTAGAGATGAGCGAACACTAAAATGTTCGAGGTTCGAAATTCGATTCGAACAGCCGCTCAATGTTCGTGTGTTCGAACGGGTTTCGAACCCCATTATAGTCTATGGGGAACAGATACTCGTTAAGGGGGAAACCCAAATCCGTGTCTGGAGGGTCACCAAGTCCACTATGACACCCCAGGAAATGATGCCAACACCTCTGGAATGACACTGGGACAGCAGGGGAAGCATGTCTGGGGGCATCTAACACACCAAAGACCCTCTATTACCCCAACATCACAGCCTAACAACTACACACTTTACACACTCAATACCACCTCTCTGACAGTAGGAAAACACCTTGAAACATGTGTATTTGGCACTTGCAGTGAGGAGAGCTTGTCACCAGCAGTGAATTTGGCCCTTGTAGTAAGTTGAGGTTGGCACCAACATTTGTTTTGAAAATCAGGGTGGATTGAGCCTCTAACCAGCAGAGTTTGGGCAAATTCATGGTGGAGGGAGCCTCTAAAAACCCCAGTTTGGACCAATTCATGGTGGAGGGAGACTCTAAAAACCCCAGTTTGGACCAATTCATGGTGGAGGGAGACTCTAAAAACCCCAGTTTGGACCAATTCATGGTGGAGGGAGCCTCTAAAAACCCCAGTTTGGACCAATTCATGGTGGAGGGAGCCTCTAACCAGCCCAGTTTGGACCAATTAATGGTGGAGGGAGCCTCTAAACAGCCAAGTTTTGGGAAATTCATGGTGGAGGGAGCCTCTAACCAGCCCAGTTTGGACCAATTCATGGTGGAGGGAGCCTGTAACCAGCCCAGTTTGGACCAATTCATGGTGGAGGGAGCCTCTAAACAGCCCAGTTTGGGCAAATTCATGGTGGAGGGAGCCTCTAAAAAACCCAGTTTGGACCAATTCATGGTGGAGGGAGCCTCTAACCAGCCCAGTTTGGACCAATTAATGGTGGAGGGAGCCTATAACCACCCCAGTTTGGGCAAATTCATGGTGGAGGGAGCCTCTAACCAGCCCAGTTTGGACCAATTAATGGTGGAGGGAGCCTCTAAACAGCCAAGTTTTGGGAAATTCATGGTGGAGGGAGCCTCTAACCAGCCCAGTTTGGACCAATTCATGGTGGAGGGAGCCTCTAAACAGCCCAGTTTGGGCAAATTCATGGTGGAGGGAGCCTCTAAACAGCCCAGTTTGGGCAAATTCATGGTGGAGGGAGCCTCTAACCAGCCCAGTTTGGACCAATTAATGGTGGAGGGAGCCTCTAAACAGCCAAGTTTTGGGAAATTCATGGTGGAGGGAGCCTCTAACCAGCCCAGTTTGGACCAATTCATGGTGGAGGGAGCCTCTAAACAGCCCAGTTTGGGCAAATTCATGGTGGAGGGAGCCTCTAAACAGCCCAGTTTGGGCAAATTCATGGTGGAGGGAGCCTCTAACCAGCCCAGTTTGGACCAATTAATGGTGGAGGGAGCCTCTAAACAGCCAAGTTTTGGGAAATTCATGGTGGAGGGAGCCTCTAAAAAACCCAGTTTGGACCAATTCATGGTGGAGGGAGCCTCTAATTAGCCCAGTTTGGACCAATTAATTGTGGAGGGAGCCTCTAACCAGCCCAGTTTGGACCAATTAATGGTGGAGGGAGCCTCTAACCACCCCAGTTTGGGCAAATTCATGGTGGAGGGAGCCTCTAACCAGCCCAGTTTGGACCAATTAATGGTGGAGGGAGCCTCTAAACAGCCAAGTTTTGGGAAATTCATGGTGGAGGGAGCCTCTAACCAGCCCAGTTTGGACCAATTCATGGTGGAGGGAGCCTCTAAACAGCCAAGTTTTGGGAAATTCATGGTGGAGGGAGCCTCTAAAAAACCCAGTTTGGACCAATTCATGGTGGAGGGAGCCTCTAATTAGCCCAGTTTGGACCAATTAATTGTGGAGGGAGCCTCTAACCAGCCCAGTTTGGACCAATTAATGGTGGAGGGAGCCTCTAACCAGCCCAGTTTGGACCAATTAATGGTGGAGGGAGCCTCTAACCAGCCCAGTTTGGACCAATTAATGGTGGAGGGAGCCTCTAACCAGCCCAGTTTGGACCAATTAATGGTGGAGGGAGCCTCTAAACAGCCAAGTTTTGGGAAATTCATGGTGGAGGGAGCCTCTAACCAGCCCAGTTTGGACCAATTCATGGTGGAGGGAGCCTCTAAACAGCCCAGTTTGGGCAAATTCATGGTGGAGGGAGCCTCTAAAAAACCCAGTTTGGACCAATTCATGGTGGAGGGAGCCTCTAATTAGCCCAGTTTGGACCAATTAATTGTGGAGGGAGCCTCTAACCAGCCCAGTTTGGACCAATTAATGGTGGAGGGAGCCTCTAACCACCCCAGTTTGGACCAATTCATGGTGGAGGGAGCCTCTAACCAGCCCAGTTTGGACCAATTAATGGTGGAGGGAGCCTCTAAACAGCCAAGTTTTGGGAAATTCATGGTGGAGGGAGCCTCTAACCAGCCCAGTTTGGACCAATTCATGGTGGAGGGAGCCTCTAAACAGCCCAGTTTGGGCAAATTCATGGTGGAGGGAGCCTCTAACCAGCCCAGTTTGGACCAATTAATGGTGGAGGGAGCCTCTAAACAGCCAAGTTTTGGGAAATTCATGGTGGAGGGAGCCTCTAACCAGCCCAGTTTGGACCAATTCATGGTGGAGGGAGCCTCTAAACAGCCAAGTTTTGGGAAATTCATGGTGGAGGGAGCCTCTAAAAAACCCAGTTTGGACCAATTCATGGTGGAGGGAGCCTCTAATTAGCCCAGTTTGGACCAATTAATTGTGGAGGGAGCCTCTAACCAGCCCAGTTTGGACCAATTAATGGTGGAGGGAGCCTCTAACCACCCCAGTTTGGGCAAATTCATGGTGGAGGGAGCCTCTAACCAGCCCAGTTTGGACCAATTAATGGTGGAGGGAGCCTCTAAACAGCCAAGTTTTGGGAAATTCATGGTGGAGGGAGCCTCTAACCAGCCCAGTTTGGACCAATTCATGGTGGAGGGAGCCTCTAAACAGCCCAGTTTGGGCAAATTCATGGTGGAGGGAGCCTCTAAACAGCCCAGTTTGGGCAAATTCATGGTGGAGGGAGCCTCTAACCAGCCCAGTTTGGACCAATTAATGGTGGAGGGAGCCTCTAAACAGCCAAGTTTTGGGAAATTCATGGTGGAGGGAGCCTCTAACCAGCCCAGTTTGGACCAATTAATGGTGGAGGGAGCCTCTAACCAGCCCAGTTTGGACCAATTAATGGTGGAGGGAGCCTCTAACCAGCCCAGTTTGGACCAATTAATGGTGGAGGGAGCCTCTAAACAGCCAAGTTTTGGGAAATTCATGGTGGAGGGAGCCTCTAACCAGCCCAGTTTGGACCAATTCATGGTGGAGGGAGCCTCTAAACAGCCCAGTTTGGGCAAATTCATGGTGGAGGGAGCCTCTAAAAAACCCAGTTTGGACCAATTCATGGTGGAGGGAGCCTCTAATTAGCCCAGTTTGGACCAATTAATTGTGGAGGGAGCCTCTAACCAGCCCAGTTTGGACCAATTAATGGTGGAGGGAGCCTCTAAAAAACCCAGTTTGGACCAATTCATGGTGGAGGGAGCCTCTAATTAGCCCAGTTTGGACCAATTAATTGTGGAGGGAGCCTCTAACCAGCCCAGTTTGGACCAATTAATGGTGGAGGGAGCCTCTAACCACCCCAGTTTGGACCAATTCATGGTGGAGGGAGCCTCTAACCACCCCAGTTTGGACCAATTCATGGTGGAGGGAGCCTCTAAACAGCCCAGTTTGGGCAAATTCATGGTGGAGGGAGCCTCTAACCAGCCCAGTTTGGACCAATTAATGGTGGAGGGAGCCTCTAAACAGCCAAGTTTTGGGAAATTCATGGTGGAGGGAGCCTCTAACCAGCCCAGTTTGGACCAATTCATGGTGGAGGGAGCCTCTAAACAGCCCAGTTTGGGCAAATTCATGGTGGAGGGAGCCTCTAAACAGCCCAGTTTGGGCAAATTCATGGTGGAGGGAGCCTCTAACCAGCCCAGTTTGGACCAATTAATGGTGGAGGGAGCCTCTAAACAGCCAAGTTTTGGGAAATTCATGGTGGAGGGAGCCTCTAACCAGCCCAGTTTGGACCAATTCATGGTGGAGGGAGCCTCTAAACAGCCCAGTTTGGGCAAATTCATGGTGGAGGGAGCCTCTAAACAGCCCAGTTTGGGCAAATTCATGGTGGAGGGAGCCTCTAACCAGCCCAGTTTGGACCAATTAATGGTGGAGGGAGCCTCTAAACAGCCAAGTTTTGGGAAATTCATGGTGGAGGGAGCCTCTAACCAGCCCAGTTTGGACCAATTAATGGTGGAGGGAGCCTCTAACCACCCCAGTTTGGGCAAATTCATGGTGGAGGGAGCCTCTAACCAGCCCAGTTTGGACCAATTAATGGTGGAGGGAGCCTCTAAACAGCCAAGTTTTGGGAAATTCATGGTGGAGGGAGCCTCTAACCAGCCCAGTTTGGACCAATTCATGGTGGAGGGAGCCTCTAAACAGCCCAGTTTGGGCAAATTCATGGTGGAGGGAGCCTCTAAACAGCCAAGTTTTGGGAAATTCATGGTGGAGGGAGCCTCTAACCAGCCCAGTTTGGACCAATTCATGGTGGAGGGAGCCTCTAAAAACCCCAGTTTGGACCAATTCATGGTGGAGGGAGCCTCTAAACAGCCCAGTTTGGGCAAATTCATGGTGGAGGGAGCCTCTAACCAGCAGAGTTGGTGGAAATCAGGGTGGAGGGAGCCTCTAACCAGCAGAGTTGGGGGAAATCAGGGTGGAGGGAGCCTAGTATTAGCAGAATTGTGCAACGCTTATGGTGGATGAGTATGAGGATGCGGAGGAATTGGAGAGGTTGAGTACAGACATGGAGTTTCATGTTGGGGTGCTTTACACAGGTGGGCACAAAAATGACGGCTCTACCCAGTGGTGGTTCATTTTTATCAAAGTGAGCCGGTCGGCACTCTCAGCTGACAGACGGGTGCGCTTGTCAGTGATGATGCCACCGGCTGCACTGAACACCCTCTCAGATAGGACGCTGGCGGCAGGACAGGACAGCACCTCCAAGGCATATAGGGCAAGTTCAAGCCACAGGTCCAACTTCGACACCCAATACGTGTAGGGCGCAGAGGGGTCGGAGAGGACAGGGCTGTGGTCGGAAAGGTATTCCCGCAACATGCGCCTATACTTCTCACGCCTGGTGACACTAGGACCCTCCGTGGCGGCACTTTGGCGAGGGGGTGCCATCAAGGTGTCCCAGACCTTAGACAGTGTGCCCCTCGTTTGTGTGGACCGGTGAGAACTTGGTTGCCTACTGGAGGAACTGCCCTCCCTGCCGCCAACGTCACATGCTGGAAACATCTCCATCATATTCTGCACCAATTGCCTGTGGCAAGCATTGATGCGATTGGCCCTCCCCTCTACCGGAATAAAAGACGAGATGTTGTTTTTATACCGGGGGTCAAGGATAGCAAAGATCCAGTACTGGTTGTCCTCCATGATTTTGACAATACGCTTGTCGGTTGTAAAGCACCCCAACATGAACTCAGCCATGTCTGCCACAGTGTTAGTTGGCATGACTCCTCTGGCCCCACCGGAAAGTTCAATCTCCATTTCCTCCTCATCCTCCATGTCTACCCATCCGCGCTGCAACAATGGGACGATTCGAAGTTGCCCGGAAGCCTCCTGTATCACCATCACATCATCGGACAACTCTTCTTCCTCCTCCTCCTCCTCCTCCTCCTCCATTAAACGCAGTGAAGCGGACAGATGTGTGGACCTACTCTCCAGCTGTGACGGATCGGATGCTATCCCTAACTCCTCTGTGTGATCTGAGTTATCCCTGATGTCAATCAGGGATTCTCTCAGAACACACAAGAGCGGGATTGTAAGGCTCACCATCGCATCCTCAGAGCTCACCCTCCTTGTGGACTCCTCAAAGACCCGTAGGATGTCACAAAGGTCTCTCATCCATGGCCACTCATGGATGTGAAACTGAGGCAGCTGACTTTGTGGCACCCTAGGGTTTTGTAGCTGGTATTCCATCAAAGGTCTCTGCTGCTCAACCACTCTATTCAACATCTGAAACGTTGAGTTCCAGCGTGTGGGGACGTCGCACAAAAGCCGGTGTTGTGGCACATGCAGGCGTTGCTGGAGAGATTTTAAGCTAGCAGCGGCTACTGTCGACTTGCGAAAGTGGGCGCACATGCGCCGCACTTTCACCAGTAGCTCTGGAACATTGGGGTAGCTCTTTAGGAAACGTTGCACCACTAGGTTGAAGACGTGGGCCAGGCATGGAACATGTTGGAGTCCGGCAAGCTCCAGAGCTGCTACCAGGTTCCGGCCGTTATCACAAACGACCATGCCTGGGCCCAGGTGCAGCGGCTCAAACCATATTGCCGTCTCATCGAGGAGGGCATCCCTCACCTCGGAGGCAGTGTGCTGTCTGTCCCCCAAGCTGATCAGCTTCAGCACAGCCTGCTGACGTCTACCAACGCCAGTGCTGCAACGTTTCCAACTCGTAGCTGGGGTCAATCTAACAGCGGAGGAGGAGGCGGTGGCGGAGGAGGAGGCGGTAGCGGAGGAGGAGGCGGTAGAGGAGGAGGAGGAGGGGGGTGTTCTTCTCGTGTCCCTGCCAGGAATGTTAGGCGGGGAGACGAGGTACACCGGGCCAGTTTGGGAAGCAGTCCCAGCCTCAACTACATTCACCCAGTGTGCCGTCAGTGAAATGTAGCGTCCCTGTCCGCATGCACTTGTCCACGCGTCGGTGGTCAAGTGGACCTTTGTGCAAAGCGCGGAACTAAGGGCCCGCCTGATGTTGAGTGACACGTGCTGGTGCAAGGCGGGGACGGCACACCGGGAGAAGTAGTGACGGCTAGGGACGGCATAGCGAGGTGCCGCAGTTGCCATCAGGTCCAGGAAGGCGGGAGTTTCAACAAGCCGGAACGCCAACATCTCCTGGGCCAGCAGTTTAGCGATGTTGGCGTTCAAGGCTTGCGCGTGTGGGTGGTTAGCAGTGTATTTCTGCCGCCGCTCCAATGTCTGAGAGATGGTGGGTTGTTGTAAAGAAACGCCTGATGGTGCCTTTGATGGTGCAGGAGAAGGAGATAAGACAGGACCAGGGGAGGATGAGGTAGAAGTCAACAAAGTGGCGGAGGCAGATGAAGTGGTGTCCTGGCTCGTCCTCTGGAGTGCATCGCCAGCACAGTCAGCAGTGGCAGTGGCAGAGGCAGAGGCAGAGGCAGTGGCAGTGGCGTGAACGGCAGGCGGCCTTTGTCCTGCTGTTGCTGCCTGCCACTGATTCCAGTGCTTGGATTCCAAATGACGGCGCATTGAAGTGGTGGACAGGTTGCTCTTCTCAGAGCCCCTAATCAATTTCGAGAGGCAAATTGTGCAGACAACACTATATCTGTCCTCGGCGCATTCCTTGAAAAAACTCCACACCTTCGAGAAACGTGCCCTCGAGGTGGGAGTTTTTCGGGGCTGGGTACGAACTGGAACATCTTGGGAGATTCCGGGTGTGGCCTGGCTTCGCCTAAGCTGCTGACCTCTGCCTCTGCCTCTAGCTACCCTTTTTGGTGCTGCACCTGCCTCAACATCCACACTACTTTCCCCGCTTGACATCCCCCCTGTCCAGGTCGGGTCAGTGTCCTCATCATCCACCACTTCCTCTTCCAACTCCTGTCTCATCTCCTCCTCCCGCACAATGCGCCGGTCAACTGGATGCCCTGACGGCAACTGCGTCACATCATCGTCGATGAGGGTGGGTTGCTGGTCATCCACCACCAAATCGAACGGAGATGGAGGAGACTCTAGTGTTTGAGCATCTGGATACAGATGCTCCTCTGTTAGGTTCGTGGAATCGTGACGTGGAGAGGCAGGTTGAGGGACAATGAAAGGAGCGGAGAACAGCTCTGGGGAGCAGGGACAGTTTGGGTTATTGTTCTGTAAAGCTTCGGAATTTTGGGAGGAAGGAAGACAAGACTGTTGGGTAATAGGAGGAGAGGAGGCAGAGTCTGACTGGCTGCTGGACAATGTGCTGTAAGCGTTCTCTGACAGCCATTGCAAGACCTGTTCCTGGTTCTCGGGCCTACTAAGGTTTGTACCCTGCAGTTTAGTTAATGTGGCAAGCAACCCTGGCACTGTGGAGTGGCGCAATGCTTGCTGCCCCACAGGAGTAGGCACGGGACGCCCTGTGGCTTCACTGCTACCTTGCTCCCCAGAACCATTCCCCCGACCTCGCCCACGGCCTCGTCCACGTCCCTTTCCGGGAGCCTTGCGCATTTTGAATTCCTAGTTAGAAATTGGCACTGTATACCAGTAGTAAAAATTGTGGGTGCACGTAACCCCAATATATTCTTTGAATTACCAGTCAGAAACTGGCACTATATGGCAGTAGCAAGAAATGAGGGTATTTGTATTCCCAATATACTCTTTGAATTCCCAGTCAGACAATGGCACTGTATACCAGTAGTAAAAATTGTGGGTGCACGTAACCCCAATATATTCTTTGAATTACCAGTCAGACACTGGCACTATATGGCAGTAGCAAGAAATGAGGGTATTTATAACCCCAATATATTCTTTGAATTCCCAGTCAGACAATGGCACTGTATACCAGTAGTAAAAATTGTGGGTGCACGTAACCCCAATATATTCTTTGAATTCCCAGTCAGAAACTGGCACTATATGGCAGTAGCAAGAAATGAGGGTATTTGTATTCCCAATATACTCTTTGAATTCCCAGTCAGACAATGGCACTGTATACCAGTAGTAAAAATTGTGGGTGCACGTAACCCCAATATATTCTTTGAATTCCCAGTCAGAAACTGGCACTATATGGCAGTAGCAAGAAATGAGGGTATTTGTATTCCCAATATACTCTTTGAATTCCCAGTCAGACAATGGCACTGTATACCAGTAGTAAAAATTGTGGGTGCACGTAACCCCAATATATTCTTTGAATTACCAGTCAGAAACTGGCACTATATGGCAGTAGCAAGAAATGAGGGTATTTATAACCCCAATATATTCTTTGAATTCCCAGTCAGACAATGGCACTGTATACCAGTAGTAAAAATTGTGGGTGCACGTAACCCCAATATATTCTTTGAATTCCCAGTCAGAAACTGGCACTATATGGCAGTAGCAAGAAATGAGGGTATTTGTATTCCCAATATACTCTTTGAATTCCCAGTCAGACAATGGCACTGTATACCTGTAGTAAAAATTGTGGGTGCACGTAACCCCAATATATTCTTTGAATTCCCAGTCAGAAACTGGCACTATATGGCAGTAGCAAGAAATGAGGGTATTTGTATTCCCAATATACTCTTTGAATTCCCAGTCAGACAATGGCACTGTATACCAGTAGTAAAAATTGTGGGTGCACGTAACCCCAATATATTCTTTGAATTCCCAGTCAGAAACTGGCACTATATGGCAGTAGCAAGAAATGAGGGTATTTATAACCCCAATATATTCTTTGAATTCCCAGTCAGACAATGGCACTGTATACCAGTAGTAAAAATTGTGGGTGCACGTAACCCCAATATATTCTTTGAATTCCCAGTCAGAAACTGGCACTATATGGCAGTAGCAAGAAATGAGGGTATTTGTATTCCCAATATACTCTTTGAATTCCCAGTCAGACAATGGCACTGTATACCAGTAGTAAAAATTGTGGGTGCACGTAACCCCAATATATTCTTTGAATTACCAGTCAGAAACTGGCACTATATGGCAGTAGCAAGAAATGAGGGTATTTATAACCCCAATATATTCTTTGAATTCCCAGTCAGACAATGGCACTGTATACCAGTAGTAAAAATTGTGGGTGCACGTAACCCCAATATATTCTTTGAATTCCCAGTCAGAAACTGGCACTATATGGCAGTAGCAAGAAATGAGGGTATTTGTATTCCCAATATACTCTTTGAATTCCCAGTCAGACAATGGCACTGTATACCAGTAGTAAAAATTGTGGGTGCACGTAACCCCAATATATTCTTTGAATTACCAGTCAGAAACTGGCACTATATGGCAGTAGCAAGAAATGAGGGTATTTATAACCCCAATATATTCTTTGAATTCCCAGTCAGACAATGGCACTGTATACCAGTAGTAAAAATTGTGGGTGCACGTAACCCCAATATATTCTTTGAATTCCCAGTCAGAAACTGGCACTATATGGCAGTAGCAAGAAATGAGGGTATTTGTATTCCCAATATACTCTTTGAATTCCCAGTCAGACAATGGCACTGTATACCAGTAGTAAAAATTGTGGGTGCACGTAACCCCAATATATTCTTTGAATTCCCAGTCAGAAACTGGCACTATATGGCAGTAGCAAGAAATGAGGGTATTTGTATTCCCAATATACTCTTTGAATTCCCAGTCAGACAATGGCACTGTATACCAGTAGTAAAAATTGTGGGTGCACGTAACCCCAATATATTCTTTGAATTACCAGTCAGAAACTGGCACTATATGGCAGTAGCAAGAAATGAGGGTATTTATAACCCCAATATATTCTTTGAATTCCCAGTCAGACAATGGCACTGTATACCAGTAGTAAAAATTGTGGGTGCACGTAACCCCAATATATTCTTTGAATTCCCAGTCAGAAACTGGCACTATATGGCAGTAGCAAGAAATGAGGGTATTTATAACCCCAATATATTCTTTGAATTCCCAGTCAGACAATGGCACTGTATACCAGTAGTAAAAATTGTGGGTGCACGTAACCCCAATATATTCTTTGAATTCCCAGTCAGAAACTGGCACTATATGGCAGTAGCAAGAAATGAGGGTATTTGTATTCCCAATATACTCTTTGAATTCCCAGTCAGACAATGGCACTGTATACCAGTAGTAAAAATTGTGGGTGCACGTAACCCCAATATATTCTTTGAATTACCAGTCAGAAACTGGCACTATATGGCAGTAGCAAGAAATGAGGGTATTTATAACCCCAATATATTCTTTGAATTCCCAGTCAGACAATGGCACTGTATACCAGTAGTAAAAATTGTGGGTGCACGTAACCCCAATATATTCTTTGAATTCCCAGTCAGAAACTGGCACTATATGGCAGTAGCAAGAAATGAGGGTATTTGTATTCCCAATATACTCTTTGAATTCCCAGTCAGACAATGGCACTGTATACCAGTAGTAAAAATTGTGGGTGCACGTAACCCCAATATATTCTTTGAATTCCCAGTCAGAAACTGGCACTATATGGCAGTAGCAAGAAATGAGGGTATTTATAACCCCAATATATTCTTTGAATTCCCAGTCAGACAATGGCACTGTATACCAGTAGTAAAAATTGTGGGTGCACGTAACCCCAATATATTCTTTGAATTCCCAGTCAGAAACTGGCACTATATGGCAGTAGCAAGAAATGAGGGTATTTGTATTCCCAATATACTCTTTGAATTCCCAGTCAGACAATGGCACTGTATACCAGTAGTAAAAATTGTGGGTGCACGTAACCCCAATATATTCTTTGAATTACCAGTCAGAAACTGGCACTATATGGCAGTAGCAAGAAATGAGGGTATTTATAACCCCAATATATTCTTTGAATTCCCAGTCAGACAATGGCACTGTATACCAGTAGTAAAAATTGTGGGTGCACGTAACCCCAATATATTCTTTGAATTCCCAGTCAGAAACTGGCACTATATGGCAGTAGCAAGAAATGAGGGTATTTGTATTCCCAATATACTCTTTGAATTCCCAGTCAGACAATGGCACTGTATACCAGTAGTAAAAATTGTGGGTGCACGTAACCCCAATATATTCTTTGAATTCCCAGTCAGACACTGGCACTATATGGCAGTAGCAAGAAATGAGGGTATTTGTATTCCCAATATATTCTTTGAATTCCCAGTCAGACAATGGCACTGTATACCAGTAGTAAAAATTGTGGGTGCACGTAACCCCAATATATTCTTTGAATTACCAGTCAGAAACTGGCACTATATGGCAGTAGCAAGAAATGAGGGTATTTGTATTCCCAATATATTCTTTGAATTCCCAGTCAGACAATGGCACTGTATACCAGTAGTAAAAATTGTGGGTGTATATAGCCCCAATTCTATTGCTAGGGGACTTGCAGGGTATTTCTGGGGTGAAGGTGGGGGGGCACACCGTTGGAACGGGTATCGGGGTATATATCGGGTATACGGGAATACACTGACAGTGTATTCCATTCAGGATCCTGGGAAAGCTGGGTTGCGGCGATTGAGCCCGTCAGTGCCACGTTACACTGACAAGCTTCTCCCTGGAATTTAGCTCTTACAAGAGCTGTTGGTTGTCTTCTCCTTCCTATCCTAGCCTGTCCCTGCCTACCCAGAATCTAAGCCCTAGCTAGCTGGACGGAAACCTCCGTCCTCGGTGAATTGCAAGCTCAGAATGACGCGAAGCTGGGCGTCGCTGTTCTTTTAAATTAGAGGTCACATGTTTTCGGCAGCCAATGGGTTTTGCCTACTTTTTTCAACGTCACCGGTGTCGTAGTTCCTGTCCCACCTACCCAGCGCTGTTATTGGAGCAAAAAAGGCGCCAGGGAAGGTGGGAGGGGAATCGAGTAATGGCGCACTTTACCACGCGGTGTTCGATTCGATTCGAACATGCCGAACAGCCTAATATCCGATCGAACATGAGTTCGATAGAACACTGTTCGCTCATCTCTAATCAAGACTAAGGTGTGCTATTTTTCCCCCAAAATGACATTCATGTCAATGCGCAACATCTGGAATTTCAGTTTCTCCGCATTATGGAATCCTGGACAACCATCACAAAGCGTTCCCGTTTTCCTGACCACACAATCCTTCCTTGGCCCTACATTTTTGACTCATCTCTACTCTCTTCTTTTGGCAATGCACACACATCCTGGGATCCTTAGATAAGTAGTGCCTCTTAGCTTCTACACTTGGTAGCTGCTGTACAAACTATAATACTTTCTTAGTGGCAAAGCCCGTTAGAGAATCTACAAGAAGTGGTATTTTACATGCCATGTTTAGTCCATATGAAAAACGTGCTGCAGGAAAATTGGTGGCCATGCATTTTAAATAAAATGATCAAAACTCACCTCATTAATACCTTGTCACTTCTGTCCTGGTGCTGTCTGGTTCTCTATGGTCTTCCATTCCTACTCCCGTCACACCAGGAAATGACCGGGAATGCCAACTCAGTCAATCCACAACCTTCAGTGTTAAAGAAGGCTTTAAGGGTCCATTCACACGGAGGAAAATGGTGAGGAATTTGGTGTGGAATTTCAGCGCTGAAAAAAAGGCCTCCCATTGACTTCAATGGGTTCCTTTTTCTGAAGGAACCCATTGAAGTCAATGGGAGGCTTTTTTTTCAGCGCTGAAATTCCACACCAAATTCCTCACCATTGTCCTTCTTGTGAATGGACCCTAAGACCACCCACTGCATCATTCTACTGATTCCGATGAAATTTTTTCTCTATGCCCCATTATTCCTAAGCAACATGCCAATAAGGCTCTCTGTCAGGCGGATGATCTTAGGATGTTTTCTCTGACCCAAATGACAGTAGAAAGCCAAAGTAGCCTATTGTGTGCTCAAACTAACAGCACTGGGGACTCAGGAAGGATAGGGAGAGAAAACAATTCAGATGTATCTGAATCAGTGGAATGGCACCTATTCAAGGAATTGGTATAGTTGGTAGAGGTGTGAAAGGTCCTCTAAGGCAAACAAGAAATGGCGACCAGCGAGACAGAGGCAGCATAGCAATGAGAGTGGTGGAGGATCCGTGATTATAGATTTTTTTGTTGCTGTTTTTATTTTACCTATTTTAAACCCACTGCTACAAATATGGTAAAATTGTATGGAAAATTCTTAATAATTTTTTTGCATGTTTTGCAATGAGAAGATTCAGATCTGCATGATATTTATAGAAAATTTGGACAACAGGATTCTACATTTACTTGTAAACCTAGCCAGTTTTCTTGTTACTTTTAAAGAGACAAGAGAATACCAAAATTAGCTAAAGTGAAGTTACAAATAGGACTTGCCCCAAAATGTGAAAACTAAAGTTTTCTAGTATAAATCCAATTTTGATATCCCCCATTATAGTCTTCAGTATGTGTAAAGCCAATCCTGTCATCTGCAAAGTTTTCTCTCCTTATTGAACCCCATTAGTAATGTCTCACACAGTCTATGAAAGGTAAGTTGACACATAAAACCTTTCTTCAGACTGGTTTGATGTACTTTATAAATGATGTAATTCTTTGTTATGATGAACCAAAATAGAATTTTATGTAATAAACAGGTGTGAATAGTGGACAAATAGATACAGTGAATTGCAGGACATGGCCAACTGTTTCCATTTGGCAGTAACTGAGTGATTCAATAAAGGGCCAGTATGACTTACATAGGAGTTTTCAGCAGGAAAGTATATTAGATTACCCCATACAAGGAATTCCCTAAAGCAATAGACTTATCAGTCGTCTTACAAGCCGAGAATACTCCATATCAGGTTTGGATGAATTCCAGCACAGGAGATATCTCTCACTATCAGCCGTACATTGTGCATATTGAATTGAAGGAATGTGTTCTGTACATGTTCCCCATCAATCTTTGCTTTGTGTTTGTATAGCTTGGTAATAACTGTCTGTATAAAATGTTATACATCAATCCTGAACTTATTATAAGCTTTGGAAGGGCATAATACGATGGTTTCACATATAGGAAACACCAGTCATATAAGCCTAGCTGTCCCGAAGAAAGCGTCTACTGTCGCTATATGATAAATAATCGAGTCTCTCTGCCAAACTACAAAGGTAGCAAAAACTTATTTCAGAATCTGTTACAAGATCCTAGAATGACATTAGCACATATACCAACAAAAAGCATAATTCAGGAAGATAAATCAATATTTTCTACACAAAGCCCTTGCCTGCCTTCTGGTCTTAAGCAGGTGAGCGGCAGAAAAAGTAAGGATAAACCAGTTAATGAAAAGGTATATCATTTTATTATAAAAACCTAGGAGCAAACTCGGCAAAATAAATGTCTTGTGGGTGAATTACTAATGTGCTTACACTTAGAACTTAGGTCTGGTTCACATTTGCGTTCGGTATTCCATTCGGGAAGTCCGCATTGGAACCCCTGAACGGAATAACGAACGCATTGACAAATGGTGAGCATAGACTATAATGGGGTCTGTGTATTTTCTGCATAAGTCATGCAGAGAGAAAAGTACTTCATGAACTACTTTCCACATGACTTGTGCCAATACTGCATGGAAAAAACACAGAAGTTTAAGTTTAACTGCAAATCTTCTAAGACATGGCCGTCCACCTAAACTCACAGATCGAGCAAGGAGTGCACTGGTCAGAGAAGCAGCCAAGATGCCCATGGTCACTGTGAAGAGACTGCAGAAATCCACAGCTCAGGTGGGAGAATCTGTCCACAGGACAACTATAAGTCATGCATGCCACAAATCTGGCCTTCGTGGAAGAGTGGCAAGAAGAAAACCATTGTTGAAAGAAAGACACAAGAAGTG
The DNA here is from genome assembly GCF_031893055.1 of Leptodactylus fuscus. Classification (NCBI taxonomy): domain Eukaryota; kingdom Metazoa; phylum Chordata; class Amphibia; order Anura; family Leptodactylidae; genus Leptodactylus; species Leptodactylus fuscus. The sequence continues at coordinate 63,948,307 of NC_134266.1, forward strand.
CTGTTGGCCACAAGCCATGTAAGGGACACGGCAAATATATGGTAGAAGGTGCTCTGGTCAGATGAGACCAATACCTAAATGCAGAGGTCTATGTGTGGCAGAAAAGTAACACTGCTCATCACCCTGAACACACTATCCCCACTGTGAAACATGGTGGTGAGAGCATCAGGCTGTGGGGAAGCTTTTCTTCAGCAGGGACAGGGAAGATGTCAGAGTTGATGGGAAGATGGATGGAGCTAAATAAAGGGCAATCCTGGAAGAAAACCTGTTTGAGGCTGAAAAAAACTTGAGACTGGGAAGGAGATTCACCTTCCAGCTAGACAATGACCCTAAACATACAGCCAGAGCTACTGTGGAATGGAATAGATCAAAGAATATTCATGTGTTAGAATGGCCCAGCCAAAGTCCAGGCCAAATCCTATTGAGCATCTGCCATTCACAGATGCTCTCCATCCAATCTGGATGAGGTTGAACTATTTTTCAAAGAAGAATGGGCAAAAAGTTGGTAGAGACATACCGCAAAAGAGTTGCAGTTATCATTGTAGCAAACGGTGGCTCTACAAAGTATTGATAAAGGGAGATGAATACTTTTGCACATCACACTTCAGATTTTTATTTGATTAAAATGTTAAAAACCCTGTATCATTTTCTTCCACTTCACAATTATATGCTACTTTGTGTTGGTCTATCACTTAACATCTCAATAAAATACATTTAAGTTTGTGGTTGTAGGGTGACAAAATGTGAAAAAGTTCTAGGCCATTCATTCATTGTTACAAAGATTATTGCTCCTATAAAAGCTACAATGAAACCTATCTGAGATAACTACACACAATTTCATTGAAAAGTAGTTTCTTCCCAACCAAGATGGCCATAATATATAGTTGAACTGAAAGTCGATTACAGGAAATATGGTCTTGATAAAGAGGCGATCTTCTCAAGGAGGCAGTGTTTTTGAGAAGTTTCAGTGTCTGAGACTTCTAAAGTTATCTGGAATATTTTATACTTCTTGGTTTGCAGAAGTTTGAAGTGATTTATATTCTCGCATTCTTGAATACTCATCTTCCCGGCTCTTCCCTGTACTCTATCAGTGTAATAATCTGGTTTGCATATCCCCTTGATATTTCATGGCATAGAGAAAGTTATAACAATAATATCCCTTTTAGTACAGAAACAGAACGATAGCTGTATAGAAAAATCTGAGCGAGATAGCTCGAATCCCAAAGGCGCTCACAAGCACCAATCTATTGCATAATTGAAAATCTTCCTTTATGCCCTGAGAGTGAAAGGCTTCATTACATTTTCATGTAGGCCAAAGACCTCATCTTCCAAAAGCATAACACTTAGTCCATCCTTTGTGCCTGTATTTGAACAAAAGTTCAATTTGTTACCAATGATTCATGCCGACACAAAAGTTTTTCCTTTTCCTTTGTCTAGAAGTTCTATCTACATTATGTTTTTGTTATTGACATGGTTGTCTTTGTAAAACAACGGGAGGCCAACATACTGTGTGTACGCACTGGCTAAGGCTATTAAGGATAAAATATTCGATAGCCAAGGCCAAGGAAAGTATATTGCAGTAGTTACTCACTGTACGTGTGGAAGAAATATTGGCGGTATTTTATGTGTTTAGGTAGACTGACAATATAGCTTAAAGTAGTAGACATGGTATTTAAGTAGGGGGTGTTGACAATACAGTTATGAACGTCCATTACTTTTCTTGCCCACTATTTTTGGACATAAAAAAGTATGTTTAGTATGCCACAGAATAGGGTATAAGTGTCACATCACTATCGGTCAGGGGCATAGCAATCACTACTGGGTCCTGGACTCCGAAGGGACCCTAAAGGTCTCTCTGACACATCAAATATACCTCTTCTCTAAGTGGCACAAGGTAGGTAGGGGTCCCATTACAGATTTTGCACTTGGGCCATAGAGCTTCAAGTCTTATGACTCAAGACTTATGTCTCTGCTGAGTGTCCAACAGTTGACTCCCCCCATCTATCAGGAGAAATGTAAGGGTCCTGAAATTCCCCCTGCATCTTCCCTGCGAATGAAACACTAGTGTTCTTGAATGATTGGCGTTCTATTCACTGCTGTGGGCTGTTGGGACTGTAGAGTTGTGCAGGATTTCAAAAACATGGCGTCTTTCTTTTTTCTCAGGAAGTAACATCATGTCTGTTGGTCACATGGCCATTCTGCAGCTCAGTCCCATTCATTGTAGAGTGATGGTTATGTGGCATTACCATGTGGGCAACAGACATGATGTCACTATTTGAGAAGAAGAAAGTAACCTTGTTTTGAGTCCTGCACTGAGTGCCCTTCTATCCTGTCTAATACTGTAGTGATCATGTGGTTTACAGTATTACAACAGTATGTTCTGTTTTCCTCTGCCAATATTTAATGAAGATAATAAATTACAAATTTCCCATATGGCAAATATTACAAATGTGTAAATATTCTAAAAATTTTCACAACACTATAATTAGAAAAAAGCCACACATTAGTAATGTACCTGTATGCTGCTCACACTTGCCCGTCGGCTGGTGTTCTGACTCTCGCCAGGTGTCTTGGCACTGTAACACAGAGCATCAAAACCCAGTATGCCTCCAACACAGTCTCCGATCAGACATACCTGCAAGACGAGAAATATGTAAGAAGTGAAAAACCTGCATCTTAGTTGTTTGTGATACATAGGAGATGGTGTTCAGCCAATCATTGTCAGAGGTGGGACAACATCATGGCTAGTTATTGGATGAGCAGTTTATTTATACAGCAGAAATGTGTCGCTAAAACAAAAATGCCCGTACACAAATATTTTAAGGCCTATGGGGAAATTATGTTTTTGTAAAGTCAAATTTTTTCAGTTCAGTTAATTTTTTTTAAAATCTGTGTCTGCTACTTTTGACATACCTACTATAAAATCTGACTCGGCTTCTATTAGGCTCAGCCTGCCATACATCAGTTTTTCTGTTGCTAATATCCCAATTATGGCTACGGCACATTGTACCTTTGTTTTGGAGGCTGTAGGTGTGTACAATATGGGACAGCCCTCCCTCTTCCCAATCCATTGTAACTAATACTGGTTTATTCACATGTAATTCTGTCAGGAGTAACTGTACAAAAGCAAAGGAATGGCTGACAAAAGCAAAGTGAACATAATATAAGATACCCAGGAAAAATCAATCAATCTATGAGCACAGTCAGTGAAGCTGCTTGCTGTCTCATCTATAATCACGCAAGCAGCAAGAAGTACATGGAAGACTTTTCTAACATTGTAAGCTTTGAGATCATGCTCAGTTCAGTGTACAGAGAAAGTAGTTTGCAGAGAAGTGTGGAGGCTGTGAAGAAAACAACCCCTCCCCTCTGCATTCACTGTGTGAGGAAACCAGTCCCTCCTACTTCCACTAACTGTGATGGTCTTGCTTTTTAATAGTATCTATGGGTGAGATTTCCCTAGTAACAGGGAGTAAACTTTAGAGAGATGTTTCAGGCAGAAAACCGCAACATTTTGAATTAAAGTGCATTACATTTTGGTCCAGAATCACATGCTTTATCAATTGAGAATAAGTTGTCTGAAAAGTTAGAGACCATTGAAAAGCGATCTTCCTGGCGGTGATCTTCTCTAATGGTCAGTGCGGAAAAACTAAAAATCTACCACAGAAAATGTGGTCTTGGTAAGAGGGTGATTTTCTGAAAGAGATTGTCTTTTGGAGGGTTTCACTGTACTCATTTCACATGTCTTTCCATGACGATACCTAAAAGGCGCAGCTAAGTAATCAACATGGAAAAGGAATGCAAGAAAGTCTGTTACGATATTAGTAAAGTTTTACAAGACTGTAATACATTGAGAAATAATGCTTACTGTCCCTTCAAGCATTGGAAAGTTTAAAGAAATGTATGATCCATTTCCCGAGCAGAGAATGCGACTTTTCCATGTGTGTATAATACCCTCTTCTAATTGGTGTAATATTTCTTTTCCTAATCTTGCTATTCAGCGCTCTCGGCAGGCGCACTTTGCTAGTGCTTATTAAAGTGGCTGTAAGCCAGAGCGGTTTCACAAATTCGGATATCCTCCTAAATAAATCACATTATTGTTATTAAACGAACAGATTACAGTGTAGGCGATGTGGGTGTTCTTTGCTATTATAGCACAATTTTTTGAGGGGCTGTTTTTTATTTTGCAGGAGGGTGAAATAAGCCATATTTTCCCACATTATCCATTTACGCTCTATATACCCTTGTTAAGATGTCTCAATATTATAAAGACAAAGTTGTTGTTCTTGTAATAACTTCTCATGGATGCCACTCCAATGCTGTCCTCTTAACAAAAAGGATCACTGGAAGAAGCAGATCCATTATGACACTAGCAAGAACTTCACTACCAAGGAAGAATTTAGCGTATTACTAGACAAGGTCCTCTGAATTCCACCTACAGGCATATCACTTAAAGGGGTATTTCCATCTTGTAATTTTATGGAATATTACTAGCTGTGGCATATGATCAAAGATGCCTCTTGCCTCAGGCATCACTTTCTCAGGACTGTAGGAGGCAACAGTTGAGCCTACTGCCCTGCATACATCTGTGTATGTTGTGGAAATTGTATGTAAGCGAGAGCTATAGCAATCCCCACATATACAGAAGTGTGCAAGGGTCTTTTTCTAAGTAGATCCTAGAATGGAGTGGGTAAAATCAGGGGGTGCCTGGTATGCCGTGGATCCAGTAGGTGGCACTGCCTCCTGTGACTGTTAGAATGAAGCACCACCTACTGTCGGGCTTCTAAATATATAGGATGTAAGCAATTACCATTCTGAAAACTATTAGTGAAATGTGAAGTGCCCCATAGCCAATCCACCATACGTGAGGCTAGGAAGTAAAGTTTTAGATTAGCAAGAGTAACCCCTTCCCTCTGCCTTTTATTGTCGTAACTTACAATTATTTATTTAATTGTAATTTTTTTCGACCTGTTTATGATAGCGGCAGAATGTTTCCCCTTTAAACCACAAATAAAGTTTTGTAGCCACAGCATCCGCTCTGGAAATAGATGTATTTTGGAGCTTGTCTCAGTGCACATTGGTGATTTGTCGGAAGTTAGCAATAATGATGTGTTACCAGTGTCTGGCTGTAAATGGAATGGAACAGCTGGATTTCTGTAGAGTACAGACTCACTGCTGGCCTTCTCAACCTTTTCACACTGTCTTCAATGGAAACAGGATGAATTGTGTTGTTTATCTAGAGCTTTTGCTTGTGCCGTGCAAAATTAGAAGCACAGAGTCAGTACAAAGTAACAAATGCTGCGTGAAAGCAATTCAGGAGGAATATATTGGCTAACTAGATGATACAATAGCTCTTACCTCGAACGTCCTTGTTTTATATATCTAGTAACACACAGATTAATGCAGTGCAGTATTGTATTCAGTGTCATGAAAGTCATCTTAAATCTGTTCTCCCTGTATGTATATTGTATAGCAAATTGCATATTTATCATTGCTGCTTAGCTATATCTTGCCAAGGACATAGTTATGTGAGCAGCAAAACCCTAGCTCCTAGATCCAACTGCCTAGAGAGCACATTCACTAGTAAAGGCAAGCTATATGGATGTATTATATAAAATATGTGACATACTGTGGAAAAGAAATATAGGCGTTCATTAAAAAATATTCAGCATTCTTTTTGAGTCATTTCATTGGAGTATATTGTAAGAAGCTACAGTAAGCATTGCACATAGGACTATTTTCTAACAGCTTTCATGTGTACTATACTCCACTGCTACCATCACATGCCCATGGGCTACCAACTGGACATGTAGTAGGAAGGTTTCTGCTTGGTTATTGAGCCTTGAAAAAACAGAAGGGACATGATCTTGATATGGGAGACACATATACATGAGGGACTGTACATGAGGACAAGACAAGGGCTAGTATGTATATAAATATAATGTACACATCTAGATTTTTCTGCATTGCACCATTATATAGATGCTGTACTTTGTTTGCTATATTAATTTCTTTATTGTCTCTGATGGGTGACATAGCATGACATGGGTGACACTAAAATCTCATTTACACAGAAGCAGCTTGCTTACTACTGGGAATATCATTGATCCCTAGGCTAGAGAAATGGAGATGGCTATGGTACATTGCAATCTAATTTTGGAATTGCATACATGTCCTTGGGGATACAATGTGCATCCTCAGTGATATCAAACTACAGTCATCATGCAAAGTAGAAGAGTGTGAAAGAGTGGCACAACATACTACAAGGAATACTAACTACCACCATGATATAAATAGGATTCATAGCACTGACAGAATCATGACAAGGGATTACCCCATAGACATGGACATCACTTACATTTTCTAGCTATTTACCTGAAAGTGTATCTGTCAAGCTCCCTTTTTTTAATGTAGATTGTGAGCACCATTTATGACCTACAATCTACATTCTTCCATATCAGTATGTCTTCAGAGCATGGGAGGAAATCTATGCAAACACGGGGAGAACATACAAACTCCTTGCAGATGTTGCCCTTGGCAGGATTCAAACCTAGTACTCCAGCGCTGCAAGGCTACAGTGCTAACCACTCAGCCACCATGTTGTTCCCCCTATCATGCCCTTTTCTGTGTATAGATGAGGAGTAACACCTTTCTGTCCATTATATGACTTATAGCCTGTAGAGGGGAAAACTATAAAAGTTATGTGTAGTTTTCATTTCTCTTTGAACTGGTGGGTAGAGACTAGCTGCCATACACTGCACACAGTAAGTAGAGGAGAATCTGCTCTAAAGTTGTCTCTCTCAAAAACAGCTACAGGAACATGCGGCACATACATCAGAAGCACTGACCTGTACTGAAGTGAGTAAAGTGCTTCAGTGGTGATAGTAACTTCATAAGTATCTCTAACATTAATCCAAGACTGTTCATTCTGTTACTGCCTGCACTTCCTGTTCATCCCTCCCCCTTCCCTCTCTGTAGACATGACTCATCTGGGAGCGATGATTTTCAAAGTGAAAGGAAGTTTAACAAAGGGGTGAGAGCTAGGAAACCGCCTAATAAGAACAGAAAAGGCATTTCTTTCTGATAAGATATGTTACAGATTTTATTATAATTGCCTATACTATTCATTTATACAAAGTTTGTTGAAATGACTGTGCCCATTTTACCCATTCCCACCCCATGATGTACTATTATGTTAGAAGTTGGTGCTGTTGTTGCAAACCAATAATTAGAGATGAGCGAACAGTAAAATGTTCGATATTCGATATTCATTTCGAGTAGCCGCTCAATATTCGACTACTCGAATCGAATATTGAACCCTATTATACCCTATGGGGGGAAAATGCTTGTTTCAGGGGTAGGCAACATTCGATCAAATTACACTTACCAAGTCCACAAGTGAGGGTCGGGCTGGATCCACCGAGAAGTCTTCTCCGTGCAGCGTCCCCGCGGCATCTTCCGGCTCTGAATTCACTCTGCCAGGCATGGGGCCTGGGCAGAGCCAACTGCCCATGCCCGCACTACAAGAAAATGGCCGCTTACAGTCAAAGCGGCCATTTTCTTGTAGCGCGGGCATGCGCAGTCGGCTCTGCCCAGGACCGATGCCTGGCAGAGTGAATTCAGAGCCGGAAGACGACGCGGGGAAGCTGCACAGAGAAGACTTCTAAAGGTAGGAGAAGGACCAGCGTTGATTGGCCGACTGTATAGCATTCGGCCAATCAATGCTGGTTCTGCATTGAACTTTTCCATTCGAATTGCGAGTGGTACTCGATCGAGTACGAGTATTTCAAATACCGTAGTATTCGATCGAATACCTACTCGATCGAATACTACTCGCTCATCTCTAGTAATAATACATCATGAAGGTGGTGCTGGCTCTGGAGCAGATCAAGTGCCATTGGGAGAGGATTTCAGCTTTAACACATAGCTAACACCGTGCTCCAACAACTACAAGTGGTGAAAACTCCAACAAAATTGCTGTTTTTGGTCACATTGCCTTAAAAATAAATTAGAAAAAAATATTCAAAATGTCACACATAACCCAAAGTGGTACCAATAAAGATGACAGCTGATCCTGCAAATAATCTCTAACAGTCTTGATGATGGCGAAAAAAAGTTATGGCTCTCAGAATAAGAACAATGTAGCAAAATATTTTTGGAAAATAATAGATTTTTATTGTGAAAAATTAGTAGAACACAAGAAAACCCATATAAATTATTTGGTATCTTCGTGATTGCAGCGACAAGTAGGATAAAAGTAACATAGAACTTATGATGGTCAGTGCACCACAAACAATTTAGGACTTTATTGCGAACCCTATAAAATGTATTAATAAAACTTATTCAATAATGTTTTCCAAAATGGTACAATATGAAAGTTCAGTCCTCATATAAATATTTTGACACTAAATCTTTTTTAAAAAATTATAGCTTTTATAATACAAAAATGAAAAAAGTATCAAACTAGGCGGCATCCTTAAGGGGTTAAAAGTGATCAAAAAGTTTTTTGCCCTTGTGTGTGGTGGCACATAGCTCATAGAGGGTATTCAATAAGACCTGTATTCTATATACCAATCTGAAGTGAGATGTGCACACATCTTAATAAATGCAAGCAAACCTATGAGGTGGCAATGATTGGCAACGTAATTTATGCTTATTTTGTGAAAATGAGGTTTGCTTCAAAATTTGTGATTTATATGCTGAAAAATAATCAGCAGCACCCCTACTTTTGCTTGACTCTACTCATTTGCCAAGCCCAGTAGAATAAGTACTTTATCAAAGCAGGTGCACCAGTTTATAGGTCTATCTGTATTATCGACTCAGCAACTTCCATTGTACATGGATGTGTACTAAGGCAATATGGCACAGGAAGTAAGATCAGATCATATACAGGAAGTGTCAGTTGTGATACAGCAGAGAGACACAGATAACAGCCATGATAAGTAAACATACTGGTCACAGTTTTACCAAAAATACTTTGGTCTGGTGCATCACCTTACCACTTAAGAGGGGACTTTTCACCACTTCCATCAATTCTAGGTCTTCTATGTTAATAGGTGCAGCTCTACTAATTCCAGTAAACTAACTGCATTGATTGTTCTGGAACCATGGAAGTGGTGAAAGGCCCTCCTTTTATTACTCTTATTTTGTACCATGGAGTATGAAGAATATACAGGAGATATAGTAATCCATTGTCAGACCGTCACTTTATGGTGTATTTTGTAACAGTAACAAAGTTGTTCACATTCCTTTGAATAATGGCCGTGAAAGTCGATGACAGTGATGTTTATTCTATTTCCCTCACAGACAGATGGTAAACCTAATTAGAGATGAGCAGCTTGGATCGGTGTTATCAGAGCTGGGATTTATCCAATGATATGAGCAGACTGGACTGGATTTGTAAGGATGAATTGACCTCAGCAGAAAACATTTACTCAAAATACAGTCACAAGAAAAACACTACACAGTCTTTGATTTCTAAGGTTTTATGTATCATGCAGAGAAAAAAAGTGTTCACTCCAGCATGTCCAAAATCGAATAAAATTTAACTTTTACTTTTTTTTTTTTATGTATCATGGCAAAGAAAAACATTTGGTCCTTAGAAGGTCTTTAACCCATCCATGCCACAGTAATTTTTTTTAATTTTTTTATTTTTTACTCCCCACCTTCCTATAACCATAACTTTTTTATTTCTCTGTTCATAAAGCCACACAAGGCTTAATGTTTACTGGCCGAATTGCACTTTCTAATGGTACAATTTATTCTGTACAAATATATTGGGAAGCTGAGAAGAACGGGGTGGAATTGGAGAAAAGACTGCATTTGCACTTGCACCCAAAATCATAACTGGAAGCCTGAATACTTACGGCAAATACCAAATTTATTTAGATTTTTGCATTTCTTATCCCCTTTAAAAGAATCCAAAACTTTGAAGATAAAAAAGTTGCCATATTCTGACACTTATAACTTTGTTTATATTTCAATGTATGGGGTCGCATAAGACTCCCTATTATGCTGGGCCAGATGTATTTTTAATTATACTGGTTTTGGAAAAATGGAGCCTTGGTCATTCTTGACCGAGGCATTAATAAGGTTAATGTCCATGATCAGCGCAAGGACTAATTACAGGCATCGCTGCAAGGTCTCTGCTGTAAAATAAAGCACATACCCGGCAGTCGCTCAGCTCCTGACATCCACCTTAGTATTATGGAGGCTTTCAGAAAAGAGTTGAATTAGGTAAATCCAACCTCAGCAGAAAAACTCCACATAAATTCATCAGTTTTTTTTCCGATAAAAATGAAATCAAAATGGCATAGCCATGTGTGAAAAACTAAGTCCACCCCATCATTTGCTAGTAGATCCACCTGTAGCAGTAATAACTTAAAGGGCTTATCCAGCTCCCAAAATTATCTGTAAATACATCCACTACAGCGCTAAATACTCGCTGTTCCGTTGTGCCTTGGCTTTATTTTACTTGAGATAAAGATTACTTGTACCACTGTTATATACATGCAGTGTGTCTGTGGACAAACTACATTTCCCATGATTCCTCTCTCTGCTCTCTCACTCTGTATCCCAGCTTTCTCCATTCTCCCCTGCAATGAAATCACAGGTAATAAATTGCTCACATATCATATCTAAGGTTACATGTTTCGTTTGCAAGTTCACTCCCACCCCCTCCTCCCTGTGAGCAGCAAATACAGAGAGTGAGGGCAGGGAGATGCATCATGGGAACTGTAGTTCACACATTCACGGCATGTAATAATATAAAAACGAAAAATGGCAGCACTCCAACAATCAATTAGAATACATGTGGATTTATTCCAGGCAGAGCTCGGTTTGGAATAAACCCCATTTTTTTCAATTTGATTCTTGGAGTGCTGCCATTTTTCCTTTTTTTATGCAAAATTTAAGACTTGCTATCCTCTATTTTGGCTCTGCACCCGGTTTGTATGCTATGCTGCATCTGCATTTTTCTCTACTGCATGTAATAATAGTGACACAAGGAACAGCAAGTAAAATAAAGCCTTGCAAATGGTGTACAAGGGAACAGTGAGTATTTAGCACTGCTGTGGATGTATTTGCAGATCATTTTTGGAAGTTGGATAACCCCTTTAAAGTAAGATTTTCTTTATGGCTATTAGTCTTTCCCTTTGTCAAGAAATAATTTTTGCCCACACTACTTTACAGCGTGTCTTCAGTTTATTTAGTTTTTTTTTTTTAATGTAGATTGTGAGCCCACTATAGGGATCAAAATATGCATTTTTTTTCCTTTCAGTATGTCTTTGTAGAATGGGAGGAAATCCACGCAAATACGGGGAGAACATACAAACTCCTTGCAGATGTTGTTCCTGGTGGGATTTAAACCCAGGACTCAAGGTTTCAGTGCTAACCACTGAGCCACCGTGTTGCACCCAGTTTATTTAGTTTTGTGGGCATTTATTCATGCACAGCTCTCTTAAGGTCTCACCCCAGCGCTTCAATTGGGTTAACACCTGAACTTTGACTGAGTCACTGCAACATCTTTATTCTTTTTGTTTATCAGCCATTATGGCCAAACATCTCCACTTTGATGGTAACCCATAAAGAAACCAGGTCGGGCACTACTTGTGATCCTGAGCCTTGTAACTACACTATGCTATAGCCTCGATGAAACATTTAAGGAGGTACAGGCTATATGAAGCTTTGTGGTCTGTGAGGATATTACTACACAGAGTGGCCTTTATCGCTCTCGGATAAGTAGTCTTATATTTTATCTGAAATGTGGGATTCAGATTGCAGATCCCGTTGCAGAAACAACTCTGAGCACCGTTTTACGGTTTATTTTTTTTACTCTGTTCTAGAAGCTTAGATTGTACATTTCAACCATGAGCAGTAAACCATCCAATACCTTTAACTTAGAACAGAAGATATAGAACCAGAGCCAAACAACCGACAAACAAGTCTTATTGGCAGCTGTTCCTTTCCAACATCAAAGATCAGCTTAAATCTTTAATCCCTACTAGAGACAGCATTCGATCGAGTACATGTTCGATCGGATATCAGGCTGGTCGAGATGTTCGATTCGAGTCGAACACCAGGTGTCAAACTCACTAAAAATACGATTCCCCTCCCACCTTCCCTGGCGCTTTTTTTGCACCAATAACTGTGCAGGGGAGGTGGGACAGGAACTATGACAATGGAAGCATTGAAAAAAAATCGGAAAAAGTAATTGGCTGGCTAATTCAGGTGACCTCCAATTTATACGAACAGTAGTTTTAATATCTATAATAGTTCTAAGAGACTGGGAACTCTGTGATTGTGAGACAGGGATAGATGTACAGGCAGGGTTAGCTAGGGATTACCTTTATTTAGGTGGGAATGTCACTCACCCAGCTCTTTGGGGCTCTATTTGGTTGGGATCCCTGTGAGTTTGTGATATGTGGGAGTTGACTTTTTCCCATAGGAATGCATTGACCAGCGTTGATTGGCCGAATGCCATACAGAGTACAGCATTCGGCCAATCAACGCTGGTTCTGCCGGAGGTTCGTCTGTGAGGAGGTGGAGTCTAAGATCGGACCAGAATGGAGACTGCTGTGGACCGATCTTAGACTCCACCTCCTCTGGCAGAACCAGCATTGATTGGCCGAATGAGGTACTCTGTATGGCATTCGGCCAATCAATGCTGGTCAATGCATTCCTATGCCGATATGTAGCAGTGCTGGCCGTGCACTCAGCTCAACTACTCCGGAGATGCAGCTGAGCTGAGCGCATGGCCAGCACTGCTACACCGGAGATGAAGCAGAGCTGACCGTGCGCTCAGCTCGTCTACTCCAGAGATACAGCCAAGCTGAATGCACGGCCAGCACTGCTACACCGGAGAACTGCTGAACCCTGCTGCACACTCAGCTCTGCTGCATCAGAGATGTGCTGAACCCTGCTGCACACTCAGCTCTGCTGCATCAGAGACGCGCTGAACCCTGCTGCACACTCAGCACTGCTGCATCAGAGATGTAGCAGAGCTGAGTTTGTACTGAACCCTGCTGCATACTCACCTCTGCTGCATCTCAGCAGAGTTGAGTGTTCAGCAGGGTTCAGCGTACATTCAGCCCTGCTACATCTCTGGTGCTACAGAGCTGAGTGTGCAGCAGGGTTCAGCGCACACTCAGCTCTGCTACATCTCTGGTGCTACAGAGCTGAGTGTGCAGCAGGGTTCAGCGCATCTCTGATGCAGCAGAGCTGAGTGTGCAGCAGGGTTCAGCGGTTCTCCAGAGTAGCAGTGCTGGCCGTGTGCTCAGCTTGGCTGCATCTCTGGAGTAGTCGAGCTGAGTGCATGGCCATCTCTGCTTCATCTCCAGTGTAGCAGTGCTGGCCGTGCGCTCATATTGGCTCATCTCTGGAGTAGTTGAGCTGAGCACATGGCCAGCACTGCTTCATCTTCGGTGTAGCAGTGCTGGCCATGCGCTCAGATCAGCTCATCTCCGGAGTAGGTGAGCTGAGCGCTCGGCCAGCACTGCTACATCTCCGTTGTAGCATTGCTGGCTGTGCGCTCAGCTCGGCTCATCTACGGAGTAACCAAGCTGAGCGCACTGCTACATTTCCGGCATAGGAATGCATTGACCAGCGTTGATTGGCCGAATGCCATACAGAGTACCGCATTCGTCCAATCAACGCTGGTTCTGCCGGAGGAGGCGGAGTCTAAGATCGGTCCACAGCAGTCTCCATTCTGGTCCGATCTTAGACTCCGCCTCCTCACAGACGAGCCTTCGGCAGAACCAGCGTTCATTGTCCGAATGCTGTACTCTGTATGGCATTCGGCCAATCAACGCTGGTCAATGCATTCCTATGGGAAAAAGTCAGCTCGTGCATATCTCACTTTCATTTCCTGGGGTGTCATAGTGGACTTGGTGACCCTCCTGAGTCAAATAGTTGTTTCCCCCTAAACGAGTATTTATTCCCCATAGACTATAATGGCGTTCGATGTTCGATTGAACAGTCGAGTATTGAGCGGCTACTCAAATCGAACATCGAATTTCGAACATTTCACTGTTCGCTCATCTCTAATCCCTACCATTTCTTTGACTCTATCAAAGCGAGTTAACAATTCTAGTCGTAGATATCCTGAATTTGTCCTCTAACAGCTTGTTTGATATAATACATTTCAATAAAAAGTTGAATTAAGATGATAGTAGGTTTACCCGTAGCCCCTATGGAAAATTACAGGAAACACGTTACGATAGCCGACCATCTTATACTAAAAAACTTCCAGCCATGCTGTATTTGTATAAGTAAAATCATGATAACCTCCAAACTCAATAACACAATGGCTATAAATAACAAGTTATTCATTCCTCAGTGTTACGACTATCCTAACCTTGCTTTTATGCACCGTACCGATGTAACTTGGTGACAGTAAGGCTTTATTCACATCACCAATAAATGACCATGAAAAAAGGGGTCATAAAAGCAACCACCCATACACTTCTTTATCTTGCAGATGTATATGTTGTATGCATCTGTTATAAACTTACGGTCATTGGTTTCATTTACAAGAATTTTTTGCACAATTTTTATTAGTAGTGTCAGGTAACTCTCCTAAAGTCTAAAAGTAGAAGGAATAATAAGCCAATGAGAAATATACATAACTAATTATTATTTGCTGTATTTAATAGGGCCTATTGTACATGTTATATATATCTGCAATATTGGATATAGTATACAGCTTAGGATGTACATATCATATGGCGTTACATTTATTTTTCCAGTAGTGGAATGTTTTCTTTGATAGTGATAAAATACTCCAATAAAGCCAAACACGCTGTAATAATACCTGTCCATTGAAGCCGGCTCCATCTGGAGACTTGAGGAATTCATTGTAAACTTGGTTTGCTCTGCTGATCACCATAGCAACTGCATCTTGGTACTGAGGGGAAGAAATGGCCAGCAATGGCAAGGCAGCTAGTGGGATGTGATCTTCACTAATGTTCAGGCAGTTCTCGTCGTAGCTGTAAGGGTTAAGACTGGAGAGACAACACAGAATCAGGTCAGTCATGCTAGTCAGTAAAAGCCAGCAAATGTCATACACAGCAGATATACATGTCCCAGGAAGGTTTTTCAGCATGTTGTACATGGACATTGATTATAATCCTTGGTGAACATATATACATGCGATAGCAATGTCTTAATATATATGTCACATGACTGCTGAGGCCAATTCGCGGCCTCGGGAAGATGATCCGTGATGTCACAGGTAGTGACAGTCAAGCCCTTCTCTGGTTCGTCTCAGGACAATGCCGGAAGACGCCACTGGAACAGATGAGGACACCGAAGCAACTGGGACAGGTGAGTATGCTTTTTTTTTTCAATGCCTCCAGCTTATTTAAACTTTATGGCTAAGGCCCCACGGGGCGTATCTGCAGAACTGAAGCGCTGCGGAAAGAACCGCTGCGTGAACTTCATTGCGGTTCTTTCCGCAGCGCTTTTAAGAGAAAGTTCAGGCTAAGGCCCCATGGGCCGTATCCACAGCACTGAAGCGCTGCGGGAAGAACTGCTGCAAGAACGCATTACGGTTCTTTCCGCAGTGCTTTTAAGAGAAAGTTCACAGAGTTTTCCTCTGCAGACTTTCTCTTAACATTATATCTACGGGAAAAACGCCGGCACTTCCGTAGATATAATTGACATGCTGCGATTTGCAAAGCCGCAACGGCTTTGCAAATCGCAGCGTGTCCGCACTGTGATCTTTTCCGTAAAGTGGGGATGGGATTCGAATGAATCCCATCCGCTTTGCCTGTACTGTACAACACTGCAATTTTTTCCGCAGGATCTCCACTGCGGGCAAATCGTGGCATTTCCGGTCCGTGGGGCCCCGGCCTAAAGGGGTTGTCCATTTTTGCCTGGGCAACCCCTTTAAGATCTCTTCCAAAACTCCTTTGACTCCTTGCTCTTAATGACTGTATTTTCAGGATGGTTGCTCTGCTGCAGAATAAATTTGGAGCCAACCATACACCTCCTTTATGGTGTTACATGACGGAGAAGAAGTTTCTGCCTCTATATCTCAGCACTGAGGACACCATTTTGTTAAGTGACAGGAATAAAACTATTAACAGTTCTATTTTTACAAGCATTCTTCCATAACTGTCTAAAACTTACGCACAGCACATGATTGTCTAGAAAGATTTACAAATCTTACGGCTATGTAACTTAATTAAATTAGATTAAGAGCAATTATCATCAAATGTAGAAAACTGTAACAGTGAAAATCTTTCTAAGAGCTGTCAAAATGAGTCAAAATACAGTGACAATCCATCAAGGAAGTCACAAAATATTGTCTTATTTTTTAACATTCTCCGAATTTAAAGGGGCTGCTCTGCATTAGAAAAACAATGTCTGCTTTCGTCCATGTCTGCTTTCGTACATTGCCGGTCCATGATTTTACAGTGTAACTGTACTAAAGTGAATACCATGTATATCACCTGGACAATTCTGCCAATGTGTTTAGAAGAATGAAGCCATGTTTAAGCCCCTTTAAATAACATATGTAAGACATACAAGACAGTAGCACAAATGGAGGAATCCTTGAAGAAAAGGAGAAATCCTTGGCTCAGGGCTCCAGACTTAGGCCTGGTCCACATCTGCTTTCGGACCATTCTGTTCCCCTCTTTGCATGAAAAATGTGGAGAGAAAAGTACTGTAAGCACCTTAAACGGACTTATTCAAAAACTACTGAGGCGATCTAAATACAAAAGGTATGTGTGGAATAGACTTTCTAAAGCTTATGCAAGTATGTGCTTAGCTAAAAATGACTTTTCCCAATGATAGAGCCCAGTGGCGTAACTAGGAATGGCGGGGCCCCGTGGCGAACCTTTGACATGGGCCCCCCCCCCCTCCAAAGACCCTGGCCAACCTCCCCTTTTTCCTCGCGTTCCTGCCTGCACTATTATGCCCCATACACTGCACACAGTGTTATGCCCCATAGTGGCCCCTGTAGCACAGTATTATGCACTGTACTAACCCCTTCATCCCTAGGCAGCAGGCAGCTGCCAACACAGTACTGTGTGCTGACAGTCTGCCCTGCACACAAGGGTTAAACTCATCAGTCTGCTGCGCTGCACTCACTCAGCTCTGCTCACTCCATCCCCCCCCCCCCCGGCATAGCTATCTTCCTGTAGGATGTCTCCGGCCCTCCCCCACTTTCAGGACACACACTGCTGAAGCTCTCCACCGCCTGGAACCCAGACACTTCAGGTGGCCTTGGGCCTCAAAACGTAAAATTTATTATTTATTTATTTTTTTGTCATATTAACTAGTGAGGGGGCCGGGGCCCCTGACCTGTTGGGCCCTGTGGCAGCTGCCTCTGCTGCTATGGTGGTAGTTACGCCACTGATAGAGCCCCTTTAAAAAGAGGCATCCAGAACCCAGTTGGTCATAAAGACTTATGGCAGAAATTGAAATAAGCTCCACCCCGGATTCTGTTTATGCAACCAAAAACCTCTCCAATACATAATACTAATTCAAAATACTCGTACTCGATCGAGTACCACTCGCTGTTCGAATGTAAAAGTTCGATGCAGAACCAGCATTGATTGGCCGAATGCGATACAGTCGGCCAATCAATGCTGGTTCTTCTCCTACCTTTAGAAGTCTTCTCTGTGCAGCTTCCCCGTGGCGTCTTCCGGCTCTTCATTCACTCTGCCAGGCATCGGGCCTGGGCAGAGCCGACTGCGCATGTCCGCTTGTAGTGCGGCTCTGCCCAGGCCCGATGCCTGGCAGAGTGAATGAGAACAGCCGGAAGACGCCGCGGGGACGCTGCAAGGAGAAGACTTCTCGGAGGATCCAGCCCGACCCTCACTCGTGGATTTGGTAAGTATAATTTGATTGAATGTTGCCTACCCCTGAAACGAGCATTTTCCCACCATAGACTATGATAGGGTTCGATATTCGATTCGAGTAGTCGAATACTGAGAGGCTACTCGAAACGAATATCGAACCTCGGACATTTTACTGTTCGCTCATCTCTAATAATTAACTATTTGGAAAGGGGAATGCGACCAAAAACAAGCCGTACCCCCTCCCTCCAGCTACATTACAATATACATATTAATGGGAAAGATCAGCTATAATTTAAAATATGTTTTGAGTATATTGTGACAGTGTAATCCATATACGATAGTTAGAGATACATATATCTCAACCTATCATCAGTACGGTGTAATTGTCTTATTCAGCATCTCTTATCCTTCTCCGGATTCATTACTTTCTATTGTTCCTGCATTTCATTTCCCATTCTCTTGATGAGACGCTAACCCTGAAGTATAAATACGTCTCTCTTCACCAAACATATCTGTGCTTGTTCATTACATCAAAGGATTTACGGTATGTGATCCTTGTGTCTTGTGTTACATTTCTAACATAGTTAAAGCAACCCTCTGGCTCATAATAAAAATATCACAATGAATGCAAAAATACCTAATTTTTAATAATTAATGAAGTCTTTCTTGTGCAGTTTCTCCGATTCCAAGTCCCACCTTCATCTCTGTATAATGACCCCCAGCTTCTCAGGCTATTAAATTCAGAGTAGGTCATATTTATCAATACGTGAAAAGAAGTTCAACACTTTGTCTGAATTTGTGCCAAAAGTCATAATGTGCAACATTTATGAGCAGTGTGCACCAGAAAGAACAAAAAAAATACAAGTGATTCAACACTTTTCAAAAATTTGCACCAGAATAGTGAGGCCAGGGCCCCATGAAGCGTAAACACTGCGATTTGGCCAAAACCGAGGCATTTATCAGTACATGCAAAGTGGATGGGATTCTGGCTTATCCTATCCACACATTGCAAAAAAATATCTGCAGCAGAAATGTTGCAATGTCAAATACACAGCATTTCAATTATACCTACGGAAAAGATAGTGTTTTCCATATAGGTATATTAAACACGTGGACAAAATTGTTGGTACCCCTCATTTAAGGAAAGAAAAACCCACAATGGTCACAGAAATAACTTGAATCCGACAAACTGGAATTTGCCAACTGACATGTTGATAAGCCACAAAGCTTCTTGGAGAATGTCCTATGGACAGGTGAGACAAAAATCTAACTTTTTGGTAAGGCACATCAACTCTATGTTCACAGACGGAATAATGAAGCATGTCTTGAGAAGAACACTGTCCCTACTGTGAAACACGGAGGAAACTCTGTTATGTTCTAGGGTTGCTTTGCTGCATCTGACACAGGGTGTCTTGAATTTGTGAAGGGTACAATGAAATCTCAAGACTATCAAAGGATTCTAGAGAGAAATGTGTTGCCAGGGTCAGAAAGCTTGGTCTCAGTTGCAGGTCATGGGTAAGAGGAAAACATTGGACTATTCTGAAGTGGCCGTCTATGAGCCCTGACCTAAATCTTATTGAGTATCTTTGGAAGGAGGCGAAACATGCCATCTGGAAAAGGCCCCCTTCAAACTTGAGACAACTGGAGCAGTTTGCTCATGAGGAGTGGCCAAAATACCTGCTGAGAGGTGCAGAAGTCTCATTGACAATTATAGGAATCGTTTGATCGCAGAGATTGCCTCAAAAGGTTGTGCAACAAAATATTAAGTTAAGGGAACCGTCATTTCTGTCTAGGCCTGCTCCATGAGTTTTATTATTATTTTTTTTAAAATTCTGCTGAAGCAAAAAGCAATGTCTGACTTTCATTTGTTCATTTTCTTGGAATTTTTATTTATTATTACTTTTGTCAGATTCAAGTTATTTCTGTGACCACTGTGGGTTTTTCTTTCATTAAATGAGGGATACCAACAATTTTGTCCACCTGTGTAGGTACAGAAATGTGCTTTCGCTGTGTTTTTTTCCCATAGTGCTTTTTGGTTGCAGCTCACTACATGGTGCTTTCGCCTAAAAGTATCTAACTTTATGAAACATTTATGGAAAATCTACAAACAGGTTTCATAGTTTTAGATGGCACAAAGTTCACTTTGATAGGCATTCCCCTGGATAAACACTGTAGGGTATTGTAGGGTTACTGGTTGGACTTGATGGACTGATATCTTCATCCAACCTCATCTACTATGTAACTATGTATCAGTTGTAGATTGTTTGGGGTCCTACTGTTGGAACCCCAACAGATTAGCTGTTTTCCAGTGTATACAGCTCCCAGTATTGCTTACATGCTGGGCATTGCATTGCCCACTCATTGTACTCATAGAATTATGGGTACTGCAGCGTTGTCCTATTCAAGTCTATTGAACGTTACTGCAATAAAACCTGGGTAACACTTGTCATCGCTGCAGTGATCATATGAATCAACTACTGCACATGACCGCTGAGGTCCGTACTTGGCTGCCACGGTCACTTGAGTAGCCATGCACGCCATTACTAGAGTGCCAGAAACGGAGACCAGCAGACACTACTGGAGGCCACCATTTGAATGGAGGGGAAAGAAGGGGTGAATATAAACTTTTCAAATCAAGACTTTTTTGGGCGGGGGGAGTGGGTTTGGTTGTTGTAAATCCCTTTCTTAAATGTCTATGCAGAAGATCTGAAGCTCAGTATCATCAAAACTAAGTTTCAACCATTATACTAATATATAAAAGTTTGAATCTAAAACAAATACTAAAAGTTGAAGAATATTCACGTTAAGCTGAATGTATGCGCTATAAAAGACAAGTGTTATGACCCGGTCTCAGCAGTCTCGGCCTGTTAGGTTCAGGTGCAGAGTGTCCGGACGACATTCAGTGCGTGAACCACCTGATGCACGGCAGGGGAATGTTCACACCAGACATGCAGTTTCTGCTCTGGCACTCGGGCGTGGATCACGTGGTGAGTGGCCTGATGGATCAGTACCTGGTGTGTCTTGGCCTCTGAAGGGGTTAAGTTCTCTGCAGTGCTGAATACTTTACAGGCCATGGGCGAGGCCTTCTCCTTACTATATAAGGTTGTTGCACATGCTATCTGATGCCGGTCTTAAACGTCTGTTCCTGTTCTCAGTGAATGTCTGTTGTCTGAAGCTGCTCCATCTGCATCCTGGCCCATCCAGTTTCTTGCTCCTGTTCACACAGGACTGGTTCGCTAAGTATTGAGCTTGTATCCAGACATAGTGTTCCGGGCGCAGCGAGCCCTAGGTATTTTTCTGTTTGGAAGTTTGGAATTTTGGTAGGGGTTTTTTGTGTGTGATCCTAAGTTCTGTTTTTCCCTATCCCTTGCTTAGTTCAGTTATTCTGTGTTTCACGTTTATTCTCTTCCTATGCTTTTGTGTACTCACGTTCACCGTTAGTCCAAGTCTGGACATCCGTGGGGGGCTTGTTCTGTATCTGCCTCTCCTTCGTAAACGTGAAGCTAGACAGGGGCTCTATTTCCCTTTGCAGGTTAGCTACTTCTCCGGCTGTGCTCGTGCCCCTTCAGGCAAGTTAGTCGGGCCCACGGCTACTTCTAGTTGTGCGAGGCAGGGTGTAGGAGGATCCACACTAGAAGTCCAAACTGCTCGTACTTATTATTGTTGGTTTTTATATATGTTTTTCCTGTACCGTACTGAGAAGTTATCAGTCCGGGGCCAGTCCGTGGTCAGGGATCCCCAAACCATAACAACAAGTGACAGATTTGTGCTCATAGATACCATCTATAAATCTGTATATAGCCAATTCCTGTACAGATTTCCAGTCTGCTTCCTGTAGGGCATTTGTCAGGCACACAACGTTTGAGTCAGAAAATATCATGTTATATTACGTCTACTGCAAATGATGACTATTATAAAGAGGCGTAATAAGAAGTGCAAGCCACTCATTATCTGCACAGGGGTTACTGTCATGTACCATTTCACTGCAGCAATTTCTCTGCAAAGAAATACATTTCTTTTCTTTAAAAATTTGAATTTTTATACTTATTTTTATTATACTGTATATATTTAAGGCTTTTTCACATTTTCATTATAGCAACCGAAAAACGTAAATCTCAATGGAGGTGGATCTGTCATATGATGGACACAAACTGACCACTATGGACCCTCTGACTATAATGGGGTCTGTTATGGTATCTTTCATTTTGTCAGATAAGGAGAGTACTTTATATAGCCGAATATACATAATCTGCATCAACAAATCAATGATCAACTTATGTTTTCCATATCATAATATGCAGTTAATATAAGTTTTGCAAATTATAATTTCTTAAAAGGAACTATTCTCCAAGATTTCTATTTGAACATAGTGGGGAGAATTTATCAAGACTGGCATTTTATATCCCACTTTTAGGCTGAAGCCGCACATTGCAGAAAAGCAGCTTTTTTTTGTTGCAGATTTTGATCCAAAGCCAGGAGTGGATTGCGCAGAAGATAAAGTAAAATATTTCCCATTCCTTATGTAGCCATTCTTGGCTTTAGCTAAAAAAAAAAGCAACAAAATCTGCCACAAAAAAAAGCTGCAACAAATAAAATCTGCGTTTTCGCAACAGGGAACCTCAGCCAAACTGGTGCACAATGAGTCAAATTTATCAGCATGCATAACAAATAAATTGAATACAGCTTTGGATTTCCATGTGGTAGAAAAGTATATCTACATGAGCAGACATAGATCTGTAACCCAATTTATACCAATTTCTGGAGTAAATTATGGATAATCTGTTGGTTAATGGGAGACTTGCCTCTCTTGTGAAATAATGTCCACTTTACCAGCTGCCATACAACGCACACAGTAAGTACAGGAGAATCTGCTCCATAACTACCTCTCACAAGACCATGAAGGACGTATATATAGAAAGGTACTGACCAGTAATGGTGTGAATAAAATACTTTGGTCATAATATAAAGCTCCTGTTTATTATCCCAAAATTGTGTTTCTGCTGCTTTCTCTCTCTCTCCCCCTCTCAGTAGACTTCTATAGACACTCTGATAAACCTGTTAATCATGTGATTTGCAGTCCTTAAGCAGATGGCTATAGCAGAATTTTTCAGAGTGAACGTTTACATTTCAGGCCCAACTAACAGCACGAATAAATAATATAACCTGTGTCAGAAAACCTCTTTTAGATTTCATAGAATAAATTATATAGTGATTTTCACCAATCTGTGTATCTGTATCCTCAAAATATAACAGGAAAAATAGTGATCTTGCCCCTGCATACATGTCAGGTGTTGAGAAAAGCAAATTTATTTTTTCCATGTCACACAGGTCATGTTTTGAGGACTGATACCATATGCAGAACACAAAATTAACATTTCGCAATGAACTTTAATGCCTGAAAAATGTATTTGCATTGTAGATCTGTATTACTTGCGGAGAAGATTTGTGAAGCATAAAATGGAATTACTGATTACCTTTGTGTGACATGACAGGTTTGGAAATGCATTTATTATGGATCATGTATATTCAGCGTTTGTTTCCTTCCATTGTCCAGACATTTGCTTATTACCATTTATTACACTCAGTTTGTAATAGTTATTTCATCTAACTCTATATGTTTACTTTTGTTTATGCTAATGTTCCTCTCTGAATTAATAAACCTATGGAGAAGTGTAGAAGAAAACTAAGTAAGCATAGTATTGGTAGGTGAATTATTCATTATATTCAGATGAGTATTATACATAAAATGACATCGCTGTTCAATAATACACATAGTGCCAGGGATCTGACAGCTACTAAATCATTCCCATGGAGACTGGAGCAGGTACGGAGGCATAACCTTGATGCATTTTAAGAACATCTTACAAATTTTAAAATTTGCATTATGGGAATTACATATAGAGATGAGCGAACTGCATTAAACTCAAGTATTCCAAATTGTTCTCTTTTTTAACAAAACCGTACAAATGGCGCTTCACTTCCAACAACAAAAAGTCTGCGCTATGAGAAAATGGCCATCACCACATGTTTGGCCAGGAAATACAGAGGAGACATGTGCAGTGAATCAGACACTGTTTGTGAGTCTCTGTGATGTTGTAGTAACATCTGACAGCCTCTCAGCCAATAGACAGTAGTAGGTGGACCTTACAGTACTAATGTCATATGGAGTGTAAAATCTTGTACACTCTTGTACACACTATGATCAGCCTTTAATTGCAGTAAATGGTAAACATGCAAATAGATCCATGGTTCATCTCACTGCATCATAGGCTAACACAGTTCTGAAAAAAGAGGACCAGGAGAACTTAGAATCAAGCTTTTACATAAGCAGGTTAGTGCTATAATATAATTGTGATAGGATTGGTTCATAGACATAGTGACTGGGGTAATCTCTGCTTCTGCTGCTGACACAGACAGTTTCTTACTCCTTTCATTTTCAAAAATCTAATTTTGTCTCTGTTGTGCAATAAAGCAGTTTCATCTCTATACACATTCTTTAAACATACTTTTTTTTACCAATAAGACAATTTGGTTCGTGAAAAATATTTTGTTAAAGGAAGTTCGGCAAGAGATCATATTATTTCATTAAATATATGCAGCTGTTATAACTGCAAACTGCTGATTTAACCTACACAAATATAAAAGAAAATAACTCCATTATATACAAGCAGTTTCTTGTTGTTCATCCGATATACAGTCTAGCCTGCGATAATATTAAAAAAAATAATAAGCTTGTAATTTCATGGGTTATATTTTACACTATGATGACCAAATACACAGTGTAATGGAGCATTATTGTTAATCAGAAAAAAGAATTCAACATTTAAGCATTACTCTGTATGAGCAATTGTGTGCATATGCATACACAGTACTGCAGCTTCAGCTAATCTAAAAGAAAGAATCTCCATTATTTTAACTTTTTTTAGGCTAATAATTATTCACTGTGTGCAGCAAAAAATGATTGGAAAAAAATAGGGCAGGGGGTAGACATAAGGAGAGTGAAGAGGAAACACTTGTGCAAGTGCGAACAATAAAAATATGGGTGGTAAAAGTAACACTGCTTCTGGTTTTGGTGGCATTGCAAGTATCCAACAGGATTGTTGTACTTCCTGAGAATGAAAATGAAGTTTTTGATTATTTAGCTTTCTCCCCTCAGTCACATGGGAATATTATTCCAAGAGTGATGTGATCTTGAGTCAGGCTTCTGTGTGTTCCTTCTTCTCTTACATAGCACGTAACTTACTGCAGGGCTTTTCTGATGTAGAGATGTAGGAACGACAGCTCTATGTACTCACATGAAAAGGTATCACTCTCTTTTTTGGAAACATAACTTGACAGTGGCAATGGCACAGTGGTGGTAGAGGGTTAACACTACCACCACTGTCCACTGGACAGGCAATGACTTGCCAGTGGTCTGATTTACAATCCTTTCATTTGAATGGGTTTTAAAGCAAACCGCCGGTGTTTCCATATGCGGCTTCTCCACCTGGAAACCGTTTTTTTTTTGCACGGACAATCTGGCAGGACCAGATTTAGTTATACCATTTTGGAGAATATCTGTTGTTTAGTTCACCATTTATTTAAATCAGAGGCAAAACAGTGAAAAAAAACCAGCGGTTTGGCACTTTTCATTTTGACGTTCATTTGTACAGGAAAAATATTTTATAAGTAGACCAGGAATTTTTGGACACAGGGATACCTTTGCAGAAAAGATGGTTCGGGACTGGAAAGCAAATAAAAAAGCATTAAAGAGTAATGTATGTTAAGGGGTATGAGTGCATTAAGAAGATGTAACTCACAGAAGAGGGGTAGCCTTATACAGCGAGTATATCCCAGATTCTATATTTACACTGGAAAAGTTGGGGGTTGTCTTATATGCCCAGTTGTCCTATACGCCGGAAAATATGGTAGATTGTTTTCTGATTTATGTTAGTCTAGCGCATGTATCACACATCACCTGTTTCCTTTTTGGTCTATGTTGCCTGTCATATAAAAAATATGTGAATTTATTATGTCCATGCAGGATGGAAAATAGTAGAAAAGCAGCACGCCAAACAAAGTTAATAGAAGCTGTAATAAAGCTATCTTGTTCCCATTCTTTGTGATGGCTCTTTGATCATACTAATTCATACATAAGAAAAAAGCTGCATTCAAAGCGGCCTCTTCAGGTTGACGCTGTACAAAATTGGCTTGGCTTCTGAGTCCAACTGATTTATTGTTGTGAAATTACCCCGTTGCCTTTTGGAAACAACTAAAATTGTACCTTTAGAATATGCGTCTTATTAGATGTACAATGTATAGAGGACATGATGGTTTCGATGTCATAACCACATTTAGAATCAGTCACTTTTTCTTTTTGAATATGGCATCTGATTGCAGACAACATATAATAGAGCAGAAAAAACTAAGAAGATTGATATATAGTTTTGTGGGAAAAGGTTTAGTATAACTTAGAATTTTATTCATTTTAATCTATGCTTGGAGATCCAGTGGGTGGTCCATTAAGTATCTGTATGCACATGCACACAGGGAAGGATGGCAATGAATTCTTATCCAGGGAAAGAGCATACATAGATATAAATTGATGTAATACAAGTTATACTGAATCTTCCCCCTCAAAAACCATTCGTCAATCAGCTCACCTCTCCTGCGCTGTACATTTCATGTGACAGATAACATTAAAGGGATTTTACGACCCCTAATTCAAGTTTAATACCCATCCGTAAAATAGGGTCAGTATCTAATCTCTGGAGGTCTGATACCTGGACCACGCACAGATCAGCTCCTTCAGTAGTGTCTAGGCACTAAAAACTGCCATAGTAGATGGGACGCTCTGCTCCTATTAAAATAATAGAAGCCAAACTGCAGTCCCATCTACTATATAGTGGTGGTGCTGGGCTACTCTGGTGCTACCATTATGCAGTAGATGGGGCTACAGTTCCACTCCTTTTGCTTGAAAAGGAACAGATTGCTGTCGCTCCATGTCCAGACCGGAATAGCCGCTCTAACACAGGGGTTTTTTTTGTTTTGTTTTTGTTAGTTTAATTTTTGAAGTGAATATTAAGATAAGATAAGATAATACTTTAACAGTCCCACCATGAGGAAATTTCAGTGTGTTACAGCACCACGGTAGTACAGATACAGGATAACAAACAGTAATATATTACAGAAGGAGATGCACATAAGCTGAGAAAAAATACTAGGAGTCCATAGCAGCTAAGGAAGAAAAGAAAGAAAGAAGACTTCAGGATCATTTAGTTCTTTGTGCAGAGTGATCTTAACTTGGTCTGATGTAGATTATGTAGTGTGACCAAGGTTGGGAGGAAGGATCTCTGATAGCGCTCCTTTTCACACTTGGGGTGAAGCAGTCGCTCACTTTACAGTACTGCCCAGTGCTATCCAGGTCTCATACATGGGGTGGGATTTATTTTCCTGCATGGAGCTCACCACAGACTTTATCCTGTATTAGTAACAGATCTTCATGGGGAACGACGTATACAGCAATGACTTTACTTAGGATCAAATTCACTCAAATTCAAAACCTACACAAAAACTGCAGCAAAAATCATGTAAAAAGTACCCCGATTTTTATTTTTTTTTTTAATTATAACTAGAGCCTGAGATTACAAATAGGATGACTATGGCCAAAATATCTCTCTCCATCCTTCTCCAGTAACAATTCAGGTTTGACCTTGATCATTCAAAACAGGCTGCCTTTCTGAGGATACTGAGCCTTATAGACTCAATCTATAGGTAACCAATACTGCGATTATTCCATTAAAAAAAAAAAAAAACAGACAGGGGAGTCCTAGATTGTATGTTTAGATATGGCTTAATTCAGAGATCCGTATAATGATCTCTTCTTACCCAGGACTGTAACTATAATAAAGAGACATCCTCTACATCCAGGGAAAATAAGGTGTCAAAATCATTACAGAAGAGGATTCTTTACAATAAGAACAGGGAAACTGTATATTGTAGGGGTTAAAGGGACTCTACCAAGCCCTAATGTCACCCAAACCAATAATAATAATGCCATATAGTGGGACATAAAAATATACTCTGCCTTCCTTTACAGGCCCCTACATGTTTTGGGCCATACATTGAACCTGACGGAATCCCTTTAAATTGTTAACTGATTTATTTCTTGAAATACATATTATTACATGCCATATGTACTATAGTAGTTGAATGAGGTTGAATTCAAGGTTTCACTGACTGTTATATTCACAGTAGAGATGAGCGAACGCTATTCGAAACAGCCATTTCAAATAGCATGCTCCCATAGAAATGAATGGACGTAGCCGGCATGCAGGAGGTTAAGGGTGGAGCATGCTTTTCGAAACGGCTGTTTTGAATAGTGTTCGCTCATCTCTAATCACAGACATAAACTACCTATACCATATATACAGTAACCGAACAAACAAATCTAATTCTTATCACAATGTTCTTTACAAATACTAACAAACACAATTGCCAGGTTATATCTTTTAGCCAATAAGCCAGATACCAGGGACACATAGTGCAGTATAGCAAACCACAATTATACAATTATACAGTACCTGCGATTCAATCATCACATAATGCCATGAGAAAACCGCAAGTATTAACATATTCATACAGAGCTATGTAGTTATAAATAGGGGGTGAAAGTGTTAATAAATAATTCAATTTCTAAGTCACCTACCACCTCATTGACACATAATCACAGCCGCATTAATGAACAGACCAGTATTAGAGAGTTCACACACCATGACTTATATGCATGATTCACTTATCCCCTGATGTCCTGTAAGGTATCCATGCAGTTAATCCAAAGGTAGTACCGGCAGTTCTTATAGTAGGGAGGACACTCAGGTTTGTGATTCTGGAAAGTCTGACCTTGTCAATGTCCTTTGCTACCGCTTGTATCTGATGGCAGAGATGCCAAGCTGAGAAAGATGCCTTCACTCCCCATTAACCATTTCTGTGTAAGCATTTGGAAATTTAGAGATTTTGTGTTTTCAGGGTATATTCTATACCGGATAAATGATACCCCGTAGCTGGTGTGCGTTCCATCCAGGATACAAGGGCAGAGCAATTGCAGAGGATTAAGTTTGGGATTTTGTTTTATCTGTGAGCGATTGTCATATTTGTCCTTATGAATAATACTTGTCCTTAGTAGAGATGAGCGAGTAGTAGTCGATCGAGTAGGTATTTGAACAAATACTACGGTATTCGAAATACTTGGACTCGTTCGAATACTACTCCTATTCGAGGTAAAGATTCGATTCAGAACCAGCGTTGATTTGCTGAATGCTATAAAATCCTTTTCTTCCTTTTCATGAAAATCAGTGTTTTATTCTTAGGCTCGGTCTATTCTATTTTACAAATGTGGCAATTTTTTTATGAGTAAAATAATACAACAACAAAATTATAGAGGTTGATCTAGCGCCAGTATCGCATTTTTTTTTTTCTTTCTACTCAAAATCCTTGTCCCTTGAGTAATCTTGGGAGCAACAAGAAGACTTAAGCTCATCAAATCAAACTGATATCCCACTTCACACCTCCAATAAAGAATGGCTCAGTGAATGCATTTATTAGCTTATTGAGGCGTGATATTAAAACAAATCACTAGGGGTAAAATGCAGTCAATTTCCTGATGCTAACTTCCATCTCTATACTTTAGTCAATCCCTGCTGGCCCCAAAAAGAAAAGCGAAATTCTACAATAAGTCGGAGAAGTAATGGTGTAACAGTGTAAAGAAATGTAATTAACACTTGTTTTTCTATTAAATATCCAAAGCCTGGTTTACTCGTTGTGGTTTTGGCTTCATGTACTATAGACAGTCACCGGCTGTGGCTGAAGGCAGCCGCATAAGGTCATAAGGTGTTAAACAATATATTCCCCAAACTTCTCGTGTTATGATTTAAGAGTTAAAGAAGGATCAATTAGCTTACTACCAAAGATATAAGGCAAGGATATACAATCAGACTTTTTATTTCGTTTTTGAAGGAAAAAAAAGAACAGGTGTGGTTAACATGAGAGAGGATCTATAAGGGACAGATGGTACTTTTATAAGTCCATTCCTTGATTTGGTTTCCTAGTGAGTAATGTTTGCTGTTCCAGTGCTGGACTTGACTCCTGGCAAGATGAACCCTGGCAGTAGAGATTAATGTACAGGAAATAACTGCTTATTCTCCGGTCACAGCTAAAATCACCAGAGAGTAGAGACCAGTGGAGGACTAGAAAATAGTCGGAATGAAAACAGTGGAAAATTGGTGACACGTTTTCAGCCTACCATGAAGATCGGTTACTAAATGGCAAAATGTCCATTATATTATGTGAATGCATAAGAGGCCCATTATATTATATGTGGGAGAACAAAGGGGTCATTATACAGTGTGGTGGAAATAGAGGCCAATTATACTGTGTTGTTACGGTTCTGTCTATATATATATATATGAATATAATGATTTTTAACGTGACAGAACCGCTAGACTGCAAGACACTGCAGTGAGGTCCACAGGCCCCCTGAGGGGCAGCCATGTGCCTGAAAGGCTAACCACCAGTTAACTGCACTGGCTGAGGTGTAGAGCGGTTCAAAGGTGAACAAACTGCAAACAAACTCTCACCAGTTAACCTCACTGGGAGAGTGCACCTGTGTAAGGCTGCTGGGTGAAGCTGAATGAAGCCTTGCAACAGACCTCTGCTAAATCACAGCAGAGGAATAAGTGCTAGGAAAAGCTTCAGCCTGCAACACAGGAAAGGCTGCCAGGGGTTAAGCATCACCCCTGGTCAGCAACATAAAGGGCTCCACAACAACAAGGAGCTATAGAGTAACTAGACAGTAAAATAGGCTTTACAGATTCCCACTGGCAGAGCCAAGGAATCCTAACTAGATCCCTAGACTGCTGTAAGTCTAACACTATTTTCCTGAAATGTTACTGGGGCAGATTTTATTATGCCTTGTATACCAGCTTTCTGTACTGCCCTTACCACTGTCCTAAAAGGGCAAGGTGTGCAGGGGATGAGGGTATGGACCCTGATTGATTTAACATCTTCTATGATAGAAATGAGGAACTCCCTCCACTAACTTAGGGGTTAGGAAGACTGATGTTTTTAACTCTAGTCTTTATGAATCTGAACCACTCAATGAATTCACATTGGGACAATTTAGCACCTTTTTAAAAGAGTAGCATTTGATAAGTCTGGTGAAAAAAACAGTTAGACTGCTTCACCACACCCCTAACCCAATATGCCACCAACTTATCAAAAGTGGAGTGATTGTTGTAAAAATACAAAATTTTTTAATGTGTTACACAAAAATCACCTTAAGGCTGAGACCCCTCGTTGCAGAAACGCAGCTTTTTTGTTGAAGAATTTGTTGTGGTTTTTTGAGCCAAAGCCAAGAACGGCTACAAAAGGAATGGGAAATATATAGAAAGCTCTTATACTTCTAACTTATGTTCAATCCATTCCTGGCTTGGGCTAAAAAAAAATGCAACAAAATCTGCAACAAAAAAGGGTGCATTTCCACAATGTGGAGCCTTAGCCTAAAAAGTCTCAATTGCAACTTCTCTTACACCAGAATTCCGCAGTGCAAGGATTGATAAATTCTCCCCTATATATCCAAAGTAAGATCCGTATGTTTCCATTTGGTCATTTGTCCATGCTTTGGGCAAGGATCAAACTACTGGTGTCCTCATTGTTGGCAAGTGGCAATGAACTCGATAAAATTCTGTATATTTTCTGAAGACATGAACTATAAGCATATCTTACCCCGTAAAGGTTATTCTTGGCAAATCTGCTCCACATCAACTCATATGTCATGTGGTTTATTATTTTCTGACAAAGACCAATTGCTGTGTTAAAATACAGCTTTCTAATGATAGGTGCTGGAAAATTCCTGGTGGTTAAAGAACCCACTTATCTTAATGATAGAGTGTGAGGAAACTGTGGGGGTTCCGGTTTTGTATGGCGATTCCTTCCAGTTCACTGGAGGCCATACAGGTAAACAACATGTGGTTTTTATGTTTGGAGTACAGAATATGAGACTCCCTACAGATTGTTTCAGAGAATTGATACATGCTCACCTGATCCACTGTGTTTAAATCCTAAGAAACTCAGTCCAATACTATGTTTAACAGTATCTTAGCCTCCTCGTCTACAGAAAATGTAGCAATGTCTGTAAGTGATGTATGTTATTACCAAAAGGACAGTAGATAATCCGACATGTCTTAGTACAGACAGGATAGCCTTTACTTTCACTATTCTCTGCTAAAAGATATTGTCTGCAAGAAGTAGCAAAAAAGTGCCAGGTTGCAGTTGAGCCCGGGGCTTCATAAACCCAAGGCTTACTGGTAAGGTGCCCCAAGTTGTTGAAGTTACCAATTTACTTGATCAGATATATTTTGTAAGTACACAGTCTCAAGAAAATATGAAGCAAAAGAACTAACTGGTATAGAGAAAAAAATCCTGTATGATATATGATATAGACATTGAAGGGATTTTTCCATCATAGCAGATTGGTGGGGGCCTGATCACTCAGACACCCACTGATCAGGAGAATAGGGCTTTTACTGCTACCCAAAATAAAAAGATAGGTCCTCAATATACAAGTCCCAGAGAAACCCTTAAAACTAAAGTCACATGTTGCAGAAATGCAGATAAAAAATAGCAGAAAAAAGTGCCGAAAAAATGTTTGGCATTTTTCACTGCCTTTCCACTGAGTTTTTAATATGTACCTTCCCAACCCCATATAAGTCTAGGGGAAAAATTCAGCATTTCCACAGGCAAATTTAACATGCCGTGTCCTTCAAAAATGTGCAGATTAACTTCGCGTGTGCGCTTCACATTCAGAATTTCTCCTGTGTTTTTCTGTGTGTGGATGAAAATCACAATTAAAATTTTGCTGGACCTTTAAGGGGGCATTCACATGGAAGAATGGGAGGCTTTTTTTCCATTGATTTCAATAGGTTCCACGTGGAAAACAGAACCCATTGAAGTCAATGGGAGGGATTTTTTTTCAGTGCGGAGTCCGTGCCAGAATCAGCGCCAACTTCCTCCATGTGAATGCCCCCTAAAACACCAAGGCCATTCTCTGCATTCCAGCAACATGTGGCCTTAGCCTTATATTTTTTTTTTTTTTTTTTTTTAGCTCTCAAGAGAGCAAAAAATGCTCTAACCCAAAAAACTGCAATGGAAAAATTAAAAAAAATATATGCTTTTACAAAATATGCCTAGCCTTTAAAAGGGTGGATTGAAGACAACTCAGATGTTCCCCTCTATATAAGAGACTTGTGTTTTGGCAAACTTGATCGAGCCTTCATGACATGGACAGCCATTCATTTACATGACTACTATGTAAGGGTCCATTCACACGGAGTAACGTGCCGCGTGATGTGGCACGTATACGGCGTGTGAGACTTTGCGCACCATATACGCTCCCATTGATTTCAATAGGAGCCTGGATTGTATAAGCCGCATTATTTTGCTGCCATGATTTTGCAACACATTAATGTCGCACCCCTTTCCCAAGCAGCAAGTAACCACAACCCCCGTATTATGGGGTTAATTTTGTCAATCTATCTATACCGATCATATATATTTAGCCTTAAAAACCAAACAATTAATGGAATTTATAATGCTAGTAGAATATATATTTCCAGGCATATTATTTATAGCAGTGATGCAAACAGCAATTGAGATGTTACTTTATGGAGCACGTATCTGTTTTCCAATGGAAAGAAGCCTAGATTAAACAAGTCAGATGAGATCTATTAGATACCTAAGGCTATGAGTCAACCATATTCATCTAAACATGTATGTATTACAATGTATTCCAGTATGTTTTGTAAAGCTATTGTCTTTTCATCCTTTATTGCAGTTGAGAGCAATCAGCAGAATTTTATTGCTAGATAATAGGAGCTGTCCCGCACCATTCTAGATAATGTAGTACTGATCTGATGTGATTATTTGCTAATGCAGATACATTATTATTACACCTCTGTAAGTTGATGCAGTGTCTAGAGGGGGTTGAAGTTCAAATGCACCAAAAAAAGAAACGGTTGTGATTTTTAATCCATGAACGCCAAAATGAAAGCTGTATATTTCATAGTAATCATGGGTTTTGCATGCACTATGTGCTTCTATTGTGGCTTACATGCATAGCAAAGTGATAAGTTAAAACCTATTTAGGGAAATGACAATAGGACCCATTTATCAGGAAACACTAAAATGTACATTCATATTCTGAGAAGCAGAAAACTCGACGGCTTTTTCACTTTGAAGCACAGCATGTGATTAGGAAGCAAAATGGAAAAGCAAGGCGCTTTGTAATATTCAAAAGGGAGCCCGGCTCCTTTGCTTATTGGAACTGCTCTTAGCGCTGTGTGAAGTGTGGAAAGCTTTTGGACACTAGTTATACAATGGAAACAGAACTGAATACTGATTTATGGTCCATTTCTTCAAACTGTAACTCTATAGGGCTCTATCTTTTCTTTTAATAGGTTTGCCGCATTGAGACTTGCTATGCAAGGCAAAGTTTCAACTGTGTGCATTGAAGGCTATGCTAACATGGAGTCTCTTCAAAAAGCACT
The DNA here is from genome assembly GCF_031893055.1 of Leptodactylus fuscus. Taxonomy (NCBI): domain Eukaryota; kingdom Metazoa; phylum Chordata; class Amphibia; order Anura; family Leptodactylidae; genus Leptodactylus; species Leptodactylus fuscus. The sequence goes on from NC_134266.1 coordinate 63,982,691, forward strand.
GGACTTCCAAACCTGAAGAACACAAGACTTCCGGTACAGTACATGTTATTCTGAGCAGTGATATTACTAGTGCTCTGTAGCCTGGCAGGGACAGCTGGATATGTTCAGAGAGGTGGTAGATCCCATTTAAGATAGGTATAGATCTCCTATGAATATGTCATAAAGGACTGGCACACCCCATTAAATGCATAGCTACACATACAGTAAGCTATAGTATACAAGTGTTCATAGCCACATATATTCTTAGCAATAATTAGATGTTCTATGAAAGAACTCGAGTTTGCAAAGTTTACAGTGGCGAGTCAGTAATAGGCATCACTTCATGTCACTGCTATTATTCTGCCGCTCTAATTGGGACTTCTGTCTAACCGAGACCAAAGAACAACTTTCTTATTGTCACTGTAAACAAGTAGTTATCTGGGTCATTGACACGCTGTTGTACAGTGACACAGTCTGAAGTCATTGCTGCCAACATAATCCTTATCCGTGTAGAAACCGCTGAAAACTTTGCATCAACTCAATATGGGCTTGTGTTTGCTTCAAATCCTAAAAATGCTGACCTACTAACTGTCCTATACTCTGCAGTTATAAGCCCAACCACTAGGGGATGCAATAAGTGTCTTTACCATTAGAGTGAGGTTTCGTCTTTACTTTAAAAATAAAATTAAGTTTTTGAACAATTTACACAATTCTGGAGCAGGGTCTTGCACAAAAATGTTGACTTTTTAACTTTTATGCTTGAAATCATAATGAGGTCTTATCACATTTCAGTATATGGACTCACCAAAGGATATGCCCGATTTATGATAAGGAGTGCGTCTTGTCTAAAATGACAATGTTTATCCACTGGTGGTGCAGGGATTATCAAAACTGACATGCTAAATGCTGGTCTTAGATAGTTACATAGTTGATGAGGTTGGATAAAGACATCAATCCATCAAGTCCAACCTATAACCCTACAACAATCCCCTACAGTGTTGATCCAGGGGAAGGCAAAAAAAACCCCCATGAGGCTCATGCCAATTGCCCTATTTCAGGGGAAAAAATTCCTTCCCGACTCCAATCTGGCAGTCAGTATAAAAACCCTGGCTCAATGTGTTCTTAAAATCTAGAGACCATAACCTGTTATATATTTGTGAAATCCCCCCAATGTGAACTCAGTCATTAGGTTTTAGAGATCATGAAAAGGAAGAAAAACAAAACTCTTTACAAAAATCAGGCAACATACAGCTGAAATAACCAGATTAAAGTATCAGATTTTGGACATTTTATGAAAAAACCCAAATTACTTTAAAGGAATATTATGCTTGGTAGAGACGGCAGACGAGGAAGATCCAAACACAGAAAATTCTGGAACAAAACTATATGAATGATCACTAGTCAAAAGACAAATGCATAAAATAATAATAATAATAATAATAATAATAATAATAAGGGCTCATTGACAGAATCCGCCCCCTCACAGTAGAGGTCTATGTAGACCGCTAGCTTCCTTTTTCCGTAAGCGGTATGTTCCGACTCACAGGAAAAAGAAGCAAGCTGTCCTTTCTTCAGGTGGATTCCGCGGCTGAGTCAGCCCTGGCGTCCGCCTTGCAACAGCACCCTCCGGACTAGGCTCATTCATTTGGGCCTACTCCGCAGCGGTAAGCTGCGACTGTCGGAAGCCACAACAGTCGCAGCAGGCATATTTTGGTCCTATTCTAACACGGCTTCCCGCATCAGAAATAGACCAAAATACGAGGTCCTATGCCCCATGTGAACGAGGCCTAAAAATAATAATAAATACAAATGCAAGTCATTTTCTTATCTTCATTTTTGGCTATGTAATTCTAACATCTGAATTAATATATCCTATGTTATACTATTATACGTGGATTTCAATTCTTACTTGTAAACCAGGGAGAAGGCTTCGGAACATATTGCAGGACAAGGGACCAGTTTAACCAAGATGTGTCCAAGAGCTGCTGGAAAGTGAGCTCTGGTCACCTTCTCAAAAACAGAGCTGAAGGTGTTGACATCGGCCATCTTGCTGTTGGTATCCCCTCCTCCTGTGTCTAGTATACTGCCACCATGAAGGACAAGAGCAAGGACATGTGTCTTACAGCTGTTTTGTGAGAGCACATCCTAATGGGAAAGAAGAGCAAAGAATTAGATTTTAGAGACTGTTAGGCTGTGTTCACATCTGCTTCAAAGACTACGTTGCAGATTTAGCCATATTTGATCAGAAAAACAGTAAATGCAGTGCGGTCTCCCGTTCCCTCCATCACGTTGAAGAAAAGCTTGGAGAAATCTTATGGCCCCTACTGTCAGTGTGCAATGTGCCGTGTGATGGATCTGACCCAGTTTCAGGTCTGAGCTAATAATTCAGTAGTGTTTAGCTATTCATTTTGTAATGTTTGTTCTTTTTATTTACAGATTACATTGGCAGCATGGTGGCTCAGTGGTTAGCACTGGAGTCCTGGGATCAAATCCTGCCAAGGACAACATCTGAAAGGAGTTTGTATGTTCTGCTTGGGTTTGTGTGGGTTTCCTTCCACACTCCAAAGACATACTGATAGGGAAAATAAATTGTGAGCCCTATATGGGACAGTGCCTGACAATGTCTGTAAAGCGCTGCGGAATATGATGGCGCTATACAAGTACGCATAATAAATAAATACATTGGATATTGTATAAGTATAGGTAGGTAATATCTTCGGTATTAAAAGGAGTTCCATTATGATAATTATCAGCTTTATTTTAAAGGGACAACTTTCGATAATGTTGCTATGTGTGTTTCTATGGAACCAACAGAGAAAAGGCTACAATTGAAAACCTGTTGAGGCCAAGGCAGCCAAAAAGCACCGCAAAAAACACTGCAGCGGAAACATTGTGTTTTTTCTCCTCATCGCTTTTCAGAGGTTTCCTCTGCGTACTTCCCTATTATACCTATATGGAAAACACCAGCATTTCCATAGGTAGAGTTGACATGCTGCAGATTACAAAAACGCAACCACTTTTAATACTGCAGAATTTCTGCTGCAGATTTTTTCTGCAATGTGTAGAATATACAGAATCCCATCCACTTTGTAGGTACTGTAAAGTGCTGCAGCCAAATCTCTGCATGGGGTCCTGGCCTAAAAGAAACATTTTTCCATTTTTTTATTGACCTTTGCAAATGCGCGTATTCCAAGAGTTCCACAATATTCTGCTGGGTGCTCAGTGATAGAAAGTAAGGTACATTACCTACTGGAGTTGGGTGTAGGGGAGATTGTTTAATTTCGTTTACAATACAGGAATACAAAGTGTAAGAGAATGCCCTCACCTCACTGTCTTCATGGATCTCAAAACTGCTCTGCCGTGGGCATCTGTGTTTCCTCCCATGTACTCGGTAGAGTTCTCCTATTGAAAACAAAAATAGCATAAAGTAGGGAGATATGGCTTTGTGATGACATGATCACGATACGATTTCCTCTCTCAGGCTTTTACTGACACTTTGGGTCATTTTTACAAGAACTCATTTAATCTGTAAATAAATTCTGAGAATGTGAGAGAAGAACCCTGGCTAGCTACTTAAGCACAGGAAATGAAAAAGCTCTATAAGCATGAAGTTCACGGCGGCCAGGCTAGTATCTCCATGAAGTTTTATGTTCTTGTTGTGATCAAGTATTTATGATAGACCAGAAAGGAAAGGCATTAACCATAGGATAACCTTACTTATCAAAGCCAAATACAGTTCAACAATTGACAAAACCGACATACCCTAATTCAATTTCATAAAAATGATCAGGGATGGGCACCTAGTGATGTTGATTGTGGAACCTTAAAAGGGCTCTCCAGAAAGGTAAAAACTTGTGTAAGGCTGGGCCCTACGTGGCATAAGCGCCACGGTGGAAAAAAATGGTGGCGTTTTACACTCACAGCAATGTGGATTCTAGTGAATCCCATGGCCGCTGTGTGGTAAAAGTCGTAATGCGGACACACAGCGATTTCCAAAACCGAAATGATTTTAGGAATCACAGAATGTCAATTATACCAACGAAAATGTTGGCGTTTTCCCCATAGGTAGCAGAAACAGAAAGTCAGCATAGGAAACCTCTGCAAACTTTCTGACTAAAGCGCTGTGGAACCGGGATGCGTTGTTGCCGTGGATTTTCCAACCACATGGGGCCTTAGCCTGAATGTGTTCAACATACCCACCTTTGTAAACAGCACTGCTATCCCAATCCCACCACCAGTTTCACTCAACCACGGGGTTAATTTTTGACACAGAAAGGAAGCTTCTCTCCCTTATAGTCCCTTCTCTTTCTCGGAATTCATTCTCATAAAGAAGGGAGCTGGCTTAGCTATTGTACTGAATCACACAGCCGCCCCTTTTGAGCACAATTCCATTTTGGCCGTGTGGCGAGTAAAGAAGAAAGATCCCTATTTGTGTTGGAATTAACCTGGTTGAGCAGTGAAATCAGAACATAAAGCTGCCATTATACTAAAAGGATATTAGTGCATTTACTCAATTACCATTTTAGGCCGGGGCCCCACAGGCCAGAAATGTGGGAAAAATCGCAGCGTTATACAGTACATGTAACATGTGTGGGATTCATGCAAATCCCATGCCCACTTTGCAGGAAAAACCGCAGTGCGGACACGCTACAATTTCCAAAACCGGTGCGGTTTTAGAAATCGCAGCATGTCAATTATATCTACGGAAACGCTAGCAGCTTTCCCATAGATATAATGGTAACAGAAAGTCCACGGAGGAAAACTCTGTGAACTTTCTGTTCAAAGCGCTGCAGGAAGAACCGATTTAGTGCAGGGTTTCCCGTGGGGTCTTAGCCTTAAACACATTTAAAACAAAACTTTTGCAACTAATTTTGCATAAATTAGTACAGCTAAAGATGATAAACTTTGTTTCTCAACAATATTATACCCCTTTCTTGCTTCTCTCCACCTTCTTTAATTGAAATGCTTTCTAAGTTCCATGCAATCCAGTGATGGTGTCAAACTGCCTATCACAATAGAAGTGTATGGAAAGAGGAGGAAGCGGAAGGGCCAAGTGTGAGAGAAGTAGAAGAACAGGCACAGAGAAGATGCTGGACCCATCAGTGGGTTTGTATATCACCCCAAGTACTAGTCAGCTACAGCTGTCCTCCATAACAGACTGGCTCTCATGTGCTACAGTCAGGGGAGTCAAATCTTCACTTCTCTGTGCGTGTCATAACATCATAGCTGCTAGTCTCCACCCATCAGCTCAGGGACAACTGAGAATGAGAGATAGATGCTGCAGAGGAGAAAACTGCTAAACATAAAACATACAAGTCCTACATTATACAAGAATAATAATATGCCTACCACATATGACCTGAAAGGTCATCTCAAAGGCTAGGTGAGCATTAAACAAATTTCATCTAGTAGAACAACCTTTCACCTTTTGCACCACCGAGGATCAATAACATCTAACCTTGGCCTTGGTCTATCATCTTGATGACATCATCCCTGAGAATATACTAGTATCTATCTAGCGAACAGTTCATATCTAGGATTGTGTACATAAACAATTTATTTTGTCAGATTGTTCCTTTCCACCCACAGCCGCTCAAGGTTACTATGGGTAAATAATCTTACTTTCATTGTGTAAAAGGTTTCATTCCATTCAACATACCTAAACTCTGCTAGCATCAAAAGATACAATGTAACACTTTCTCTGTATTTCAAATTAGTCATTTCTCCATTTGGCATTTTGTTTTCCAGATATGAAAATCCCCTTTAACAATTGAAGGGTGCTGAGTTTTGAGAGCATTTCAACCCCTGAAGTGAGCTACAAGTGCGGATAAACCGAGTTTGGCCTTCCCACACAATGCTGGCATTGCTAACAATCAGCGGCTCGCAACACTACAGTGAAGGAAGGTTAATTAGTGTCTGCCCCGTGGTGAATCAATACCTTAATCCATTAAATCATAATTAATGCGCTTTTCTTAACAGCAAGTTGTCGGATTCTGTATTGCCTGGAAAGTTACAGACTGAAGTGGTTGTGTTGTTTTAGTTCCCCTGACCTATATACCTTTCAAATCTTAGAACTACCGGACAAAAAGGGAACGTCTAACGCCAAAGTATCGCCAGCCACATATGAGTGCCGAACAATGAGAAACAAACAATTAAAGGAGTTTTCTCTTAAAGAAATCCTTCACTTCTCTGTTTGATCAGGCAAAACTATATTTTGCTTTGAATCATTAGAAATATTCCTGATTCTAGTTATTGTCTCTTCATAGGCTAATGGGGAGAAGTGCCATAGTTTGCTTGGGCTTAGTTTTCAGCTCTAGATTCCCACGCAAAGCATATTAATCCTCATTTGCATACTGATAAAATAATGATTTACAACAACAACAAAAAAAAGGATAGAATCACCTCTACAAGGTATTGTGTAGGATTATAACCAATATACTGCAAACAGAATTTGTTTAAAGCCAGTGGTATAGATACCGTACATACTCGAGTATAAGCTGAATTTTTCAGCACAGTTTTTGTGCTGAAAAAGTCCCCCTCTGCTTATACTCGAGTCAGAATTTTTTTAAAAATTTTTTATTTGGGGGGGGGGGTCTATGACCAGCCGCAATATCAATGTATAGAATCTCCCATAAAATAGTGGGGGGGGGAGGGGGGGGAAGAAGCTCTAACAAAAAAATAAAAAATAAAAAGTTGTAAATCCCTCCTTTCCCTAGAATACATACAAAAGTAGAAAATTACTATGAAACACATACACATTAGGTATCCCTGTGTCTGAAAGTGCCAGGTCTACTGAATATAGGGTATCTGCAGTGCTCCTGTTCCGTCGGAAAAGGGGTTAATAGGAGCACTGCAGATACCCTATATTCAGCCAGACTGAATTCCAAGTGGGGCAAAAAAAAACAGTCCTCAAGCTCAGGGAAGGGTCAGACAGACAACCAAAACACCCCCTCCCCTTCCCCTTTCCCAGCATCTATTGCACCCAAAAACTCCGACCATTTTAATTTTTGAAATTTTCCTGTAGTTGCTGCATTTCCCCACTAGGCTTATACTCGAATCAATAAGTTTTCCCAGTTTTTTGTTGTAAAATTAGGGGCCTCGGCTTATATTCAGGTCAGCTTATACTCGAGTATATACGGTAACTACATTTCATGTTGTTTGCAAAATAAAAATGTCTTTATCCACTTGTGCTGCCCCCTTTCCGAAACCCAACCATTCGGCAACATTAAAAAATGACACTAGTCTAGGTCTAGAGGTTGGATTAATTGGCTACAGCAGCCATTTTATTAACAATACAAACAAATAACCGGTCTTATCAAAGTCTATAAATTTATATAAATAACTATATTATACAAAAAAAAACCCCACCCATAACAACCCAACTAACCCTTAGAATAATTGTATGGGACAGGGGTCCTTGAAGCTACAAAGATCTGGTCTCCAATCTGTCCACCATGCAGATTGTCTCCAGCCACAAACTACAGGCTCAGGGGCACCATAAAACACAGATGGCTGCACAACCAAAACAAAAACAGCCAGACCACATGCTGTTAACTGTAGGAGAAAACTAATCGCAACGTTTCCCACTTCCTAGAATTTTAATCAACTCCAAGGACTCCCCAACCCTCCAAACATCCCTTTGTGACATAAGAGAAAAACCAATGTACCCCCAAATCATTCTAAATAAGAGTGAGCAGGCCTCCACAGCTTCCCAAGCCACAACTGACAACAGGAAGCTTTGTTGGGCTTTTAAGGGAAAGTTCATATAAGGTTTTTTCGTTAAGATTTTGAGGTCATATCCAACTCAAAATCCTGACCAAAAAGATTTGATATCAATGGGAGCTGGTCAGTTCGTTTGTTCCAACTCCCGGAAAAAGAAGCAACAGGAAGATTCGCCTCCTGAAGACACTCCCTCCCAACTAGGCGTATTCATTTGGGCCTAATCCGGAGCGGAGTGGGCAACTGGATGCTAGTGCAATGTATCGGCATCCAGTCGCAGCTACCCGTATTTTGGTCCGGAACCAGAGGCGGCCTCCGCCTCAGGTTCTGGAGCAAAAAACCCTGTGTGAACTTACCCTAACCCTTCCCCTGGTTACTCCCACCATTGCCGGCGCCCCCTCCCCTAACAACTGCTACCTCACTTCCTGCCCCATCACGCCGGCCTGCCTGTGGCACTGGGCATCGGCACGGCCTTCCTGGGCAACCTTTATAAGTTTTCTCAACTTCTTACCTAACTAGTTTCACAACATATCAAGAAGTGAAGAGAATCAGAAAAAAGCTGTATCACGTAACAATTTATTCTCAAACTAGATCATTTTTACTTTGACATATTGCAGGATTTTGACTGTCAGATGAACAATTCAGACAGTACATCATGTACTGACATTTTAGTAGCCAGTTTGATTATAGAACAATTTACTTGCCAGAAGGCCAAAAAAGAGAGATGGTTGCTCATTTAAAAAATGTCTTCTTTCTTGTCAAAAACCTTGATAAAAAGACAGTGAACTTCTCCTTCTATAAAGACGGAAGATTCAGACCCTGCCAAGAACAGGCCTGTTTCCAAAAGACATGGCATAATTCATTTTAAAAAGGGCACTGCTTTCAAAAATATATAAAAATGGATAAATGGCAGATAAAATGACTTATTGTATAAGGACCATGACCCACAAAAAATACAACTTTTCAATATATTCTTCTCTCTTGTAATTTAAAAATGGGTTTATAAATACAATTAAATTCAGCAAAGATCATCGGAATAAAAGAACTGAAACACGGGAAGGGGGGCTTTTCTGTGGCTTTGAATACATCTTTCTACTTCAAATCCGGGGACATATAGAGCAGCCAAGACAAAAGTATTTTTAATAAATGGAGTTTTCATTATTCAATGGTACATAGATGGCCGGAATTTTATGAAAAAAGATACAAAAACAGCAAATTTTAAAAAAGAACAAAAAAAAAGGTTTGTATTGAAGCTAAAAATAGAGTGAAATGCCATAATAATATGATAGAAAACCTTAGGGGTAATAAAGTCAACATGGCAGCTCCATTAGCTAAAGGATAAGAAGAGGAAGCAAAAAAAAAGGCATTGTGAGCCAAGGTCAAATGTATTCTGTTTAAAATAAAAGCAATATTCGTTAAGGTTTTAAGTATTTTTTGATTTTTCTATTGACGCTAGGTTCACACTTGTGCTTGGAATCCGTCTGCTGCCAAACCGTAAAACAGTTTGGTCCAAACAGGTTTCCAAAGGATTACACAGCGAATACCCGAATAAGTCTTTATAGACAGATTAGGCAATGAGTGTCCGTCAAAAAAAAAATGGCTATTTGTGTCTGTTTGTGTTCCATTTCTTTATTTTGAGCATATGTAGAGAGAAAAATGGATAGAAGAAACCGCTTGCCAATGTGTTCAGGGGGGTCCCCATGCAGACTCCACCGAATGGATTACCAACGCAGATGTGAACGAGGCCTGACTTGCCAAATCACATAGCAGAAAGAAGTTCCTGGTTGCTATGTAAGTCTATGAGAGCATAACATATAGGCAAAAGTAACTTTGGGCTGGTAAGTGGATGGGTAAGTCAGTCTACCGATCACATGACCAGCCAGAGGACCCGTCAAGAGACTGATCATACTCAATGACATTCTGGCTGACTGATCTCAGGGCTAAAGAGTTATTTAGTCACTTAAGAGGATCTTTACAAGGAAGACAAGCAGGTGTATAAAATGGCCTAGAAGAGAAACTGTTTGTTCGCAACAGTTTTCATTGGGTAACAGAGACAGTTTTCCTAAAAATGGTCATCCTAGCCTGTTTTTCTACTGCATATGTCTGCCATTTTGTTTTGCTTTGTTTTAAAGAATTGGTGACATTTTTTGGAGACTGCTGCTCAAATATGATTTGGATTAAAATCAAGACCATGATTTGGCTTCACCAGAAGGGACTGACTGCCATATCCCTGATGTACTATGAACATACCCCCAGAATGCATTGGTTGGTAAACACACTTGGTCTTGGTCCATGGCAGAGACCTGTCAATGAGCATTGCATATTTAGTTATATTTTGCTGTTTTAGTGTTTGGTCCTTGGCAAACAAGTGGCTTACCCCATAGTCCCTGGTTATCTCCTGGTTGAGGTCTAATTCTTTTAGTGCTTATCAAATAAGTTCTAACATTCTGTTCTGTAAAAAAATGAAAACTAGTTCTATAATTTTTGGCACTGATTTGCCTAGTATAAAAGTGTGATCAGCTGAGTAAAGGCCCACCATATGTAGTTTCCTATCTGCATGGACCTCTGCTGTCAGAGACGAGTACATGAAAAGAAAAACTGAATTGAGCAAAAGCAGTAATAGAGCCTCATATCGTGCCGCTTTTAAGAAATGTAGTTTAGATGTGAGAGCAGACTTTGAAGGAATATAGATGAAGAAACTAGTACATGTTACAGGATATGTAGTGATAGTACTATGTTTTTATAGAGATAACACATTTTTAGAGGAAATCTCAAAGGACTAAATTGCAAAAAAGGTTTGAAGACACCATAGCATATTATTAATTATTATTATTATTATTATTATTATTATTATTATTGTTTATTTATATAGCACCATTAATTCCATGGTGCTGTACATTATTATATTAATTTTTTTTTTTTTTTTTTTTTGGTAGAGTTGGAAGGGACCTCAAGGGCCATCGGGTCCAACCCCCTGCGAGTGCAGGTTTTCCTAAATCATCCCAGCTATATGTTTATCCAGATTCCGCTTGAAGATTTCCATTGATGGAGCGCCCACCACCTCCCGTGGCAGCCTATTCCACTCTCTCACTACCCTCACTGTCAGAAAGTTTTTCCTAATGTCTAATCTGTATCTCTTTCCCTTTAGTTTCATCCCATTGCTTCTTGTACTTCCTTGTGCTAATGAGAATAGGGTAGATCCCTCTGCACTGTGACTACCTTTCAGATATTTGTAGACTGCTATTAAATCTCCCCTCAGCCTTCTCTTCTGCAAACTAAACAATCCCCGTTCTTTTAGCTGCTCCCCATAGGACATGGTTTGCAGACCTTCCACCATTTTGGTTGCTCTTCTCTGGACTTGCTCCAATATATCGATGTCTTTCTTGAATTGAGGCGCCCAGAACTGTACACAGTATTCCAGGTGTGGTCTGACCAGGGAAGAGTACAGCGGAATAATGACCTCTCTTGATCTAGATTCAATGCTTGTCTCAATACATCCCAGAATTTTATTCGCCTTTTTTGCAGCAGCACCGCACTGTTGGCTCATGTTGAATTTGTGATCTACTATTATGCCCAAGTCCTTTTCCCCTATGCTATCACTTAGTTCTATTCCTCCCATACTATATATGTTTTTTACATTTCTGTTACCCAGATGTAGAACTTTGCATTTGTCCCTGTTAAATACCATTTTGTTCGCCTCAGCCCATTGTTCCAGTGTGTCTAAGTCCTTTTGAATACACTCTCTCTCCTCTCTAGTGTTGGCTATTCCTCCTATCTTCGTATCATCTGCATATTTTATGAGTTCCCCAATAATTCCATCGTCCAGATCATTTATAAAGATATTAAAAAGTACTGGGCCCAGAACAGAGCCCTGCGGCACCCCGCTTTTGACTTTCTTCCAGTTGGATGTGTAGCCATTTAGTATTACTCGTTGTGCCCGATCATTAAGCCAGTTGTGAATCCACCTAACTGATTTTTTGTCAAAGCCATACTTAATCATTTTTTCAATAAGAAGGTTATGTGATACTTTATCAAATGCCTTACTGAAGTCAAGATATACTATGTCCACGGCATTCCCTTGGTCCAACCATTCAGTGATTTTGTTGTAGAAGGAAATCAGGTTAGTCTGACAAGATTTATTGGTCATAAAGCCGTGCTGGCTCTGGTTAATTAATGCCTTCCCATCCAGGTACCGAAGTAAATGTTCCTTGACAATTTGCTCAAAGATTTTTCCTGCTATCGAGGTCAGACTTACCGGCCTGTAATTTCCTGGATCGTCCCTTTTCCCCTTTTTGTAGATGGGGACAACATTTGCCCTTTTCCAATCTAAAGGGACCACTCCTGTTTCCCATGACTTACCGAAGATTATAGCAAGGGGTTCTGTTATTTCCTCTGCTATCTCTTTCAGGACTCTAGGGTGTAAATCATCTGGTCCTGGGGACTTGGTTTCCTGTAACTTGGCTAAGTGCTCTCTTACCAGACCTTCGCTTATAGTCAGCTTGGAGTCCTCCTTCCCCTCATCTCCATCACCATTAATGTCGATATTTCCATTAGTTTCTTGGGAGAAGACAGATACAAAATATGAATTTAGTAGCTCCACCTGCTGTTCCACCATGTTAACTGTTTCTCCTTTGTCATTCTTCAGGACTCCAATGGTCTCCTTCACTTTTCTTTTGCTTTTAACATATCCCCAAAATCCTTTTACCTTACTCTTTGCCTCTTTTGCAAGCTTCAATTCGTGTTCAGCCTTAGCTCCTTTGATGCTTGTCTTGCAGAGTCTGCAGACTGCTGTGTACTCTTCCTTAGGTATAGTTCCCATCTTCCACTTTTTGTATGTTTCCTTTTTCCTTTTTAGCATGTTATGTAATTTTTTGGTCATCCATCCTGATATTTTTAGGTGCTTCCCATTTTTCTTCCTTCTAGGTATTGTTAGTTCCTGTGCTTTAATGATTTCCCTACGGAAGATTTCCCACCCTTCATGTGCATTTTTGTGCTTAAGAATTTTGCACCATGGAATTCTGCTAACCCTTGCCTTCAGGCTCTTGAAGTCTGCCCTGCTAAAGTCGAGCCTTGAAGTCTGTGTCTTCTCAGGTCTTCTTCTTCTTGCAACCCCAAACTCAAGTATAGCATGATCGCTGAATCCCAGTGTCCCTGCTACCCATAGTCCCTCAACCATGTGCTTTTTGTTGGTTAGGACTAGGTCCAAAATGGATATTCCTCTCGTGTTTTCTTCTACTAGCTGGGAAATGAAGTTGTCTGCTAGAGAGGATAAAAATTTGATGGAGCCTTTACTCTTGGCTGTGTGGGTTTCCCAATGAATGTCAGGGTAATTGAAGTCTCCCATGATCACTATTTCATGTTTCTTTGAGAGCGTGGTCATTTGCTGTGAAAAAATCTCATCCATGTCTTCTGTCTGTCCTGGTGGTCTGTAATAAACGCCTAGTATGATGTCCTTATCATTGTTTTTCCCTTGAATTACTACCCAAATAATTTCCAGTAGATTATCATTCTGTAAGACTGTAATTTCTGTGGAGATGTGTTCTTTCTTAACATACAATGCAACTCCACCCCCTCTTTTATTAGTTCTAGTCTTTTTGAATAAGTTGTATCCTTCCATCTGTATGTTCCAATCATGCATGTCGTTCCACCAGGTTTCTGTGATGCCGATGACGTCATAGTTTTCCTTGTGTATCATCAGCTCTAGTTCTCCTTGTTTGTTTCCCATGCTTTGTGCGTTTGTGTAAAAACATTTCAGATTGTGGTCTGCTGCATCCTTTTTCGTAATTTCCTTCTGAGTATCCTGTCTTGGGTCCTCTTTACCACATCTAGTAACCTTGTTTAGTATGTCTTTTAGCTGCATGTTCTTGTCTTTCTTTTTTCTTGCTTTAAATTATTACATTAATTCCATGGTGCTGTACATTTTTTATTAATTCCATGGTGCTGTACATTATTATATTAATTCCATGGTGCCGTACATTATTCTATTAATTCCATGGTGCTGTACATTATTATATTATGTCCATGGTGCTGTACATTATTATATTAATTTCATGGTGCTGTACATTATTATATTATGTCCATGGTGCTGTACATTATTGTATTAATTCCATGGTGCTGTACATTATTATATAATTCCATGGTGCTGTACATTATTATATTATGTCCATGGTGCTGTACATTATTGTATTAATTCCATGGTGCTGTACATTATTATATAATTCCATGGTGCTGTACATTATTATATTATGTCCATGGTGCTGTACATTATTGTATTAATTCCATGGTGCTGTACATTATTACATTAATTCCATGGTGATGTACATTATTATATTATGTCCATGGTGCTGTACATTATTATATTAATTTCATGGTGCTGTACATTATTATATTATGTCCATGGTGCTTTACATTATTACATTAATTTCATGGTGCTGTACATTATTATATTATGTCCATGGTGATGTACATTATTGTATTAATTCCATGGTGCTGTACATTATTACATTGATTCCATGGTGCTGTACATTATTACATTAATTCCATGGTGCTGTACACTATTGTATTAATTCTATGGTGCTGTACATTATTATATAACACCATGCGGAAAGCATGGACCCCATTATAGTCTATAGTCTATTTAACTGCACACCGCTTGCCAATGCGTTCGGTAGTCCGTTTTGGGGTCCCATGCAGACTTTCCGAACGGATCACCGACGCAGATGTGAACCAGGCCTTAGATGAAAAATCAAGAAAAAGATTTATTAAAAAATCTACAATATTAAGTTTTAAATAAATATCACTTTCCTAAATGGATGCAAAACCATTTATAAAATTTTGAGTTTTGTAACCAAGTGGCTTCTTAGATGAAGTTAGAATAGGCGATCACTAGAGATGAGCGAACACTAAAATGTTCGAGGTTCGAAATTCGATTCGAACAGCCGCTCAATGTTCGTGTGTTCGAACGGGTTTCGAACCCCATTATAGTCTATGGGGAACAGATACTCGTTAAGGGGGAAACCCAAATCCGTGTCTGGAGGGTCACCAAGTCCACTATGACACCCCAGGAAATGATGCCAACACCTCTGGAATGACACTGGGACAGCAGGGGAAGCATGTCTGGGGGCATCTAACACACCAAAGACCCTCTATTACCCCAACATCACAGCCTAACAACTACACACTTTACACACTCAATACCACCTCTCTGACAGTAGGAAAACACCTTGAAACATGTGTATTTGGCACTTGCAGTGAGGAGAGCTTGTCACCAGCAGTGAATTTGGCCCTTGTAGTAAGTTGAGGTTGGCACCAACATTTGTTTTGAAAATCAGGGTGGATTGAGCCTCTAACCAGCAGAGTTTGGGCAAATTCATGGTGGAGGGAGCCTCTAAAAACCCCAGTTTGGACCAATTCATGGTGGAGGGAGACTCTAAAAACCCCAGTTTGGACCAATTCATGGTGGAGGGAGCCTCTAAAAACCCCAGTTTGGACCAATTCATGGTGGAGGGAGCCTCTAACCAGCCCAGTTTGGGCAAATTCATGGTGGAGGGAGCCTCTAACCAGCCCAGTTTGGACCAATTAATGGTGGAGGGAGCCTCTAACCAGCCCAGTTTGGACCAATTAATGGTGGAGGGAGCCTCTAACCACCCCAGTTTGGACCAATTCATGGTGGAGGGAGCCTCTAACCAGCCCAGTTTGGACCAATTCATGGTGGAGGGAGCCTCTAAAAAACCCAGTTTGGACCAATTCATGGTGGAGGGAGCCTCTAAACAGCCCAGTTTGGGCAAATTCATGGTGGAGGGAGCCTCTAACCACCCCAGTTTGGACCAATTCATGGTGGAGGGAGCCTCTAAACAGCCAAGTTTGGACCAATTCATGGTGAAGGGAGCCTCTAAAAACCCGTTTGGACCAATTCATGGTGGACGGAGCCTCTAACCAGCCCAGTTTGGGCAAATTCATGGTGGAGGGAGCCTCTAAACAGCCCAGTTTGGGCAAATTCATGGTGGAGGGAGCCTCTAACCAGCCCAGTTTGGACCAATTCATGGTGGAGGGAGCCTCTAACCAGCCCAGTTTGGGCAAATTCATGGTGGAGGGAGCCTCTAAACAGCCCAGTTTGGGCAAATTCATGGTGGAGGGAGCCTCTAACCAGCCCAGTTTGGACCAATTAATGGTGGAGGGAGCCTCTAAACAGCCAAGTTTTGGGAAATTCATGGTGGAGGGAGCCTCTAACCAGCCCAGTTTGGACCAATTAATGGTGGAGGGAGCCTCTAACCACCCCAGTTTGGACCAATTCATGGTGGAGGGAGCCTCTAAACAGCCAAGTTTGGACCAATTCATGGTGGAGGGAGCCTCTAAAAACCCCAGTTTGGACCAATTCATGGTGGAGGGAGCCTCTAACCAGCCCAGTTTGGGCAAATTCATGGTGGAGGGAGCCTCTAAACAGCCCAGTTTGGGCAAATTCATGGTGGAGGGAGCCTCTAACCAGCCCAGTTTGGACCAATTAATGGTGGAGGGAGCCTCTAAACAGCCAAGTTTTGGGAAATTCATGGTGGAGGGAGCCTCTAACCAGCCCAGTTTGGACCAATTCATGGTGGAGGGAGCCTCTAACCAGCCCAGTTTGGACCAATTCATGGTGGAGGGAGCCTCTAAACAGCCCAGTTTGGGCAAATTCATGGTGGAGGGAGCCTCTAAAAAACCCAGTTTGGACCAATTCATGGTGGAGGGAGCCTCTAATTAGCCCAGTTTGGACCAATTAATTGTGGAGGGAGCCTCTAACCAGCCCAGTTTGGACCAATTAATGGTGGAGGGAGCCTCTAACCACCCCAGTTTGGGCAAATTCATGGTGGAGGGAGCCTCTAACCAGCCCAGTTTGGACCAATTAATGGTGGAGGGAGCCTCTAAACAGCCAAGTTTTGGGAAATTCATGGTGGAGGGAGCCTCTAACCAGCCCAGTTTGGACCAATTCATGGTGGAGGGAGCCTCTAAACAGCCCAGTTTGGGCAAATTCATGGTGGAGGGAGCCTCTAACCACCCCAGTTTGGACCAATTCATGGTGGAGGGAGCCTCTAAACAGCCAAGTTTGGACCAATTCATGGTGAAGGGAGCCTCTAACCAGCCCAGTTTGGACCAATTAATGGTGGAGGGAGCCTCTAACCACCCCAGTTTGGACCAATTCATGGTGGAGGGAGCCTCTAAACAGCCAAGTTTGGACCAATTCATGGTGGAGGGAGCCTCTAAAAACCCCAGTTTAGACCAATTCATGGTGGAGGGAGCCTCTAACCAGCCCAGTTTGGGCAAATTCATGGTGGAGGGAGCCTCTAAACAGCCCAGTTTGGGCAAATTCATGGTGGAGGGAGCCTCTAACCAGCCCAGTTTGGACCAATTCATGGTGGAGGGAGCCTCTAAACAGCCAAGTTTTGGGAAATTCATGGTGGAGGGAGCCTCTAACCAGCCCAGTTTGGACCAATTCATGGTGGAGGGAGCCTCTAACCAGCCCAGTTTGGACCAATTCATGGTGGAGGGAGCCTCTAAACAGCCCAGTTTGGGCAAATTCATGGTGGAGGGAGCCTCTAAAAAACCCAGTTTGGACCAATTCATGGTGGAGGGAGCCTCTAATTAGCCCAGTTTGGACCAATTAATTGTGGAGGGAGCCTCTAACCAGCCCAGTTTGGACCAATTAATGGTGGAGGGAGCCTCTAACCACCCCAGTTTGGGCAAATTCATGGTGGAGGGAGCCTCTAACCAGCCCAGTTTGGACCAATTAATGGTGGAGGGAGCCTCTAAACAGCCAAGTTTTGGGAAATTCATGGTGGAGGGAGCCTCTAACCAGCCCAGTTTGGACCAATTCATGGTGGAGGGAGCCTCTAACCAGCCCAGTTTGGGCAAATTCATGGTGGAGGGAGCCTCTAAACAGCCCAGTTTGGGCAAATTCATGGTGGAGGGAGCCTCTAACCAGCCCAGTTTGGACCAATTAATGGTGGAGGGAGCCTCTAACCAGCCCAGTTTGGACCAATTAATGGTGGAGGGAGCCTCTAACCTGCCCAGTTTGGACCAATTAATGGTGGAGGGAGCCTCTAACCACCCCAGTTTGGACCAATTCATGGTGGAGGGAGCCTCTAACCAGCCCAGTTTGGACCAATTCATGGTGGAGGGAGCCTCTAACCAGCCCAGTTTGGACCAATTCATGGTGGAGGGAGCCTCTAAAAAACCCAGTTTGGACCAATTCATGGTGGAGGGAGCCTCTAAACAGCCCAGTTTGGGCAAATTCATGGTGGAAGGAGCCTCTAACCAGCAGAGTTGTGGGAAAGCAGGGTGGAGGGAGCCTCTAACCAGCAGAGTTGGTGGAAATCAGGGTGGAGGGAGCCTCTAACCAGCAGAGTTGGGGGAAATCAGGGTGGAGGGAGCCTAGTATTAGCAGAATTGTGCAACGCTTATGGTGGATGAGTATGAGGATGCGGAGGAATTGGAGAGGTTGAGTACAGACATGGAGTTTCATGTTGGGGTGCTTTACACAGGTGGGCACAAAAATGACGGCTCTACCCAGTGGTGGTTCATTTTTATCAAAGTGAGCCGGTCGGCACTCTCAGCTGACAGACGGGTGCGCTTGTCAGTGATGATGCCACCGGCTGCACTGAACACCCTCTCAGATAGGACGCTGGCGGCAGGACAGGACAGCACCTCCAAGGCATATAGGGCAAGTTCAAGCCACAGGTCCAACTTCGACACCCAATACGTGTAGGGCGCAGAGGGGTCGGAGAGGACAGGGCTGTGGTCGGAAAGGTATTCCCGCAACATGCGCCTATACTTCTCACGCCTGGTGACACTAGGACCCTCCGTGGCGGCACTTTGGCGAGGGGGTGCCATCAAGGTGTCCCAGACCTTAGACAGTGTGCCCCTCGTTTGTGTGGACCGGTGAGAACTTGGTTGCCTACTGGAGGAACTGCCCTCCCTGCCGCCAACGTCACATGCTGGAAACATCTCCATCATATTCTGCACCAATTGCCTGTGGCAAGCATTGATGCGATTGGCCCTCCCCTCTACCGGAATAAAAGACGAGATGTTGTTTTTATACCGGGGGTCAAGGATAGCAAAGATCCAGTACTGGTTGTCCTCCATGATTTTGACAATACGCTTGTCGGTTGTAAAGCACCCCAACATGAACTCAGCCATGTCTGCCACAGTGTTAGTTGGCATGACTCCTCTGGCCCCACCGGAAAGTTCAATCTCCATTTCCTCCTCATCCTCCATGTCTACCCATCCGCGCTGCAACAATGGGACGATTCGAAGTTGCCCGGAAGCCTCCTGTATCACCATCACATCATCGGACAACTCTTCTTCCTCCTCCTCCTCCTCCTCCTCCTCCATTAAACGCAGTGAAGCGGACAGATGTGTGGACCTACTCTCCAGCTGTGACGGATCGGATGCTATCCCTAACTCCTCTGTGTGATCTGAGTTATCCCTGATGTCAATCAGGGATTCTCTCAGAACACACAAGAGCGGGATTGTAAGGCTCACCATCGCATCCTCAGAGCTCACCCTCCTTGTGGACTCCTCAAAGACCCGTAGGATGTCACAAAGGTCTCTCATCCATGGCCACTCATGGATGTGAAACTGAGGCAGCTGACTTTGTGGCACCCTAGGGTTTTGTAGCTGGTATTCCATCAAAGGTCTCTGCTGCTCAACCACTCTATTCAACATCTGAAACGTTGAGTTCCAGCGTGTGGGGACGTCGCACAAAAGCCGGTGTTGTGGCACATGCAGGCGTTGCTGGAGAGATTTTAAGCTAGCAGCGGCTACTGTCGACTTGCGAAAGTGGGCGCACATGCGCCGCACTTTCACCAGTAGCTCTGGAACATTGGGGTAGCTCTTTAGGAAACGTTGCACCACTAGGTTGAAGACGTGGGCCAGGCATGGAACATGTTGGAGTCCGGCAAGCTCCAGAGCTGCTACCAGGTTCCGGCCGTTATCACAAACGACCATGCCTGGGCCCAGGTGCAGCGGCTCAAACCATATTGCCGTCTCATCGAGGAGGGCATCCCTCACCTCGGAGGCAGTGTGCTGTCTGTCCCCCAAGCTGATCAGCTTCAGCACAGCCTGCTGACGTCTACCAACGCCAGTGCTGCAACGTTTCCAACTCGTAGCTGGGGTCAATCTAACAGCGGAGGAGGAGGCGGTGGCGGAGGAGGAGGCGGTGGCGGAGGAGGAGGCGGTAGAGGAGGAGGAGGAGGGGGGTGTTCTTCTCGTGTCCCTGCCAGGAATGTTAGGCGGGGAGACGAGGTACACCGGGCCAGTTTGGGAAGCAGTCCCAGCCTCAACTACATTCACCCAGTGTGCCGTCAGTGAAATGTAGCGTCCCTGTCCGCATGCACTTGTCCACGCGTCGGTGGTCAAGTGGACCTTTGTGCAAAGCGCGGAACTAAGGGCCCGCCTGATGTTGAGTGACACGTGCTGGTGCAAGGCGGGGACGGCACACCGGGAGAAGTAGTGACGGCTAGGGACGGCATAGCGAGGTGCCGCAGTTGCCATCAGGTCCAGGAAGGCGGGAGTTTCAACAAGCCGGAACGCCAACATCTCCTGGGCCAGCAGTTTAGCGATGTTGGCGTTCAAGGCTTGCGCGTGTGGGTGGTTAGCAGTGTATTTCTGCCACCGCTCCAATGTCTGAGAGATGGTGGGTTGTTGTAAAGAAACGCCTGATGGTGCCTTTGATGGTGCAGGAGAAGGAGATAAGACAGGACCAGGGGAGGATGAGGTAGAAGTCAACAAAGTGGCGGAGGCAGATGAAGTGGTGTCCTGGCTCGTCCTCTGGAGTGCATCACCAGCACAGTCAGCAGTGGCAGTGGCAGAGGCAGTGGCAGAGGCAGTGGCAGTGGCGTGAACGGCAGGCGGCCTTTGTCCTGCCGTTGCTGCCTGCCACTGATTCCAGTGCTTGGATTCCAAATGACGGCGCATTGAAGTGGTGGACAGGTTGCTCTTCTCAGAGCCCCTAATCAATTTCGAGAGGCAAATTGTGCAGACAACACTATATCTGTCCTCGGCGCATTCCTTGAAAAAACTCCACACCTTCGAGAAACGTGCCCTCGAGGTGGGAGTTTTTCGGGGCTGGGTACGAACTGGAACATCTTGGGAGATTCCGGGTGTGGCCTGGCTTCGCCTAAGCTGCTGACCTCTGCCTCTGCCTCTAGCTACCCTTTTTGGTGCTGCACCTGCCTCAACATCCACACTACTTTCCCCGCTTGACATCCCCCCTGTCCAGGTCGGGTCAGTGTCCTCATCATCCACCACTTCCTCTTCCAACTCCTGTCTCATCTCCTCCTCCCGCACAATGCGCCGGTCAACTGGATGCCCTGACGGCAACTGCGTCACATCATCGTCGATGAGGGTGGGTTGCTGGTCATCCACCACCAAATCGAACGGAGATGGAGGAGACTCTAGTGTTTGAGCATCTGGACACAGATGCTCCTCTGTTAGGTTCGTGGAATCGTGACGTGGAGAGGCAGGTTGAGGGACAATGAAAGGAGCGGAGAACAGCTCTGGGGAGCAGGGACAGTTTGGGTTATTGTTCTGTAAAGCTTCGGAATTTTGGGAGGAAGGAAGACAAGACTGTTGGGTAATAGGAGGAGAGGAGGCAGAGTCTGACTGGCTGCTGGACAATGTGCTGTAAGCGTTCTCTGACAGCCATTGCAAGACCTGTTCCTGGTTCTCGGGCCTACTAAGGTTTGTACCCTGCAGTTTAGTTAATGTGGCAAGCAACCCTGGCACTGTGGAGTGGCGCAATGCTTGCTGCCCCACAGGAGTAGGCACGGGACGCCCTGTGGCTTCACTGCTACCTTGCTCCCCAGAACCATTCCCCCGACCTCGCCCACGGCCTCGTCCACGTCCCTTTCCGGGAGCCTTGCGCATTTTGAATTCCTAGTTAGAAATTGGCACTGTATACCAGTAGTAAAAATTGTGGGTGCACGTAACCCCAATATATTCTTTGAATTCCCAGTCAGACACTGGCACTATATGGCAGTAGCAAGAAATGAGGGTATTTGTATTCCCAATATACTCTTTGAATTCCCAGTCAGACAATGGCACTGTATACCAGTAGTAAAAATTGTGGGTGCACGTAACCCCAATATATTCTTTGAATTCCCAGTCAGAAACTGGCACTATATGGCAGTAGCAAGAAATGAGGGTATTTGTATTCCCAATATACTCTTTGAATTCCCAGTCAGACAATGGCACTGTATACCAGTAGTAAAAATTGTGGGTGCACGTAACCCCAATATATTCTTTGAATTACCAGTCAGACACTGGCACTATATGGCAGTAGCAAGAAATGAGGGTATTTGTATTCCCAATATACTCTTTGAATTCCCAGTCAGACAATGGCACTGTATACCAGTAGTAAAAATTGTGGGTGCACGTAACCCCAATATATTCTTTGAATTCCCAGTCAGAAACTGGCACTATATGGCAGTAGCAAGAAATGAGGGTATTTGTATTCCCAATATACTCTTTGAATTCCCAGTCAGACAATGGCACTGTATACCAGTAGTAAAAATTGTGGGTGCACGTAACCCCAATATATTCTTTGAATTACCAGTCAGAAACTGGCACTATATGGCAGTAGCAAGAAATGAGGGTATTTATAACCCCAATATATTCTTTGAATTCCCAGTCAGACAATGGCACTGTATACCAGTAGTAAAAATTGTGGGTGCACGTAACCCCAATATATTCTTTGAATTACCAGTCAGAAACTGGCACTATATGGCAGTAGCAAGAAATGAGGGTATTTATAACCCCAATATATTCTTTGAATTCCCAGTCAGACAATGGCACTGTATACCAGTAGTAAAAATTGTGGGTGCACGTAACCCCAATATATTCTTTGAATTACCAGTCAGAAACTGGCACTATATGGCAGTAGCAAGAAATGAGGGTATTTGTATTCCCAATATACTCTTTGAATTCCCAGTCAGACAATGGCACTGTATACCAGTAGTAAAAATTGTGGGTGCACGTAACCCCAATATATTCTTTGAATTACCAGTCAGACACTGGCACTATATGGCAGTAGCAAGAAATGAGGGTATTTGTATTCCCAATATACTCTTTGAATTCCCAGTCAGACAATGGCACTGTATACCAGTAGTAAAAATTGTGGGTGCACGTAACCCCAATATATTCTTTGAATTCCCAGTCAGACAATGGCACTGTATACCAGTAGTAAAAATTGTGGGTGCACGTAACCCCAATATATTCTTTGAATTCCCAGTCAGAAACTGGCACTATATGGCAGTAGCAAGAAATGAGGGTATTTGTATTCCCAATATACTCTTTGAATTCCCAGTCAGACAATGGCACTGTATACCAGTAGTAAAAATTGTGGGTGCACGTAACCCCAATATATTCTTTGAATTCCCAGTCAGAAACTGGCACTATATGGCAGTAGCAAGAAATGAGGGTATTTGTATTCCCAATATACTCTTTGAATTCCCAGTCAGACAATGGCACTGTATACCAGTAGTAAAAATTGTGGGTGCACGTAACCCCAATATATTCTTTGAATTACCAGTCAGAAACTGGCACTATATGGCAGTAGCAAGAAATGAGGGTATTTATAACCCCAATATATTCTTTGAATTCCCAGTCAGACAATGGCACTGTATACCAGTAGTAAAAATTGTGGGTGCACGTAACCCCAATATATTCTTTGAATTACCAGTCAGAAACTGGCACTATATGGCAGTAGCAAGAAATGAGGGTATTTATAACCCCAATATATTCTTTGAATTCCCAGTCAGACAATGGCACTGTATACCAGTAGTAAAAATTGTGGGTGCACGTAACCCCAATATATTCTTTGAATTCCCAGTCAGACACTGGCACTATATGGCAGTAGCAAGAAATGAGGGTATTTGTATTCCCAATATATTCTTTGAATTCCCAGTCAGACAATGGCACTGTATACCAGTAGTAAAAATTGTGGGTGTATATAGCCCCAATTCTATTGCTAGGGGACTTGCAGGGTATTTCTGGGGTGAAGGTGGGGGGGCACACCGTTGGAACGGGTATCGGGGTATATATCGGGTATACGGGAATACACTGACAGTGTATTCCATTCAGGATCCTGGGAAAGCTGGGTTGCGGCGATTGAGCCCGTCAGTGCCACGTTACACTGACAAGCTTCTCCCTGGAATTTAGCTCTTACAAGAGCTGTTGGTTGTCTTCTCCTTCCTATCCTAGCCTGTCCCTGCCTACCCAGAATCTAAGCCCTAGCTAGCTGGACGGAAACCTCCGTCCTCGGTGAATTGCAAGCTCAGAATGACGCGAAGCTGGGCGTCGCTGTTCTTTTAAATTAGAGGTCACATGTTTTCGGCAGCCAATGGGTTTTGCCTACTTTTTTCAACGTCACCGGTGTCGTAGTTCCTGTCCCACCTACCCTGCGCTGTTATTGGAGCAAAAAAGGCGCCAGGGAAGGTGGGAGGGGAATCGAGTAATGGCGCACTTTACCACGCGGTGTTCGATTCGATTCGAACATGCCGAACAGCCTAATATCCGATCGAACATGAGTTCGATAGAACACTGTTCGCTCATCTCTACTTTTCTCCACTGTCCAAATCAATTCATCTTCTAAGCTGCTAGAGGATTTTTTTCTTTTTTGGGTTGCGTCCCAGTCTGCAATTTCCCTGACTAACCATATTCTCCAAATCTGATATATTACAAAGTACACAGTATAGATGTGTCATGATTTACTGTTGTGCGCTTTCCTCAATCAGACGTTGCAGTACATGCTGTATACACTCCACTTTTTATTATCCCACAATCAGCGATAAAAGTTCTCACTGTGTACTCTATATATAAACTCTTAAAAACAAGTTGTTTTTGTCTTACGTTCACTATGTTCAGATTTAAAGGGTTTATCCAGCATGATATATTATATATATATATATATATATATATATATATATATATATATATATATATATATATATATAAAATATATCATGCTGGATATATATATATATATATTTTATATTTGTATACATACAATGCTTGCCCAACTGCTCCCAATTGCTTCCCAATATCCCTCCTTTTGATACACGGAAGAGGAAGTAGAAAGCAGTGGAGACCTGAGAAAGCAATTGAATGTTTGCTGGGGGATTGAGAAGGGGGAGAGGGGAGTTGGGAAATTAGCATACTGCTCTCCCCCCAAAAAAAGGCTAAAATTTCTGCTGGAGCATCACATTATCTGCATTATACTTCTGTTGTATCTGATTCCATAGTGGCATTTTTCTGTACATTATTTTTGCACTCATAATTAGAGATGAGCGAGTAGTACTTGATCGAGTAGGTATTCGATCGACTACTACGGTATTTGAAATACTCGTACTCGATCGAGTACCACTCGCTGTTCGAATGTAAAAGTTCGATGCAGAACCAGCATTGATTGGCCGAATGCTATACAGTTGGCCAATCAACGCTGGTTCTTCTCCTACCTTTAGAAGTCTTCTCCATGCAGCTTCCCCACGGCGTCTTCTGGCTCTTCATTCACTCTGCCAGGCATCGGGCCTGGGCAGAGTGAATTCAGAGCCGGAAGATGCCGCGGGGATGCTGCAAGGAGAAGACTTCTCGGAGGATCCAGCCCGACCCTCACTCGTGGACTTGGTAAGTATAATTTGATCGAATGTTGCCTACCCCTGAAACGAGCATTTTCCCCCCATAGACTATAATAGGGTTCGATATTCGATTCGAGTAGTCGAATATTGAGGGGCTACTTGAAACGAATATCGAACCTCGAACATTTTACTGTTCGCTCATCTCTACTCATAATGCATCATTGTATGCATTATTTTTCTGCCATGACATTACTGGGTATATTTTAAAGACACATAATTTATCTACCTTTGATATCGCAGCAGTTTAAATGACTAATAACTACAGCAGTGATGTCACAACAGCTCATCATCAAAGCAGTGCAAATTTGATTTCACAGTATCAATCCAGAGAGCTCAGAGAGAACCAGTCTCGGGTGATAATTCATTGCTAATGATGCATTTTTCCTCGCTGACAAAATTGGTGGCCTCTTCAAAGGGCTTGAGAAGCCAACACACTTCAGTTTAATTACTTTATTTCTTCACTTTAACAAGTAATATGGTGGCAAAGTTTCTTTAGCAAGCAGTAGCCACACACAGGGCACTCTACAGTTAAGGATGGAAATGGTGTCTGCTCTTCATTCCAAACATTTTACCGCAAGGTGTATCACTATGGGACACTACATAATGATTCCAAAATAACTATTACCATGTTTCTCCAAAAATAAGACAGGGTTTTATTATTTGTTTTTCTCTGAAAAAGGGCTAGGGCTTATTATAGGGGTAGGCCTTATTTTCCAGGCACTGAAGCAAATCAGAAACTTTTCTGATTTGATATGAACAACTCTTGATTAGTAACTCTAAACCTAACTTACAGTCATAATTCATGGTGCAGGGTAAGTGAGTTTTAAACAAACTTACTAGCACTCTCTTTCTCTATACACTTTGCGTGGCAGTGGCACCATTTGCTCTCTATCTCCTCTCCTTTACTCTCTCTTTTATGCTCAGTAGGAGGTGCTTTAGTGGAGTTGCTGGGTCTGTGGGAACAAGTAGGGGTTGCACCTGATAGCTGGTCACGTAGGTAACTGGAAGGCAGACTTGGGGGGCAGGAGGACTCTGGAGTGGGGCTTGGGAGTGGGTGAGTAGATTTTGCTCTGCCATGGGGTAAGGTAGGGAGCTACAGTATGCCTATTTTTCATCACCATGATGTCAGTGACATCACGTGACATAACCTAATGCTGAAGGCACTGCCTGACTAGGACTTATTTTTGTAGTACGGCTTATATTTCAAGCCTACTTCAAAAACCACGAAAAATCAACCTAGGGCTAATTTTCGTGGTAGGACTTATTTTTGGAGAAACAGGGTAGCAAGAGCCTCAAAAAACCTACCTTAAAATAAAAATATAGATCATCATTTAGAGGTCATGTAGGTCACTGGGACATTCATGATTAAAATCTGCACAATTCCTTATCTTATATGATTGCAGTATATTTCCTTCTATATTGACATCAGTTTGGATACTTATCAAAAAGATATTGTGTAAAGTAGCCACTTGTGTTGGCTTTCAGTGCTCGATAGATCCGGTGCTGCTTGATATACATGCATGTTATTATTTGATACAACGTTTACTGGGAATTTGTGCTCAGGGCAAATTACATGTCAATTTTCTTCACACATTTTCCAATATAATTTCCGTCCCTGAGGTGTTGTACAGAAGGTCACAGAAAGAGTTTTAATCGCCAATGTCTTAATTTGGTTCCTTGCGAAGCTGTGCTATGCTACCTTCTCCTGGTCATAATACAAAAAAATTATTTTGAGTGGAAGCTACGGGCTACCTGGAAATCACTCATGGCATGGCTTGATCCCACACAGAATCTTACAGCCCCCAGCCATCTGGCGCACAGTTGTGGTGTGTATAATAGAAGTTAATCTGTCAACATTTATATTCCCCCATGGTATTTGTAACTTATGCTCTGTGTTTTTCCAATCAAGGAAAAATTTGTTTTTTTCCACTTCTCAAGTTGATATCCCATCCAATAAGACAGGTATAAATGTAAGAATCTATTACCGTAACAGTACTAACAATTATAACTCCTCCATAAGTAGTTTCTTGTGCATTTAAAGGGGCTTTATCATTGGGAAAAGTCATTTTTAGATAAGCACATCCTTGCATAGCCTTTAGAAAGGCTATTTCACATGTACCTTTTGTATATAAATTGCCTCAGTAGATTTTGAATAAGTCCGTTATTATTCATATGCTAATGAGCTTCAACCGTGCACCGGAAGTGTGTGTGCACTGTCTGCTCTGTGTGTATGTACAGCAGAGACTGTTGTGCTGATGACTCCTCTCTGCTGTACATACACATAAAGCAGACAGTGCACACAGACACTTCCGATGCACAGTCTGAGCTCATTAACATATGAATAAAAACTGACTTATTCAATATCTGTTGAGGCAATTTACATACAAAAGGATACTTATGAAATAGCCTTTCTAAAGGCTATGCAAGGATGTGCTTATCTAAAAATGACTTTTCCCAATGATAGAGCCCCTTTAAAGTCAGTGTGCCATACAGATACAGAAACAGTCTAGACAGGGACACAAACTAGACCGCAAACTGGTTTATTTAGAAAAAACAGGAAAATAAATAAACCTTGGCTTTAGGCACAAAATACAGCCTTAAAGAGGACCACCATTTTGCCCACAGGCAGTTCTATATACTGCCGGAAAGCTGACAGTGCGCTGAGTTCAGCGCACTGTTGGCTTTCCTGATGTGGGCCCGGTGTGAAGAGCTTACGGTCCGGTACCATAGCTCTTCTATGGTCAGAAGAGTATTTCTGACAGTTAGCCAGAGACGTCCTTCTTCACAGCACAGCCAATCGCGCTGTGCTGTGAGAGCCGGGAGGAACTCCCCCCTCCCTCCCTGATAATGCTCGTCTATGGACGAGTACTGCGAGCAGAGGGAGGGGGCATTCTTCCCCGCTCCACAGTACAGCGCGATTGGCTGTGCTGTGAAGAAGGACGTCTCTGGCTAACTGTCAGAAACGCCCTTCTGACCATAGAAGAGCTACGGTACCGGGACTGTAAGCTCTTCACACCGGGCCCACATCGGGAAAGCCGACAGTGCGTTGAACTCAGCGCACTGTCAGCTTTCCGGCAGTATATAGAACTGCCTGTGGGCAAAATGGTGAAAGGTCCTCTTTAACTTCAGGCAAAAATTAAACAAATTCCTGCTCATCTGAGCAACTAACTAAACAGAAGTAATAACCTAACTATAAGTGTGACTTACTACCAGACACCGAAAACACACAAGCACAATTTGATCTCATGGGATTCAGGGTTATAGCACAGACCCAGCCACCTCCTCACTGCCTGGATCTGCCCTGAAGTGCAGGCTCTGCAACCTTTTATGGCCCAGTAATGAGCCTCAAGACACACAGCTGAGACTGAGGCCTATTCCAGACCCACCCTGGACCAGTCTCCAGTGATGTCTCAGTACAGGTATAGCCTACAGAGTAATCTTACAGAACAGGTATTATATGAACAGTAATGTCACATTGCAGGTATAATGCACATCTTGAACATATTTATAATAGTTCTCGCATAATGCACATAGAGAGGTCACAGCGACATCACACCATAGAAGAAAAAAATGTAACTATGACACTGAACAGGTATCACAGCAAAGATCTTGTACTGTGATATGTTATATCAGAGCATAGAAATAATACAAAAAGTAAAACCCTTTCCTGTCAACTATAGTCCTTATTAACTGCACCTTATGTCTGAGTGAAGGTGGGTCCCCTTGGTTTTTGGACCTCATAGCAGCTTCAACTATATATTTGCTAAACTGGTACTTTTTATGCTTATGTTTCTAGTTGTGAAAGATCAACCCCCATACTCCTTCAGGCTGTCAAGCTGGAGAGCCACAGATTAGAGACCACGGATATAGATGCTTCCCTTGTCCCCCTCCAGTTACTATTGTCTGTGTTCCAGCAATGACTTTTTGTCCTGATGTGACTACTTAAAGAGGACCTTTCATCAGATTGGGCACAGACAGTTCCATATACTGCTGGAAAGCCGACAGTGCGGCTTTCTCGATCTATGCCCCGGGTAAAGCGCTATCGGTCCTGGTACCATAGCGCTTTACAGTCAGAAGGGTGTTTCTGACAGTCAGTCAGGAACGTCCTTCTCCACAGCATCGCCTATCGCACTGTGCTGTGTGAGCGGGGAGGAACTCCCCCTTCCCCTCCTAATAATACTCGTATATGGACGAGCACTGTGAGCAGAAGGAGGGAGCGTTCCTCCCCGATCACACTGTACAGCGCTATTGGTACTGCTTGTACAGAAGGACGTTCCTGACAGAGTGTCAGAAACGCCCTTCTGACTGTAAAGAGCTACGGTACCGGGACCGATAGCGCTTTACCCGGGGCACAGATCGGGAAAGCCGACAGTGCGCTGAATTCAGCGCACTGTCGGCTTTTCAGCAGTATATGGAAGTGCCTGTGCCCAAACTGATGAAAGGTCCTCTTTAAGTCAACAACTAGCCATTGCAATGATGATGGATAAACATTAGAGATGAGCGAACACTAAAATGTCCGAGGTTCGAAATCCGATTCGAACAGCCGCACACTGTTCGACTGTTCAAACGGATTTCGAACCCCATTATAGTCTATGGGGGGAAATGCTCGTTTCAGGGGTAGGCAAAATTCGATAAAAAAATATTTACCAAGTCCACGAGTGACGGTCGGGCTGGATTCTGCTTGAAGTCTTCTCCCGGCGCAGGGTCCCCGCGTCTTCTTCCGGGTGGAATTCACTCTGCCTAGGCATCCGGTCTAGGCAGAGCCGACTGCGCATGCGCGTGTATGCACGTGCATGCCCGCGCATGCGCAGTCGGCTCTGCCTAGGCCGGATGCCTAGGCAGAGTGAATTCCACCCGGAAGAAGACGCGGGGATGCAGCGCGGAGAAGACTTTGGAAAGGTAAGGGAAGAACCAGCATTGATTGTCAGAATGTATAGCATTCTGCCAATCAACGCTGGTTCTGCATCGAACCTTAAACTTTGAACAGCTAGTAGTGTTCGATCGAGTACGAGTATTTCGAATACTGTAGTATTCGATTGAACACCTACTCGATCGAACACTACTCGCTCATCTCTAATAAACATCCCAAAGGTGGTCACTGAGGCCAGTAATTGGCTGCAGCAGTTACATGTCACAACAACAATGCTAGAGCAGGAAGAACAGAGACTAGACAAACTATCACCTGTGCAGCCCCTCTTTCATGTAATATCAGGGCAATTGTAATAGTTAGGAGTTTGCCACAACATTCCCATGGTGCACAGAAGAAAATATTGTATTCACTGCAAGGTAAATTGTAAAAAAGCATAT
This sequence comes from Leptodactylus fuscus, assembly GCF_031893055.1. Classification (NCBI taxonomy): domain Eukaryota; kingdom Metazoa; phylum Chordata; class Amphibia; order Anura; family Leptodactylidae; genus Leptodactylus; species Leptodactylus fuscus. The sequence continues at coordinate 64,013,362 of NC_134266.1, forward strand.
CGAAAAGCTGTGAAACTTTTCATTACAGAGTAATACTTTTCAGGAAATCACTCTTGGTGAATTCAATTTGGAAACTGTTTTTAGAAGGAGCAGTTTTTTTTCTACTTAAAATACATGTATGATTTCATAAAATTAAACAGACTATTGGCAAGTATCAGATGCATATCTATAAGAGATGCAGAAGAAGTACAGTAGTATGCATCTCCAGCCCTTGCTAACTAAGGATGAAGCAGACACCCCTCTACGATGTCAGAAGAAGCCATTATCGTAAATGGTGCATGGTACGTAGGAGGTCTGTTATAGATTTTGATTTAGGTTTTAGGAACTTTAGTGTTATGCCCTTGGCAAGCATGTAATAGTTATAATATTATAGGAATAGTAGACAATTTACACAGAGGTCCCCGAATGAACAAATGCATACATGACCATTACATTGTTGATGCAAGATGTATGGACATAGCTGGTGTGACAATTGGGGGTAGTTGGGGGCAGCAAAGGTAGCAGTTTCCTAGACTTAACAGAGGTGTTGGTGGCGCTGGGTGCCAAATAAACAGCATAGCAGGTAATGGCAATCCAAAATTAAATGACTTTATTCAACAGAACAAAAATAACAAAGCAACCTAGCCCACACACAGGGCAATACCTCAATTCTTGAACCCTGACTAATCTACTGAGGGCAAGAAACGTTACAAGTCCCTTCTGGAATCCATTCTTCTTGGGACAGACAGGAGGTCTGTTTCTAACTGGTTCACAGTCAACTTGTTCCTGCAGTTCACCAGCAGCACTCTCTCTCTGGTGTTGGGCTCCTTCCGGAATCTAGTCTTCTTGGGACAGACCTCCTGTCTGTCTCCTACGGATCCATGGACCACCTGCTCCTGCTGTGTGTGCTCTCTCTGGAGTTGGCTCTCAGGTATGGGTGTGGTCAAGGTCCTTTTCAACCCTGTTTTTTGGGTAATTCTCCAGTGCCCTCTAGGTTCGCACTCTTACACTGCGTACAACACTCCATTAGTGCCATAGAAGTGAATGACATGGTAACCATGCATGTTCACATAAATGACTGCTATTTAGTGACTGCTGAGGATCCATTGGTCTGATCCCCAATTATCAGACATGTCTCCATTCTTCTATGTTACACATTATCCTCTAGCTTGTTCAACATTATTCAGTTCTTAAGCTCATGTCAATCCCTTCTGCTAGTAGAAATGAAATCATGTCATATCTCTTATATACTTATAATGATCACAAAATCTCTTCTGTTTCCACAGCCATATTAAGCCGTGTTGAAGTGTTTGGGCTCATGTAGTAAAAATGAATTAATGAGGAACTTGATTATTTTAAGATAAAGATTGAAGTGGAATAATCTGGATAATCAGACATCTTCTATGTACTCAGGGGAAACATTCGGATAATAGATGCAATTATGATCAACTGATGCTTTAATGTCAGAGTGGTCCACCATCAGTGACGCACATTATGGAGAACATCAAAGCCGAATTTTAAAAAAGGTAATTGAGGGTTTCATAATGTCCTTGTACTTACGGGATGGCGTCATTTTCCAGGCTTCGGAAATTTACTTAGTGACTTACTGAAAATAAATTATTGGGCAAACTTTACTAATGGCCAACAGTAAAAGGGAATGTGTCATCTGAAAAGACCTAGTGTTTAAAATAAGTTTTTAAAAGTTTAAAGAATTTTTAGTGATTTTTAAAGAAAAATTATAAAACATAAGATATGGGGTCATTTATCATTTGCCCATTTTTTGGCATGCACTTATATCCAGTCATTTTGAGGAACAACTGCATCATATTTTTTTTGCAAAATTCACTTAATGGAATGCTGTCATCCTTCACTCACAACTGCATTGGTATTTCGTCTGGGGGAGTCCGCATGGGGACCCTCCTAACGGAACACCAAATGCAATTGCAAGTGATGTGCACTAAAAGCACATGGACCCAACAGACTATAATGGGGTCCGTGTGCTTGCCACGCGCTGCCTGCTCGAATCATGCGAACATGTAAGTAGATTGTAAAGTACTTTCCTGTCCTCATGTTCTGTGCGGAACTACTTTCCTGTCCACATGTTCTGTGCGGAGATCTGGCGGCAAGCACTTGGACCCCATTATAGTCTATGGGATCCATGTGCTTTTACTGCACAGTGCTTGCAATTGCGCTTGGTATAATGAGGGGTCAGATAAGTTTGGTTTTTAAGCTATCTATGTATAAGAGTGAAGTTTCCCCCGCCCCCTTTTTGTGAATCTTTTTTTTTTTTTTTTTTTTAAGAAATTAATAAAAATAAATTCATAACTGCAATGTAAAAAGTTACTCAAGCTAAACTACACCCACTTTCCACAACAGAAAGCCTTGTGTAAAACATTTCAAAATAGGTACAAACATGATTAATCTTACACACACAGCAAAAAACTTAAAATATATATATAGTGAGGGAAAAATAAGTATTTGATACAGTGGCAATTTTGCAAGTTTTCACACCTACAAAGAATGTAAAGGTTGGTAATTTTTATCGTAGGTGCGCTACAACTGAGAAGTGTATGATTTTTAATGAATTAATTTGCATCTTATTGCATGACATAAATTTATGACCACCTACCAACCAGCAAGAATTCTGGCTCTTACAGACCTGTTAGTTTTTCGTACTCTCCACTCATTAGTATTAATTGTGTCTGTTTTTCCTCGTTACCTGTATAATAGACACCTGTCCACACACTCAATCACACTCCAACCTTTCCACCATGGCCAAGACCAAAGAGCTGTCTAAGGACACCAGGAACAAAATTGTAGACCTGCACAAGGTCAGGAATCAGCCCAGAACTACATGGGAGGACCTGATCAATGACCTGAAGAGAGTTAGGACCACAGTCTCCAAGATTACCGTTAGTTAAGGAGTAAAATCCTGCAGGGCACGCAATGTCCCACTGCTCATGTCAGCACATGTCCAGATGAGACCAAAATAGAATTTTGTGGCATCGACTTAACTCGCTGTGTTTGGAGAAAGAAGGATATGTACAACCCCCAAGAACAACATCCTAACCGTGAAGCTTTGGGGTGTGAATATTATACATGAGGGTACTTTTCTGCAGAGGGGATAGAACGACTGCACCGTATTGAAGGGAGAATAGGGCCACATATGATGAGATTTTGGCCAACAAGTTTCTTCCCTCAGTAAGAGCATTAAGAGCATTGAAGATGACTCGTAGGTGCGTCTTCCAGAATGACAATGACCTGAAACACACAGCCAGGGCAACTAAGAAGTGTGAAAAGCATTTCAAGGTCCTGGAGTGGTCTAGCCAGTCTCCAGATCTGAACCCAATTGAAAATTAATCTTTGGAGGGATCAGAAATTCAATGTGGCCCAGCGACAGCCCTGAAATCTGAAAGATCTGGTGAAGATCTGAATGAAGAAGTGGGCCAAAACCCCTGCTGCAGTGTGTGCAAACTTGGTTAAAAACTGTAGGAAACGTCTGACTTCTCTAATTGCAAACAAAGATTTCCGTACCAAATATTAAGTTCTGTTTTTCTATTGTATCGTACAATAAAATGCAAATTATTTAAAAATCATACAATGTAATGTTCTGGATTTTTTTTTTTTTAATTTCTGTCTCTCACAATTGAAGTGTACCTACGATAGAAGTTATAGACATCTCCATTCTTTAACAAAAAAAGGAAAAAGCCGGCAGCTCTCTGAAGTGCATTAAAAATAACTTTTAATAAATCAAAAATAAAATTACATGTGACAAAAATATATTGAAAAGGAAAACTCAAAACAAAAAACAAAAAAAACATAAAAACTGCCGACGCGTTTTGAGACTGTAGCGTCTCTTTGTATTGATCTCCATTCTTTGTAGGTGGGAAAACTTGCAAATTTGCCAGTGTATCAAATACTTATTTTCCCCACTGTATATGCAGCTGTATATATCCCCATGGAAATGGGTTGTGGCCTATATTGTAACACCATGTGTTAATAATTAATTTTAAACCAACTAATAAGATTTAATATTTAATAATAAAAGTAAGATAATAAGCCAACTAGACAGTCTAACAATACGCCAGATTTCCAATATCAGACACTTTGATAAATCTGGTGCAATTTACGTCTTTCTAAAACATTGTTAGTAAATCTGCCCCATTGTGTTATCCTATGTTTAAAGAGGACCTTTCATCAGTTGGGGCGTATGTGGTTTTATATACAACTAGAAAGCCGACAGTGCACTGAATTCAGCACACTGTCGGCTTTCACGATATGTGCCCCAGGTGAAGAGCTATCAGTGCCGGTACCATAGCTCTTCACCATCAGAAGGGCGTTCCTGACAGTCAGTCAGGAACGTCCTTCTTCACAGCATCGCCTATAGCGCTGTAGAGTGTGAGCGGGGAGGAACGCCTTCCCCGGTACTCATCTATGGACGAGCACTGTCAGGAAGGGAGGTAGGCTTTCCTCCCCGCTTTGACTGATGTTAGGCATATCTTTGAATACTTTAGAAAGAGGCTCTGGTACAAAACATCGAATGAATAATATAAAGAATATGTATCGGTATCTCATTTTAATTAATAAAAACATAGGTGATCTATTCCCTTTACATGTAACATTTAAAGGGAGAGCTACAGACGGACTGGTGGGGAATGTAATTACTCTTGGTTAGTACCATAGTGGGAAGATGTTCATAATTACCTTGCTAGTCCATGCCATATGATTTATTAAAATCAGCATGCGCAATGGGATGTGCAATATCCTGCTTAATAAAATGTACTTGTCTCAAGATATGGCAAAAGTACAGAATGTCTAGACTGAAATTATATTTTCATTACAGGACAAAACTATCTTATCTTTAGTTTCTCGTGGCTTGATTTTATTTAATTTTAATATCTGATTTTAATAATGATATATACAGTAATTAGTTGTTAAGATATACCATATATTTATTCAACTGTCCTATGGGCTGTGTCATTGCTATGGAGGTGGGAGGAGCATGGCACTTAAGATGCCCATCCCTTAAAGGGGTACTCTCATTTACATATACATCTTAAAATTTGTAGATAATTAAAAGTCAAACATTTTTTTCAAGTATAAGTAAATATTTTGTAGAATTTTAGTATTTACTGTCAAATGGAAGTATTAATTCACAGAATTGAATGGAGTCAAAAAAGATTATATAAAACTTAACTTTTATTAATAAATAATTCTATAAAAAAAAGTGAACATGTCTCCTTGATGAATAAAGGACACTTAGATATAAATCACCCTATATCACCCTATTCTAGGTACCAGTACATACACTTGTGTATAATTAAAATGGGAATAATAACTCTAAATCATAACCCATAGATGTAATGGCTCCTATTTCTTACACAACACCTGCATGAACCCCCTAGGTTGAGAAATTCCTACTGTTTGTGGACGTCAGCTCGGATGATGATATCTGGTATACCGCTGATCACACCACAGAGTAACACCCACCATTCAGAGAGGTCTATCGTACCCCTGCACATGGGGATGTTTATCAATAGGTCCACATGTTAACTGTTTAGTGCCCCATTCATTGATGCCCATACCCTGATATTATTCATCATTGGTAGCTGCTAAGCGGCCGTAGATAGCAGGGGATATTGTTTTAAGAGTGGGGAGGGTTAGGAATTATTGTTCCCCAGATCTTATCGTGTGTTTGATGATGGTGCAACAGTTCCTGGTTTATGTCACGATAACACATATGTAGTGGTTGTACGCTGGTGTGGCCCCTTATGTACAACAGACCTCTCTGAATGGTGGGTGTTACTGTGTGATATGAGCAGCGGAAATACAACCATTTTGAAAACTAGACAAGCCCAGTGTGAGTTTCAGCCACATCAAGGATACTGTATACTAATTGTCCAAAATCCTGATGTATTTTTACAGACATAACAGGATGTATATCAATATATAGAGATGAGCGAACACTAAAATGTCCGAGGTTCGAAATCCGATTCGAACAGCCGCTCACTGTTCGAACGGATTTCGAACCCCATTATAGTCTATGGGGGTGAAATGCTTGTTTCAGTGGTAGGCAACATTCAATAAAATTATACTTACCAAGTCCACGAGTGACGGTCGGGCTGGATCCTCCGTGCAGTCTTCTCCTGGCACAGCGTCCCCGCGTCTTCTTCCGGCTGGAATTCACTCTGCCTAGGCATCGGGGCCTAGGCAGAGCTGACTGCACATGCGCAGTCGACTCTGCCCGACTCAACGCCTGAGCAGAAATGCCTGCGCATGCGCAATTGGCTCTGCCTAGGCCGGATGCCTAGGCAGAGTGAATTCCAGCCAGAAGACGCTGCGGGGACGCTGCATGGAGAAGACTTCTAAAGGTAAGAGAAGAACCAGCGTTGATTGGCAATATATAGCATTCTGCCAATCAACGCTGGTTCTGCATCGAACCTTAAACTTTGAACAGTAGTTCGAAGTAGTGTTCGATCGAGTACGAGTATCTCGAATACCGTAGTATTCGATCGAACACCTACTCAATCGAACACTACTTGCTCATCTCTATTAATATACTATAGGTAAATGTAAGGCAATGATTATTCTAGAGAAAAATATTACAAAAGTGAATGCAGTGTGATGTGCAACTGAGCAATATGGGTCTGGCTTTACTTTTGCATTATTCACTAATATTCTAGGGTTCCATTTTTCATCTCTCCATTATCTGTAATGCAAGTATTGTGTATGACAGCTATTCCAGCCTGAGCCATGTAAAAGACATTGCTGGAGGGCAGTAAAAATCTCCAGAGATGCTGTAAAGTGTAAGAACTGATTTGCTATAAGTTGGAAGACGTATTCCTCCTTCTCACTAGTTTTGTACAGATATAGCTGTCAGTGACGTGAATTTATAATTCTCTGTGGGAAGTCACGCACCAAAAGTCATTAAAAAATAGTAAAGCATGAATACATTTTTATGTTTTTTGCAACGATGTAGAGTATTTCACTTGTTAGGTGTCAATTTAAAGTTTGTTACATCTGTACAGTCACGTCTCTCATATCACTGATAAAGAGCTGCCTTTCAGAGCAACATATTGAATATGTACTAATATATTTAGTAAGCTCTTCATAGCTACAGAGTGTACAAAATGGAGTCTTGTCACTACTGCAGTAACTGCAAAATACAATACATATAACATATATGCATTGTAGCATACAATATACTCTAGTATGGAACTTTGATAGTATTAACTTTATCACATGGTCTATCTGTTATACATCAAACTTCTTCCCAATGCTCTTAAGTGTAGAGAATAGAGATGAGCGAGTACTATTCGGATCAGCCGATCCGAACAGCACGCACGCATTGAAATGAATGGACGTAGCCGGCACGCGGGGGGGTTAAGCGGCCGGCTGGCGTCAAAGCGGAAGTACCAGGTGCTTCCATTCATTTCAATGCGTGCGTGCTGTTCGGATCAGCTGATCCGAACAGTACTCGCTCATCTCTAGTAGAGAATAAATTGCGAATTGCACAATATAAAAACACAGATGATAATGTACATAAGAAAAGGGGTAGTGAAGATTAACTAAAAAATTATCCACTCTATCCCGGTCCTAATTTCTATTAGATTCTCAGTGTTAATTTCATAGGCATGAGTAGAGAAAAATGTCTGGTCCTCAAAAAAGATGGCATAGGATCTGGACAGTAATAATATAGGTCACATGATATGTCCAAAGGCCAAAATATAGTGCTGAGCAAATTAACCTTATTACTATATACTTTAAGTATATTACCACTGTGTCTATATACATCTCACACATAGAACTCTATGGAGAGAGGAGGAGGCTGTTAATCGATTTATTACCCCATTCTGTGCACTGCTAGAGTCGTATCTTGACACATAGCAGTGTTAAAAGATGTACCGGACTAAAGAATAGCAGAGTATAGTATTTATATGTCTTTTCAAGAAGGCAGTTCTTCCTTACTCCCCTCTCCATTGACTAAGGCCTGCTTCACACCAGCATTCCAACTCCGTATAGGATTTCCATCAACGAATCCAGTTGATTTCGGGAAATCCAGTGAACCCCATTATAGTCTATGGAGACTGCGGGTTTCTGTGAGTAATGATTTCCCACAAGCGGATCCAAAGAGTGGAAAGTATGTAATATGTAATATGTAATATGTTAAAAATAAGTCTGCTTGATAAATGAAGAAGGAAATATAGTTCAAAAGTAAGACATAATACAAAGTTTCTTATATGTAGCTTATGAAAAGTTGTTTTATAATATGAGGAACTCTAACACAAATCTAAATCTTTGCCACCTGATATATGTATGGATATAAATCATAAATACAATAACCAGCCACCACAAACATGTATATGATAAAGCAATAACAGAAGTAATAGACTAGTTGTAGTAAAATCATATTTCAGAACCTGAACTGTATCCTAATACAAACTACACTGACAAGACACAAAGAATATATTCTGACTGCAAACTGCAGCTTCCTTAGTCTGAATACAAATTATGAGAAGCAACAGCTGGATAGAGCTAGATCATCTTCCCAATGCATTAATAAAATGTTTTAAACATTACCGTTCCCTTCAAATTCAATCATTTAAAACCCTGGAGATCTCAACTTTACCTTCCAAAATATAGAAATATCTGGTTTTCAATGGCAAAAATATACATGAATTCTGTAGATCAGCATTTCTATGCAGATTCAATGCAGTAGATTGATTTAAGTGCAGGGCGGGATTGGTAACGTTAAAGGCAACAGTAAGAATTAAGTTATTTTTGTCCATTTATCTGAATAAATACTTAAAGGTGCATCCGAACACATATATTAATATTTTATATTGCTTTTGGTGAGCCAATAAAGATATGTACTCACCTGCTCCTGGGCAGGACTGTTGGTTTGTATATAGGTTTCTCGAGATTTGTATGAAGGGAACGCTCGGCCAATTACAGATCTTACATATCACCTTTTATACAAGCCATTTGTGAATAGATCGCTGCAGAGACCTGGGATTAGCTGCAGCAGTGCCCTTGCACAAACAGGACGTTACTTGTGACATCAGCCAGAGGGTCTTGTATACAGAAGAACAGAGTTCGGCCAGGTTCACACGTCTAGCTAGCCGCGACTGGATGCCGGCGCAGTGTATACAGTGTACCGACATCCAGTTGCAGCATTCCGCTCCAGATTAGGCCCAAAGGAATAGACCTAGTCTGGAAGGAGTGTCGTGAGGTGGATGTCCATGGCTGAATCAGCTGCGGAATCTGCCTGAAGAAAGGGCATGTCGCTTCTTTTTTCCGTGAGCGAGAACAAACCGCTCGCTACCATTGATTTCAATGAGAGGTAGTTTTTTGAGCCGGATTCTGATGTGGATTCCGTGTCAAAATCCGGCCCAAAAAACCCCATGTGAACCCGGCCTTGCCATTCCTGAAAACGGGGACAGAGGAGTACTGTTTAAGTTTATTGGCCTACTAGCAGCAGTTTTATATAATAACACAACAGATTCAGATCTCCCATTTAAGACAAATGCCTCAAGTCATAGAAACGCTGTGTTTTCTTGTTGCTTGGCTTTTTAAGCAAAGTCAGGAGTGGCTTGAAAAAGATTGGAAAAATATAAAAGGAAGCTCTTAGACGTTTCACTTCTATTTTACCCACTCCTGACTTTGGCTAAAAAAAACTCTGCAAAAACTGCAACAAAAAACACTGCGTTTTTGCAACATGGGGCCTCAGACTAAAAGGTTGGTACAAAATAAGTTTAGAATTACAAAATAACCGATCTGAACAATAGTCTACAAACTCAAATAAACTAGTCATAATAATCAGACACCAATCGGGGAAGCTGAGTTTAAAGGGACTCTATCATTAGATCTATGCATTTTTCAATAAGCACATGTTGGAATAATCTTTAGAAAGGCTATTCTAGTCCTACATTCCTTCTTCTGTTCCTGTCAGCCATTTTTTAATAAGATGCTTTCTACTGATAGGCAAATTCAGTTCATGGAGCACAGGGGACGTTACCCCTCTGCTCCGAGCATTGCATCGTCATGGCTTGCATTCCACCCAGTAACCCTATAACTACCGCCGTAGCAGAAGAAGCAGCTGCCACAAGGCCCGGGACATTAGGGGCCCGGTGATAGCCGCTACTGCTGCTATCATTATACTCGAGGGTCTTTTTGGACCCCTGAGTATAATGATCGGCGGCCCAGGAGAGGTAAGAAACATAAAAAACACTGTTACTTACCTCTCCACGATCCGGGCAGGCTTCGGCCTAGCCGTCTGATGTGTCATTTGATCTTCGACAACCTCTAGACATTGTCTGCCATGCTACTCTCAGCCTCCTTTGCTAGAGCCACCTTAGTAAAGATGATGGGGTTGCTGCCTCTTCATCTCCTGATCACTAAGACTCTTCTCCAGGTAATGCCAGTGTGTCTTGAAGTTATATAGCCATGCAGGGCATTGACCCTTGATCACTTCTCACTCCCTTACTCCTCGTTCACATCTGCATTGGTATTCTGATCGGGGGAGTCCGCATGGGGACCCCATCAAACAAAATACCGAACGCATTTGCAAGCGGTGTGCAGAGAAAGCACATGGATCCCCATAGACTATAATGGGGTCTGTGTGCTTTCCAGTAGAGATGAGTGAACAGTAAAATGTTCGATATTCGATATTCGTTTCGAATAGCCGCTCAATATTCGACTATTCGAATGAATATCAATCCCCATTATAGTCTATGGGAGAAAATGCTTCGCTACAGGGGATCCCACCATTCGACTCAGGAGAGTCACCAAGTCCACTATCACACCCCAGGAAATGATGCCAACACCCTGGAATGCAACTGGGACAGCAGGGGAAGCATGTCTGGGGGCATCAAGTACCTTTATTATGTCAGGATCCCTGTCAGCTTGCGATATGCCGGAGCTGAATTTTTCCCATAGGAATGCATTGACCAGTGTTGATTGGCCAGTGTACAGCATTCAGCCAATCAACGCTGGTTCTGCCTGAGGAGGCCACAGCAGTTTCCATTCTGGTCCGATTTTAGACTCCGCCTCCTCCGACAGGACCAGCCTTGATTGGCCGAATGCTGTACACTGGTCAATCAACGCTGGTCAATGCATTCCTATGGCGAGATGAAGCAGAGCTAGCTGTGCGGTTAGCTCGACTACTCCAGACACCGGAGATGAAGCAGAGCTCAGCTCTGCTACACCCAACTATCCCTCCAGCTACTTCTCCTGTCACACACATCTCTGGTGTAACAGAGCTCAGCACACACTCAGCTCTGCTACATCTCTATGCTCTGTTGTAGAGATGTAGTACAGCTGAGTGTGTACTGAGCTCTGCTACACACGAGATGTGTGTGACAGGAGGAGTAGATGGAACGATGGTTGAGAGTAGTGCAGAGCTGCTACACCAGAGATGTAGAAGAGCTGGCTGATATTAACAGTCCGATGCAGCAGAGCTGAGTGTGTTAGTCTGCTGCATCGGACTGCTACATCTGCCAGCTCAGCTACATTGGGCCGTGCACTCAGCTCAACTACTCTCCTAAGCCCCGCCTTCTCCATAATACTAGTCTCAGGATGCGGGGGCAGGGCACTCTGAAGACATGTGGAAAGAGGACCGGACCAAGAAGAGGAGCTGGGAGTTGCAGCTATGCAGGTAAGTGGACAACAGTGGGGGGGGGGGGGGTAATCACTGCACAGCGTGGGTTCCAACAATTTTTGGACTACATGCTGTGTAGTGAATAGGATCGTTTTTAAAATCCAATCTCCGAATGATCGGAAATTGAATTTTAAAAACGATCCTGAAATGTCAAGATCGGCTCAACCCTAAGTGCTGGCGATGTAGCAGTGTCCATTGTAGCAGTCTGATGCAGCAGAGCTGGACCTGCTACACACTCAGCTCTGCTGCATCGGACTGCTACATCGCTAGAGCTGAGTGTGTAGCAGGTTCAGCTCTGCTTCATCTCGGCATAGGAATGCATTGACTAGCGTTGATTGGCCGAATGCCGTACTTCTGTATGGCATTCGGACATTCAACGCTGGTCAATGCATTCCTATGGGAAAAAGAGCTGGGTGAGTAACATTCCCCCTAAATAAAGGTAATCCCTGCCTGTACATCTGTCCCTGTCTCACAGTCACATAGTTCACAGTCCCAAATTAGTCGAATGTTAAATTCACCATTCGTCTAAATTGGAGGTCACCTGATTTAGCCAGCCAATTACTTTTTCCGATTTTTCTTCACTGCCTCTGTTGTTGTAGTTCCTGTCCCACCTCCCCTGCGCAGTTATTGGTGCAAAAAAAGCGCCAGGGAAGGTGGGAGGGGATACGAATTTTTTCTGCGTTTGCCTCACGGTATTCGATTGTAATTGAATACCTCGAACGGCCTGATATTCGATCAAATCTGTATTCGATCGAATGGTGTTCGCTCATCTCTACTTTCCACCTGATCTCTGCAGCAAACATGCGGACAGGAAAGTAGTTCACAATCTACTTTCCTGCCCACATGATTCGTGCGGGCAGTGCACGGCAAGCACACAGACCCTATTATAGTCCATGGGGTCTGTGTACTTTCTCTGCACACTGCTTGCAAATGCATTCAGTATTCCGTTTGGGTCGAGGAGGGGGTCCCTGAACAGATTACCAACGCAGATGTGAACGAGGGGTTATTTTCTCAGAAGGAGATTTCTAAGATGGAGATGTACCAGAAACTACAGATTCTTTAGACTACGGATACAGTAGACGCCATGCTAGAGTAGCACTAAGCAAAGGTTATTTTTGAAATGAATGCTTCAAGCAATATATTAAAATAAGCCTTTAATGTCCACTTAATAAAAGTCTGATTTGTCAGTGGAATATAAGTTATCCCAAGATAGACGAGTAAATTAACCAAGTGACACATACACAGTTTCTAAACCAACACTGCGCTTTCTCACTGCAGGATATCATACTCCTACTGTCACATAAGGAACCTATAAGCTACAAATCTATCTCTTCCACAGCATGAGTGTTACTATTATTACACAGAATAATACAAAATCATATTATGAGCAGTAGCTCAATGCTTATGATAGATTCTTCCCCCCTGAGGCATTATTTGTCATGTCAAAATAGAAAAGCAAGATAATGGATCTGTTTTCATTTAACCTAGCCAATTATCCGACTGAGCGCTCCCCTATGTCCCCACATCCTGGCGCTCTACATTGTGTTTTGTTTACTGACAGGGTCAGCGCCAACATATGTGCAGAGGGGAAAATTCTATTTATATTCTCCCGCAGTCATTTAAGTAATTGTATTTAATAACTAAGTTATGAAGACTAAACAATCCATTGACAGTGATGCAATTGGTATTTAATGTTCTGAGTAGGGGAACCCATGTATGTTCATGTCATTTTTATTTACATATTTATCTACATAAATATATGTACAGCGGACCCATCATGTTACTACAACAGTTTGTATTTGGACCATCTCTGAGGGCTTTGTCTAAGCAATCTCCATTCACCCAAGTGATCTGCACTTCACGGTTGGCAGACTTCCAGGTCGCTAACTTTTGAGTCGAGGTGGCCTTAATACTGTTAGCATCTGGTCCAGCAACCCAAGAAACATTTATGCCAAGCACAAGGGACCAGGCTAGAGAATGGGGAGATACAGGCAGGTAGTCAGGGCAGGACGCTAAGGTCAGGATCAGGGTCAGGAGGCAGGAAAGGTAAAGCAAACAGGTATGTAGTCAGGAGCTAGTCAAAGGTCAAATCACAGGTCAAACTGAATATCAGGGATATCTTACAGCAGGTCAAGCATGCCTTGAACCTTATTGCTCAGGTGGCAAGCAGAGGGCTGAGAAAAAGGGCCAGCAGGGATTGGCAGGGGACAGAATTACTGCGGTGTATGCTAACCTTTCATAAGAGCACGAGAACCAACACACCAACAAGGCACCAATAGCAGGAACTGAGAAGAATGAACAAGACACTAGCAGAGAGGAGCGAGGTAACAAGAGGGTGCAGTGAAGGGAGCCAGAAGGTGCTGCTGCTAGTAGAAGACATCTGTTGCCTAGTTCTGTAGTGGAAACTACTGAAAAATGGCATTTATTTTTCAATCAGATCAAAGCCATTGCCTGATTTATAATGCCCATATTCTTTCTTCAAAGTGAGATTCCATCCTGAAGCTGGGTAAGTAACAAATACTAGATTAGTAGTGATATGAATACTGGGACACTCACTGGTCACTAGCAGATTTTTGGAATTGACTAACTAAACCTCATACTCTATTTTTCCACAATTCGACTTCTTCATAAATGGCTGACTGTTTTCATCTATAACACAGCAAGATGACTTAGAAACAGAGATACTTCTACAAATCTATTGTGGCCAAAGTGGTGAGAAATGTGAAAAATGTGCCATTTGTCTTAGAAGGACCAGACAATTATTGAGAAGTGATTGACAATGTCCATAAACAGTGTCAAAAGTTTGAAGAGGTCAGATAAAGTAAGTCTAGCAGTGTCAGCGCCCATTACACAGAGCTGTGCTGGTCCCAATGAAATATACACATGGCTGAAAGCATCTGCTTAGTCTGTACAGTTATAAAGTTATTTTACTACTGAAACAGCTTTACACATTTCAGCCTATTTTATGGCATTAAAGAGGACCTTTCATGGGATTGGGCACAGGCAGTTTTATATACCGCTGGAAAGACGGCAGAGAATTCAGCTCATTGTCAGCTTTCACGATCTGTGCCCCGGGTAAAGAACTATCGGTGCCGGTACTGTAGCTCTTAACAGTCAGAAGGGCGTTCCTGACAGTCTGTCAGGAACGTCCTTCCTCACAGTAGCGCCTATAGCACTGTACAGTGTGAGCGGGGAGGAACGCCCCCTCCCCTCCTGATAATATTAGTCTATGGACGAGCACTGTGAGCAGAGGAAGGAGGCGTTCCTCCCCACTCACACTGTACAGCGCTATAGGCGCTGCTGTGGAGAAGGACGTTCCTGACAGACTGTCAGGAATGCGCTTGTGATGGTGAAGAGCTATGGTACCAGCACCGAAAGCTCTTCGCTTGGGGCACAGATCATATATAAAACTGCCTGTGCCCAAACAAATGAAAGGTCCTCTTTAAGGAGGAGATCAGGCTGAGACAGTAATTTAGAAAGCTTCCCTAAATCAGAAAAAAGACAGTGATTGTGAAATAAGGCAAGAGAGAAAAAGACTGCAAAGAGATGAGCGGACTGCAAGAGAAAGGCATCAATGCCCTGAGTCCAAACAAGACCCTCAGATAACACCAGATAAATGCTCCTGGGATTCTATCTAACCCCATTCTAGCTCTGTAACGTAGATAAAGCCTTAGTAATGTCTAACAAGCATCAACAGATAGTACCTGGAGGTAACAAACAGCCTGCTTACTTACACAGTAAGTAAGTGCCATTTTCTGGCCATTTTCTGGCCTGTGGGCATGCGCAGTCGGGCAGTGGGCATGCACAGAAGAAAATGGAGGCAGCACTGGAGAGTTCTCTCGCAGCATTGGGGATGCCTCCAGTGCTGTTTGAACGCTGGGGCACGCCTCCAGTGCTGTGAGAGAACTCATTTGCATACCGTCGGAAAATGGAATTTTTCTTTCTTTAGGCTATTCCGACGTGTCAATGACAAAAAAAAAGTTTTTAATGGTAGAATCCGTTTAATACCCAAAGGATTCAATGGTATATATAAAAGCAAACAGCCTTAAAGTAATGGGAGAAAAATAGAATAATACTTAAGAGTCTTTTGGTCCCAGGAAGCTTGAAGGTTCACTTCTCATGGAATTGGACAGACCCAGCTCTTGTAGGCCCAATTCATCTCTGCGTTCAGGGATTCCATTTGACTCTCCACATGAAAAATGGAGAGAGAAAAGATCTGCAAGCAGTAATTTTCTCTCCACATTTTTCATGCGGAAACCAAGTAGAAACCACACGGACCCCATTCTAGTCTATGGGGTCAGCAGGTTTCCTAAAGTAGCCACTTTTGAATGCAGATTAGGTTTACGTTTTGGGGGTCCGCTTGGTGATAGAAACCCATGCGCAAATGTGAACCATGTCTTAGCTGGCTGCCATAGATATGACCTTAGTTGTAAGATATAGTTGTAAAGTTTGTGTTTAACCACACCTTCCTACCAGGATGCCCTTCTCCTCTTACTACCTGAGGTGGGAAATCCGAAGATTCATCTTTATCTGAGGAATTTCTTCTTTGCCATGGACAGCTGTGTCCCTGTTGGGCTTTGAAGGTTAACCCAGGGTCACAGCACCAGTGGTGAACCTAGCCACCTGCCTGAGGCAGGCGATCAAAAGACGTGCCCCCCACCCTCCTATATTGAGTCCTGGGGGGGGGGTGTTGTTCATCTTTTGATCGTCCACCCAGCAGGGGGAGTAGACTGTTGGGGATGCTAGCAATAACATTACAATAAATAAAAGGCAGTAATTAGAGATGAGCGAACACTGTTCAGAACAGCCGTTCCGAACAGCACGCTCACAGCACGCTCCCATAGAAATGAATGGAAGCGGCACGCGGAAATGGCACGCGGGGAGTTAAGCGGCCGGCCACCGGCAAAGTCTGCGTGCCATGTGCTTCCATTCATTTCTATGCGAGCGTGCTGTTTGTATCGTCTGATCCGAACAGTCTTCGCTCATCTCTATCAGTAATATTTTGTGCAGTAATACTCAGAGGAGACGTCTTCCCACATTTCCCGTCTCTTTCCTTTGGACCGTCATAACCACTTCCAGCTGTGACTTGACTCTGTAAAATTTGAAACACAGACATCTTTGACTCCTCACTTCTCCACGTACCCAATCCCTATATATATCCCACAGCGGCCCCTGCAGCCTATATTATGCCCCACAGTGGCACAATAGACTGTGGGGTATAATAGAGGTTGCTGGGGGGCCACTGTGGGGCATAATAGAGGTTACAGGGGCCACAGTGGACCCTTCAAGCTCTATTATGCCCCATAGTTGCACACCCATGAACTATTATTATACTGTTGCCCTACAGGCCCAAAGCCTGTGCTAGCAGTAACAGGCTATTACTACTACCACAGGCTTTGGGCCTGTATGGTACAGCTAGCACAGGCTTTGGGCCTATATGGTAATATCCCAGACCACGTGACATCTGACACATTACCATATAGGCCCGAAGCCTGCTAGGAGTAACCTCGGATCCCGGAGAGGTGAGTAACAGTGTTTATTATGTTCCCTCACCTCTCCTGGGGCTCCAATTATTATACTCGGGGGTCTGAAAAGACCCCCGAGTATAATAGTAGCGGTAGTGGGATCGCGGCCTGGTCTCGGGCCAACTCACTACCGCCCTCCGTGGCCTAGAGTACAAGGGGAAGTGGGGGCGGCAGTGAGCAGGTCCGGGAAGGTTGGTAAATAGGCTGCTACCTGCTGGAGATACTCCAGCAGGTAGCAGCCTATTATAAAACAAAAAAAAAATTATTATACTTACCGACATGAACGCTGCTCCCACTGCCGTCGCATCCTCTTTTCCCTGCAGTAAGACATCTATGTCTCAGCATAGGGGGCGTGATGATGCTGCCTATGCTGATACGTAGTCGTCTGGTTCAGAGGAAAAAAAAGTAAAGAAAAAACGCCCGGGCTGCCGCCCCCTCCGGTCTGCCGCCTGAGGTGGCCGCCTCACGTTGCCTCATTAGAGGTGCGGCGCTGCACAGCACCCTACTCATTTATCTGCTTGACCACAAAAGTCATCCCACATTTAGCTATGCACACTAGGAAAAATAATTTCATCTCTGACGCCATCCCCTTTGTGATAGTACAGATTGAATTTGACTCTAAGCATTGTGGGTAAATCATGCAGTTGTTGTACTGCATAGTCCAGCACATATTAGATTAGATTATTTGAAGTGGACACAAACAATGGTTGGTTGTATATTATAGTCAGCACAGGCTTACAGTTTTGTGATAGACAGACAAACACTTTTACTCAATCTGTCTACTCTCTATCAATTAAACCTAAGTCATCTTCTCTGGTCCCAAATCTATGAATCTATTGAACCCCCACACTGTATTAGCTGTGTATTATTTCCCATCTATCTATTTGACACTAGAACTTTCTAAACTCTTCGCATAAACCTATAGTCCCTCACGATTGACTGACCCCCACCATGAGGGTTGCTTGCAAGGCATTATTGGTAAACCAGTCTCTGAAGTCATGTGATTCCTTTCTCCATGCTTTACACATGGCAGTTGCCTTTTTAACCAGAAATCACAAAAAGTTTGGATTTGCTCAAATTAGTTGTTACTGCTCTAAAATTCTATGTTTTGTTTTTTTTCTCATTATGCTATGATGCCGACAATCCAAGTATTTCCTTTTGGTGTGTGCTCTCAACAGTTTCCTTTGAATTTACATTGTACAGACATCTATTTATAGAGTCTTGCTTTCTCAAGTAGAACATTCTTGAGTCTGACACATTTTGGATTCTCAATAAAACTGTGCTTTCCATTCTTCTCCATGCAATACCCCCTTACTCTGCCAGGATAATAGAATATAATGCTATCACTTAGGGATCTTGCTGTGTGAGCTCCATGGATTGCTGCTTCCTTCTGGGATGGAATGTTAATTTGTAGCAACATCATTTGCTTACAAAAGTAATTTACCTCTAAGACGGGAAGTTGCTAGGCCTGCATTTTATTGTTGGTTTATTCTTGGGTTCATACCAAGTTCTCCATGTCAATAACTGGTTATTATGTGGTCTATCCTAGAACTATGGAGCACGAACCTATTTATAGCACTTACTGTTATATCTTTACTGTCAAGTCTATATAAGCGTAGAGAGGTTTGTGTAAATAAATGTATAACATGTATACAATGTAAATTTCAGGATTTACTTTTTGATATTCTATCTCTCACTGTTAAAATTAATCTACCCTTAAAATTATAGACAGTTGATGTCTTTGTCAGTGGGGAAACTTACAAAATCAGCAAGGGATCAAATACTTATTTCCTTTACTGTATATATTATAGTCCATGAAAGGCTGAGAGAACATAGCTGCCAATAGTCCTAATCAGTTGGAACCAACATATCAATACATTGTAGCTACTCATGGAGATCGGAGACCTGGCCAATAAAGCTACGTTACCAATTGGCAATTAAGTTTTTTAATTTTTAAAGACCAATAACTATTAGTTGGCTGTTGTTGTAGCTTTGAGTTATTGATTGACTATTGATTATTTTTGAAGAGGGAGTGGAAAAATCTGCCTTTGTTTCTTTGCTGTTTAGAGTAGAGTAAAAATCCCATGCTAACTTTATTCTCTCGGTGAACCCAATTACCATTGTTTAATTTCAAGAATATCTTTTGTCATTATTCAAATGACATTAGTCAAAATTAAGATATATCAAAAAAGATATAAACAAGAAAATAAAGTTTTATGGGGTTTTTTGGATGGGGGAGGGGATTAAAAAGTAAATAGATGACTAAAACTCCCCCATCAGATTATGGTATGTGATATATACATAGTAAGATAACTTAAAAATTGTAAGGATAAAGGGATTTAGTTTTTGTGGGGCAACTTTATCTTTTAGAAATGTAGTTTTTCAGTCCCACCACAAGTCCCGCCACAGGCTGTTGCAGCAGCCTGCAGGCAATGAAAGTTAGTAAAGGCTGTTCCTATTCATGTAATAGGAATGGCGTATCAGCTCTATCCACTGCATAGTGGTAGTTTTGGGAAATTTTATCACTGGTCGTATTACTTGACTAGGAACAGTCTGCATACATTCCTAGTCTACTGTACTAGCTTCCAGGATTCTTAATTCAGCTACCTTTAAAAGTTACCGTGTCAAGATAGGAAGCTTCTGCAGTTACAAAAGTTCACTGGGTTTGTCCAAATATCAGCTGAAGAGACATATATAAGACCTCTCCCTCCTGACCCAGGTGCCTGCTAATTTAGTCTGCTAGTTTGGCTGTGAATCTGATTGGGTGTATTGGATTGCTTCGTTCTGGCCCTCAGCTTATTTCAGCTTATTTGTTTGCCTGCCGATTCTGTTATTGATGTACTTTAATTTGATCCTTTGCCTTCTATTGGATGTCAGTTTTGTCTTTTAATTCTGCCTCTGATGTCTTCTTGTTTTTGATCCTTTTGTCTGATAGATTATTCTTCTGTTTCTGATCTGCCCTGTAAGTCAATTATGGGTTTTGGTTTGGTTTCAGTTAGTGGAGCATTTATTATCTGTACAGTTACTGATGGTGACAATTCAGAATGTCAGATTTTGCAAAGTCCAAATGGCCTTGTGGCTAGCGCTGGTGAAGGCGTTTGGGGTCTGTCTCTGACTAGCAGTGTTGTATTGGTTTTTAAATAGCTTGTTCTTCTGCTCACTGTTATCAGCCATTTGCTTTTGCTGTTATTTGCCTTTGCATCTTAGTCATAACAGGAAAAGCCCTTTAATCATAACCCAGTCCAGTGATTGTGACGTGTAAACAGCCTGAAAGAATACACATGGTTTACAAAATATTATTGTAGATTATGAATAGAATCTATGAAAGTAAAATAAAAAGTTATAGACGTAAGAGGCATTGTTATTGTAAAGGAAGTGCATTGCTTATCAGTCACATCCATATTTCCTTTACAAAAGCTTGATTTCTTGGTGACATTATTCTCATCATGATTTTAGATATAAGAAAAATAAGTTATAGAAAGAAATGTGAAGTGTCAGTGCTTCACAATAGGTCTTTGCTAGGGACAAGATGATTATCTAGAATACCCACAGAGGCCAAAAAAGGGTTTACTATGAAAAATATTCTACAATAACATAATCTCAAGGCTCAAGCCTATAAAAGTCAGTACAGGTCTCTTTTAAGTGAGCCTTAATTTTAGAGCTTCTTGATTATAGTGGATTAAGTCTGTCTTCTGTAAGCAAGAAAGAACTAGAGAGCGCTTCTGATATTTACAGTATAGCCATTCCCAAAAGGAAAATGAACAAAATGATGATGTCTTTGCTCTGAAAACAAGTACACAAGGAGAAGAAAAGCTTAAAGGGGTTTTCCAGGCAAAAAATTATTTAAAAAATTTAGCCGTGTTTTGAGTGATTTCTGGCTTTCTCTGGGAGGTCCAGGCATCTTCTACATTTGCTTACATGGATTGCTTCATGGATTGCTACATGGATTGCTACATGGATTGCTTCCACTTGTCTTAACCTACCATGATGCTTTGCAGTTCACTCAGATCCCCCATCTCACTTCCTCCCTCAAACCCCATGTACGTTTCCCTAGCTAGCCCGCTAACTACTAGCCCTACCTAGCTAGCTAGCTAGCTAACTAACTCAGTCACCCAACACCATCCCCACCCCATAATACTTACCCCTCTTCTTGCCCATACATGGGATCCAGAACTGGCACCTGCAGAACATCGGCAGAAGCCACGCATACACAATAGAACAATACTTCTTTTTGCCCTTGGCGGTGTTCCTTTGTGAAGGAAGTGATGCCCAGCAGAAGAAGAGGAAGTGAGCTTTGGTAAGTATGGGGGGAATGGAGGAGAGAAGAATACTGGTCGCCTCTCATCTCCAGAAACAGCGAAATGGAACGTCACCAGGAAATCAGAAAATGTACCTGGGGCGATCATATGACCGTCCCAGGAATATAGGTAAATATACTCTTTTTTTTTTAAAGGGAGTAAATTAGAAGTTAGCCGGGGGGGCGGGGGGGCGGGGGGGGCGGGGGGTTAGCTTAATAGTAAAGTTTTAATTCATCCCGGACAACCTCTTCAACTAAATATTTGGATGACATTTCAAGAGAAGCTTTCTCTTGTACAGTATATGAGGAGTAACACTATCTACAACAATTGTATGTCCTGTATTCTGCATTTTAGCAGTCTTATTTTCTATGAGCTCCATAGCTAAATGTCCATTCAGTTAGTGGTGATGATGTTTCCCATAGAGACATCATTGAGTCAAGTCATTGAGATAATACGAGATACTGCTCCCATCACTTTTAGTAACAGTGCCATATAGATCCTCCTTCTTCTAAGTGAAAATGTGAGAAGGTTGTGTCCCCACATATTTAGGCACTGTCAGTACGGCATGGTCAGCTTCAGTATGTATAGGCACACACGCCCAACTGGCGACACCCATTTTATTAATACATTTCTAGGAGGAGTAACAGAGAAATTGGATCATTTAAATGTTTTTGGGTTTTTTTACTTTCCATAAAACTCAGGCTAGTTCAGAGTTTTCTTTTCCGTGCACGATTTAGGACCATTGGGCTAATTTCTTACCACTTTGCTTGTACAATTGCATTAGCTCTGGAATCTTGCATAGATTTTTGCCTCCTAGTAGCAAAGGGAATGGGACTAAATAGGTAGAGAGTCCCGTCTCTTCAAAATCACAATACAACTGCATCTTCTTTCCAAATGGCATGTGCTTTGATTTGAAAAGGGTTTATAGAATATACAATTTCACGAGAAGAAAATAAGGAAACCTTGAAAAACATACATACAATTCAGTACATGTAGTCATCACAACACATGTAGCTTATAGAGTAAACCTTAATGATCTGTATATGAACTTATTAACCCTAATGAGCATTTCCTTGAGATCAGTGTTCACAGCTCTTAAAGAACAAGCACATTGCCGCTATAAATACAAGTACGTTAGCTCTATTGGAAAACCATAAACAAACCATTAGCACCGTAGGGTAGGACATTAGCTCTCAACCATAAATCACATTTGCTTTAGTAACTAATCTTAAGTATATTTCGTATGTACTATCAACAGGGGAAAAAAAATACAATCCTCTATGACCACTTTAACAAGACTTATCTGGAATACACCTGATCCTTCATATATATTGCATCCTATAAGCCTCACACAGCCTCTGAGAGGCTTTTCTAACATCACACAATGAAACTCTGTTGCGCATAATAATTTGGAACAGTGGGTTTTAATTTTTTTAATTAAAAAAAATGTTATCATTGGGAGGTTTGTCCATGAAAATTTGATCTATACTCTAGAGATTGAAGATTTGAACATTATGCTGACATTGCAACGAGCAATTAGGAAAATCTGAGAAAAATATCATTTGCATAATAATATACAGCAGCTAGTCTACAACCATCAGCTTAGAAAGAATTGTAAACTAGAGATACAGCCTGCAGAGTAGAAGAGTGATAAAAATTGCAAAATATAAGTCATATAATGACTAGATGTATTGTTACTCCTCATGTGCACACTCCGTTATGCAACGGGACATTGATATAAACATTATAATAATTCTACCTTGGTCTCATCATTCAATTTATTAAAATATTGTGTCATTAAGAATACTTATCCCCTTACCCACAGGAGGTCCGGGGTCAAAAAGTTTACCCTAAAACTTCCTGGTGAACAGAATACTCGTGTGTGACTTGTGCTCCATTCACTCCTACAGGACTGCTGGGAACGCAACTTTTTGCACAAAAGAAATCAAATTGGTGGAAAAACGTGTAACTTTTCCATGTCTTGTATGCAACAGAACAAATGTTCAATAAAACTCGCCCATGTTTCCTCCTTGGACTTATTCCTAAAAGAAAGTGCTGCCAAATAGTTTGAAAAGATTAAAAGATCAGGTCTACTGGCCCATGTCCAAAGCTCATTTTCTTTACTATTGTATTATAGATCTCAACTCACCAGACTTGGGATTGACACAAGCTATAGCAGATTTTCATTAAAAATATAATGGGAAATTGATTGAATGTTTGGAAAGCAATCCCAGCCCAGTTATATTATGTAACTATCAATGTTTTATGGACTCTGCTCTTAATGTGCTCGTCCTGAAATGCTGACATTACACAGTCTAATCTAGTTTACAGGGGGCCTGCCCCAAACCAAATAATTACTCCATGTAAAGGTCTTTAATACAAGTGGAAAGAGACCTTTGTGGCCACAGACTGGTGAAACAATGCAGAGATAATCAGCTTTGTATAGAAATGAAAATCAATGGGAAAGTGCAATGGGGGCAGGACCTGATTTAGGAGATCTACCTGCAGACAGCTGTTATACATAGGTAGGCTGAAAATGTCACTCATATCTAAAGGGACATTGTTGGGCTGATATTCTAGAGGAGAGCTGTGGGGTGAGTCAGGCCAAGCCCCCCCGTGCACTTTCAGGCTAATTTACATATTCCTAAAAAGATTAATCTCACTTCACAACCTCACCAGGTTGTTTACGCTAAGGTATCTTTCTGCTCCTATTAAAGGGGACCTTTCACGTCCTCGGACACATGCGGTATAATACACCACTAGAAAGCTGACTGGCTTTCCAGTTCTGTGCCCCCGGTGAAGAGCTATCGGTGCCGGTACCGTAGCTCTTCACTGTCAAAAGGGCATTTCTGACAGTTAGTAAGGAACGCCCTTCCTCACAGTAGTGTCTATTGCGCTGTACTGTGAGAGGGGGCGCTTCTTACTGCCCATCGATGATGCCTCCCCTATTCCTGATAGTACTTGTCCATAGATGGCTTTCAGCTGTCAGCTTTCTAGCAGTGTATTACACCACGTGTCCGAGGACGTGAAAGGTCCTCTTTAAAGGCCGCTATATGGTACAATTATTAGTGAGGGAGGCATTTGACCTGACAGATTCCCTTTTCATAGGGATGTTCTATGCCCAAAATGGAGTTTTCATACTGATGGCTTATGCACAGGTTAGTTCATCAGTATGTGATTTGTGAGTGTCTGACAGTCAAACCCTGCACAGATTGGCTGTTCCAGCAGCTTCTAGGAACCGTAAGTTGATGCGGTGCATGGGAATTGATGTAATAGGTTTGGTGCAGCAACTCTGTCTACAGCATAGTGGTAGTTGGAGAATTTTCAGTATTGCTCCTATTACTTTAATAGGAGCAACTTTCACATCCTCCCAGTCTACTGCAACATATTCTGCTACCTAGAGGCTGCTGAACAGCTGATGTGAGATGTTTGGGTGTCAGAACCTCCCAGGTCCCATACTAAGGACGTATCCTGTGGTTAGGCTACCAGTATGAAAACTTCATTTGGCTAGAACACGCTACACACTATGTGGTGCATCAAGCATAATTATCAATTCATAATTTATAATTGGTGGGGATTAACAGAAACAATGTGAAATCAATACATGTCAAAACAGGTGTGACCAATGTTTTGTTAAAATTGTAATATTTTTTTTTCTCATCTTAAAAGAACTTTTTTTGTTCTAGGGGATGGCTCAGGCTACTGAACAAATCTACTGTTATAGAGGGTGGCCGAGACTAATAATTGAAACTGGGTGACAAAAACTTCTCAAATACTGGGGATTTTCCCATCAGCATAGCGCATATATCAGGTTATATAACTTGTGAGAAGGTGACAGGCAGAGTGCTGGCGTATAGATAAATCAGCCCCAAGTTGCTGGCATATGTGTGGTCCAGGGCAGATCTGAAGTACGCCTCAGCCCAGGTGCAGATCCTTGGCTCATTACTGGGCCAGAAAAGGCTGCAGCTCCTGAATTCCAGAGCAGATCCATGAGGTGAAAGGAGATGTGTGGTTCTGTCCTGTAACCCTGAGTCTGGTGAGAATATATTGTGCCTGTGTAAGGATTGGAGTCAGGGTCAGGCAGTGCAAAGTGACACAGCTGGGAAAGCAACACTGTGCAACTAATGACAAAAGGGGTCGCAGGCCCTGCAGCTATGACTATGCTGTAGTATCTGAGATGAGGCAGACCAATGTATCCTGACAGCCTGTTTTGTTCATGTGGCTGGAAGTAACCCACACATATAGTTAGGTTATCAGTTCTGTTTAGTTAGTTGCTCAGACGAGCAGGTTTTTATTTTATTTTTGCCTGAAGTTAAGGCTGTATTTTGTTTTTCTCATTTTGTGCCTGAAGTCAAGCTTTATTTACTTTACAAGTTTTTTTTCTAAATAAACCAGTTTGCTACATATTTTGCGTCCGTGTCTTGACTGTTTGCATCCGTACCACTGCTTCTACCGACCTAACCTCCCCTCAAACTGTAGAACAAAGGGGAACCCATTTGGAGTGGAGCCAGATCCATGGTAATGAAAGTCAGTAAGCTTCCCCAGGATCATTACAGGTAAGGTGATCACCTTTGTACGCTTGCTTATTCTTACATGCTTAATGGTAACTTTAGTATCTTCAATGTTTCAGTATCTTGTATGATTTTAGTCATTTCTGTATCATTTTAAAGTCACCCATCATCTTGCTTTCAAGTCCATTCATTGTTATTGCTGCATAGTATTCTATAGGCGTTAAGTTATGTAGAATACCTATAACAACACCCATTTTGTACAATTGGTTTAATGTATACCAACTGCATAAGAAAACTTCTAAAGCTCTGCTTTCAGTGCATTTAAGATGCCATGTACAGTAGCCCTGCTATTTTACAAAACTACACAACAGATCTTATGGCAGCTGAACACTTTAATGAAAGATGATCACAGGAATGAAGAAGATGAATACATTTTCAGGCATAGCACACTGCAAACTGGGACAACTTCAGACGAATATATTATTATGATCTATGGCTGCATCCATCAATAAGCCTCCATTTCATAACTCAGCTCCGAATCGACCCAGTTGTGAGAAATTATTTTGGCATTATGGTTCACCGGCTTCAAGATATCCATTGTGCTACACAGCAAGTCACCGGAGAGCACTAGAATTTAGAATAAGCTGAAATCTTTGGGTAAAAACCAGCCATGTCTCAGAGGAAATCTCTCAGGTTCAAGAGGGCAGATTTGATCATCAATGATTGGAATACATGGATGGCATACTTGATAAATGTTCATAAATTTGGGAATATTTCTGTTTTTTGATCATAAGACTAATGCATTTAGTTTAGGGACAGCGTTCTTTAGTGTAAAAGCTAAGTTTGGAATGGTCACTGCAAGACAGTAATGTAAAGACAATATCAGAATTGAAAGACATTTTTCTGGTGACTTATAGAACTAAAAAAATATTATTGATGCTAGGTTCACACTAGCGCCCGGAGCCCGTTCTCAGCTTTCTGTCTTCTGCATGCAAAAGACAGAAAGCTGTCAGAGCGAGTCCGGCTGTGTGCGCCGGTGAGCGTTTTATGCTCTCCACCGCGAAACCAGTTTTTTAAAATCGGACACAGAGTACTGCATGTCCGACTCTGTGTCCGATTAAAAAAAAAACTGTTTGGCGGTGGAAAGCATAAAACGCTCACTGGCGCTCACGGCCGGACATCTTTCAAACCCATTCAAATGAATGATAAGTGGCAGGTTATTCAAATGAATGAGTATGAAAGACTCCTGCAGGTTTCCGTCTCCTGCTCAGTTTTGTGCAGGAAACGGTAACCTGCATAAACGGAGACCGGGCACAGATGTGAACGAGCCCTTATATGAGGTAACTTTTTATTATTGGTTAAGTCTAAAAGAAATCACACACATACTATAGATACAGATATAGCAGCCCTAACCAATGTTAGTGTCTCTGCACTGTATTTTTATAGCAGCCCTAACAAACGTTCCTTAGGGCTGATACATAGAGCAGTGGCCATGTTCTCCCCATCCAGCTGTTATTTAAATACATGGTTTAATGCTCCCTCTATGGGCCCCCTGTGTAGTAGTCAATGAGTGAGTAAGTGATTGATGTCCATGAAGGGGTTAATCGCAGTCTTGAGTGAGGGGATCCAATCAGTATAAGAAGGAGCCCATGCACATGAAACTTTCAGATCCCCCCAAAAAGGGTTACTAAGGTTTATTTAACAATGAATTCTAGTAATTCCTATCACATTGTGTAAAGCAGCCAATGAGATGTCACTGCCTGGTTTACTCCATGAGAGGACGCAATGCCGGACCAGGATGGGAAGTATAATAATTGTATTATATATGTTTTACTTATTTATTATTTATTCCAACTGAAAGGATCCCTGCAGGTTAGTCACGGTTTGGCAAGACCACAATTAACCCCTTCTTACATGGAATCTGTGTACACGTTTTTTTCCGCATTGGCATCCAACATTAAATATTAGGTTTTGTTTTTTATATTGATACAACTTGTGATATCAAGTCTGTCGAATGCACTTTTTATATATTTATTTATGTATTTTTTATTTTATATTAGATTTGGCATTGACACTTGAACTAGTGAAATAAACCATAACAATGAAGAAAAGACAACAAACGTCTCGTGCATACAAAGAGCCTTACAACTTATACCCTGAGAGTGCATACTAGTGCATCTCAATAAATTAGAATATCATCAAAAAGTTATTAAATTTTTAGTAATTCAATTGAAAAAGTGAAGCCCATATAGTATATTGATTCATTACAAACAGAGTGAACTTCTCCAAGGGTTTCTCTCTGTTAATGTTGATAAATATGGCTTACAGCCAAGGAAAACCTATAAGCCATTATCTCAGAAAATTAGAATATTATAAAAAATTCTTAAACACAGAAATATTGGCCAAATGAAAAGTCTGTCTAGTAAATGCCCTCAATACTTGTGGCATCAATGCGGCAATGTGGCATGGAGGGATCAGCCTGTAGCACTGCAGAGGTTTTATGGAAGCCCAGGTTGTATGATAGCAGCCTTCAGTTCATCTGCATTGTTGGGTCTGGGGTCTCTTATCTTCCTCTTGACAATACTCCATAGATTCTCTATGGGGTTAAGGTCAGGCGAGTTTGCTGGTCACAGCACAGTGATGCTGTGGTTATTAAACCAGGTACTGGTACTTTTGGCAGTGTGGGCAGGTGTTAAGTACTGTTAGACAATGAAAATTCCATCTCCAAAAAGTTAGTCAGCAGAGAGAAGCATGAATTGCTTGAGTAAACACAATGAGCCTACACCAGCAGATGACATGGCTCCCCAAACCATCACTGATTGTGGAAACTTCACACTAGACCTCCAGCAGCTTGGATTGTGTACAGCGGCCTCTCCACTCTTCCTCCAGAATCTGGGACCGCGATTTCCAAATGAAATGCAAAATTTACTCTCATCTGTAAACACCTTTGACCACTGAGCAACAGACCATAACTTTTTGATGATATTTTCATTTATTGAGATGCAGTAGTAGATTAAAATGCTGGTTTTGGTGGCACGTTACCTGATTTTTCTGCTGCAACTTTAAGGTCGTAAGTCAAAATCAAGACAAGACCTTCTTAACCTTTTAAATTCCAAGAAAAATAACATCAGAGTATGTTACCAGTATTTAATAATAACTGCACTTATGTGTAAATTGATCTATAAAATGATATCAGATATGAGGATGAAAAGGGCAACCTCTGTTCAAGTTCTTCATTTATCTGACAACCTTACCAATTCACTCTTGACACTCTTGATATTTATGTGACAAGGTTTGGCTCCTACAAAAGGTGCCCTAAATGAAATTATTTCTCAAGCTTTTGAAAAGGTTATCTATATGGTGACCTGCAAGACATACCCTGCACATTATAATTTATTGGATTGATGTCCAAATACCAAACAGTTCACTTTGCGTGTCACTCCTTGAATAGATTTCAAGATCTTATACTTCTTACTTCTGCACAATTGACTCATGGCCCATATTACAGTAGTAAAATCTGCCTAACCCCTTCTCAATTTCTGCTGTATGTATACATTGGATGCCAAGTATTTAGGAGGCTGTCCAGGTGCCATAGCCACCAGGTCTTACACGGTAGGGAGTTAGCAGCAATACCCACAATCAGACACATCTCTAATCGTGACACTTTGTTAACCCCTCAGATGTTGTGGGTCCCACTAGGTCACTGTTCTATTCCTATGACAAAAAAAGTTAAAATATAGAAGTTGAAATCACCCCTTTCCCTACAATACATATAAAAACAAAAACAAAAACAAAAAAAATATATTAGGCACCACAAACTACTCATACTCTGTGCCCAGATTAAAATGTTTGTCCCATACTGCGAATGCCATATTGGAAAAAAAATTGAATAAAAAGTGATGAAAGTGTAATTTTACCCCATATTGGTACCAATAAAAGCATCAGCTCATGCTACAAAAAAAAAAAAAAAACCCTTTAGGCCAAGGCCTCACAAAAAGGAAACCTCCGCAGACTTTCTGCTGCTATTATACCTATAGGGAAACCACCAGCATTTCCATATGTATAATTGACATGCGTTTTTGGAATCGTAGCGTTTCCACTGCACATATTTTTCTGCAATATGTGGATGAGATTTTCTAGAATTCCATCCACTTTGCAGTGACTGTAAAATGTCGCAGTATTAACCTATAGAGCAATTCCTGGTTTCATAAAGGGAACCTTGGAGTGAGTTTTCAAGGCAAAGTTATTTCTGTATCCATTTCCCAGAATTCCTAGTAAAACATGCTTTGGTCTGAGCACCCTTGAGATGTTACTGTGATACAGCAAAAGTTTTATGAAATGGTAGTTCCTCTTTAAGACCTGGTGTAACATAACAGTATATTGGGTGCGCAGTGAATCATGAATCACAGCAAGCAGAAATCTGAAAAATCTATTGAAAAGTGAAAATGAATTTGGATAGTTTTACTTGCTGGGAAAAAAAATCCCCTTGAGGCTGAAGCCCCACGTTGCAAAAACAAAGCGTTTGACAGTATCTGCAAAGTGGATGGGATTATGTTTTTCAGCGCTGAATCTGACGCAGATTCCACACCAAATTCAGCGCCATTTTCCTGACATGTCATACGCCGTGTGAGATTTTGAGCGCCGTATACGCTCCCATTGATTTCAATGGGAGTTAGTCTCGTATACACCGCGTTATTTTGCGGCCGTGATTTTGCGGCCGCAAAATCACAGCCGCAAAATAACGCGGCGTATACGATCCAGGCTCCCATTGAAATCAATGGGAGCGTATACGGCCCTCAAAATCTCACACGGCGTATACGTGCCAGGTCATGCGGCACGTTACTCCGTGTGAATGCACCCTAAGGGGGCATTCACACAGAGTAACGCCAGGCGTGTATCACATCCGTACACGCCAGCGTTACGGCAGACTGCCGAACACTTCCCATTCACTTCAATGGGAGCGCTCGTAAACGACGTTGTTGCGAGCGCTCCCATTGAAGTGAATGGGAAGTGTTCAGCAGTCTGCCTTAACGCCGGCGTGTACGGCTGTGATACACGCCCGGCATTACTCCGTGTGAATGCCCCCTTAGGTGGGTAGTCACTGACTCTCTGCTCCACTTTAGGATTGCCCACCAGGTCAGTATATAGGAAATTAGAATATTGGGTTCTCAAAGTAACAGCACTGATTGCTAAGAAAAGGTAAGGACTAGAGAAAAAATTCCAACTGTGCCAAAATGGAGCAATGCTTAGTGAAGGAGTTGGTGAAAGGTTCTCTTTCAATGATAATAACAGAGAGCGATTCTACTTTGTTAGAGAATAAAAATCATTATTAACCAGTCAATTCACAATTGGATGAAGACTCTTTTTTAATGCTTCACACATTGCAAATAAATGTGAGTTAATATGTAATAAAATGAGTACATTATACAGTACAGTCATCATAATTTCATGCTGATACAGAATCCGAAAGAGAGGGAGTTGTAACCTATTGTTAAATGCATCATCCTCTGCTGAATCAGTAAAATTCCACCACAAATTCTTTTGGGATGTTGGAACGCCGTTGAGCTTTACTGTACGGTTTCTTGCGCAGAGATTAGAACAGAATACAATTATTACCCTTACCAAGCATGAAAATACACAAATGCCCACACATTTTCTCCCAGGCACATCTGAGCTACTTTAATGACCAATAATTGTATTTGTGACGATTGCCTATCAAAGAACACGCCTCGTAATTTCATTAGCTGGCATATCTGGAGTGAAAATGTTAAGGAAATTCAGGCTAAATTGGTTAATAGCTCTTAAAATGTCATCAAGGGAGAATGATTAAATAAACAGCTGCGGAACAGAAGGAAGAGCCTTAATGCTCCGATGCAGAGACTGGAATCGCACGTTATCATTCTGTGGGGTTCTTCAAATGATTTCAATATGATTTGACATCTGAGAATTCTTTATTTAGAAGAGAAACGCAGCAGTAAAATTATTACAAAAACTAAAGCTCAAACATGGAAACCTAGGGTGAGGATTCTCTTGGTGGAGCTCATTAGATTTCCTAAAATGAAAGCCTAATAAAAGATGCATTCTACTAGTGAATATTCTTTTACTCAGTTCTTTTACAAAAAATATATAAAAGGAAAAGAACAAAAAATAGTGTAGCCAAAATTCCAATATTCCAGTAGACTCAGCCACAAACCCTCCTACCAATCCCTCTCCCCAACTCCATAGGACACAAACGTGCCAAAAGTTTCAAGTTTTAGTACAAAAATGGCCACATGCTGAAAATTTGCTACTTTTATCATAGATTTTACGCAAGAAATTAGATTAATTCTATGATAATATTCACAATGGGAACATTTATATTTGTGACAGTGTTTACATTTGTATATACTGTAAGTGGGAATTTAATGGGAGTCTCTGATTGGAAAAAGTGCTATTGAGCTAAATACATGTCTGAATAGCCATTAAAGGGACTCTATCTTTGGTAAAAGTCATTTTTAACTAAGTACATACTTGCATAGCCTTTAGAAAGACTATTCCACACCTACCTTTTTAATGTAAATTGCCTCAGTAGTTTTTGAATAAGTCCGTTTTTATTCATACGTGAATTAGTCTTCTCTGTGCACTCCGGAAGTGTTTGTGAGCCCTGTCTGCTATTCTCTGCTATGTGTGTGAGAGCAGAGAGATAAGTCATCAGCAGCAAGAGCCTCTATGCTCTCACACACATAGAGAATAGCAGACGTGCTCACAGACACTTCCGGTGCATGGAGAAGGCTAATTAGCATATGAATAAAAATAGGCTCACGCAAAAACTACTGAGGCGATTTACATACAAAAGGTACGAGTGAAATAGCCTTTCTAAAGCCTATGCAAGGATTTCATTAGTTAAAAATGACTTTCAAAAAGGCTATTCTACTACTACCTTTACTTTTTCTGTTGTCCCCGCCATTTCTTTTTAAACCGTTTTATTACTTTATGCTAATTAGCCACATGGAGCACCCTGGGCATTCCCCAAAGCCTCCATGCACCTCCCACGTCATACCATTAATACAACACCTCCACTGCTTGTGCTCTGTCTGCCATCCTCCTCCCCAGGTACTCCTCCTCCTCCGTCTTCCCTCCTCCTCAAATCTCAGTTTAAAGCTCTGTTCACCGGAGAATGGCCGCTTACAGATTGTAAGATGAAATTCAAATTAAAAATACTTTGTTGATCAAGTGACATATTTTTAAGTGTAATCCATTTGTATTAAAGGGTTTTCAAATACAATGTAAAAGGGAAAAAAAGAACACAATATAAAAAAACAGAAAATGTGTGCAGCCTCACTGATATACAAAAGGCTAGTCCAACATTCTGAGGCACAATATACTAGCAAGGGGCAGGGGTGAACCATGGCTTTCTTCCGCCTGAAGCGGATGTCAGAAAGCCGCCCCCGGAGGGGCCGAGCGGAGGGGGTGGGGCTGAGCAGAGCAATTGTCTTTAGCAGGCAGAGAGCAGGCAGGGAGAGGACCTGCTCTCTGCCTGAGCGTGAGGGGCGGCCGCTGGACGGTGACCCTAAGCCAGTCCAGGACAGCTTGTCCTGGACTGGCTTAGGTCAGCAAAAATGCCGCCCTCCCCGTGGCCCTGGCATAGAGCCGCCTGAAGCGGTCGCTTCAGGTCGCCTCATGGGAGGTGCGGCACTGGCAAGGGGGCAGGGACCTAAGGATATGGAATCATAAAACTAACATCTTCAGATAGGTATGAGACAGACAAACAGACAAGAGAAACACACAGCAGGAGCAGCAACCAGGAAGACATATGTGGGGGAAGAGGAGAGAAAGGGGAAACATCTGGGGGAGGGGGAGATGACCAGCATCTCCTAAAAGGAAAGAGAATAGGAAAGTAACTCCAGATCAGAAGAAAGAGGAGAACTCAGACGATTCCTGAAGCATGACCCAAGGCCGCCAGAGAGTGTCAAATTTGGAGGGATCAGGGGAATCCTCCACCACCGGAGCCTCCATTCCCCTTATTAGGAGAAGCTCCTGTAGAAATTCAACTAAATAGGGTGTAACAGTGCTCTTCCAGTGCCTGGGAATGACAGTTCTGGTTGCCATGAGAAAGTGTTGCAGGAGGTCCTTCTTTACCACAGAAATCCTGCCAGGGATAACCGAAAGAAGGGCCAGTTGGGGAGTTGCTGCGACAGACCTTAGCATACAGAACGAACACAGGGTCCCAGAAGGGCCTAAGAACGTCACACTCCCGCCAGATGTTGTATAGGGTACCTTTCTCAGGAATTAAAAAAAATGTCATCAAAAACTCTCCAGTCTCTGTTGCATCTCATACATTGGGTCCCATGTATTATGACATTACATTAGCCAAACAGATCTTAAATACAACTAGAAATAAGTAAGGATTCCTTCATTGTAAAATCTGTTATTCACTGTCAGACCTAGAGCCTCCAATTGTCAATACCAAGCACTTTATTTGCTCAATACTCATCTGCTATTTCAAGGACTGCCTCATTGATAAAGCAGAGTTCCACAGTACATGCAAAGCCAGCACATTTTATTTCTAGTTTTCTCAGTGCTTCACTCTGCAGACACCAGGAAAAAAAAAACTAATAAAGTGAGTTCTATTTTAAGAGTTTGTACATGGTCAGGTCGCAGCATTCCCTTGGTATCCTGAGGCCTTTACAATTTATTACTTCTGCAGTATACACAGCACATAATGCACAGGAAAGGTTGAAGTCTTCTGCACGCAATCACTTATGTCAGCTCATCAGCCTCTCCGGCTCGTGTTTATGTCTGCATATACTGAAGACTTTCTCCCAGCGAGTGTTTATTTCCAGCAAGAACGCCATGTCTGTAATTTTAGCATTTTCTAAAAAACGTCACTTTTGACAGTAATTAAAGACCTGCACACCTCGGCTAGCTCACCGTCTAGACATTGTTGGGCTAAGTGTAGAATACATATTAATATTTATTGCAAATAATTGGTCATATACTCTACAAGGTTTTGTTATGAGATATTAGTAATAAAAGGTATCGCTATGATTTTGTTTAGAAAACGAAAAGGGAGTCTGTCAGCCCAAAATTGCGTACAAGATACACACAGTACTTAGTAGGGCATACGTTTTCCAAACTGCCCTTTTTTTTTTTACAGTCCGCCACTTCGTTGCTGAGAATTACAGACTTTTATAAACGTGTAAATTAAATGAAAAAAACTTTAGGGGCTGAAGGATAGCTCTCTGTCCTCAGTCGTCTTTCCCAAAGTCTTTGGTAGGTGCAATACATGCTACTGTGCATGCTCGATGATGTCACAGTGCACCCGGAAGCGCCACTTGTACTAGATGCATAGACTTGCATGGTTCAATTAGCTCTTAAGATAGCCCCACGTAACAGACCCAAAGGGGTGGTGGTGGGGGCTCATGACTTAAAATGGGAGGTAGGAGCAGGTTGTCTAGAGTTCAGCAGGGGTCAGGAAAGGGACAGTAGGAGGGATTTCACTCTAGTTTAATAAATAAAGGTGCAGGGAAGGTTCAGGCAGTTTGCCACAGGAGGCTGAAGCAGTAGTTTGTCCCGCTCGCCCTCCCTTAAGATGGGTTGTGGTTCTTTTAATGGCGGCATGCAAAGGAGGGATCTTTGGAGGCACAACGGGGGTGGAGGACTAAGGGGTCATCTCCACCCTCTCGGTAGAATGGATACTGGTTGGGGAACCAGTTTGGTTAACAAGTCCTGTAGTCAGGGTATCTGGTACGGGATTGCCCTCTGATGACGGTGCCCCTGAACTAGGTGGATTACGGCCGGGGGTAATAATCGGAGGTTGTGGCTGTCTCTTGGGGTTGGTGCCTTCAGAGGCCCTTCCTTTCAGGAGTGGAAGCGATTCCTGTGTTCATGTTGGCTGGGATTGGAGAGTTATTGAAATGTGTAGTTTAATGGGGATGTAAATGTTATGTAAATGTCATTATGTTGATATGTTGTTATTTATGTTAATTATCGGATATGGTAATTTGTGGTTATTTAAGGTGTAATGTAATAAAATACTGCTGTTGCTGTTTTCTTCCAACTTTTGGTCCCTGTGTCTTTAATGGGGTAGTTAGAGGCAATGTAGGTTGGGGGTTAACTACACGGCTCTACTAGGCCATTTTTATGGTCACGTAAACACAATCATTCAGAGCAAAAGAAGCAGAAAAGACATTGTGGGGGAAAAGATTCAGTAGAACAAATAATGTATTCATTTAAATCTCTTAACTGTTCATCTTAGGAGTTATTGACAACCATTTCTGTACATGCAGTTATACAGAGAAGGTTGTCAATCACCAAGTAGGACCGCCCACTTGACATCGATAAAATGGTGGATAAAATAAGGAACAGGAGCTTTCTGCATGTTCAATATAATTCAATATAAGAAAGACACAGATTCAGGAAATAACTGCAATTTTTTTAATATCTCTTCTCGTAGCCGTGCTTTTAACCTTTTTGGTACCTGAGGTGGAAAGTGAGAAAGTTACGCTCTCCGTAAATTGACGGTGCTGAAAGGGCATAGATGTTATTTATGACTACCAAAATAGCTACTCCCTATAGGACAAGGAAGGGTGCAAAGATCTTACCATCTCAAAGGTGTAATGCATTTCTGACATATTTATACCCATGTCATGGTATGACCTTAATAAATAGTCCCTTAATAGATACAGTTGTGAAGGAATGGACCACAATGGTCAATTTCACACTTCAAGGACAAGACATTGAGCTATACTTCGGGCTAGATACAGTTTGTGCAATGACTGCAACAACAACATATACAATCGGGTTCAGTTGTTACCAAATCTCCTTATAGCACTCAGAAATCAATTGTACCAATACTGATCTACTAATAAGCTTATTTCTTAGAAAACTGAAAAGCCGGAGATGTATTTCAGTCCAGCATCGCTCCGACTACTGCAAAATAACTCCCATGTAAAATCACATATGTATTCATGTATGTAATGAATGATGAAGTCTATTGTTGAATGCTTGACCCATACTCTTAGAGTGAGTGAGAAATCGAGTATTTACAGGTCCGTGTTTTGAAAAATCGGTTAGTTAATAAAATAAACAAGGAAATTCTTCCCTTTTTTTTAATGGTTCATTAAGAGCATATGAAAAATGAATGACACTACACCATCAAAAACAGACACGAAACAGACATTAGATCCATCAAAAATGGATAAAGCACAAAGATTAAAACACCTACTATTATCTACAGCAGGGTTGCCCAATACGTTGATCACGATCTACTGGTAGATCACAAAGGACGTATGGGTCGATCGCGGGATGCAGGGATCCCCGGTCTCTGCTTGTTCACAGTGCAGGCTGAGAGTCAGCCCCAGCCTACCAGTGTCCAGAGATAACTCTCAGCCTGCGCTGTGAACAAACAGACACCGGAGATCCCTGGGCGGCCACAGAACGCCGCTCCTGCTCTCACAATCCGCCCGGCCCCGCCCACATGCCCGATCCCACCCAGACACACTCGCCCCGCCCACAAGCCCGCCCGGTCCCGGCCATAGGCCCACCCCGGCCCCGCCCACAGGCCCACCCCGGCCCCACCCTAGTAGATCTTTTGCCTTGGTCAGCTAATAAAGTAGCTCACATGCTGAAAAAGTGTGAGCACCCCTGATCTACAGTAATGTGTCCATCTGTGTCGATCTGCTTATCTGTTACTCGACTACTCTTCTCTTTTCACCTCATTCCATTTCCCTAGTCTTGTATAAGTTGCATGTGCAGAAATGAGATCCTTCGATATGAAAACCTACATTTTCTTTTAAGAGAAATTTAACAGTGAATTCATGGTCAATGGAAAGTTTCGAAGGTAAAGTCTAACAGGAGTGGTCCCTTTAGATTGGAAAAGGGCAAATGTTGTCCCCATCTACAAAAAGGGGAAAAGAGACGATCCAGGAAATTACAGGCCGGTAAGTCTGACCTCGATAGAAGGAAAAATCTTTGAGCAAATTGTCAAGGAACATTTACTTCGGTACCTGGATGGGAAGGCATTAATTAACCAGAGCCAGCACGGCTTTATGACCAATAAATCTTGTCAGACTAACCTGATTTCCTTCTACAACAAAATCACTGAATGGTTGGACCAAGGGAATGCCGTGGACATAGTATATCTTGACTTCAGTTAGGCATTTGATAAAGTATCACATAACCTTCTTATTGAAAAAATGATTAAGTATGGCTTTGACAAAAAATCAGGTGGATTCACAACTGGCTT
Organism: Leptodactylus fuscus; assembly: GCF_031893055.1. Taxonomy (NCBI): domain Eukaryota; kingdom Metazoa; phylum Chordata; class Amphibia; order Anura; family Leptodactylidae; genus Leptodactylus; species Leptodactylus fuscus. The sequence continues at coordinate 64,051,560 of NC_134266.1, forward strand.
AATGATCGGGCACAACGAGTAATACTAAATGGCTACACATCGAACTGGAAGAAAGTCAAAAGCGGGGTGCCGCAGGGCTCTGTTCTGGGCCCAGTACTTTTTAATATCTTTATAAATGATCTGGACGATGGAATTATTGGGGAACTCATAAAATTTGCAGATGATACGAAGATAGGAGGAATAGCCAACACTAGAGAGGAGAGAGAGTGTATTCAAAAGGACTTAGACACACTGGAACAATGGGCGGAGGCGAACAAAATGGTATTTAACAGGGACAAATGCAAAGTTCTACATCTGGGTAACAGAAATGTAAAAAACATATATAGTATGGGAGGAATAGAACTAAGTGATAGCATAGGGGAAAAGGACTTGGGCATAATAGTAGATCACAAATTCAACATGAGCCAACAGTGCGGTGCTGCTGCAAAAAAGGCTAATAAAATTCTGGGATGTATTAAGACAAGCATTGAATCTAGATCAAGAGAGGTCATTATTCCGCTGTACTCTTCCCTGGTCAGACCACACCTGGAATACTGTGTACAGTTCTGGGCGCCCCAATTCAAGAAAGACATCGATATATTGGAGCAAGTCCAGAGAAGAGCAACCAAAATGGTGGAAGGTCTGCAAACCATGTCCTATGAGGAGCGGCTAAAAGAACTGGGATTGTTTAGTTTGCAGAAGAGAAGGCTGAGGGGAGATTTAATAGCAGTCTACAAATATCTGAAAGGTAGTCACAGTGCAGAGGGATCTACCCTATTCTCATTAGCACAAGGAAGTACAAGAAGCAATGGGATGAAACTAAAGGGAAAGAGATACAGATTAGACATTAGGGAAAACTTTCTGACAGTGAGGGTAGTGAGAGAGTGGAATAGGCTGCCACGGGAGGTGGTGGGCGCTCCATCAATGGAAATCTTCAAGCGGAATCTGGATAAACATATAGCTGGGATGATTTAGGAAAACCTGCACTCGCAGGGGGTTGGACCCGATGGCCCTTGAGGTCCCTTCCAACTCTACCATAAAATAAAAAAATAAAAAATAAAAAAAATAAAAATAAAAGGCAGGTAGAGGAGAGAGAAGCATTTTCTCTGATAAACTTTGGAATATTTCTTCTTATATCCACCTGTACTTATATATTTATAAAAAAATACAGGCGCCGTTTAAGTATTGATGTTTGACTTGATACTAAATATTAATGTATATATGGGATAAGACATCTTTAGTTGTACATTACTGTATTAGAAGATTGTTAGTCACCAACTAGTACAGTAATAAGGAACAAGTTGAACCTTTTTTTATGGACCATTTTAAACCTAGCCTCTAATTTTTCTTTGTTACTTTTCCCCTCCTCTATTCCATTGCAATTGCCTCGTTATTCACTGGGCATTGGTCATTTACTTTGGGTCAAGAGGGGTGAGGATGGAGAGACATAAAGAATAGGAGAGGATCACTGAGGTGACTATCCTGCCTCTTATTTTTTCTTTTAATGCCACTCTGGTCCTTCTTTTCCAAACAAATAAGTGGCTGGATAATTGTATCAGTCAGGAGGTCTAAAAACAGAGTTATTATATATATATATATATATATATATATATATATATATATATATATATATATATGTGTGTGTGTGCTTATGCATGTAGCAATTTGCACGGGCTACATTTGACTACATTTAAATATGTGAATAAAATGGTCATATGGAATAGAATGTCACTATCTTATGAAATATAAAACATACTTGGCTCACTGTCTAAAGATCAATATTAGGTGCTTGGCTTTCCAAGTTGCATGGTGCTTGGTTTCTTTTGCATGGATAGGTCACAGTTGTAGTTGTAGTTTAGGCAGTGAAGGTAAAACCCCTAATTTGTGTGAGAGTACACCTCGGCTTGTATTCTAGTACTCACTCTTTAGTATTTGTCTATTCTTTCTGCCCAAAACGTGGCATCAACATCATAAGTCGATCAGCAGACATAACACCATGTACCAAATCTGGACTCATATGCAAGTAACACATCAGACTAATAGTGCATATTTCTAACATTGTGTGCAAAGCCTCTTCAACTTTACAATTTTTAGAATTAAATGCATTCTTACCTGGGCTTTCATCCAACTTCCCAATTGTTTCAATCTGTTCTACTAAGTCATTGGAGTTCCATTGACTCATTCCAATAAGGATGGCACTTTTCCCTTCTACAATCTCCTCTGCAAAGATAAAACACATGGGACTGTTACTAGGTAGCTAAAACAACGTAATTAAAAAGTTTACTTTTAACTGCTTTTAGCTCAGAGACAAAAATTTTAAAAAAATTAAAAAATTGTACTCTCTTCCACCATTCCCCTACTGTGCAGAAGTTTACTAGGTCCCAGCTAGTCTCTACTTCCTTGTCCCATCATGATGAATAGACAATGCCGATACAGCCAATTACTGGTCAAGGCAGTTCATTGTTGCAATATTTAGTTCAGCGAGCTATACATCAAGTAGGAGCACAGAGCAGAGGGAGTCCATTGGAACAGCAGATAGCAGCGGCTTAGACATATCAGCCTTGCTGTCATATATAGCCTGTGTACAATGGATGAAAAAAAAGGATCCACCATAAAGATATATCATAAAATTGCTATATTTATGTGATAATTATTAGAGATGAGCAAACAGTAAAATGTTCGAAGTTCGATATTCGTTTCGAATAGCCCCTCAATATTCGACTACTCGAATCGAATATTGAACCCTATTATAGTCTATGGGGGGAAAATGCTCGTTTCAGGGGTAGGCAACATTCGATCAAATTACACTTACCAAGTCCACAAGTGAGGGTCGGTCTGGATCCTTCCGAGTAGTCTTCTCCTTGCAGCGTCCCCGCAGCATCTTCCGGCTCTGAATTCACTCTGCCAGGCATCGGGCCTGGGCAGAGCCAACTGCGCATGCCCACACTACAAGCGGACATGCGCAGTCGGCTCTGCCCAGGCCCGATGCCTGGCAGAGTGAATTCAGAGCCAGAAGACGCCGCGGGGAAAAGCTGCACGGAGAAGACTTCTAAAGGTAGGAGAAGAACCAGCGTTAATTGGCCGACTGTATAGCATTCTGCCAATCAATGCTGGTTCTGCATCGAACTTTTACATTCGAACAGCGAGTGGTACTCGAATACCTACTCGATCGAATACTACTCGCTCATCTCTAATAATTATCATATTTTCCAGTTGTACTAAAGACTCACAATCACAATTTTTTTCAGTTACGCTACGTTAGCATATATTGCTAGGATATGTAGTCATTTTCCGATCAGCAATATTTTGACCTGTGTGACCCTTAAGATTCACTAGAACTAAATGGTATAAGTGCTAGCCCAAAAGAAAAAAAAAGTATAATGTTACATCATCCCTTGTTGGCTACACCCCAGCACGCCATATGGTTGAGTATGTGTATAAGTATCAATTGGCCAACAATGCAACATTGAAGAAAGCTGAATGAGCAGACCGGAGTGGAAGTGACAGTGTTTTCCGATCTAATCCCTGCTGATCAGATATTCTTGCACAGACGTATTGGTGTCTCCTTACAAATGATTATATGTAGAAGTTTCTCCTTTCATGTTACTGCAGATTTTCCCCAAATGCTGCATTCATAATGACACGTCTAGAAAGGATTATTTAAGTTCAGCACCATAAACAACTTCTCAAAGTCCATTCTCTATGTCAGGACTGTTAGTCCCCGTCTTATTAGTAAACATTTTTTTTTCCATTAACGTTTCACTGCAGAATAATAGCAAATACAGTAAGTGAGATCAGACATGATATAGCCGGGCGCATAGTGTAAATCAGATATGGTAGACCTGCTAACTGCTGCTATATCTTTGCAGACAGCAGCGTCAGTAAGACACTGTAGCATCTTAGCATCGCCAAGCAAGAGCAAGAGCGTGAATGGATGGACACGCTACTATTGTCAACGTCTTCTGGTTGCCATAGTGACATTTCAAAGCCTTGCAGCAAATACCCATGCGGTGAGCGGCTGCTTTGCTTGTAAAGAATACGGTCAAGAATAAATCCAATAATAGCTGCTCATTATGAAGACGATAATGAACAGATTTCACAGACGTTCTCCATGAAACCTTCTCCTTTACAGACATGGGGACTAATGATATTAATTTGTAAATGATACACTACGGTATATACTGTATGTGATCTATTATATAAGACATAATGCCACATGTCATTCAGCAGCTGGTTCTGACCTCCAGAAGCTTAGAGAATGCATACCAGAAGAAGATCTAACTCTACAAGATGTGGAGAATTTTTATTTATTTTTTTAAATGTAGATTGTGAGTCCCATATAAGAATCACAATATACATTTTTTAAAAAATCTTTTCATTTAAGTTTGTCTTTGTAGAATGGGAGGAAATCCACGTAAACATGGGGAGAACATACAAACTCCTTGCAGATGTTGCTCCTGGATTGATTCGAACCCAGGACACAAATGCTGCAAGGCTGCAGTGCTAACCACTGAGCCACCGTGTTGCCCCTAAGATGTTAAGAATATCAACCAACTTCAGAGAGAGTACAAACATGACTTTACAGATCACAAAATGTGTTACTATAGGAATGTGTAATATAAAGATTGAGTCTTCAGTAATGGCTAATAAAAATTATATAAATAAATGGAAAAAAGTGAAAGAACAAAAGGAAATACTCAGCCACTTGTAGTGTATAGCCTCTGCGGTATCATTTGCCACCTGTGGTATCAATTGCCACCAGACTGACGCGTTTCGATTTCCTCTCGAAATTCAGACTTTAAGGAAGGAGAAAATCCGAAACGCATCAGTCTGATGCATCATTTCCGTACAATGTGTATACCATCGTCTTTTAATGAGAAGGTTTGAATAATAAAGAAGGAGTTTACTATTTTTCCACCACAGCTTTTGCTGGATTTATTCTTTTATTGTGGATCCTTAATAAAAATGATGACAGATTGCAAGCTTTCAAGACTAGGTCTCTTCATCAGGCATGGTATGACACAATATCTAAAGGCATGCATACTTATACACAAAAATGGCACAAAAATAAAGTGACGGGATGGAAAGCAGTACACACAAATAAATAAGCTGAAAAAAGAACAAATTAACAGTTCAAAGGATGTCCTCTGAATTTGTATGGTCCCTTTGATTAGTGACGTGGTGTTTAGCTCTTGTAAAATAAAGTAAAACCATGCGACAGATTTAACCCACTCTGAAATGTGTCAAAGGTGGTCATGAGATTATATTCCCATACTCTTCTGTCTCTCTTCGATTTGAAATTTCCCCTTAAAACCTAAATTTTCATGCCATTGATGATATTATGATTTTGATTGCAGAAGTGTTTTGGCACAGGGAGGTCCATTCTCTGCTCTGTAATCGTGTGGTGGTTTGAGTTCATCCGTATTATGACTGTCTGACCTGTCTCTCCTACATAAAGACCTCCAGTGGGACACTTGGTACATATTATTAAATACACCGCATTAGGTGTGCTGCAGGTGAAGATACCTGGGATCTTGTAGTCCTGATTAAAGTTGGGAATCTTTATTTTGTTGGTAGTCAGTACTACAGTGTGCGGGCATGTTTTGCACTTTTTCCGTTTGCATGGAAATGTTCCGGTTGTAGTTGGGATTTAGTATTCCAAACCTGGTAAACTTAGTTCCATCCATCACCTGGTTTCTGAAATCCAATACCCTTAATCTGCCTGTGAGGAATCCCAAATGTAACTCCAGCAGCTAATGGCGCATGTGCATTGCGTTAAGCCAGATACAGTATCCCTCGCTTCATTGAACATTGAACGCTGATACACATTCTATGAGTATCAGTGGCTAAGAAATACAATCGATGGGGTTGCTATTCCTAGAATTGGTCATCAATATTTTTTAACCCCTTTTAATATACAGTTATACCAGTCCCCTGGAGCCCTGATAAATAGATTTGTAGAGTGCAGCTGGGGAGGCGGGAAATCTTGTTTCCTTTGCTAACTATCTCACTCTCGGTCACTTGATTTTCTCCGCTATATAGGCCATCAGAGACAAGATCGTGGAGGGTCACAAGGCTGGCAAGGGGTACAAAACCCTTTCCAAGGAGTTGGGCCTACCTGTCTCCACTGTTGGGAGCATCATCCGGAAGTGGAAGGCTTATGGAACTACTGTTAGCCTTCCACGGCCTGGACAGCCTATGAAAGTTTCCTCCCGTGCCGAGGCCAGACTTGTCTGAAGAGTCAAGGCTAACCCAAGGACAACAAGGAAGGAGCTCCTGGAAGATCTCATGGCAGTGTGGACATTGATTTCAGTCAATACCATAAGTAACGTACTCCACCGCAATGGTCTCCGTTCCAGACGAGCCCGTAAGGTACCTTTACTTTCAAAGCGTCATGTCAAGGCTTGTCTACAGTTTGCTCATGATCACTTGGAGGACTCTGAGACAGACTGGTTCAAGGTTCTCTGGTCTGATGAGACCAAGATCGAGATCTTTGGTGCCAACCACACACGTGACATTTGGAGACTGGGTGGCACTGCATATGACCCCAAGAATACCATCCCTACAATCAAGCATGTTGGTGGCAGCATCATGCTGTGGGGCTGCTTCTCAGCCAAGGGGCCTGGCCATCTGGTCCGCATCCATGGGAAGATGGATAGCACGGCCTACCTGGAGATTTTGGCCAAGAACCTCCGCTCCTCCATCAGGGATCTTATGATAGGTCGTCATTTCATCTTCCAACAAGACAACGACCCAAAGCACACAGCCAAGAAAACCAAGGCCTGGTTCAAGAGGGAAAAAATCAAGGTATTGCAGTGGCCTAGTCAGTCTCCTGACCTTAACCCAATTGAAAACTTGTGGAAGGAGCTCAAGATTAAAGTCCACATGAGACACCCAAAGAACCTAGATAACTAGGAGAAGATCTGCATGGAGGAGTGGGCCAAGATAACTCCAGAGACCTGTGCCAGCCTGATCAGGTCTTATAAAAGACGATTATTAGCTGTAATTGCAAACAAGGGTTATTCCACAAAATATTAAACCTAGGGGTTGAATAATAATTGACCCACACTTTTATGTTTAAAATTTATTAAAATTTAACTGAGCAACATAACTTTTTGGTTTGTAAGATTTATGCATCTGTTAATAAATCCTGCTCTTGTTTGAAGTTTGAAGGCTCTAACTTATTTGCATCTTATCAAACCTGCTAAATCTGCAGGGGGTTGAATACTACTTGTAGGCACTGTACATTGTTTTAGTAAAAAGGTTATCCCATGAAGGAATACCAAACCCATTCTCTGTAAGATTTCTATAGTGAAGTGCAGAAAATCCTGTGGACTGGCAAACAGTCGGCACAAGTTTATCTCTTGTATACTTGTAGTATCTACATTTAATGCTCCTTTAATATAGAAAACAAGCTAATGCCATGTACATAAAAAATGGCCCACATTACTCTGGTATGAGAGTCTCCATGCATGTAGTAAGTCCTGAGAGTTGCTTCAAAGCACAACATTATATTAACATATGATAAATTCATGGAAAAAATACAGTGTCAGCCTCCAGAATATAATCCCAGAGACAAATGTTTTTGACATATTATATACAAGCTTCTGCCATGGCTCAGAGATATTATTATCTGTTATATCAACTATTAAGAACTAATGGCTGTTCATGTAGTAATTCATTTACAACGAGCACATACATAATTGGTATATTCGTCTATAATCCAGATTATATGTTATATTTACTAGCACAATTCTAACATCTTCAGTATAAAATAGCTGTTTACCAGCACATACATTGCATTCAGTTTAGTGTGATGCTCCACTCTCTGAAAACTGCTCTTTAACAAAAAAAAAAGAAGCCATTTTTAATCTTTCCAAGACAATGACAATCAAAGGAGATGAAGTTTTCTTACGTATTAGGTCTTATACATAACACTCTGATAGTTGCTTGAATAGGGAAAGAACTGTAAGTGGTCTACACATATTCCTCTGCCACATTACACCGTATGGTTTTGCACTATAAGTCTGTTCCAATATTTTACAGGATCTGCTCTACAATTAATAATAAAACTGGAATACACTTGGACTACACACAATCGACACAATGTCGTACTGTGTAACGTTCTATGTCTTGTACTGTATGAACATATTTGCAGCTATAGTTTGCATGAATGGCTACCACTCTATTCACTTCTATAGGACTGATGGAGAAATGAAATGAATGGAGCCCATTCACACAGAGGACTTTATGTTCTTGTGACTGGTGAAGGTCTCAGCATTCAGACCTCAAGTGATCACATAGTAGATTTATCACCTTTATTACATATTTTCATGCTTATGTTTCTACCACTGGCATTCCTTTAGTTGAGGTATATTATTAACTCAGGAAAAGTCAAGAACCCTTGTACATTTTAATAGTCTTAGTGGATATTTTTATTTTTTTGCTAAATAGGTTGTACTATTATTTCATTAGTTGCAGAGCAATTTATTTAATCCAAACTCTGTCGTATTGATATATTTTGAACCATTTTAATATGGCCAGCTGTATCACATGATCTCAGTCTGACTACCAGTCTAGAGCTGACTCTCCAGTTGGGGGGAGAAATAAAAAGCTCATACTCCCCTCCCTCAGATTATAAGCCCTTGCAGGCAGGGTCCTCTATCACATTTTTACAGTTGGTCACTATTAGTATTGTACCTGTTTTGTAGATTTTGTGTATTGTATGCAAACCCTCAAATGTACATTCTCATGGAATTAATTTAATAATGTACAGGCCCATGGAATTAATGTAATAATGTAAAGCTCCATGGAATTAATATAATAATGTACAGCACCATGGAATTAATGTAGTAATGTACAGCGGCATGTAATTAATATAGTAATGTACAGCTCCATGGAATTAATATAATGATGTACAACACCATGGAATTAATGTAATAATGTACAGCACCATGGAATTAATATAATAATGTACAGCACCATGGAATTAATATAATAATGTACAGCACCATGGAATTAATATAATAATGTACAGCACCATGGAATTAATATAATAATGTACAGCACCATGGAATTAATATAATAATGTACAGCACCATGGAATTAATATAATAATGTACAGCACCATCAAATTAATGCAATAATGTGCAGCACCTTGGAATTAATGGTGCTCTATAAATAAACGTATTACTTATTTATTATTATTATTTATTATTATTATTATTATTATTATTAATAATAATAATAATAATAATAATAATAATAATAATCCCCTTTCTTCATGTCTACAGTGCTCCTCCATGGCATGCCATCTTCATTCTCGGGTGTCCCCATAATATTCTGGCCTCCTCTGATGTTAGTGGCCCTGGGCCATCAACATCATGATCCTTTCATGGGAATAAATAAAACAAAAAGAGTGTGTAAACTTGTACATTTTCTTGCACCTCCCTTAGGTTGATAATTATTATACTCTGAGGTCTGAATAGATCCAAGAGTATAACACTGATTCATAAGTGGCAAACTCAAAAAAATCTGTCCTCTCACCCCCTAGGTTGCCCCCACAGCATCATGTTTCCCCCTGGTTGCACCCACAGTTTCATGATCCCAACTGTATATATCAGATTTAAAAACCCGTTAATACTCACCTTTTTCCATTGCTCCATTTACTCCTCTCTCTGGTCCCGGAGTCTACAGTGAGTAACAGCTTTGATGTAAGTGATGTCACTACATTGTGTCTCCTGCTCTAAGACATTGGCCAGGTGGTGAAGCAGGGAGCAGATGGCTTCCAAATTCATCACTGTCTTCAACTCATTGGCGTCTGTTGGCCAAAGGGGATCCAGCTAACATAGGGCCTGGTTCAAGTGCCCAATTGGCCCTATGGTTAAAGTCACCCTCCTTCCCCCTTCCCCCTAGTTCCTTGTCCTTATATACCCCTCTAGTGCTGATGAAGATATCATTTCTGCCCTACATGAGGGAATACAGTTACATAATAAGCAAAGCCATGCAATGATAGGCTGCAGAGTTATTCTGATGTGCATTTGTATGAGATGTCACTGCACACTGCTCTGCCCTGACTCCCACTTGCAAGAACCGACAGAGAGAAACCTTTCAAAGCAGGAGGCAGATAATATCAAAAGCCATATTAAATAGGACTACACAAACTCTGCATTATAAGTGGACACAAGTTTTATGAGACTCCACTCCCTCTGTCTATACAGCAAGAGGCATGATGGAAAATATCAACTGCATTAAGGAAACCATATCAGGAAAAGAAGGAACAGGGATTGTAGACAACCCATAAATAGCATATCAACTAGAATAGGTACTGACAAGGTGCACAACAGCATCTATAGTAGATTATTCTTCAATAGCCTGTATAGGCACTATAAAAAAAGGAAAAAAAAAATTGCTGAAGTGCGTCTTTTATATAGTATTATTGACATGTTATACTTTTCCTTGCTTTGGGCTGACATTCAACTTCAGGAATAAGCGCATGTGTTCTGCTTCTTCATAGAGATCACTTATCTCCTCACATCTGATACCAGATTGCAGAACATTCTTGTATATTGTAATGACATGAAAATAATATAACTCAATTCAGTTTACAACAATTCTTCCTACAAAGGCAGTTCATCTAAATAATGTTACCCAAGGATGTTCCACATCCAGCAAGATGTCAACAGAGTTCTTCATTATCTTTGGTCAACCAGTAATACATCTAATATGTCTCTGACTCTTTGTCATTTAATATAATGTATTATATGAAGACTTGTCAGTGGGTCTCGTGCAAAAATAAATGGCTTCTTATCCAAATTGTATCATTTCACCAGCTCTCTATAAAATCCAGGTAAAGGGGTAATTATTAGAGATGAGCGAACACTAAAATGTTCGAGGTTCGAAATTCGATTCGAACAGCCGCTCACTGTTCGAGTGTTCGAATGGGTTTCGAACCCAATTATAGTCTATGGGGAACATAAACTCGTTAAGGGGGAAACCCAAATTCGTGTCTGGAGGGTCACCAAGTCCACTATGACACCCCAGGAAATGATACCAACACCCTGGAATGACACTGGGACAGCAGGGGAAGCATGTCTGGGGGCATAAAAGTCACTTTATTTCATGGAAATCCCTGTCAGTTTGCGATTTTCACAAGCTAACTTTTCCCCATAGAAATGCATTGGCCAGTGCTGATTGGCCAGAGTACGGAACTCGACCAATCAGCGCTGGCTCTGCTGGAGGAGGCGGAGTCTAAGATCGCTCCACACCAGTCTCCATTCAGGTCCGACCTTAGACTCCGCCTCCTCCGATAGAGCCAGCGCTGTTTGGCCGAAGGCTGGCCAATGCATTCCTATGCGAATGCAGAGACTTAGCAGTGCTGAGTCAGTTTTGCTCAACTACACATCTGATGCACACTCGGCACTGCTACATCAGATGTAGCAATCTGATGTAGCAGAGCCGAGGGTGCACTAGAACCCCTATGCAAACTCAGTTCACGCTAATAGAATGCATTGGCCAGCGCTGATTGGCCAATGCATTCTATTAGCCCGATGAAGTAGAGCTGAATGTGTGTGCTAAGCACACACATTCAGCACTGCTTCATCACGCCAATACAATGCATTAGCCAGTGCTGATTGGCCAGAGTACGGAATTCGGCCAATCAGCGCTGGCTCTGCTGGAGGAGGCGGAGTCTAAGGTCGGACCTGAATGGAGACTGGTGTGGAGCGATCTTAGACTCCGCCTCCTCCAGCAGAGCCAGCGCTGATTGGTCGAGTTCCGTACTCTGGCCAATCAGCGCTGGCCAATGCATTCTATTAGCCCGATGAAGTAGAGCTGAATGTGTGTGCTTAGCACACACATTCAGCTCTACTTCATCGGGCTAATAGAATGCATTGGCCAATCAGCGCTGGCCAATGCATTCTATTAGCTTGATGAAGCAGAGTGTGCACAAGGGTTCAAGCGCACCCTCGGCTCTGATGTAGCAGAGCCGAGGGTGCACAAGGGTTCAAGTGCACCCTCGGCTCTCCTACATCAGAGCCGAGGATGCGCTTGAACCCTTGTGCACACTCTGCTTCATCAAGCTAATAGAATGCATTGGCCAGCACTGATTGGCCAGAGTACGGAATTCGGCCAATCAGCGCTGGCCAATGCATCCCTATGGGAAAAAGTTTATCTCACAAAAATCACAATTACACACCCGATAGAGCCCCAAAAAGTTATTTTTAATAACATTCCCCCCTAAATAAAGGTTATCCCTAGCTATCCCTGCCTGTACAGCTATCCCTGTCTCATAGTCACAAAGTTCACATTCTCATATGACCCGGATTTGAAATCCACTATTCGTCTAAAATGGAGGTCACCTGATTTCGGCAGCCAATGACTTTTTCCAATTTTTTTCAATGCCCCCGGTGTCGTAGTTCCTGTCCCACCTCCCCTGCGCTGTTATTGGTGCAAAAAAGGCGCCAGGGAAGGTGGGAGGGGAATCGAATTTTGGCGCACTTTACCACGCGGTGTTCGATTCGATTCGAACATGGCGAACACCCTGATATCCGATCGAACATGTGTTCGATAGAACACTGTTCGCTCATCTCTAGTAATTATCAATAGAAGTGTAAGCAATTGTATTGCTCTTATACGTGCCCCAATTATTTCCTTAGAATTCTGAAATCTCAGGACAAAGAGTATGAGCTGCTAAGTAACAGGCTCTCAAGACAGAGGCATTCGGAAGGAGACCAAAATGACTTTGGAGAAGAAATATGCACTTAACACCTGGTACGCACTGAAAGATGGAAAAAAAAAATTGAGAAGAGCATGTTCCTGTTAAAATGTAAGAGGTTGTAAAAAATTAGAGAACAATGAGTCTGTACCGATGTGCCGCACTCCTTGTGAAGGAACGTATAGCTCCTCGGTCAAGGAATCTTTAGGAACAAGATTACATTATACAGTAAATTACATCATGGTGATAGTTAATAGTGTGAAAACCTAGTGACAAGTTCCCTTTGATATTAAAAAGAAGACGTATTCTGATCATTCATACTTCTCAGCTCACTTGTATGCATACCTCCCAACTTTTGAAGAACTGAAAGAGGGACAAAATGTGCGTCGCGCATAGCGCGCCGCGGAAAATTTAGCCCCGCCCACTTTTGTGTTGACTCCGCCCACTCGTTAATTTTTCATGTGCCCGCACACAGTATAATCCTCCTACAGTCATCCGTAAATTATATGTCCCCCCTCTATCTCTCCCCCAGTTTCATATACACCCTTCATCTGCCCCCAGTTTCAAGTCCCTCTTCCATCTCTGCCCCCAGATTCATGTCCCTCCATCATTGCCCCCAGATTCATGTCCCCCATCTCTGCCCCCAGATTCATGTCCCTCCATCTCTGCCCCCAGTTTCATGTCCTCTCCATCTCTGCCCCCAGATTCATGTCCCCCACCTCTGCCCCCAGATTCATGTCCCCCCATCTCTGCCCCTAGATTCATGTCCCCACATCTCTGCCCCAGTTTCATGTCCACTCCATCTCTGCCCCCAGATTCATGTCCCTCCATCTCTGCCCCCAGATTCATGTCCCCACATCTCTGCCCCCAGTTTCATGTCCACTCCATCTCTGCCCCCAGATTCATGTCCCTCCATATCTGCCCCCAGATTCATGTCCCCACATCTCTGCCCCCAGATTCCTGTCCCTCCATCTCTGCCCCCAGATTCATGTCCCTCCATTTCTGCCCCCAGATTCATGTCCTTTCCATCTCTGCCCCCAGATTCATGTCCCCACATCTCTGCCCCCAGTGTCATGCCGTCCTCTCCTTCATCTGCCCCCAGATTCACGTTCCACCTCCACATTAAACTTACCTTCTCCTCCGCTCCCTCGCCGCTCTCTGCACGCCTCTCTCGCTGACACATCCGGCTGAAGGAAGGAGCTGACACAGGTCAGCTCCTCGCTTCGCCGCTGCCCGCCTCTCTCCCTGACACAAGCGGCTGAAGCTGTTCGCGTGCTCGCTTCGCCGCTGCGTCTCTCTCTCGCTGACACATGCGGCTGAAGCAAGGAGCTGACCTGTGTCAGCTCCTCGCTTCACTGCTGCCGCCGGCTCCTGACTTGTAGACGCGATGTACAAGCCAGGAGCCGGCGGCAGCGGCGAAGCGAGGAGCTGACACAGGTCAGCTCCTCGCTTCAGCCGCATGTGTCAGCGAGAGAGAGACGCAGCGGCGAAGCGAGCACGCGAGCAGCTTCCTCCGCATGTGTCAGGGAGAGAGGCGGGCAGCGGCGAAGCGAGGAGCTGACACAGGTCAGCTCCTTGCTTCAGCCGCATATGTGTTCAACTCAGATCTGCGTCCTCTGGACGCAGATCTGAGTTGAAATCGGGACATACCTCCCTCCAACAGGGACCGCGGGACATGTCACCCAAATCGTGACTGTCCCGCGGAAATCGGGACGGTTGGGAGGTATGTGTATGTTTGCTGCACAAATGAGATAAAATGTATATCCTATATATCCTAGATACTCTTTTCTTATAAGTTTCTCTTTTTATAGCTGCCATCTTGTGCCAAGCAGCTCAGAATCTCTAACACAGAGATGAAAAATAAGAAAGGACACATCTCTAGTTGCCTCTTCTGAATTCATCTCTGCGTTGACTGGTGAAAGCGTGGCAGTGCTGACAGCAGGATTATGGAAAGAGAAGTAACCCGTGTTGGAAGAATTGTGGAACCTGCAGATTACAGATAATACCGCTGTTCCTATAGAAATGAATAGAACTTAATATATTGAGCATTTATATCTTCTGCTTCTCTGCAGGCTAAAAATAGGTCCAATCCACTTCAATATGGAAGCAATGAAACTCTGTAATGCTTTGGCCTTGTCAAAGAGCTTTGTGAGTTATTACAATAAAAGGTTACAAGCTATGTCTAAAAACATCCACATGTCATACACAGAACGCCTATATAGAGTTCTGGGCTGCTAGAAGGTCATTGGGTACTCTCAGGGTTTGTAGTTGATCACAGTCATTACCCATAATAACGGCACTGTTTTCCTATTTTAATCTTGGAAAACTGATTTGCATATTTTTCCCATAATCCCCCAGTGGAGCGAAAACAGCTTTGCAAGTCTCCATACATTTGTGAAGGTGCTCACTCCTTAAGGAGTGATATTATCCCCATATCCACAATAAGTGATACACAAATGTAAGACATTCTTGATGGAATCCTTCTAGTCATGACAAGTATAATCTGCACACTAAATCAGTTCCTTTATAGGCATAAAATATGTCACTAATATCTATCCATCTACTAACTTTAATATAAGGGCTATGTACACTTTTCCAATGATCTAAAAATTGAGAATTTACTAATTTGCAAACAAAGCCAAAACATACAAAACCCCACATCCTCGCATTTGCTCCTCTCCATGGTTATAGTTAATAAACCCACCCTGTTGTAGACTCATCTGGCATATAGTGGTTTTTATGTGCCCTTCTACTGTCAGTAGGGGTGTTGGAAGTAGGAGGTAGGGACAGGGAAGTATCCCATGGCCACCAGACTATACATAGGTTTTGTTTGTAGTCTGTATAAATGGATCTGTATATTATATTTTTATTATTACTGTGTGCACAAAACTTTAATGCAATACCTGAATTTGTCATTCTAGATGCCGTGCAGAAATCGGAAAAGTGATAGCAATAAGATAAATAGGGCACGATTCACTGGGTACATTCTGACTTGATTTATTTTAGGTCACTTTCACACTAACTAGCCATTTTGTGGACTTTTGATGACATCTGTGTGCTTTTGTCTTTCCTTTCATAGAAACATAGCCTTGAATGGCTGAGAAGCGTAAAGAAATTTTTTTTTATATATCAGTGCTTCTTGTTCTATGAAAGACAACAAACAGACAAATGGATACATTGACTATAAAAGTGTTTTTGTGCTTTCCAATTTTTTTCCAGACAGAATAGTAATTACTGTGAAAGGTTCCTTATGTGTTTTAGACACTTTCTGCATTTCGCTTGACAATGGAGTGTACCTTAGTGGAAAAAGTGGCATGGCTTCACAGGAAAGGAGGTGGAATAAAGATGAGCCAACATTTTGGTGCAAACGTTTGCAGCCAAAGTAGTCAAATCAAAATTCAAAATGTATTGTATCATAAGTAGGGTTGAGCAATCGTGTTCGGAAAAGATCGGATTGCGATCGGCAATCGAGAAAATTTCACAATCGCATTCGGAATTCCGAACACGGTGTATTTAGGTGGGTTCGAGATCGAGGATTATTTCCCCACTATTTCCCCTTAGCCTTCACACTGAGTATATAGTGTATACTCAGTGTGAAGGCTCCGCTGCGGTTCCATAGGAATGAATGGAAGCAGCCGGAACACAGCCTTAACCCCCTGCGCGCTGGCTGCCTCCATTCATTCTAAAGGGAGACTAAACTAACATGTCTTGTAGCTACTTACCTCCAGAGATGGCTGCTCTGCTGCTCCGGTGTTCTTCTTGCTGCCACTCCACGCTGCAGTCTTCTTTGCCTCACTGCCCCGCCTCCGAGGTTAGTGTTTAAAGAGCTAGGAAGGTGGGGCTTGTGGCTTAGGAGAGTGTGGGTGGGTACAGGGCAGGGAGGCGTGACGTCTCCCCTCCCAGTACCCGCCCACACTCTCCTAACCCGCCCACACTCTCCTAACCTGGGAGGCAGGGAGCAGCGAGGCAAAGAAGACTGCAGCGTGGAGTGGCAGGGAGAAGAAGACCGGAGCAGCGGAGCAGCCATCTCTGGAGGTAAGTGATCACCAGGGGGGACTAAGTAGCTAGACGATTAAAAAAAAAATCCTCTGGCTACTTAGTGATTCACTACACAGTCTGGATTCTAACAATTAAAGCGTTCAATTGTTAGATTCCATGCTGTATAGAGAATAGGATTGGTTTTAAAATCCGATCTCTGATTAGTAAAAAAAAATCCCATTGACTTGCATTGGGATCGGAATTGGGATCGAGATCAGGTTTGAATGATAAATGATCGGAAATCGGATTTTAAAATCGATCCTCCAAAGTCAAGATCGGCTCAACCCTAATCATAAGGTGAAACATCTAAAACACTAGAGATGAGCGAACAGTGTTCTATCGAACACATGTTCGATCGGATATCAGGGTGTTCGCCATGTTCGAATCGAATCGAACACCACGTGGTAAAGTGCGCCAAAATTCGATTCCCCTCCCACCTTCCCTGGCGCCTTTTTTGCACCAATAACAGCGCAGGGGAGGTGGGACAGGAACTACGACACTGGGGGCATTGAAAAAAATTGGAAAAAGTCATTGGCTGCCGAAATCAGGTGACCTCCATTTTAGACGAATAGTGGATTTCAAATCCGGGTCATATGAGAATGTGAACTTTGTGACTATGAGACAGGGATAGCTGTACAGGCAGGGATAGCTAGGGATAACCTTTATTTAGGGGGGAATGTTATTAAAAATAACTTTTTGGGGCTCTATCGGGTGTGTAATTGTGATTTTTGTGAGATAAACTTTTTCCCATAGGGATGCATTGGCCAGCGCTGATTGGCCGAATTCCGTACTCTGGCCAATCAGTGCTGGCCAATGCATTCTATTAGCTTGATGAAGCAGAGTGTGCACAAGGGTTCAAGCGCACCCTCGGCTCTGATGTAGCAGAGCCGAGGCTGCACAAGGGTTCAAGCGCACCCTCGGCTCTGATGTAGGAGAGCCGAGGGTGCACTTGAACCCTTGTGCACCCTCAGCTCTGCTACATCAGAGCCGAGGGTGCGCTTGAACCCTTGTGCACACTCTGCTTCATCAAGCTAATAGAATGCATTGGCCAGCGCTGATTGGCCAATGTATTCTATTAGCCTGATGAAGTAGAGCTGAATGTGTGTGCTAAGCACACACATTCAGCTCTACTTCATCGGGCTAATAGAATGCATTGGCCAGCGCTGATTGGCCAGAGTACGGAACTCGACCAATCAGCGCTGGCTCTGCTGGAGGAGGCGGAGTCTAAGATCGCTCCACACCAGTCTCCATTCAGGTCCGACCTTAGACTCCGCCTCCTCCGGCAGAGCCAGCGCTGATTGGCCGAAGGCTGGCCAATGCATTCCTATGCGAATGCAGAGACTTAGCAGTGCTGAGTCAGTTTTGCTCAACTACACATCTGATGCACACTCGGCACTGCTACATCAGATGTAGCAATCTGATGTAGCAGAGCCGAGGGTGCACTAGAACCCCTGTGCAAACTCAGTTCACGCTAATAGAATGCATTGGCCAGCGCTGATTGGCCAATGCATTCTATTAGCCCGATGAAGTAGAGCTGAATGTGTGTGCTAAGCACACACATTCAGCACTGCTTCATCAAGCCAATACAATGCATTAGCCAGTGCTGATTGGCCAGAGTACGGAATTCGGCCAATCAGCGCTGGCTCTGCTGGAGGAGGCGGAGTCTAAGGTCGCTCCACACCAGTCTCCATTCAGGTCCGACCTTAGACTCCGCCTCCTCCGGCAGAGCCAGCGCTGATTGGCCGAAGGCTGGCCAATGCATTCCTATGCGAATGCATACTTAGCAGTGCTGAGTCAGTTTTGCTCAACTACACATCTGATGCACACTCGGCACTGCTACATCAGATGTAGCAATCTGATGTAGCAGAGCCGAGGGTGCACTAGAACCCCTGTGCAAACTCAGTTCACGCTAATAGAATGCATTGGCCAGCGCTGATTGGCCAATGCATTCTATTAGCCCGATGAAGTAGAGCTGAATGTGTGTGCTAAGCACACACATTCAGCACTGCTTCATCAAGCCAATACAATGCATTAGCCAGTGCTGATTGGCCAGAGTACGGAATTCGGCCAATCAGCGCTGGCTCTGCTGGAGGAGGCGGAGTCTAAGGTCGGACCTGAATGGAGACTGGTGTGGAGCGATCTTAGACTCCGCCTCCTCCAGCAGAGCCAGCGCTGATTGGTCGAGTTCCGTACTCTGGCCAATCAGCGCTGGCCAATGCATTCTATTAGCCCGATGAAGTAGAGCTGAATGTGTGTGCTTAGCACACACATTCAGCTCTACTTCATCAGGCTAATAGAATACATTGGCCAATCAGCGCTGGCCAATGCATTCTATTAGCTTGATGAAGCAGAGTGTGCACAAGGGTTCAAGCGCACCCTCGGCTCTGATGTAGCAGAGCTGAGGGTGCACAAGGGTTCAAGTGCACCCTCGGCTCTCCTACATCAGAGCCGAGGGTGCGCTTGAACCCTTGTGCACACTCTGCTTCATCAAGCTAATAGAATGCATTGGCCAGCACTGATTGGCCAGAGTACGGAATTCGGCCAATCAGCGCTGGCCAATGCATTCTATTAGCCCGATGAAGTAGAGCTGAATGTGTGTGCTTAGCACACACATTCAGCTCTACTTCATCGGGCTAATAGAATGCATTGGCCAGCGCTGATTGGCCGAATTCCGTACTCTGGCCAATCAGCACTGGCTAATGCATTGTATTGGCTTGATGAAGCAGTGCTGAATGTGTGTGCTTAGCACACACATTCAGCTCTACTTCATCGGGCTAATAGAATGCATTGGCCAATCAGCGCTGGCCAATGCATTCTATTAGCGTGAACTGAGTTTGCACAGGGGTTCTAGTGCACCCTCGGCTCTGCTACATCAGATTGCTACATCTGATGTAGCAGTGCCGAGTGTGCATCAGATGTGTAGTTGAGCAAAACTGACTCAGCACTGCTAAGTCTGCATTCGCATAGGAATGCATTGGCCAGCCTTCGGCCAATCAGCGCTGGCTCTGCCGGAGGAGGCGGAGTCTAAGGTCGGACCTGAATGGAGACTGGTGTGGAGCGACCTTAGACTCCGCCTCCTCCAGCAGAGCCAGCGCTGATTGGCCGAATTCCGTACTCTGGCCAATCAGCACTGGCTAATGCATTGTATTGGCTTGATGAAGCAGTGCTGAATGTGTGTGCTTAGCACACACATTCAGCTCTACTTCATCGGGCTAATAGAATGCATTGGCCAGCGCTGATTGGCCGAATTCCGTACTCTGGCCAATCAGCACTGGCTAATGCATTGTATTGGCTTGATGAAGCAGTGCTGAATGTGTGTGCTTAGCACACACATTCAGCTCTACTTCATCGGGCTAATAGAATGCATTGGCCAATCAGCGCTGGCCAATGCATTCTATTAGCGTGAACTGAGTTTGCACAGGGGTTCTAGTGCACCCTCGGCTCTGCTACATCAGATTGCTACATCTGATGTAGCAGTGCCGAGTGTGCATCAGATGTGTAGTTGAGCAAAACTGACTCAGCACTGCTAAGTCTGCATTCGCATAGGAATGCATTGGCCAGCCTTCGGCCAATCAGCGCTGGCTCTGCCGGAGGAGGCGGAGTCTAAGGTCGGACCTGAATGGAGACTGGTGTGGAGCGACCTTAGACTCCGCCTCCTCCAGCAGAGCCAGCGCTGATTGGCCGAATTCCGTACTCTGGCCAATCAGCACTGGCTAATGCATTGTATTGGCTTGATGAAGCAGTGCTGAATGTGTGTGCTTAGCACACACATTCAGCTCTACTTCATCGGGCTAATAGAATGCATTGGCCAATCAGCGCTGGCCAATGCATTCTATTAGCGTGAACTGAGTTTGCACAGGGGTTCTAGTGCACCCTCGGCTCTGCTACATCAGATTGCTACATCTGATGTAGCAGTGCCGAGTGTGCATCAGATGTGTAGTTGAGCAAAACTGACTCAGCACTGCTAAGTCTGCATTCGCATAGGAATGCATTGGCCAGCCTTCGGCCAATCAGCGCTGGCTCTGCCGGAGGAGGCGGAGTCTAAGGTCGGACCTGAATGGAGACTGGTGTGGAGCGATCTTAGACTCCGCCTCCTCCAGCAGAGCCAGCGCTGATTGGTCGAGTTCCGTACTCTGGCCAATCAGCACTGGCCAATGCATTTCTATGGGGAAAAGTTAGCTTGCGAAAATCGCAAACTGACAGGGATTTCCATGAAATAAAGTGACTTTTATGCCCCCAGACATGCTTCCCCTGCTGTCCCAGTGTCATTCCAGGGTGTTGGTATCATTTCCTGGGGTGTCATAGTGGACTTGGTGACCCTCCAGACACGAATTTGGGTTTCCCCCTTAACGAGTTTATGTTCCCCATAGACTATAATGGGGTTCGAAACCCATTCGAACACTCGAACAGTGAGCGGCTGTTCGAATCGAATTTCGAACCTCGAACATTTTAGTGTTCGCTCATCTCTATAAAACACATTTATCTTCAGACATGAGCCAGTTGGACAAACGTAGACTGGTTGGTGCAAGTTTACACCATACACATATTGGATAGGATCAGTAAATATTACCGATAGTCTTTATTGTTAACATGATAAATATATTTTAAAAACAAGTTTTGTACAGACATCTTTAAGACCAAAAAAATGAATATGCAACTCTTAGGACATACCTCTAGCATCAAAGAATTCATCATCAGAGCTGTCCACGGAGTCATTCACAATCTTCTGCAGGTGCCACTGGGCACCACTAAAGCGTCGTGTTCCACCTAGAAGAAAAAAGTAAAAATGGTTACTGAGTGTTCAGTGGTGAGATAGGCACAATATTGAGGCTGATATTTTTGGAGACTTGTGGTTTGTACTCCAGTCTTACCCTTCTGCACTGCTATGAGGTGCACCAGAATTTAGAGACACTGGCCTCTTAATCATTTTGGCACTTCTCGGAAGGTTCTGTCACGCCAAGATGTCTCTGCCCTGGCCTGCCTCAATTCTCAGCCCTCTCTTGCCATATTTTTACATAAGCAGAGCACAGGGCAGAAAATTTAATTCAGAATTCTTTGGCACAAAAGTGCAAGTATTGCCCTGTATTATAATCCTACACAATAGCTAACAACAAAACAGAGGAAAGAATAGGACTGGAGCAGTCCAGTTATTTGTGCAGAAGATATCACTACAGAGCAGGTGTAATAAGCAACTAAGGGGATATTCACGAGCAACTGATACATGAAATGTGTGCAACTGCACTATTCATCTAAGTGGGGCTTCCAGAAATCCTCCAAAACAAAACAAAATAATTAAAAAAAATTTGATTGACAGAAATGCAGATGACGGTGGTGTGGGTGAGTGTGCTGTGCATTTCAAGGATAAGCACACTGGACCATTCTTTTCTATGGGCCGTGATTTTCATGATATGGTATGTGATTTTACCATGGTATAGTATGTGGGCCAACAGTGTGGACTGTATCAGATAGGATAGGTCCCATTGCTGTCCAATTTTGTGGCCCATACTTCCCTGGCTCCTATTCATTTAATGAAAGTAACCACGAAAGCACAGCCCTTGCATGTGGACATCCCTGTGTTCCCCGTGTGCAGCCTGTGCTTTTAATTCACGGCAGGCCGGTTGCAGCACGGTCGTCTGCAACCGGCCTTACTTGCATCTTTGCAACAGATGTCCTGTACATAAAGTCACCAACAGTGTCTGTGTGGACTATACTGGGGGCAATGTTATATGTGAAAAAGGAGACAACGGCCGTGTCCTCCTCCCCCTTTTCCCTACACTCGGATTTCTCTAGCTTTTTCTTTTACAGCAAGATTTCTGAACTTTTACAGCTTCATAAAAGATTCTAATTTCCAATAAGATATTACAAGGTTTCATATAACATCAGGTAATTTGGTTTTCAGGTAATTTACAACAGCTTTTATTGTGTTTTGATCAAGCTGTAATACAGGATATTTAATTATTTTATTGCAAATCTTTGTGTATAATGAAATAAGATGTAGAAAAAGGTTTTTATCTTGTTTTATTTATAGATCACGATTTCTTGCGATAGCGGACTGTATGTTTTGTTATATATGAAAAAAACAATATACAAGCTGTCAGTCCAAATATAAGGATAGAAGTATTATAAATGATGTATCATAGTTGTGGGGCCTGGTAAAGATACTTGTACTGGGACCCCGGATCTTCATGTTATGTCTGACTATTATTGAATCCCTTATTTGTTAAATATTCAGTTCCCCTCTGGTGGGATTTCGGCATATGTTCTCAAAATCCATTGACAAAGGGAATAGGATCAACCAGGCACTTTCCCCTCTGTCCAAAGGCCCAATAGTAGCCACTTGGTCTGCCTTTATGATGTGTACTCCCCATGTCACTTTTAACAGACAATTACATGGTATTTAAAGCTTTATTTTTTACAGATCACACATGTCTTCTTCAAACTTTCTTCCTACTACATTGGACACTGAACTGTATGGGCAATGTATATAAGTTTATCATGTCTTCACTTAAATTCCTCTTCTCCAGACTAAACAGATTTAACACCTTTAGTCTCTCTTCCTATGTGAGCTCCTCCATGTCCCTTATCAGATTTGTTCCCCTCCATTGCACCTTTTCCAACTCTAGAATATCCTTTCTACATACTGATATCCAGAACTGAACGGCATTTTCCAGATGGGGCCGCACCAGTGACTTATATAATGGTGATATTACATCCCTATCCTGTGAGTCCATATCTCGTTTAATACATGACAATATCCTGCTGGCCTTAGACACAGTTGACTGATATTACATGTTGAAATTGAATGTAAAATCTATAAGATCACCCAAGTACTTCTCCACCAGTGACTCTCCCGGCTTTACTCCCCTGGGACATATGTTGCATGTGGATTATTTTTTACACAGAACTTTACATTTCTTCACATTGAACCTCATTTGCCACGTAAATGCCAAATCACTCAGTCTGTCCAAGTCTGCTCGTAACCTTTGTACATTCGCCATAGTCTAGTAACCTGCAAAAATTGACAGTGCTGTTAAGCTTGGTTTTCCTCAATGTCTTTAACCCTTGGCTGTCACTTCCACAGACTAATAATGGACCCTATTGTAAATCTTTCCTATATATCTCTTCTACTGCTGTCTATGCAGGACTGTTCATTATAGTTAGGTCATGCTAAAAATGTATGGCTAGAGTCATTCATCCAATTCAGATTGGAAGTGTTGGACATTGTGCCAAAGTGCAGACAATTGTGAAATGAGAATACGTCTTGAAACTCATCAAGAGCATGCCAAGAGTGTGCAAAGCAGGAATCGAAGCAAAAGGTGGCTACTTTGAAGAACCTAGAATATAAGACATATTTTCAGTTGTTTCACACTTTTGTATATAATAGTATATTATATTATATGGTAAATTATAGTATATAATTCCACATGTGCTAATTCATAGTTCTGATGCCTTCAGTGTGAATCTACAATTGTCATAGTCATGAAAATACAGAAAACTCTTTGAATGAGGAGGTGTGTCCAAACTTTTTGTCCACATCAGCAATTTATAGAGGTCTTCTAGAAAATATTTTTTTTTCTAATAAGTTCAGGCAAAAAGTGACAAACTGACAAGTGACAATTAAAAGATCTAAAGTGCTTTCAAAGGCATAACAACTTGGTATTTAGTCTGGGAAGTCGGGGGGGGGGGGTGAATTATATTCTTGCTTACTCATTTTGTTCTTCAATTAGCCTTCCTGTCTTTTGTGCGGTTCACAGCTCCGTGGCCCCTCTTGCTTCATGTGTAATAACTTATGAGTAAGTGTACACATCATTAATGCATGCTATTCTCTGCATCCTGAAGTCACACTGACTTATGCTGACATGACACACCAGAAGTCATTCACTAAACAAAAAGCAGGCGTTTTACTTGTGCCAACTCCATTAAATTTAATTACAATTGAATAAGTAGTGCGCTTACACAACGTATGACACATTTCCTCACCAGATATCTTTAGAATGGTGCATGACAACTTTCAGAAGATACATCCCAAATAAAACACACATTGTAGTTCATTTGTAGCAATGTCATGTTCCACAGTGTTCCACTTTCTACGACCCAAAGGCACATTGAACAGCTCATTTCATTCCTCCTGCAGTCACATAATGCATGTTCTATAGGCAGCAGATTAACCTAGAATCTCAATTAAGTTTATTATATCCTTTAGATAAAACACATAGACTGTATGATATATGTTTTTGCTAGACAAACAGCGCCCGCTCAGCAGCAGTCCCACTAGGTTGGCAAATTCCAATACAATGATTAATATACAGTAAAGAGCCGTACATACAGTGGAATATCATGCTGATTTTTAAGTGGGAAAATCAGTGCCAAATTTTACTCTGATTCTGCCACCTGTTGTTTTCAATAGGAGGTGAAGATCAAAGCAGATCGCGCACGCTTTGAAGAAGGAACAATGCTGTTCCGAAATGCGTCTGCATTTTTTTAGGGCTTTTTTTCTCTCTTTTTTTTCTTTCTTTTTTCATTCACATTTGTCATGTTTTGGTCATTTTTACGATTTCCATTAAAAGTTAAATTTTATCTCTTATCGGAGAGTTACCGGACTAACCGTTTTTTCTACAAGTGATTATATCTACCCTGTGCCAGTCACTGCATTGGTTGCCCGTCCACCACAGAATACAATATTAAATTATTACACTCACCCACAAATGCCTCCATACATGCACCTCCCTAAATTTCCTCCCATGTCACTATTTACCGCCCTAACCATCCTCCCTGTTCTGCCAATGACCTTAGACTTTTATCTTGTTATCCAAACATCCCACCCCCGTTTCCAAGACTTTTCTTGAGCTACACAAGTGCTCTAGAATGCTTTACCCCGGACAATCAGATTCATACTTAACTAAAGTAGCTTCAAACATTCCCTGAAGTCACATCGGTATAGTCAGGCTTATCACATGACCTGATCACAGTGTTCTACACCTCCGCACACTACACTAATATTTCTTATCCTAAGCTATCCTTCCTACTCTGTTCCTCAGAATCTGACCCCTCCTTATAGAAGTTACTCAGCACTCCATGCACTTAGTATCTGTATATTCACAGATACTAGCTGGTGATGGACTTATACAGCTTCAGTTAAATGACCTTATTTATTAAAAGATGGCTGGAAAATTGTACTATAGAAGCCCTCTGACCTCTTGTATCTCCTCATTTTCTCATGGTGTTCTCTCGAGCAGGATCCTCACTCCTATTATTTATGTATATGTTAATTCCTTTGGCACACTGTAATGTCTAATATTGTCTGTTCATTTATCCTCTGATTTGTAAAGTGCTGCAGAGTATGTCAGCGCTATATAAGTTATTATTTATTATTATTATTATTATTATTATTATTATGCCAGTGTTGACCTTTGAACCCAAGAATCCAAGATTGGAAGATGGCAATACTACCATCTGAACCACAATGATCCCTGTACATAATCCACTAGATGACAAACATTCCTGGATATTTATTGATCGAGTCATAAACTGCAACTCTTTGTGAGACATCGAAAACTGCAAATTGAGTCAAATTTATCACAATGGCAGAATGATAAAGTGGAGAAACATGCAAGATACGACAGACAGTTTCCTCCTCCTAAAAGATAATTGAAGTGGAAAAAGCCTACAAAAGAGAATTCAGCATAAAGTTAGTTTAAAAAAAATGCGGCTTGACATACGAGATTTGTAATAACCTCGCATGCTGCAAGATAAAAGAAAATCTGACTGCATTTGCTCCAAAAAAATTCCAAGACAGCGACATTGTGTTTACTCACTCGATCCTATTAATCACTACTTCCGCTGGTACAAGAGCGTCTGGTGGGGAAGCTTCAATGATTGATCATCATCAATAGTTCATAGTTGTTAACTGCAGGATGGAGACGTATCATCCATCACAGATTTCTGTATCATTATTATTAGTAAATTACACGTCTTCCACCTTTTATTCCAGAAGGACAGATTCTTACATTTATATATCTGTGTCTTGTGTCTTGGGGACTCGAAGCTGAAAAACACTGATCCAGCCCCAGTGCTGTGCCATGAAATACAGAAGACTGACTTTAGCTGCCAGCAATACACAGCCCATCTGTGATATAGGGAAAAAGCTTAATGAATCCTGGCAGCAGAAAGCAATATGTTGGCACTTACTGTACTATATTTTTTTATTTCAGGAATAAATCTGTCTTGAGATGTCGTAGTGTTATGCGATGTGAATTAAAAGTAAATACAATATGGCGCCTTATCAAATGTAATTAGACGTTCAGAAATGATCAGGCTGAATGGAATGCAAAAAGAATACGGCCCCATGCACACAAATGGGAAAAACAAACATGTAATGGATGTTTCTTAAAACACTGCTTAAAACACTGCTGCTAAAACACAGAGTTTTGGCCCCATGTTACAAAAACACTGCATTTTACAATAGCTGCAAAGTGGCTGACTAATCCCATCCACACATTGCAGAAAAAAAAAATCTGCAGCTGAAAAGGAGAAATGCTTGAGTTTTTTATAGCTATCCTCAGTACTCTGCAGACACCCAAACAAGTAACTTTCTGCAGAGAGAAAAGCCATTTCTATTAACTCCTCTGCAGTGAGCATAAAGGAAGAAAGATTTCTGCTCCGCAGTGAACACTGGATCAACATGCAGAGAGATCTGGTTGTGAGGAGAGGGACTGAGTATGTGTGTCCACCAGCTTTTTAGGTGGACATACACATTGCAATATACTATGCACACTAGGTAAGGCCATACTGTTTAAGTCAACGTCATAACTTCTAACTGGATCACATTTTAACCTCCAAGTGACAAAATATTGTTAGTTTTTAAATGATCTATAAACAAACATGACTTTAATGCTTATATAACTCCTTAAGTCTAAGGCCCCACGTAGTGAGCTTGGCTGGTTCTGAACCATGGCACTTGATTGGAACCAGCACTAAGGCTACGCCACCTCCTCTCCCATTTTCACAGTTACCTGTTCTATGGGGCTGGAAGAGTATAGTAAAGAGAGCCCCGAGGAGAGGAGGCAGAGCAACCCAGGGGCTTGTTCCAATCATGTAATTTGGGGTCGGAACCAGCCCACATCCCCAAGGTCCAGCATGAAAAAACTTCCAGAACATGTATGTAAAATTAATGGTGTTTCCCCATCTCAAGGATACTATCTATTCTGGTAGCTTATGTAAATTGAAGCCTTTTCCTATATATATTGCCTTAGAAATTCTGCTTTGTTTGCCTGCTATGTGATCTTATTCCTCCCATTGTTTACACACATTGCTATAGCCACAGACCTGGGAGATAGGACTAGTGAGGTCACTTACTCAGTGCAGGCAGGACAATCCTTCAGCTAATTGCAGTTTGCTGATAAAGCCGAGTCTGTTATCTCTCTATGTAAACTCACAGATAACACTGAGCCCGTTCTGTACAAGAATCTGAAGATTATCTGCTCTGCTTAAGTGTTGTGTGTCCTGTTCAGATGGGGGGAGAGGGAGGAGAAATACAGGAAGTGAGAAGCAGACACTGCAGGTAGCCTGCCTGGAAGACTGAGATGGGAGAACCCCTTTAAACTTCCTAGACAACCCTTTAAATTAAGCGGCATCTACAGTATCATTTTCAGAATGTCCTGAAACTTCACAGGTTGGCCCAAATGCCAACAATTGCTAAGACTAAGTGGAGAAGCTGTCGGCTGAGTACTCTGAAGAGAGAGTTGTGCAGAATCAAGCAAAGTGGCAGAGAGTGGATCGAGTGGTAGATGGAAGTTTAGGGATTGAGTCTTTTAGAGAGCAAAGCAGAAACAATCAGAAATTAATGGGTACAGTTCTCTTCTCTGAATCTAATATGCCAGCAATAGTATTTAGATCCAGACCAAGCGTCTCAATCTAACTTCTTCCCTGGGTGTAGAAAAACCTAAATACTGTACAACTCTGGTACCAGCAAATAGCTTATTGACAGATACACTGGACTCTATATACAATCACGTCATGGATGACCTTCTGTTATGTGGTTTATTAGACTAGTACAGTAGGTCGCTGGTAAGAATATGGATAAAATTTAACATACATTGAAGATGTTTAGAAACTATATACAGTATGTTGTAATGTCCTCCCTAAATAGTGAAGGGTATGAGTATAATGCAGATAAGTTAAGACTGAAGAGGTGGTCACTGCTAACAAATGTCTTGTGCACAAGATTTAATGAAGCCCAAATCCTTTAATAAAGTAGATTACAAAATGTGTTAATGGCAATATGAATTGATGGCACAAATGGCTGAAAATAAAAGGTTATTCAAAGGTTTGGGTACGCTTTAAGGTTGTGCCTGCCAATCTGATAGTACACAAGGCTGGATAATATCCTGTCTTCAAAATAATAACTCCCTTACCTATAGGAATAATGGTATTAATACTGACCATGACTACAACACACGTGTAACGAGAGATGAAAGATAAAGGAGAAGTTCAATAAAGAAAAAAGCAATATCTTATCAACATGCCTGGAGACACATGTTGATTGCTTTCAATATCCCGTGTTCCTAGATGTGCAGATTCATTCGATTTTGGTTTTTGGCCTGTGTTGCTAGTAGCGCTTCTTCTACTATTATTGACCGCAGTATAGGGGGATTTGCACAGATGATGTTATTTCATTGTTCCGTGCATAATACAGACTCTTATCAAAGGGCATAAGAAATTATGGATTTTTAGATGGATTTTGGAGTCTTGGGATAATGTTGTAGGACTTGAGTACTTACAGTATGTCCATCATTGTGGAAACTATTTTAGGCAACCATATTGCCAAGGAAAATGTTGCAGTTGCTTATTAGATCTCTAAAACCCATGGTTTACCGTCAATGATTTTCTGTTTGGCCAAAAACCATGTTTAGGATTTGATAGTAGTAACGGGTATATTTGTAAGCCATGAAACAACATTAAACATTAGCCATGAAACACTTTGAGGTCTTATTCTTAGTGTTGTAACGTTGACATGCCCCACATGACCACTTATGTCCAATGTCAGGTTGTAGCAGTGACCCTAGGGTGTTTGACGTCATCTGGAAGCTAGAAGAGGCTTAAAGATAATGCTGTGGGCCCTGAGCTCTGAGAGGGCCCTAAATGTCCCTCTGACAGGTAACACAAGGTAGATAGGTCTACTTCATAAATTCTGCACTGGGACCCAGCAAGTTACACCAAAGATGTAAAAGTTACATAGAGTTTATGGATTTATTCATACAGCAGTGAAAATATAACATCTCCTTCAGTTCAAAAACAATTCTATGTCTAGACATGTGGTAAGCATTAGAGATGAGCGAACAGTGTTCTATCGAACTCATGTTCGATCGGATATTAGGCTGTTCGACATGTTCGAATCGAATCGAACACCGCGTGGTAAAGTGCGCCATTACTCGATTCCCCTCCCACCTTCCCTGGCGCCTTTTTTGCTCCAATAACAGCGCAGGGTAGGTGGGACAGGAACTACGACACCAGTGACGTTGAAAAAAGTAGGCAAAACCCATTGGCTGCCGAAAACATGTGACCTCTAATTTAAAAGAACAGCGCCGCCCAGGTTCGCGTCATTCTGAGCTTGCAATTCACCGAGGACGGAGGTTTCCGTCCAGCTAGCTAGGGCTTAGATTCTGGGTAGGCAGGGACAGGCTAGGATAGGAAGGAGAAGACAACCACAACAGCTCTTGTAAGAGCTAAATTCCAGGGAGAAGCTTGTCAGTGTAACGTGGCACTGACGGGCTCAATCGCCGCAACCCAGCTTTCCCAGGATCCTGAATGGAATACACTGTCAGTGTATTCCCGTATACCCGATATATACCCCGATACCCGTTCCAACGGTGTGCCCCCCCACCTTCACCCCAGAAATACCCTGCAAGTCCCCTAGCAATAGAATTGGGGCTATATACACCCACTATTTTTGCTACTGCCATATAGTGCCATTGTCTCACTGGGAATTCAAAGAATATATTGGGTTTACATATAACTTAAATTCCAGGGAGAAGCTTGTCAGTGTAACGTGGCACTGACGGGCTCAATCGCCGCAACCCAGCTTTCCCAGGATCCTGAATGGAACACACTGACAGTGTATTCCCGTATACCCCATATATACACCCCAAATCACCGTTCCAACGGTGTGCCCCCCCACCTTCACCTCAGAAATACCCTGCAAGTCCCCTAGCAATAGAATTGGGGCTATATACACCCACAATTTTTGCTACTGGTATATAGTGCCATTGTCTGACTGGGAATTCAAAGAATATATTGGGGTTACGTGCACCCACAATTTTTACTACTGGTATACAGTGCCATTGTCTGACTGGGAATTCAAAGAATATATTGGGGTTATAAATACCCTCATTTCTTGCTACTGGTATATAGTGCCATTGTCTGACTGGGAATTCAAAGAATATATTGGGGTTACGTGCACCCACAATTTTTACTACTGGTATACAGTGCCAGTTTCTGACTGGGAATTCAAAGAATATATTGGGGTTACAAATACCCTCATTTCTTGCTACTGCCATATAGTGCCAGTTTCTGACTGGTAATTCAAAGAATATATTGGGGTTACGTGCACCCACAATTTTTACTACTGGTATACAGTGCCATTGTCTGACTGGGAATTCAAAGAATATATTGGGGTTATAAATACCCTCATTTCTTGCTACTGGTATATAGTGCCATTGTCTGACTGGGAATTCAAAGAATATATTGGGGTTACGTGCACCCACAATTTTTACTACTGGTATACAGTGCCATTGTCTGACTGGGAATTCAAAGAATATATTGGGGTTACGTGCACCCACAATTTTTACTACTGATATATAGTGCCATTGTCTGACTGGGAATTCAAAGAATATATTGGGGTTACGTGCACCCACAATTTTTACTACTGGTATACAGTGCCATTGTCTGACTGGGAATTCAAAGAATATATTGGGGTTACGTGCACCCACAATTTTTACTACTGGTATACAGTGCCATTGTCTGACTGGGAATTCAAAGAATATATTGGGGTTATAAATACCCTCATTTCTTGCTACTGGTATATAGTGCCAATTTCTAACTGGGAATTCAAAATGCGCAAGGCTCCCGGAAAGGGACGTGGACGAGGCCGTGGGCGAGGTCGGGGGAATGGTTCTGGGGAGCAAGGTAGCAGGGAAGCCACAGGGCGTCCCGTGCCTACTCCTGTGGGGCAGCAAGCATTGCGCCACTCCACAGTGCCAGGGTTGCTTGCCACATTAACTAAACTGCAGGGTACAAACCTTAGTAGGCCCAAGAACCAGGAACAGGTCTTGCAATGGCTGTCAGAGAACGCTTACAGCACATTGTCCAGCAGCCAGTCAAACTCTGCCTCCTCTCCTCCTATTACCCAACAGTCTTGTCCTCCTTCCTCCCAAAATTCCCAAGCTTCACAGAACAATAACCCCAAATGTCCCTGCTCCCCAGAGCTGTTCTCCGCTCCTTTCATTGTCCCTCAACCTGCCTCTCCACGTCACGATTCCACGAACCTAACAGAGGAGCATCTGTGTCCAGATGCTCAAACACTAGAGTCTCCTCCATCTCCGTTCGATTTGGTGGTGGATGACCAGCAACCCACCCTCATCGACGATGATGTGACGCAGTTGCCGTCAGGGCATCCAGTTGACCGGCGCATTGTGCGGGAGGAGGAGATGAGACAGGAGTTGGAAGAGGAAGTGGTGGATGATGAGGACACTGACCCGACCTGGACAGGGGGGATGTCAAGCGGGGAAAGTAGTGTGGATGTTGAGGCAAGTGCAGCACCAAAAAGGGTAGCTAGAGGCAGAGGCAGAGGTCAGCAGCTTAGGCGAAGCCAGGCCACACCCGGAATCTCCCAAGATGTTCCAGTTCGTACCCAGCCCCGAAAAACTCCCACCTCGAGGGCACTTTTCTCGAAGGTGTGGAGTTTTTTCAAGGAATGCGTCGAGGACAGATATAGTGTTGTCTGCACAATTTGCCTCTCGAAATTGATTAGGGGCTCTGAGAAGAGCAACCTGTCCACCACTTCAATGCGCCGTCATTTGGAATCCAAGCACTGGAATCAGTGGCAGGCAGCAACGGCAGGACAAAGGCCGCCTGCCGTTCACGCCACTGCCACTGCCTCTGCCACTGCCTCTGCCTCTGCCACTGCCACTGCTGACTGTGCTGGCGATGCACTCCAGAGGACGAGCCAGGACACCACTTCATCTGCCTCCGCCACTTTGTTGACTTCTCCCTCATCCTCCCCTGTTCCTGTCTTATCTCCTTCTCCTGCACCATCAAAGGCACCATCAGGCGTTTCTTTACAACAACCCACCATCTCTCAGACATTGGAGCGGCGGCAGAAATACACTGCTAACCACCCACACGCGCAAGCCTTGAACGCCAACATCGCTAAACTGCTGGCCCAGGAGATGTTGGCGTTCCGGCTTGTTGAAACTCCCGCCTTCCTGGACCTGATGGCAACTGCGGCACCTCGCTATGCCGTCCCTAGCCGTCACTACTTCTCCCGGTGTGCCGTCCCCGCCTTGCACCAGCACGTGTCACTCAACATCAGGCGGGCCCTTAGTTCCGCGCTTTGCACAAAGGTCCACTTGACCACCGACGCGTGGACAAGTGCATGCGGACAGGGACGCTACATTTCACTGACGGCACACTGGGTGAATGTAGTTGAGGCTGGGACTGCTTCCCAAACTGGCCCGGTGTACCTCGTCTCCCCGCCTAACATTCCTGGCAGGGACACGAGAAGAACACCCCCCTCCTCCTCCTCCTCTACCGCCTCCTCCTCCGCCACCGCCTCCTCCTCCGCCACCGCCTCCTCCTCCGCTGTTAGATTGACCCCAGCTACGAGTTGGAAACGTTGCAGCACTGGCGTTGGTAGACGTCAGCAGGCTGTGCTGAAGCTGATCAGCTTGGGGGACAGACAGCACACTGCCTCCGAGGTGAGGGATGCCCTCCTCGATGAGACGGCAATATGGTTTGAGCCGCTGCACCTGGGCCCAGGCATGGTCGTTTGTGATAACGGCCGAAACCTGGTAGCAGCTCTGGAGCTTGCCGGACTCCAACATGTTCCATGCCTGGCCCACGTCTTCAACCTAGTGGTGCAACGTTTCCTAAAGAGCTACCCCAATGTTCCAGAGCTACTGGTGAAAGTGCGGCGCATGTGCGCCCACTTTCGCAAGTCGACAGTAGCCGCTGCTAGCTTAAAATCTCTCCAGCAACGCCTGCATGTGCCACAACACCGGCTTTTGTGCGACGTCCCCACACGCTGGAACTCAACGTTTCAGATGTTGAATAGAGTGGTTGAGCAGCAGAGACCTTTGATGGAATACCAGCTACAAAACCCTAGGGTGCCACAAAGTCAGCTGCCTCAGTTTCTCATCCATGAGTGGCCATGGATGAGAGACCTTTGTGACATCCTACGGGTGTTTGAGGAGTCCACAAGGAGGGTGAGCTCTGAGGATGCGATGGTGAGCCTTACAATCCCGCTCTTGTGTGTTCTGAGAGAATCCCTGATTGACATCAGGGATAACTCAGATCACACAGAGGAGTTAGGGATAGCATCCGATCCGTCACAGCTGGAGAGTAGGTCCACACATCTGTCCGCTTCACTGCGTTTAATGGAGGAGGAGGAGGAGGAGGAGGAGGAGGAAGAAGAGTTGTCCGATGATGTGATGGTGATACAGGAGGCTTCCGGGCAACTTCGAATCGTCCCATTGTTGCAGCGCGGATGGGTAGACATGGAGGATGAGGAGGAAATGGAGATTGAACTTTCCGGTGGGGCCAGAGGAGTCATGCCAACTAACACTGTGGCAGACATGGCTGAGTTCATGTTGGGGTGCTTTACAACCGACAAGCGTATTGTCAAAATCATGGAGGACAACCAGTACTGGATCTTTGCTATCCTTGACCCCCGGTATAAAAACAACATCTCGTCTTTTATTCCGGTAGAGGGGAGGGCCAATCGCATCAATGCTTGCCACAGGCAATTGGTGCAGAATATGATGGAGATGTTTCCAGCATGTGACGTTGGCGGCAGGGAGGGCAGTTCCTCCAGTAGGCAACCAAGTTCTCACCGGTCCACACAAACGAGGGGCACACTGTCTAAGGTCTGGGACACCTTGATGGCACCCCCTCGCCAAAGTGCCTCCACGGAGGGTCCTAGTGTCACCAGGCGTGAGAAGTATAGGCGCATGTTGCGGGAATACCTTTCCGACCACAGCCCTGTCCTCTCCGACCCCTCTGCGCCCTACACGTATTGGGTGTCGAAGTTGGACCTGTGGCTTGAACTTGCCCTATATGCCTTGGAGGTGCTGTCCTGTCCTGCCGCCAGCGTCCTATCTGAGAGGGTGTTCAGTGCAGCCGGTGGCATCATCACTGACAAGCGCACCCGTCTGTCAGCTGAGAGTGCCGACCGGCTCACTTTGATAAAAATGAACCACCACTGGATAGAGCCTTCATTTTTGGGCCCACCTGTGTAAAGCACCCCAACATGAAACTCCATGTCTGTACTCAACCTCTCCAATTCCTCCGCATCCTCATACTCATCCACCATAAGCGTTGCACAATTCTGCTAATACTAGGCTCCCTCCACCCTGATTTCCCCCAACTCTTCTGGTTAGAGGCTCCCTCCACCCTGCTTTCCCACAACTCTGCTGGTTAGAGGCTCCCTCCACCCTGATTTCCACCAACTCTGCTGGTTAGAGGCTCCCTCCACCATGAATTGGTCCAAACTGGGCTGTTTAGAGGCTCCCTCCATCATGAATTGGTCCAAACTGGGGTTTTTAGAGGCTCCCTCCACCATGAATTGGTCCAAACTGGGGTTTTTAGAGGCTCCCTCCACCATGAATTTGCCCAAACTGGGCTGTTTAGAGGCTCCCTCCACCATGAATTTGCCCAAACTGGGCTGTTTAGAGGCTCCCTCCATCATGAATTGGTCCAAACTGGGGTTTTTAGAGGCTCCCTCCACCATGAATTGGTCCAAACTGGGGTTTTTAGAGGCTCCCTCCACCATGAATTGGTCCAAACTGGGCTGTTTAGAGGCTCCCTCCACCATGAATTGGTCCAAACTGGGGTTTTTAGAGGCTCTCTCCACCATGAATTGGTCCAAACTGGGCTGTTTAGAGGCTCCCTCCACCATGAATTGGTCCAAACTGGGGTTTTTAGAGGCTCCCTCCACCATGAATTTGCCCAAACTGGCCTGTTTAGAGGCTCCCTCCACCATGAATTGGTCCAAACTGGGGTTTTTAGAGGCTCTCTCCACCATGAATTGGTCCAAACTGGGCTGTTTAGAGGCTCCCTCCACCATGAATTGGTCCAAACTGGGGTTTTTAGAGGCTCCCTCCACCATGAATTGGTCCAAACTGGGCTGTTTAGAGGCTCCCTCCACCATGAATTGGTCCAAACTGGGGTTTTTAGAGGCTCCCTCCACCATGAATTTGCCCAAACTGGCCTGTTTAGAGGCTCCCTCCACCATGAATTGGTCCAAACTGGGGTTTTTAGAGGCTCTCTCCACCATGAATTGGTCCAAACTGGGCTGTTTAGAGGCTCCCTCCACCATGAATTGGTCCAAACTGGGGTTTTTAGAGGCTCTCTCCACCATGAATTGGTCCAAACTGGGCTGTTTAGAGGCTCCCTCCACCATGAATTGGTCCAAACTGGGGTTTTTAGAGGCTCCCTCCACCATGAATTTGCCCAAACTGGCCTGTTTAGAGGCTCCCTCCACCATGAATTGGTCCAAACTGGGGTTTTTAGAGGCTCTCTCCACCATGAATTGGTCCAAACTGGGCTGTTTAGAGGCTCCCTCCACCATGAATTGGTCCAAACTGGGGTTTTTAGAGGCTCCCTCCACCATGAATTGGTCCAAACTGGGCTGTTTAGAGGCTCCCTCCACCATGAATTGGTCCAAACTGGGGTTTTTAGAGGCTCCCTCCACCATGAATTTGCCCAAACTGGCCTGTTTAGAGGCTCCCTCCACCATGAATTGGTCCAAACTGGGGTTTTTAGAGGCTCTCTCCACCATGAATTGGTCCAAACTGGGCTGTTTAGAGGCTCCCTCCACCATGAATTGGTCCAAACTGGGGTTTTTAGAGGCTCCCTCCACCATGAATTGGTCCAAACTGGGCTGTTTAGAGGCTCCCTCCACCATGAATTGGTCCAAACTGGGGTTTTTAGAGGCTCCCTCCACCATGAATTTGCCCAAACTGGCCTGTTTAGAGGCTCCCTCCACCATGAATTGGTCCAAACTGGGGTTTTTAGAGGCTCTCTCCACCATGAATTGGTCCAAACTGGGCTGTTTAGAGGCTCCCTCCACCATGAATTGGTCCAAACTGGGGTTTTTAGAGGCTCCCTCCACCATGAATTGGTCCAAACTGGGCTGTTTAGAGGCTCCCTCCACCATGAATTGGTCCAAACTGGGGTTTTTAGAGGCTCCCTCCACCATGAATTGGTCCAAACTGGGCTGTTTAGAGGCTCCCTCCACCATGAATTGGTCCAAACTGGGGTTTTTAGAGGCTCTCTCCACCATGAATTGGTCCAAACTGGGCTGGTTAGAGGCTCCCTCCACCATGAATTTGCCCAAACTGGCCTGTTTAGAGGCTCCCTCCACCATGAATTTGCCCAAACTGGCCTGTTTAGAGGCTCCCTCCACCATGAATTGGTCCAAACTGGGGTTTTTAGAGGCTCCCTCCACCATGAATTGGTCCAAACTGGGCTGTTTAGAGGCTCCCTCCACCATGAATTGGTCCAAACTGGGGTTTTTAGAGGCTCTCTCCACCATGAATTGGTCCAAACTGGGCTGGTTAGAGGCTCCCTCCACCATGAATTTGCCCAAACTGGCCTGTTTAGAGGCTCCCTCCACCATGAATTTGCCCAAACTGGCCTGTTTAGAGGCTCCCTCCACCATGAATTGGTCCAAACTGGGGTTTTTAGAGGCTCTCTCCACCATGAATTGGTCCAAACTGGGCTGTTTAGAGGCTCCCTCCATCATGAATTGGTCCAAACTGGGGGTTTTAGAGGCTCCCTCCACCATGAATTGGTCCAAACTGGGGTTTTTAGAGGCTCCCTCCACCATGAATTGGTCCAAACTGGGGTTTTTAGAGGCTCCCTCCACCATGAATTTGCCCAAACTCTGCTGGTTAGAGGCTCAATCCACCCTGATTTTCAAAACAAATGTTGGTGCCAACCTCAACTTACTACAAGGGCCAAATTCACTGCTGGTGACAAGCTCTCCTCACTGCAAGTGCCAAATACACATGTTTCAAGGTGTTTTCCTACTGTCAGAGAGGTGGTATTGAGTGTGTAAAGTGTGTAGTTGTTAGGCTGTGATGTTGGGGTAATAGAGGGTCTTTGGTGTGTTAGATGCCCCCAGACATGCTTCCCCTGCTGTCCCAGTGTCATTCCAGAGGTGTTGGCATCATTTCCTGTGGTGTCATAGTGGACTTGGTGACCCTCCAGACACGGATTTGGGTTTCCCCCTTAACGAGTATCTGTTCCCCATAGACTATAATGGGGTTCGAAACCCGTTCGAACACACGAACATTGAGCGGCTGTTCGAATCGAATTTCGAACCTCGAACATTTTAGTGTTCGCTCATCTCTAGTAAGCATCAATGCGGAATAATTACAATAGTAGGGCTGCCATATCTTCCCTCAATCTGCTGATTGGAGATCAAATGTTTATACTGTGTAATCCCCTTTTAATGACCGCCATGTGGATGGAGCTAGATTAATTCGGGTATGTTTAGTCAAGCCCTGCCATCGAGCACTCTAAGCTATGCAAACACACAGCTGTTATAAAGTCAGGAGTAAAAATAAAAACTAAGAATTAAAAGGATATTTAACTGCTGGCATTCAGCGCGACATGAAATTCTATCACAGCAATTACTGGTTTCTTTAGTAGAAAATAAGGGACCAAATTGCTATTAATGGCCAATATCTACTTAGTGTTTCCTAAACAGAAGGAATAAGAAATCCATGAACTACAGGAGTCATATATATTGGACGTAGTAAAAGCATGTCTTACCATGAACATTTATCTTCTGATTTCTATCCAATTTATAGTACAGCCTAAAAAGTCAGAGGCACCAGATCTGAAAAATTGGATCTGTACAGACATCATCTGGGCAGACAACTAATCCAGTTGACATTTTCTCCTTTTAAGCCTTTTTGAAGCTGAATCTTTGCCTATATTTGATGTTTGTCAAATGGACCAAGAAGACCTTTGTCACAGCTACATGCCTAGAAACTTGTATGCTATCTAATATTATGCTCTCTAATATTGGAGTAAACTGGAGCTTTGGACAAAGTTACTTGGATGCCTTAAGAGAGATGTTTATTTTAGTCATTGTATGTGTAGTCTTGCTCACTCCTCTCTGTATGTAAAAGTCAAATATTCTATAGTTATTGAAGAGCTTGGGCTACATTCATGCTACCATTGTTAATGTCCATTGCTGTCATCGGATGACAGAAACAGACATCAGCAGGGCCACATGGTGGCTCAGTGGTTAACACTGCAGCCTTGCAGCACTGGGGTTCTGGTGTTCAAATCCCACCAAGGACAAAAAAACATCTGCAAGGAGTTTGTAGTTCTCCCTGTGTTTGCATGGATTTCCATCCCATATTCCAGAAAGACATACTGATAGGGAAAAATGTACATTGTGAGCTCTATGTGGGGCTCACAATCTACATTAAAAAAAAACAGACTTTAGCTTTAGTAATGGACACAGGCGGAAAGGGCTCTGTCTGTATCTGTCATTTAATGTCCGTTGCTCTTATCCTGTAGTAATACAAGCCAGCCCTTATTTTAATTTTTATTCTTCTTCTTTAGTAATTGTTTTCATAGAAGTGAGAAAAACAAAGATAGAATGTAGGATTTATGAACAGTTGAAAGTACCTGTTCCTTATTCAGCATAATATGGTCACAATTGTAACCTGAGTATAAAACCACAAAATAAAGCAATATTTTGTATTACAAAATCATTAAAAAAAAATGTATCAAGAAAGGGTTAAAATTATATAGCAGGAGGCCTGGACATAACCAACAAGGTGATTGTCAAGCTAAAAATGGATATCTGCAAAGGGTATGTGAATAATCTACAGTAATGGCACAAAATCCAAAAAATTTGATCTTGGCAAGAGTTCCATATAGGGGAAAAAGTAATAGAAGGCTTGTAATGATCACTAGAATTCCAACTTAATGTGGTTATATTATCACTTTTTCACCTAAAGGCAAACATTGAGGTAAAGCTTACTATATACAGTACTTTAGAGAAAAGTTGGCACAACCATCAATTATGGCAGACCCAGGCATCTATATAACATATACGGGGGCGTACATACTTCCCTACAATGGCAGAGGTGAAGCGGAGATTTTCTTCTTCCAGTTGACATTAAATCTGCAGTGCTGTCTAAATTATTTCCAGAGATATTACTGTCTAAAAACACAGTCCGGCTTAGGATATCTACATGCAGCAGTATAATATATATGACATAAAAATCTCCGTCCTGATGGTATTTTCAGCCAGTAATATCTTTGGAAATTTAAATATAGAAGAAGAGAATCTCTTCTTTGATATGACACAAAAAGCAAGTTTGTTAAGTTATATAATGTCTGAGATATAAGTTTTTTAAGTGACCCTCCCCTATATTCCTTTTCTCTACTTATCATACACAATGATACAAATATTGCCAGAAATCAAAAGTTGTCCAAAAGTTTAGTTACCGCTTTAAAAGCACATCAGGCATCAAAAATACCTGCACTTATTGCTTGGGAACGGTGGAAGCTATAGAGAGAATTCTAACTGTGCTGGAATCAATGGAGCAGCGACTATTAATAGGTGCTAAGAACTAGAATTGGTAGAGCTGGTGAAAGGATCTTTGTGATAGATGCATCTCCCGTGCAAAATTAGGCCATAACTGCATGTATTATCTGATCCCTGGAAATAAGGGACACAACTTGCTCAGCCATCACTCATATCCTCTTTCACCTGTTTGATTCACGTAACTAATGGCCTATGGCCAGCCTAAAACTAGTCACACGAGATATATTCTAATCTCCCCTTTATCTTGCCGCATCTTTCCCTGCCAACCACGTATCTATACGTTAACATTTCCAGCTTCAAAGCAATTTTTGTTCCTTCCAGTTCTGGTGATTTTCTGAAGACATGTGTAGACAGATTTAGGCCTTAGTGATACGAATGAACTCTGCACATGTTGAACTCTTATTTTTAGGAGGATTGGTGCATATAATTCATTGTTTGGTTTCCACTTTTAGCAATAAATATACATTTATTGGCATTTTTTTAATGAAATATTCGCTTTAAATCAAAATTGCATGAAGGTGCCTGTTCGCATACAGTACCAAGAGGTATTCTGACAGTGCTGCAGGTGTCTACTTTAAGCAAATATATAGGTATGGGGGGGTTGGATGATTTTTTAATGTTGCAATTTAGGTTTTATTTATCCATCTCAAAACTGTGAAAATTGCTCTGGCTGCCAGAGATGCAAAATTTCAGGAGACCCCTGGCAATGAAATTGTAAATAAATTATGCATTTTATCCATTTATTGTGAATATAGGAATATCTTTCTATCATTTATTATACTTCACAAATTAATGCAAAAGTGAAAATTTCAAGCTGAAAATGCTTAATGTAAGTGAGTAATGTCATTTACATAGAGGAGAGGCAGCGGGAAGTAGCTCTCCTTCTGTTTGTTTATATACAGACATCGGGAAAACATATTTTTGTAGATCTGTTAGTCTGATATGGCTCTTTAGAGCGAAACAAACTCCATGATAATTTATGAGGATAACTGAATTTTTTAATGCTTTAATAACACCTTACAGACCTGAAAAGGAGTTTGGAAGACACCATGCTGGGAGTGTGTAGGACCTGCAAACACTGTTGGGAATTTACTTCTTATTGATTTAGTAATTATTGGAGAAAATCTGATTAACTAAAAGAAAGAGAAATAAAGCATTTTCATACAGGTTTCATTGTCGCTATCACAGGCATAATCTGGATTTCCTGGACATCAATATAAAGTCTTTCACATGCCTCTTATCATACCGATGCCCTCTTATATCATTATAAGGTCTGCCCTAGATTTAGCTACATCTTCAGTGTTTAAATTGTACCTAAACCTTCCAATGCCTTTTTATTTTCTGCCATCATATGTGTTATTGACACATTTTACAATACAATTTATTAAAGATTTGAACTCTATTCTGTGAAATCCTGCCCTGAAAGATCCACTTTCCCTTTAAAGGGGCTCTATCATTGGGAAAAGTCATTTTTAGCTAAGCACATACTTGCATAGACTTTAGAAGGCTATTCCACACATATCTTTTGTATGTTAATCCCCTCAGTAGTTTTTGAATGAGCCCGTTTTTATTCATATGATAATTAGCATCCAGCGAGCACCCTGGAAGTCTCAGTGAGCACTATCTGCTGTGTGTGAGAACCGGGAAGGCTAATGAGCCATCCTCATAGAGGACGGGATAAGTACAAGTGACTATTGAGCATAGAGAAGACCTATGACCTAAAGGATGCCAGCTGGAATATACAGAGAGATCATGAAGTGGTAATCCATTAGAAGTGGAAGAAGAACTAAAAGCTGCTTTGGGAGGAATCATCAAGTGAGGAGCCATTTGTGCACTAGATCCTCCTTATTGTGCCTGGAAGGCCTTTTTGGATATGAAAGCATGCCCCTATAACCTAGATGTGAATGTGTTCCAGGTGGGCCTGTTGTTACTGAAAGAATCATTTTTGCAGGGTAGAGCCCCTAACCAGTGGTCTGTTGGAAGAGTTGTGAGGGCCTTTAGGACCCTCAAGGTTTAAAGTCAGAACCAGTATGATCTCTCTATATATCTTTAATTGAGGAAATGAAAAGGGGGAAGTTTAGTAGGCCAAGTGTTTAATAGCCCGGTAGCCATGTCAGGAAACCTAGTTTGGAGTATCCATCCTTAGGGAGAGACCACCTTTTCAGGTGTGTGGAGACTTATACAGCCATAGTTGCTCCACTGGAAGTTTGGAGTACTCAATGATTGGATGTCCTGGGGCTCATCATCCAGACCAAGTAAGGACATGAGGTAATAGATTCTTGCTAACGTCAGAAATGATAACGTGTTGTTGGGGGAGGGGAGATATGCAGGAGTTAAGGACAATCTTTCCAGTTAGCAACAGCAAGCGGATGACCATTGGTGCAGTGTGTTGGTTTCTGTTCTCTATTTCATTGTGCCTAAGTGTTACATTTTTGGCATGTCCTATTGTATGATCCTGCAAAGACTGTGTATTAGTTTTAGCCAAAGTAAAGAATTGCTATACAAAGGGAGCGCCTGCACATTTTCAGCAATCCAACTATGTGCTTTTCCTGTCAATGTCATTCTAGGAAGCAGCCTCCTGTGTCACATAATACCAAAGGCCGGGGTCTGTGTGAGGCGGTGTATTCTGTCACCGCATGTAAACCCCAGTCACTTACAGTCACTGCTCTGAAGCGCTGTGACACTTTTTATGCCAAACTTTGTCCTTTATCCTACAGTCACATTCAGCTCCAGTGTACAATTTATTGGGTGGATTTTTCTGAAAAGACTTCATCACCCATCTGTATGGGAATCACAACATCACATACTGCAGGTAAGACATAAACTGGAGGGAATAAGCAAAGGACAAAATGTGGATTTCAGCATCTGTTGAAAGCAGATTTATTTATTTATTTAATTTTTTATATTTTATATTTTGAATGTCTTTGGGTCCTTGAAAAAATTTTTTTTCATGAACCCATAGAATATCATACAAGTGATGTATCCGTGATCAAACTGTGGATGACATTCTACTAGGAAATGTAGATGTGTGAATAAGATCTAAGTCTCTTTGGGCAATTCTTAGGTATTTCTTGTAATGTTATGCAAATGTAATTTACAGTTCTAAACACCAGCCTACAAAGTTATATCAATATGGTAGAAGGAAAACCTTTTGACAAATGTTTAGGGCCAAAAAGCAACTCCATTTTTGGAGTTTGTCTACTGGATTTTGGAGCCCATTTTTTATTTCGGAACATGGTTCCACTGTTGATGCTCTGGTAATGTTTTAGCCCAGCCCAACCCTAGTTGGAATTGTTGAACTGATTATAATTTTATATAGAC
Source organism: Leptodactylus fuscus (assembly GCF_031893055.1). Classification (NCBI taxonomy): domain Eukaryota; kingdom Metazoa; phylum Chordata; class Amphibia; order Anura; family Leptodactylidae; genus Leptodactylus; species Leptodactylus fuscus. The sequence goes on from NC_134266.1 coordinate 64,095,464, forward strand.
TAGGAGACAGCAGTTATTACTCGGCTCCCCTTCTAATTCACTTAGATCTCAATAGCAATTTCATGGTAAATTTGTTTGAACTATAAACTTGCAAAATAAATTCTTTCAGCTCAATCCTGAATAATGCGACCTTGAAAACATACAAAAAAAATTTACACATTGTGCATTTGTGACCTGTCATTGCAAATTCCTCAAGAAGAATTCACGACGCACTTGATAAAAAATGTAAACACGAGTTTTAATGCTTTATACTTAGTATGTACAAAAATAGCCTTAACAGAACAGCCTTGTCCACAAGGCGGGCAGTAAAAATAGACGTAAATTGTTTGTTTGAAATGTAGATTTCTTCAATTCTGTTATAGGATTATCTAGAATTAGATTTATGGGGTCACTTCTGAGTAAAGAAATCATGTTGCTTAAAGTGTAACAGTAATTTAATCAAACTTTTAATATGCCATAGTAACCTCTCAGGTATTTCGATGGGTGACGGGTCTAGGTGATAACCACTCTTAGTTATTGGTGTATGTTTTACGGAATTAACTCAAGAACAATCTTGAAATTGAGATTAAATACAAATAAAGTTAAGTTAAAATTTGCTATGTTTGCATATTTTTTTGGGATCTGAGGAGAGATGAGCAAAGCTGTTCAAAGTCAAAGGCACATAGCACATAGCTGAGCTCTTCTTCCTGGATGCCACTGATGAAAACTAACATTTTACTACATCATGAAACACACCCTTTAAATGCAGTTGTCCAATTTAGAAATTTTAAGACATTCTTTCAGGGAATTCTGAATTAAGAGATGGGAGTCCTCTTTTCAGGATCCAAATCTTTTGGCCAGACCAAAGATCATCACAAAACATATCTTGCTCTAGGGGAGCTGACCTGTCTTGAGTTTCACAGACCATTAATTTCAATGGGTTCTTAATTATCCCCATAATGGTGATACAGAGGAATTAAAGAGGTCGGCCAAGGCTTGCACATTGATGATCTATCTTTAGAATATGTAATTGGCAGGAATGCAACACCTGGGAACCCCACAGATCAGCTGGTTGAAGAGACAAGTGGCCTCATCACTGAATCACAAGCACTGTAATGTGAATATGACAGGAACTGGTATTGCAGCCTATTCAGTTACTTGAAACTTATGCCAGGTTGACACTAGTGTTTGAGTTTCCATTCTTCAGGACAGCTTGAATCCATATCCAGTTAAAAAGTTATTACCTGCAGAAACCCACAGCCCGCATAGACTATAATGAGGTCTGCCCAGTTTGAGCTCGGGTTCCCCCTGACATTGGCAGAGCAAAAAGTCCTCATAATTTACATAGATAGATAGATAGATAGATAGATAGATAGATAGATAGATAGATAGATAGATAGATATCATACAGAAGATAAAAAACACAAAGACACAGCATGAACAGATAATAAAGTTCAGAAGACAGAAGAAACCCGCCAGTTAAATATTATTAAATATAATTGATGTGTAAATACTATAATTGAAAGAACACAGAAAGACTGCACAATTATCCTTAAAGGGATCCTATCATTCAGACGACATTTTTTCTAAGTACCATGTCAGAATAGCCTTAAGAAAGGCTATTCTTCTCCTACCTTTCATTGTCTTCTCCGGGCCGCTGTTCGCCTACAATCCCGATTCTTGTCAGTATGTAAATTAGCTCTCTCACAGCACTGGGGGTGGGCCCAGCATTCAGACAGCACTGGGGGCCTCCCCAATGCTGCGAGAGAACTCTCTCCAGTGCCGCCTCCTCTTCTTCAGCAGCGTCATCTTCAGCCTCTTCTTCTGGTGGTGGCTTGTAACTTCTAAGGCCTCCGGCCTTGGGCAGAGCAGACTGTGCATGCCCATAGGCTATGAGAAAATGGCCGCTTACATAGTATTGTAAGCGGCCATTTTATCAGGGCCTGTAGGCATGTGCAGTCTGCTCTGCCCGAGGCCCGAGGACTAGAAGTAAGAAGACACCGCCAGAAGAAGAGAATAAAGAGGCCGTTCCTGACGAAGATGGAGGCGGCGCTGAGAGTTTTCTCGCAGAATTGGGGTCACCCAGTGTAATTTACATACCGACAAGAACCGGGATTGTAGGCAAAGAGCGGCACAGAGAAGACAACGAAAGGTAGGAGAATAATAGCCTTTCTTAAGGCTATTCTGACGTGGTACTTAGAAAAAGTGTCGTCTGAATGATAGGATCCCTTTAAAATACATAGGATATGTATGGTAAAATGATATAGTGACAGCCTATACACCACCCTCAACATAAGGAAGACAACTCCCAAAATATATAAAACAGTATCATATATATGAAACAATATCTCCTAACTAACATGAGAATGGAGAAAGTACAATATGCTAATACACATAGAAATCAAACATAGTGGACATATCCACTGCCAATATCCCCAATAATGCCATATAGTGGGAAGAGACACATCTCAATGCACATTGTGCCACTTACTAGTAGGCTTCATCAGGAGGATCATGATATTGTCCAAAGGCTAACAACTAATTTTACCCTAAAAATATACATTCTGAGCTGACTCTTTTAAACAATCATTTTTTTTTTTTCAACCATTACCTTTTATGAATATTATAACTAACTTTAAGTCAACTATGGCCATTATAACAGTGCCCACAGGAGTTGTCACCTGGATGGTAGACATTATTGCATTATTAAACAATCATGATGGAATTCTAGGGGGACTCTTGAAATAACGTGTCGTTTTTCTTGAACACAGTATGATTTGCCAGAGTACTGTAACACCTTAGGAAATATGGGTTTGAGGATAATTTTAGACTATTAAAGTTGTTATACTGAGATACAGACCCTTAAAAAAAAGCTGTATTGGTTTTGTACTACCAAGGGGATAGATAGAGAAAAACTGTATGGTTTACAAAATAACTGGATGAAGTATAAACATTTTCTTGGACCTAAGGAATTAGGAATGAGTATTTTAGTATTTCAATATAACTCTTTATTCTGTAAAATGAATTTAATGAAATTGGTTGTTAAAGGGATTCTATCATTAAAATCACATTTTTTCTCGGGCACACGCAGGAATAGCCTTAAGAAAGGTTATCCTTCTCCTACCTTTAGATGTCTTCTCCGTGTCACCGTTCAGTAGAATTCCCAGTATTTCCGTCTGTATGCAAATGAGTTCTCTCGCACCACTGGGGACGTCCCCAATGCTGCAAGAGAAATCTCCAGCGCCGCCTCCATCTTCTTAAGGAACGGCCTCTCTGCGCATCTTCTTCCGGAGCTGGGTTCGAACTTCTAGGCCTCGGGCCTATGGCAGAGCCGACTGCGCATGCCCACAGGCCTGAAGAAAATGGCTGCCACAGCTTGCAGTGTAAGCGGCCATTTTTCTTTTGCCCTAGGCCCGAGGCCTAGAAGTTTGAAGCAAGCTCCAGAAGAAGACGCTTAGAGAGGCCGTTCCTGAAGAAGATGGTAGTGGCGCTGGATTGGGAACACCCCCTGTGCTGCGAGAGAACTCATTTGCATACAGACAAAAAGAACAGGATTTTTATCGAATGGCAGCGCAGAGAAGACATCTAAAGGTAGGAGAAGAATAGCCTTTTTTTAAGGCTATTCCTGCATGTGATTGAGAAAAAAAATGTGATTTTAATGATAGAATCCCTTTAAAATCTACAGGATCAGATCAGTTGTTGCCACCAAGGCCTGGGGAGGAAAGGCTTCCATTTGTGACATTTGCATATACTGAACATTTAGTGGCCCATAGTACAGAACTATAGAAACCGTGTGCACCAGGGAGCATAGTCCAAAGCTATAGGAACTGAGTGTGCCTGGGTCTATAATACAAAATTATAGTGACTTAGTGCACCTGAGTCCATAATATAGAACCATAGAGAATGTGTCTTTCTAGGTCTATAGTACAGAACTATAGGAATTATGTAAACCTAGGTCTATAAGAGAGAACTATGGGGATGTGTCTGGGTCCATCGTACTTAACTATAAGGACAATGGGGGTATTTTATTATACCCAGTACAAATCATGACAAAAGTCACAAATTTTAACTAGCAGCAATTTTGCACAAAAATTGTGCCTCTGAGTTTCTGGTTCCACAATACAGAACCAACAAAGAATCAAATATGTATACCGTATATACTTGAGTATAAGCCGAATTTTTAAGCACAGTCTTTGTGCTGAAAAAGCTCCACTCAGCTTATACTCGAGTCAAGCAAAAAAAAAATATATTTTTTTTTTGGGGGGGGGGGGGTCTATGACTAGCCGCAATATTAATGTATAGAATCTCCCATAAAATAGTGAAAAAAAAAGAAGCTTTAAAAATATAATGAAAAAAATAAAATGAATAAAAGTTATAAATCCCTCCTTTCCCTAGAATACATATAAAAGTAGAAAATGACTGTGAAACACATACACATTAGGTATCCCTGTGTCTGACAGTGCTCGGTCTACTGAATATAGGGGATCTACAGTGCTCCTGTTCTGTCAGGAAGGGGTTAATAGGAGCACTGCAGATCCCCTATATTCAGCCAGGCTGAGTTCTATGTGGGGGAAAAAAACCCCTCAGTCCTCAAGCTCGGGGAAGGGGCAGACAGGCAACCAAAACACCCCCTCCCCTTCCCCAACACCCAGTAACTACTGCACCCAAAAACCATTTTAATTTTTGAAATTTTCCAGTAGCTGCTGCATCCCCCCCCCCCCCCCTCGGCTTATACTCGAGTCAATAAGTTTTCCCAGTTTTTTTGTGGTAAAATTAGGGGGTCGGTTTATACTCGGGTCGACTTATACTCGAGTATATACAGTACATTTGTTATAATATACACATATCCAAAATGTACTTAATGTGTTGAATGCTGTTAAACTGAATGTCACTGCGTTGAAAACAATGCTGTGCCAAGTGTGAAAGCAATGCTGTGCCAAGCTAGCTACATTTAGTCATATTTTAGACTATACGTATATAAACATTAATTAGTTATAGCAATTTGATGATTCTCAAATTTGTTTAAAGACTCCAATTATTAATTTCATAAATTTCTATTCAATATCTTGATATGCTAAAATAAAACTCATTCCAGGCTGTAATTCACATGACAACCAATGGGAGACAAACACCATTATAACGGATATAGTATAGACAATAAAGTTTTTGAAAAGCTGATCATTTCACTTCACACAACTTGGAGTACGTTGTGCCTAGGTTTGTGTATTGGAAGACGTTATCTGAAATATACGTAATACACACTCATATTTGAAGGGAAACTTCATAGATCCTGTAGTTGATTTCTTTTCCATGTGAGGGAGTTAAACAATTAGTTCCTGCTGTATCTTATATGAAATTTAGAAATTCACAAATAAATCACAATTTAATTCTTAGAAATTAAAAGTTGCCATTTATATTTACAGAACCAATGTACCTTGGGCAATCCCTAATATCTAATCCCCCCCATCCCCCCAAAAAAAGGTCAAGGGTTGTCATTGAGGTGGATGTTGTATATTATCCACGTTTATTTAAGGCTATGATTTTTTAAAAGCTATTTGTACATAACTTGTGTAGATACCTTAGAGATGATATTCTCTTAATATATTGTTATGACATCTCTAGTCCATTTATGCAAACAGATGGTGACATTAAAGCAAATCTCCTTTAGAGATCCTCAATACAGTAGGGAATGCAGAGATCCGGTGTTATCTCTATATAACACCAGTATATCCTTAAAAAGAGCTATAAAAGGATGCAACGCAATGAAAACCTTATATTTTTAAAGGCGAAATTAATCTTTTTTCTATTTTTAGATGAATCTAAACATACAGTACATTGCAAATGTCTACCTTAATACATATGTGTAACCTCCTCACAGGAGTTACTAATGGTTATTTGGCCATATAAGTGCCTTACATGTTATGACAGTTTGTATATGTTGTTATGTTTATTCTGTATTCATTTGTGTAATGTTGTTAAGCTATTGTTCTCTGGTTTCACTTGTCCTAGTGAGCTGTGGTCTCCATATCAACACACACTATAGTGAGTGGATCTGTAGCTGGAACAGGAAATAGTCATAGCAGAGAGAGGAAGTAGTATTCTGTAAGCAGCCAGGGAAGGAGAAGGAAGGAGAAGTGTGGCAGTGGCCATCTTGTGTTTCAGACACTGTGTGCTGTGAGGATTGCCGCAGCAGCAGCAGAGAAGCTGTGACAGCGCCCCCATCACTATCAGTAAGAGGACAGGATTATATCAGGCTAAGCAGAGCTATAACCCTGGCAGCCTGCACCTACCTCTACAAGGTAACTGAACCCCTGCAGTAAACCAGAATCTGGATCTGCAGACATCTTAGACTCTCTGCTAAAACATGGGAAGGTGTCAGCCAGCTACAAGCCACTATGCCACAGCTCACTGCTACAGGACAAGTGACCCAGCAGATGCCTGTTACAATAAAGCAGTGAGTACTTCTACTGATCCTGGCCTGGACATTGCCTTCCTTGCAGCTAAGCCCTGGGCAAAAGCTCTTTGTTGGAGGGAGCACTGGCACCCACATCACCATCTCAGCCCAGGGACCAGCGGGTGTCTCATTACTCCAACTGGCGTCACAACTAACTGACTCTGCCTATTACCCTGTGCACCTCTCCTGGGAGTTCTGGTGCCTATAAGGTCACCGTGACAGTCCAGCCTCCTGCACGGTTCTCCTGGGGTGGTCGCATATGCATAAACCACATTTGCCTATTCAAGATCTGTCCTATCCGATCATTTTGCAGACATACCTTAGGTTAGCACCCAATTGTTTATTCACGGTCAGATCAATTCTGGTAATTTTTAAGCCGTCATTGGAGGACAGTATGTATTTTTGCTGGTATAGTTTGCATTTGCACAATAAATGCTTCTCACACTGCTCCAACTTAGAGATTTTGGCTCTGACAAGAAGTTGGATAGGGAAACAGTATATCATGGTACATGAAATGGAACATAAAACCCTCCTTTTCTCTGGGCTGTCACTCAGTAGAAGGGGATGTCACAGAGTGGCAGATGCACTCGCACATTATTATTATTATTATTGTTTATTTATATAGCACCATTAATTCCATGGTGCTTTACATTTGGGGGTTATATACAATACATACACAATACACAATACAATACAATACACAAAGTATACAGGTACATATCATACTAACAGTGATCGGCTGGCACAGTGAGGTAGAGGGCCCTGCCCGCGAGGGCTTACAATCTATGAGGGAAGGGGGGTAGAGACAGAAGGAGAGGGGGAGACTGTACAGATGGCAGTGCGGTGACAGTGTTATTGGAGGTTGTAGGCCTTCCTGAATAGGTGAGTCTTCAGGGCCCTCTTGAATCCTGTGATTGTGGGGGTCAGTCTTATGTGTCATGGTAAGGAGTTCCAGAGTATGGGGGATGCACGGGAGAAGTCTTGGAGACGGTTGTGTGAGGAGCGGATGAGGGCAGAGCGGAGTAGGAGGTCGTTGGAGGATCTGAGGTTACGTGTGGGCAGGTAGCGGGAGATGAGGTCAGAGATATATGGAGGGGACAGGTTGTGGATGGCTTTGTATGTTAGCGTTAGTAGCTTGAACTCAATTCGCTGGGCTATGGGTAACCAGTGGAGGGACTGGCAGAGGGGAGCAGCTGATGAAGATCGGGGGGGAGCAGCTGATGAAGATCGGCACATTTTATCAAGCACATTTTATCAAACTGTGTGCTAAGAACCTCACATTATGATTGTACTCAATATTACATGAGTAGTCAAAGAATACAAGTGTAGTCAAATAAACTTCCACACCAGAACTGTAAACTTACTTATCTGAAAGGCTTCTCTAAAGACTATTCATAGTGCACCAGCCTTCATCTAATATACCTGCCCTTTCACTTTAGTTTACCTCTGTGCTTGACTTAAAGACATATTCCAGCAAAAAGTATTTACCAACTATCCATAGGGTAGGTAAGTATTAGTTTGGTTGGGGTCCAGATAGTGTTGCCACTAGACTGGTAAGTCATATTATACTGGCTGAAGGTTGATATTAGTATTTTATTCCCAATCATATTAATTGTCAGTCATTTTCAGTACATACATCTTCAGCAAACAGACATTAGTTATGCAGTGTGCGGAGTCTTGATCTGCAAGTCTGCCCTGGACAGGGTCCCTGTGTGTGCGGAGGAGCCATCCACCTCCCTCTAAGTGAACCAAGGGATGTGAATAACTATTCATTGTCTTAGTGTCTCAAGGAACATTAAACAATAAATCTACCGTGCTGGCTGCTGTTACCTAGAAGGTCATGAATGAGATACTACTGCGTCCTCCTGTACAATAAAAGTTTATATGCAGCAGAATTCAGCGATGACATGCAATACTAACATGCTCATATCAGCACCATGCCTTGTCATTAGCTGCAAATGTTTCATTGCACCTTGCCATTGCTTCCGTTATGTGACCCTAGAACAGTGAGGGATCCCGGACCACTGTGGGATCTAACATGGATCTTGCCCATAAGCATATCCTAGATTTCTTAGTTTTTAGGATATGCATTGTCTATAAGGACGATGTTACTTATGATGATGCTTGATGTATGAACTACAGTACTCTACATAAATAGGTTACCCAACAAACCTCATCCAGCAATGTTTCCTGTGAACCTAACAAACCACTGATGTGGAAACCTTTCAGTCATCAAACACCACAATCTGACCATATCCTGAAGCCATGTCTACAAAACCACAATTCCTTTTATATGACTTAAAGATGACAACCCCAGATTAGAAGCTGCACAGGGGTCCAGAAGGTTAGGGGTCCACTATCCACCAATAAGAACTTTACACTATTAGATAACATGTAAGTGACTTAGCTTGACACAGTTTACAATAGAAATAGAAATCTATGATGAGCTACTGCAGAGTAAGGGTGAGTTCAGATGGGGATTTTTTTGGACCAGAACCTGAGGCGGAGTAGCTGCGACTGAATCCAGTTGCATGCTCCACTCCGAATTAGGCCTAGTGGGGAGGAGGGTGTGTCTTCAGGCCGAATCGCGGGGCAAAATGGCCTGAAGAATGAGCACCTCGCTTCTTTTTCTGGGAACAAGCCGTCGTTTTGGTCAGGATTTAGAGGCGAATATGGCCTCAAAATCCTGACTAAAAAAACCCATCTGAACTTGCCCTAAGGGGCCCAAAAATATTCTTGCATGGGAACTCGCTCCTGTTTTTGGTATCAATCTCTCCCGATGGAAAACCCCCTTCAACAGAAACAGTTCTGTAAAAAAAAAATTGAAAATAACAACTCAAAGAATTTGGAATTTACCAAGGCTGTGAATTTACCAAGATTATGCGTAATGCCAGGTTGTTAAAGGAAAAACACTACTACCTCTTGGTTAAGTAAGGAATCTGCAAGCTTCCAAGAAATTTTTTCTTCTACCTAGACAACACACGTAGACACCTGACCAGCTGTCACCATTTAAACATTGGATGACGCCAGAAGGTCTCAGCTGCAAGCACCACACAATGAGAATTAAAGTGTCAGCTGAGAAATCTTCACAGCCCATTCCAGATGCAGAATTACACGGTTCAGTGTGAGTGACAGAACTGAACAAGACAGTGAAAGCCGAGCTGAATGAGGAATAAATAAGGAGAGGAATGAGGAATACAATGGGAGACATTTCTTTCTAAATCGATTGTGTAACCACCTGATGTAACAAGCATTTCTATGCAAATAGTATGAGCTGAGAATTGGCAAATGCAGTTTAATATAACAATAAAGCCCTGGATGTAGAACGTATTCTAGCTCTAAATTTGGTAAGAATGTATTGAGTTATGTGATCTAAGGGTGGGGCCAATTAATAGTTGCAAATGATGGCAACCTGTCTGACAATACTTATGCTCAACCGTCCCAGCGCTGATGAAGACAATGTAAATTTTGCAGTCCATACCATTGACGTTACTAGTGCAAAGTGAGACCTTGTATGCTGGCATGTGCCATCCAGCCTGACCCTTATAAGGGTTACTCAGCGCAAAAGAGCGCTGCTGGAAAAAATGCAGCAGGTGGTGATCGTATGGACCCATACACTTTTGATGACCAGTTGGCTCCAGTGTTCCAGCACCCTAGTGGTAGAAGACCTTGGAGATGTAACCCATTATTTAATTCTGAAACAATTGTTACTATTCACAGCACCACCATGTGAGACGACTTGTATATTTATACTTCCCAAGCGCAGTGCTATACTATGTGCTGCGCAGTGCTGTTGTTTTTTCCTTTTAAGTGGACAGATAGAAGAAGGAACTCAGTTCCTTATCTCGGGATCTGGGGACAGGTGAGGGTTTCATTGGGCATGGTTCAAAGGTAGAAATGCAAACTAGGAAGGGGAGCATGTAAATTTTATTGACAATGCAATTTGGGGGTACAAAGATAAACATCACAGTACTATTATATGGAGGCGCACAGGAGCATTATTGTTATATGGGGACATAAAGGTGCCATCTCAGTACTATTATTTGGGGTATAAAAAGAGGCATCATAGTACTGTGTTACAAGGAGGCACAAAGGACTATTACTATTTTCTATGAGATAAAAGAGGACATTATTACAGTGTCAGGGTACTGGTAAAGGGGGCAATATAACCGCATGAGCCTAAATCAGACACTATTATTGTTTGTAGAGTCATGTCATTATTATATAGTGCTAGCATGTGAACATGATGTGGCAATATTTTTGGCCCCACATACTTTACTGTTATTATTGGTAAAATTGGGCTTGGTAATATAGTCTTTGATCAGTAATGATATGATGATACTATGTGCTCCCTTGTCTTATATTACGCACCAAAAACTTTTTCATATGTATATACTGCAACCTGAATAACTTTTCATGTTGACTGATTCTTTTGAAAGAGGGTTCCCATGAAAGACATACAGTGCCTACAAGTTGTATTCAACCCCCTGCAGATTTAGCAGGTTTGATAAGATGCAAATAAGTTAGAGCCTTCAAACAAGAGCAGGATTTATTAACAGATGCATAAATCTTACAAACCAAAAAGTTATGTTGCTCAGTTAAATTTTAATAAATTTTAAACATAAAAGTGTGGGTCAATTATTATTCAACCCCTAGGTTTAATATTTTGTGGAATAACCCTTGTTTGCAATTACAGCTAATAATCGTCTTTTATAAGACCTGATCAGGCTGGCACAGGTCTCTGGAGTTATTTTGGCCCACTCCTCCATGCAGATCTTCTCTAAGTTATCTAGGTTCTTTGGGTGTCTCATGTGGACTTTAATCTTGAGCTCCTTCCACAAGTTTTCAATTGGGTTAAGGTCAGGAGACTGACTAGGCCACTGCAACACCTTGATTTTTTCCCTCTTGAACCATGCCTTGGTTTTCTTGGCTGTGTGCTTTGGGTCGTTGTCTTATTAGAAGATGAAATGATGACCCATCTTAAGATCCTTGATGGAGGAGCGGAGGTTCTTGGCCAAAATCTCCAGGTAGGCCGTGCTATCCATCTATCCATGGATGCGGACCAGATGGCCAGGCCCCTTGGCTGAGAAGCAGCCCCACAGCATGATGCTTCCACCACCATGCTTGACTGTAGGGATGGTATTCTTGGTGTCGTATGCAGTGCCATCCAGTCTCCAAACGTCACGTGTGTGGTTGGCACCAAAGATCTCGATCTTGGTCTCATCAGACCAGAGAACCTTGAACCAGTCTGTCTCAGAGTCCTCCAAGTGATCATGAGCAAACTGTAGACGAGCCTTGACATGACGCTTTGAAAGTAAAGGTACCTTACGGGCTCGTCTGGAACGGAGACCATTGCGGTGGAGTATGTTACTTATGGTATTGACTGAAACCAATGTCCCCACTGCCATGAGATCTTCCCGGAGCTCCTTCCTTGTTGTCCTTGGGTTAGCCTTGACTCTTCGGACAAGCCTGGCCTCGGCACGGGAGGAAACTTTCAAAGGCTGTCCAGGCCGTGGAAGCCTAACAGTAGTTCCATAAGCCTTCCACTTCCGAATGATGCTCCCAACAGTGGAGACAGGTAGGCCCAACTCCTTGGAAAGGGTTTTGTACCTCTTGCCAGCCTTGTGACCCTCCACGATCTTGTCTTTGATGGCCTTGGAATGCTCCTTTGTCTTTCCCATGTTGACCATGTATGAGTGCTGTTCACAAGTTTGGGGAGGGTCTTAAATAGTCAGAAAAGGCTGGAAAAAGAGATAATTAATCCAAACATATGAAGCGCATTGTTCTTTGTGCCTGAACTACTTCTTAATACTTTAGGGGAACCAAAAAGAATTCTGGTGGTTTGAGGGGTTGAATAATAAATGACCCTCTGAAGAAACTTTTCACAATTTAAAAAAAATGAAACAAAGAAATAACATTCTTTTTTGCTGCAGTGCATTTCACACTTCCAGGCTGATCTACAGTCCAAATGTCACAATGCCAAGTTACTTCCGAATGTGTAAACCTGCTAAATCTGCAGGGGGTTGAATACTACTTGTAGGCACTGTATATGGCATATCTACAGGATATGCCATAATCATCTTATAGATGCAGATCCCACCTCTGAGACCCACGTATATAAGTCTAAAATTAGCCAACCAGCTCCCTCCCCCAGCCATCCTCCATGCCCTGTTACTTACCCGGCAGTATCTTAGCTGAGAAGCTTTTGCTTATTGTCAGGCTTTCTGGGAAAAAGTGTAGCTCTGAGTTACGTTATTTCTGTAACTCCCTGAAAAAGTGAATGGGAGTAATGTAACAGAGCATAACAGTGAGAAAAGTTCTTTCAATAATTCCCATTCATTCTACAGGAGTTACAGAAATAACATAGGTCAGAGTTACGCTGTTTCCGTAATGTGGGGTCATAGCTAAAAGTCTTCTGAGCTACGGCCAGGTAAGCAGTACAGTACGGATGCTGGACAGACTCATTTTAGAGATAGGTGCTATTGAGGATGTGCCATAAATGTCTTTCATAGGAACACGCCTTTAAGTAGGGCTGGTCTTTATAGTACATTGTTGAAATTTTGGAGGGCTATTATTCTTCCTTCAGCTTGTGATGGGTTAATATTTTCAACACCAGTGGTAACAAGATCTTATACAGCTAACAATGAGAACATAAAATTTCTGCAAGAACTAGAAGACTTTTTTTTCCTCCCCACTAACCACCTAACAGAACACCAGCCCCAACCCACCGTGCAGTCATCATATCTAAGCCATAAGGCAGCCAAGCAAAAACAAAATGGTCTGGACAGGCGACGCAAACAAAATGAAGTCAATTAAAACAAAACAAAGCACAAATGTGACAGGTTCAGCTTTGCCTCCCATCAAAACACCCTCATCACTTCTTGTTTCCTTGACAACAGGTGTAATATCCAGAATTGTTTCCATTCTCTCGTACAGGATAGTGAACTCATGTATAAGACAAGAGCGGAATATTAACAAAAATTAGATAATATCTTCATCTAGCAAAGTAAGGCGGATATATCCCTCTATAACATAAGCACCATTGACTTGTAACTGCTGTCTGACATAATAGAAGGAGGAGATTTGCTGGTACGGCTTAGTAGGTTAAAGGTTTATTAAAATTACTTTCTACTGCCTAATATAAGAAAATTGCTTGTTCATGGTTCAGTAAACAATCTACTGGTGGTAGGAAAGTGTTCCAACAATTCAGAGAGAATACAGCGCCAGACGTGGTACATTGTCTACTGGCTGCCAATGGACCGTTTATATCCAGGAATATACAAGCAGTGTTAACGCTTTACATGGAGCCATGTCATACATTGCAAAAAATACAATGGGGGGAATTTATTATTTTATCTAAGCCATTTTTATGCCATAGAGAGGCGATAATGTGGCTCTTTCTTGCAATAAAGGTACACACATCCCCTGTTCAGCACCTCGATGACCACTTTCTGTGACAGGGCACAGAGAGGGGAAGGACTAGGGTGGGGCCAACATATTTATTCTCACACCAGTTTTCTGGAAATCTATGCCAGTTCCTAACCAGCGTAGATTTCTATACTGGCACAAGAGTAAGTTTCTGATTAAAGTCTCCTGATAATTCAGGCACAAATAGCGCCAGTTGAGGCCTTTATGAAGACAAGTGTAGGAAACGTCGGTCTTAATAAATCTGCTGCAAAGCATTTATAGTTGAGCCCTTTCTTACATATCCTCTTGGCTAGACCTGCCATATATGTGCATCACATGCTACGGTAAGCAGCTATTCTAAAAGCAGTCATGATAAGTTAACACAAAGGGATATGGTAACCATCCTGTGTATTTTTATATGTGACAATGTGCACTGCAGTCTTTTCTTAGCATGTATTGTATTGAATTGGGCTAATGCCAGTGGTTTGCACCCATCGCCATACTGCATCTCCCAGAAGGCATCTTCACCAAGTTACCTTTGTTACATATTTTCCATTCCCTACTCCTCCACAGATCACTATATCTGACTACCTGTTGCTTACCAATCTCTTCCAGACTATGGCACCAGACCTTGGAACAGATTCACACTCTGCATTTGTCTGATCCTACAGTGCACTGCACAATATCCTTGGGAGTAGCAGTCAAATAAGTTAAGTAGCACAGTGAGTCCACAAGCGGCTGCCACATTTAGTTTCATGAGAAATTGTGTTACGTAGCTAAACTGGAGATTAGTTAAGTGTGAGCGTATATAAAACATCCTATCTACTCTATGTAGGCCACTATGCACATTTAACATACATTTATTTACTGATAGATTTTATGTTTATTATTGGACAATTCCAAATGTTATATCAGGGTTTTGCATTAGATCTCATATATGTTATGTATATCACATACAGTATATCTACTGGTTATTTTTTATTCATTTAGGGGGAATTTCTGCCTTTTTTATTTTTAACTACCAGCTATACTTTCAGAACTTGCCTTAACAAGAATATGTCACCACATTAAACATATTTTTTTTAAGATTTATTTTATTTTTTAAGACTTTTTATAAATTTTCCTTGTCACTCTCTCAATATAAAACATCCTAAAATTTTCACTGTAACCACTAACCCTAACAGTAGACTGACAACTCCCAATTTGATAGGAGTTTTCTTTTGCAACTGTCACCTAATTTACATCACAGACAGGGTTACAATAGAAGATAAAACCTCTATGGATAACACTACTGCATCAACACTGCATCCACTACTGACTATAGATGATGTCTTAGTTTATCTACACTATCTCTGTGCACAGAGCAAGAAAACTATAAAACTTCCATAGTTCTTATTGAGTCAGTTTCCAGACTATTGCTGCCTATGGGCATGACTATGCTGTAAAACATATCACTAAATTGCTTCTAAGAGCACAGAAGAGATGACCCAAGCCCCCATATTCGTACAGAAAAGGTTTTTTGTTTTTCTGTTTTTTTGGGGGTTTTTAAATCTACAATCAGATTAAAAAATAATGATATATCTCTGGTTTCAATAAAAATATAGAAAAAAATCCCATTCCCTTTAAAGTTTTCTGACACAGACTATTCCAGTGGCCTGTTCACAACCTGAATAGAAAGTATATGTTTGCCTTAGATCTATATTTCTATTAGTAGTCAGTCATTTCAGATTTCAAGCTTTAAGAATAGTAAGAATAAAGATCAGTTGAAAAAATCTTTTCCTCCGAGTCTGTATTGTTGTATTCACCAGTAAAAAAAATGATGAAAGAGAAAGTGGGAGTAGAATTATCTTGTGTAGAGAAACTATTGAAAGTCTGAGAAGTGCAGAAAGATGCGTAATATTATACAATATGGCATATCCCTACCAAGTTGGCTCTCTAATTAAGTTATATCCTCACAAGTTACACTCCTCCAGTGAATTATAGATAGGGATCTTTTTTCAGGGCCTAGAACATAAAGTCACTGGGGGATTTAGGAAAACTGGCATTGAAAATGGTGGACGTGCGTATGACTTCTTATAAATGTGGGCACCCCGTCTGCAGGGCCATGTGCCAACACTGAAATCTACATCAGCTGGTGCAGATTTCAGATCCTTTTATGCCTATAAACTGGTGGAAATTATAATGAGTCTTGTGCATCGCCCATGTTCTCGTCCATTAAGACGTCCATACCACATTCTCGTCCATTAAGTGGTGTAGGTGACACGCAAAAAGTACAAGTTACATATTCTTGCGCCATATCCACTTTGCACAAAAAATGATGACTTTTTTTACGCCTTTGATGCCAGATAACTGCATAAAGGCATAAAAGACAAGCACATAAGATGCTACAGATATAACACTCATCAAACATTTGTGGAAAGCTCAATATAGATTGTGTAGGGATGCATCCTTCCTATTCTCCTTAGGCTGGGTTCACACTTTGTGCTTTGAAAAATACTCGGAAAAATATGATGAGTATTTTGTCTATGGTAATCGTGTCAGAACACCTGAGGAGCTTTCGGTTGTGGGGCCACCTGGCTTGCACATGATGAATAGTCTCTTCACATGTGGTTGATCGGGATGTGGCCTCGCGCCATGGCTTCAGCAGAGATTCTGCTGAGATTCCACGACCAGGCAGGGCAGAATACTTCTTATTTGGTGCGCTGAATAATGAAATGTCGGTCAATGCCTCCCACCACAAAACAATGGAGCAGATTTCGAAGAAGAAAACCATAAACCAGACTCCTTTATGGGCAAGTTTAACAGGAAAGCTGCAGGTATTGCTGTATGTGGTGGCCAGGTTAGATGAGCTTTCAGGAATACTCACTGGGGTTGAAAGTACTGTCATAGATAACAGCGTTGAAGATAAGAGGGAAGACAATTTCCTGGTGGTCTTTTATCCAGTCTTTTATCATTGACTAAACCACTGTCAAAGATTGTTGTTGCTATAGACTTCAAAGGTACATGGGTTATACTTGCACTGGACTTACAAATGGCCCCAGTCCGCATCCATATATCATTTATCTTTTGATATGTGACATCCCTTTTATCACCAGTAAGCCCTAGAATAGTGTCTTAATACAAGAAATACAAATTTAATGCAACCTTCAGTATGTCTGTACTTCGCTAAATATTATCATAATTCAATGGTTAAGAGATATCAGCAAAATGGATATTGTAATACAGTTTCCCAGGCTACATCTATTTGCCAGGTATTATCAGTAGCAGGTAGGGTTGAGCGATCGGGAAAGATCGGATCCCGATCAGCAATCGGAAATCATGAGCCACAGCTTGTTCATTTCCGACACAGACTTTTCAACGTATATTTCAAAAGTAGCCAGTGAGAAATCCATGGTGAATGCACAGCAGACAAGACTAACATGAATTTGGCTGCTGATTTGCTGAGAATTTATGGCAAGATCCACAGAAGAAAACTTCCTTACTAGAGATGAGCGAACACTGTTCGGATCAGCCGATCCGAACAGCACGCTCCCATAGAAATGAATGGAAGCACCTGTGACGCTGGCCGGACGCCGGCAAGGTCAGCGTCACAGGTGCTTCCATTCATTTCTATGGGAGCATGCTGTTCGGATCGGCTGACCCGAACAGTGTTCGCTCATCTCTATTCCTTACCTTCATTTACTGATCAGAAAATACCATCATAAAGGGCTCAAATAAAATCTTTATCCAGTGGCCAATAATAATAATACTGCCAGAACATACACAATAAATAGAATGTGTGACTTTTTGGCATATTTCCACCCCCCCCCACCCCCCCCAAAAAAAAAAAAAAAAGTGTCCTTCTCAGAGCAGGATGACATGGATGTGGCCACCCCTGTAGCTCGATATATTTACAGAAATGGAAACGATAGCTCATATGTAAGTTTATGGGGCATGGAAATCAGAAGATACACCTAAGGCATCGTTCACATATGACTATAATGGGGTTCATGTGCTTTCCACACGGTCTCCGTAGCAATCATTCGGACTGTGCGGAGACTGTGCGGAAAGCATATGGACCCCATTATAGTCTATGTGCTTTCACTATACACCACTTGCCAATGCGTTCAGTAGTCCATTCTGGGGGGTCCCCATGCGGACTCCCCGGAACAGATTACCAATGCAGATGTGAACGAGGCTAGGTTCACATTTGTGCTGGGCTCTCCCTTTTTCGACAGGGGACCCAAACAACAGAGAGACGGACCCCTAAAACAGAGGCCATTGCTGGCTATTGACTATATTGATACATACCAAGTGCCCGCTGGTGTCCTCTGCTTTCAGTATGATAACAACATTTCTCTGCTCCGATTTCTGTCGATTTCGGCAGTGAAGACTCCGCCACTGATGTGAACTTGCTAGTTAATAAATTAGATGCATCTCCAATCCAGCACATAGGGAATTAAGTCTGATGTTGGAAATGCAAATCTTGATAAATTCCTTCACCTAAGCGGCAGAGTGTACAGGAAGAAGTAAGAAGAAAGTAGCCAAGTGCTCTATTGAAATCCCAATGACAATAACTTATTACAGCCACGACCTTCAGTTTCTAGATTTCTAATTACCTCTTTATTTAGCTTTATTTAATGGGAGTCTTTTCTTTTATACAGATTTAATGCATTGCCTCATAAATCACTTTTAAATAAGATTTTTCTAACTTTCAAGGACAAAAAAAACAACACAATATATTAAGTTGTCGCAACCAATCTGAAAAATGAGTTACAATAAATCTTCACTGTAGCTTTATTTAACAAATGACGTGCATGCTACAGTGCCCATAATACAAGGCTCAGCAGGGTCACCTGTACAGGACGACAGTCGTCTGCTAGGGGAGATCAAAATGGGAATCTTACTCATAATCTTCTGACATAGTCTGTCGGCTGTAATAAAAGATTCAGACAATAATTGTAGACTATACAAGAGATAACCATAGAAATCATCTTAACCTTTTAAGACCTGGATACTTTTGTGATGCTGCGTTTTCTGGTTTTTACCCAATGTATTCCGGATTTAGAGGCATTTCATTCTTTTTTTTTTTAGAAACATTGTAGTTTACATTCGCATAGCTATAAGTACAGCTACAATTTGTTAATAAGGTCATTTTTATTTCTCTTTTTAGCATATTGTTCACCAAATATTATAGATAGGCTGCATTTACATTCTGTTTTTTGTCATACACAGGCTTGGACTGGCCCATAGGTGTACGGGTGAATCCCTGGTGGGCCCCTGGACTAGGTGGGCCCCAGCTTCTCTACGCTCATTGTACTTCATACAGCATCTCAACAAGCTCTAACATACTGGTTAGATTATCTGAGAATCTGCCCAGGTTATTTTTATATACTGTAGATGCTGAGATAATATCTAGGTGGTAGGATTTATCTTACTGTGTCTTCTGCTGCCATATGGGCTCATATCCCAGGATAATAGAGCTAGTGGGATACAAGAGCTAGGCAGCAGGCTATTGACAGGACCCCAGGAGTGAAATAATGAGGGGCAAGTCCTAGGCAGCAAGCGGAAAAATACATTTATGTTGGCGACATTTTAGATATTTAAGAGTATGGGGAAATATTTGCATATAGTGGGCACTGATGGACACCCATTTTTTGCAATGGGACACTATTGGGGACAGATTTTACTCCATAACATCCATCTGTTTAAGGTACTGTACTGGATACATCCTGGTGTATCAATTAAATGGAGATTGCAAATGTATCTAGAGGTTGTTACATTATAGTCATGTCATATTATGCATACTGTCAGGGTCTGGGGTTGCTAGGTGGGGTGGCATAGACACACAAGTCCAGTTTGTTTAGTCCAAAACAAAAGTAGAGTTTATTTTCACTCACAAAAGGTAGTGGAGGAACAAAGGAAACAATACAAAAATAAATCCCTGCCCGGCTAGGCTCTAACTAAACATAGAATAGGTTACCTCACCTAGAATAACAGAAATCCAAAACCAGTAGAATCATTCAGGTCACAGCTCCCAAAAATATGACCTCTCTGTCAGCTCTCCAGCCAAATTCTGCCAAAGTGTTGCTGCTGGAGCTGGCTTCTTAAGCCTCCTTGACGAGGAGACTCTCTGCAGCTGAGTCGCTGCCGGAACATACCCAAAGTGTCGACTGGAGGGGGGTTGAATGACAGGTCCCACTACCAATCCTACCTGTCATTCCTAAAAATCCAGCACAGTACTGAGCATTTACCAAAATGCTCAGCAGACGAAAGTTGTCTGCTGAGAACAAACATTCCTGGAGTTTTCTCATCTCACCCACCTGAGTAGTCTGTGTGAGATGTACACCCCCTCCACTACCTGACCAGCCATCGGCTTACAATACATTAATGTTTAAGCCTATTTTGTCTTGGTAATGTATGCTTTATAGCGATGACCAAGGTTAGTGCTCTGAGTAAGAATAAATATGTACTAAACAAGATGTTAGCTGACTATCTGAACCTTTTTATATTCTTTCTGTTTTAAAGGGGACATCCTCTACGTTTGGAGGAGAGAAAGTTTCACCAGAACAGCGAGGCTGTGGGACTCTCTGCCCCAGGAAGTGGTGATGGTGGATTCATTCAACAAGTTCAAAGAGGGCCTGGATGCCTTTCTTGAAGAGAACAATATTATGGGTTATAGATTCTAGATTTTATGGGCATGTTGATCCAGGGTTTTTATACTGACTGCCATATTGGAGTTGGGAGGGAATTTTTTCCCTCTGAAATGAGGCAATTGGCATAATCCTGATGTGTTTTTTTTTTTGTTTGTTTTTTTGCCTTCCTCTGGATCAACACTGTAGGGGACTGTAGGGTTATAGGTTGGACTTGATCAACCGGTGTCTTCATCCAACCTCATTTAGGCTGTATTCACACTGAGTAACGCTGGCGTTTTTTGTGCTTATTTTTGCACATAGCGCCGCGTTAACGCCACATAGCGCCGCGTAAACGCCGCGTGTACGCCGCGTTAACGCCACGCTATTTTGCGGTGGCGTTGCCCGGTGTTAACACGGCGTATACGCGGCGCTACGCGGCGTTAACGCGGCGCTATGTGCAAAAATAAGCACAAAAAAACGCCAGCGTTACTCAGTGTGAATACAGCCTTAGTATGTAACTATGCAGACCAATAAACCAAGTAGTTTAGATACACATGAGTACTAGATATCTCCTCTCATAGATTAAAATATGAACGCTGTGTGATATGTGCAGAGGTCACTATGCAGGGAGGGGGAGGACCATGAGAACTTTAATTACCATCTATTGTCAATAAATGATAATAATTTGCTACAACTACTGGTTCTAGTTGTCGCAAAGTTTAAAGTGAATAGGCTGAGCTGTGATGCCAACCAGAGCCGTGGCACAAATACACAGCGCTTTGTTTGGTAAGTGCTGAAGAAGCCACAGAGTTCAACAGCCGATGGCCCAGGGAACCTGGTTCTATTTATATAAATAACATGAAAAATAAAAAAACTCTTCTTCAAACTGCTGTATAGTGACCTTTCGAGCTTTGTCTGGCAAGGTAAGTGCGTTAGATTGGCCCGATCGGTCCTCACCTTGCCAAAGCAGTGGGGGGGTCTTGGCCTCCCTAACCCTCGTAGATACTACGAAGCCTCTATGCTTCAGATGGTGCTGGACTGGTGCTGGACTCCCCTTTCAAACAGTGGATCTCTCTGGAACAAGCCTTCTCTGGATCTTCACCTGCTCACCTGATTGGACTCTGCGCTCCCTGCATCCCTAAGGTCTCATCCCACAGTTGGGCCTACACTTCGGGTTTGTGAGTTGCTCTTCCGCAAAGAGTTGATTTCCCCCTCTCCATCCCCCAATTTTCTGGTTCTGGGTAACCCGGATTTCCCGCCGGGCCTCTCCACCTGGTCTGTTTAGACAATGGCGTGAGGCGGGCAGGCAGATGGCCATGCATTTTAGGGTCGAGGGCAGACCCAGATCTTCCTCCCCTGGGCTTGTGGCGGGCTCTCCAGCTCTCCCATTTTCTCTCCTCACTTCCAAGCTTCGCGGGTTACGATTGCACTCTCACGAGCTTTGAGAAGGCCTGCTCCGGCTCTGGGCTGGTAAGACATTCCCTCTCTGAGTTTTACCTGCTACTGGTCTCCCCTTCTCTGGGCCATAAACCTTCCTTCCTGGCTAAGTGGGAAGTGGATCTGAACTTGTCCCTCATGGACTCGCAGTCCACCAAGATCCTCGAGTTTATCCACAGGTACTCGTTGGCTTGTAAGTACCAGGAGACGGGCTACAAACTTCTAACTAGGTGGTACCATGTTCCATCTAAGTTACACAGATTCTTCCTGTCTTCTTCTCCCACCTGTTGGCGTTGTGGCTCGGAGGAGGGAACGCTCTTGTACATCTTCTGGAGCTACTCAGTGCTGAGAGATATTTGGGATGGTGTTCATAGGCTACTTGGCCAGATTTTAAAAACCTCTCTCCCCTTCAAACCAGCCTTTTTCCTGCTCCACTTCTCAGATTTCTCCTCACGTGCCTACCACAAGTCATCCTTGCGGCACTTTGTGAATGCGGCCAGGGCTTGTATTCCAGCACTCTGGAAGTCGCCCCATCCCCCGACTCTTCGCCATTGGATCCGCAAGGTGGAAGACATCCAGAGCATGGAGGACCTCACAGCATCCCAAGATGCCTTCATGGCTGCATGGACTCCATGGATTCTTTTCCAGGGTACGCAGTCATATCGAGACCTGATGGGCTGCGGAGGTTCTACCAACCCTGTTTCTGCCTCTGGAGGCCATGGGCTCCTGCTTTTCTGATTCCCCCTTCCCCTTTTTTTGTCTTGTCTTGTGTCCTGTTCTTTCCCCTTGCCCTATCTTCATCTGTATATGCATATTGACCAATATAGCATTGAGGTATTTTGACCTTTGATGGGTGAGGTTTGTGTTCTTTATGGACTCCTTGTTTGAGTCCCATATTGTTCTGTATTTATACTTGTTTGTCGTTTTTTTGTTTGTTTTTCTCTATGTGTTTTTTTTGGTTATAAATAAAGAATTTATAAAAAAAAAAGAAAAATTAAAAAAACTAAATGAAACAATATAATTTAAAAAATATAAAATGTTCAGATTATTATTATTGTTATTGCAAAATTTTAACATTTATTGGCCTAAAGTATGCATTTTGTTGCTTATTGAGTACAAATAGGCAGATTTCTAGGGGCCACACGGTGGCTCAGTGGTTAACACTGCAGCCTTGCAGCGCTGGAGTCCTGGTGTTCAAATCCCGCCAAGGGCAATAAACCATCTGCAAGGAGTTTATATGTTCTCCCCGTGTTTGCATGGATTTCCATCCCATATTCCAAAAAAAAAGACATACTGATAGGGAAAAATGTACATTGTGAGCTCTATGTGGGGCTCACAATCTACATTTAAAAAAAAAAAAAAAAAAAATAGGCAGATTTCTCAATCTCTAGCTTTTGGCATTGACTGAAGGGGCTCAGTGACTGGACCTCTCAAAACACGTTCTTCATTATAATTTATTCTAGATCAGAAAGATCCTAAGTTTTCGAGAGCTTACCAAATTACTCAGAAAATATATGTTTTGTCTCGGATCATTGTAGCAGAAGAACAAAGAGGAAATAAGGTCTTTGTTGAAACATGTACCTGACAATTTTGTATTGAGGCGTCAAATCTTATTCTTTCCATTGTTCAACAAGGATGTTCATCGCTTTGACCGTTAATCGTATTCTTGACAATTTAGAAACAGAATGGTGAGTGATGGAAGCAATTTCCAAATTCTCTGAGCTGAGATGCTGAATGCAGGCTTATTAAAGAATTTTACAATACTGGAATTAGTTATAGAAACAGGCGAAAGAGGTATTTTGTTGGAGGAGAAAAAAAATTATAATTGGATCAAAGGGGAAAAATCTGCAGCACAATATATTTGATAAAGTAGGTCATTTGCAAGTAGACAGAAACAATGGGGAATGTAGAAGTCATTTCTTTTATTGCTTTGCTTGGGAGGAACATGCTAAAATACACATTACAGTAAACATTATATTTTCTAATAAAACCTATAAAATAAACTAATGAGCCTATTGAAAAATGAAAGGTTACAATTAAACAAAAGTGACTCTTGTATGAAACCTTGAGACGTTTTTGGGAGATTATGGCTGCTGACAGAAGGAAAGTTGCAGTCTTGCAGATTTAGGTACTGCCTAATTTATTATGACATTTATAGGATTTGTATCACATTTTTGACAAAAACATCAAGACGCCAGCATGCCAAAAGTGGTTGCCCAATAACGATCCACTCATAAGACCTCGTTAGACACAAAACAATTAGAGTTGGCAAATGCCAATGTTGGCTGGGCTCCCACACACAGTCCCTCACCTTCCACTGTTCCAACTGTGGTTCCCCCTGGTGATCGGAAGAAGCCACAACACTTGGATTTTGGAGTGGAGTGATGACAGCAGGACTACCCGATCTTTGTGTGAGAACCCAGCACTACTGGTAGTCAACCCTTATTGTTGTGAAGAATTTAAAGGGATCCTATCACAGAAACCCTTTTTTTATGAGTAACACGTCGGAATACCCTTAAGAGCAGACTGCGCATGCCCACAGGCTACAAGAAAATGACCGCTTGCACAGTATTGTAAGTGGCCATTTTCTCGTGGCCTGTGGGCATGCGCAGTCTGCTCTCCCCAAGGCCAAGGCCTAAAGGTCGGAAACCTGCACCGGAAGAAGAGGATGAAGAAGACACTGCTGACTAAGATGGAGGCGGCGCTGGAGAGAGTTCTCTTGCAGCATTGAGGACGCCCCCAGTGCTGCGAGAGAACTTATTTGCATACCGACAAAAACTGGGATTGCTACAGAACGGCAGCGCGGAGAAGACAACGAAAGGTAGGAGACGAATAGCCTTTCTTAAGGCTATTCCGATGTGTTACTGTTACGGTTCTGTATATATATATATATATATATATATATATATATAATTATGTTTACAGAACCTCTTGACTGCGGTAGTGGCTGCAGTCAAGGTCCACAAGCCCCAGAAGGGCGGCCATCTGCCCGAGCGAAGCAGCAGTAAGTTCGAGCGGTTCAAGTGTGAACAGGGGCCAACGCACATTCACCAGTTAACTTCACTGAGTGAAGGCGTTTGTGCAGCTCAACTGTGAACCGGCTGCAAGGAGTAGTACACCAGTTGACCTCACTGGGTAATTGTTTTTGTGCAGCTTCAATTTGAACTGGCTGCAACCAAGACTGCCAGGGGTTAAATGTCACCCCTGGTCAGAAAAACAAAAGGCTCCACAACAGCTTGGAGCTACAATCGTACTGGACAGAACCAACAGGCTTTACAGTTCCCTACCAGCAGTACCCAGGAATCCTACCCTAGAATACCTGCACTGGCAACCTGGCATTGACAGGAACCTATCCCTGACCTCTCTGTCTCAACGTACTAGTCAAAGTGTGAGCACCCTGCGGGCGTCGGCTCACACCATAAAAAGGCAAGTCCCCGCCCACAGGGCAGTGGCCATGACCTCACTGGGCATGCCCAGTATGGGTGGAATGGGACTTAGTCTCAGAGCGTCTCCAAAAAGTCCGAGCATGCTCAGTAGGACAAATGCTGGACTTAGACTACACAATCCTCATCGTCCGAGAACCGGATTGACCAGCAGGTGGCGCTGTGCGCTGGAAGGAAAACCTGCGGGACCCCATCCTAATAGTTACTTATAAAAAAAAAGGGTTTCTATGATAGGATCCCTTTAAGGTCAATGTGCAATTCTTTTGAGGGTGTCTGCTTTCCTTTGATGAAGGGTCTACTGTACCTGTCCTGCTGTATTCTATTAGCTTTTTTATATACATAGCTGCCTGGACACTATTTTTAATGAACTGTAACTAGGGCTTATTTTGCGGTAGGACTTATATTCCAAGCATACTCCAAAAATCCTGAAAAATCATGCTACGGCTTATTTTTGGGGTAAGTCTTATTTTCTGGGAAACAGGGTAGATGAAGGAATCAGATGCTAAAGAATAACTAGGGAATGTAATAAGGTGTGATTTGAGGGCACTTTCATGCCGTAGGAAATTAATATTGATTGCCCAAAATATTAACGCATTCAAGAGAACTAGTACATCTTGAAAGAAGTCTTGAAGATGGGAGTGGAAGGGTTCTGATTTTGGAGGAAGTTACCCTTTGCTCATTATCAGAATGGAGAGCATGTGTAGGCTGGTGGACGGTAACCAGCAATATCATCTTGACGTAATCCGTATAGTATGTCCTGACTATGCAAAAACATTTTCAGGGGACAGAAGGATCAGGCATGATGAATTTCAGCTTCAGCTTCTGATCCTTTTATTGTTCCTGAAAACAGGTATGAGATACAAAGTCACATTTCATCCTCTTGATGATCCTTTGAAGCAATATCTATTAGCAATCCTACATTACTAGATCCTGCTGTTAATCTAATGTATGAAGCAGGTGATATAAATTGGGTTAATGTGTCTTTTATGCAATTAAAGTTGATTTTTAATTGAATCCTCTGCAATTATCCATACGTTTTTTTCTCTAATAATATCATTATTCTCTACTTCAAGACTGCAAAGGATGAGGGGTTTTTTTTTTGCCTACCTGATTTATGATGGGTTAAAGGATAATGGGAAACAAGGATGCAGATACAGTAATAGAATTGATATAGTAAGTATGCAAATATAATAAAAGCAAAGATAGAAACAGTAGGGATGATTCCCAAGAGTCTGTGCTACTGTTTTGAAGTTAATAAGTCACAAACCCATTATTTTAAACTTTTTAAAAAGATTTGCAACTAAAGCAGTCACAAGTGGTGGAGCATAGGCAGGACCATCGGCTATACCATATTCACTAACATATTATGGTATGAAAATCGGTTATGAAATGGCATAGATTTATCTTCAGGCATATCCTGTGCCATGACAGGGATCATCAAGGCTAGTATATAAAACGCCAATCCTGGTGAATTCACACAAATGTTCACAAGGGTTAATGATAAACATGGAAATATATATATCTTTTTTGGAGGAACTCAAATCATCGTGCCTGGCAAAACCCAAATGTATCTAGGTAATTCAATGATAGTGGTAAACTGGTTGATGTGTAGTAAATGTAATAAGCCACCTATCATGACACTCACAGAGCTTATGGTTAGCTTAGGTTGGGGATAGATTTTTCTATGGGCAAGCAAGAGTCTGAATAGATCCTAGGATCTAGAAACAATCAAGTTTCTTAATACCCCATAATGCTAATATCAAGACCCTTACCTCCTAATAATTACACTGATACGCAATTTTTCAATTTTTTTCTGTTGTTTACAAATGAATAGGTGTATCTGAATGGATTTTTTTTCGCAGATTCTGAAAATGATATTCAAATTTCCGTATCACGTCAGGTTTTTTCAAAAATGATGGAAATGTGAAAATTGAAAACAACGTAATTTTTTAATGACATTGCTATATGACAACGTTTGTAAAGTGTGAAAATGTTCCCTGGAGGGATGGAATGATTGTGTAAGGAATAGATAAACATAAATACATATTTAAAAGCAAATATACCTAACATACTGTCCGGTTGGTACGTCCCATCACTTGTATCACCGTCTGAATCGGCGTCTGTTGAGGGCTTGACATTGGACGGGGATGGCACAGGGATGTATTCGCTATGGGTCACTGGTCTTATGGCAGATGGGATATTGGGATACACAATGTTACACTTACTGGTTCTGGTATGGCCCACAATTTTCACTGTGCAGAAATAGCAGTCATCACTGTGATTTTTTGGCTCACGCCACAGCATGGGTACACCGAATGGCATTGATGCCCTTTTTTCACTTTTCCAGTTCCTCAACCCCTCCACACATGCGCGGCACACTTTGTGAGGCGACCAAACTTTGTCCTGATCTGCTAGTTTAATCCCAAAGTATTGGAAATAAGCATTTTTTACGAAAGGCGTAATATTTTGCCTTCGTTTTTTTCCTGTCGTATAACAGGCACATATGTAGCAGAATAGACTGGATGATTAACTCAACCACGTGAAGCCATTGCACACACCACAAAGAAACAACTGAACGCGACCAGTCCCTTCTTCGCACTGACTAGATCTCCTCAGAATGGCGCCACGTGACCAATAGAAAGAAGGGAGTGATGGCGTGAGGTATGAGTCATACTGCCGTGCCAAGATAACATTCTCTCATTCTCCACTTTTGTTAGTGCAGCAAATCATGACGTCATACAGATAAATAAGTTGCATTTCCATTGTTGTATTTATTCAAACAAGTTTTGCGGAAACTTATACAATCAAAAGTTCACACAGTGCTGACAAAGCCTTGATCGACTCAAACAAGATATTAAGCACTATATACCAAAAGAATATTTTACTTTTTTTTTTTTTTTTTTACATAAAAAAAAATGTATTTACAATATTCTGAATAAAGTCTGTCAAATGACGTGTAATTGTCTTTCATTAAGTTTTATATACACTATATATCAAAAAAAAAATTTTGGTATATAGTGCTTAATATCTTGTTTGAGTATGTATTTATGTTTATCTATCCCTTACACAATCATTCCGTCCCTCCAGATAAGATTTTCACAAGATACAAACATTGTCATATATCAATGTGACTAAAAAATTATGTTTTTTTAATTTTCACATTTCCATCATTTGTGAAAAAACCTGACGTGATACGGAATTTTGAAGGTCATTTTCGGAATCTGGGCAAAAAAAACATTCTGATACACCTATTCATTTCAAAACAACAAAACCTTGCGTATCAGTGTTATTAATAACAGGATCATGTGTTATGCATATGCCTTATTATCATTTGCTAAGAATGTAGCCTTGTTCTCAAAACCTAAAGCAAAGCTAATAATTTACTAATTATGTTAAAACTTAGAATATTAAAGTGAAAGAATTGAAACAAATCATTTTCAATACAATACTTTGCTACATACATCCAACGAGATCTAGAGACACTGCATGGGCCTACAGAGGTTATCTTTCCTCATCTGATATCTTGGCTGGACATTTCAAGGTCTATGTGTCACAAGACCACTAGTTTTTCAAAACAACAGGATAAGTTGGCAAAAGGTTACTATACTAAATGTGCTGATGTGCCGCCACCTAGTGGTTGTTTGGCAGTATGTCAAGGGTTTTGCAGGTTATTTTGTATTGAATTAGTTTTGTGAGGAACTGAAGAACTTAACTAAATCAGAGATAATGTAAATGTGGACACATCTGTATGACAATGAGTATATAAAGCACTTGACAAAACCATTAATACCACTCCATCGTAATTGAGCAATTATTGTGACCAAATACTAACACAGAGTAAATTAACAAATAATTGCCTTTAATAATATTTCCATAAAAGACATCTGCAGTAGATGATATTATTCATTTTGATACTTTATTTTTACTTGGGACACAGGAGCATACAAGTATATTAGACACTCAACTTCTTCCTCAGGCTGCTGCTTTAGCTGAACACTTAGTCAAGCATTTTTACAGGTGTATGAGATCCCAGGGGGATGCTTACCCTCTATACCACCGTAGCAGAAAAGGGCTGCCTGCCCAGGAGGGAGCAAACTGCTGGAGATGAATTGGCTCCATTGTAATTCATTTCCTCTACCTCCCCCGTTAATGTCAGCTGCAACTTTATGGAAAAAGATATAATGATTTCTACAAGTATAATAGAATTATAGCGTTTCACACCACTATGTGTTTATTAATATGGTTATATTCAGTATTTTAAGGGACTAAAAATTTAAATAATTTTTTTATCAAACTGAACTATGAGAAACAAGAAAAAAATTACATTAATAAGCCCAAAGGGATTGTCCAAATCAGAGAAAAGTGGCCACAGGCAGAGGATGTCTTTAAATAAGAAAAGTGCTAAGTGCTAAGTCCCTGCCGCTCTCCACTTGAGTTTGCTAATAGTGTGCTGCTGTAAGGTGGCGAGGATGCACATTTTGGCTTGTTGCATGAGAATGGTTAAGGTCTGGTTTATATCAGCGTTCAGTATTCCATTCGGGGAGTCTGCTTCGGGACCCCCTAAATGGAAAACCGTACACATTGACAAGCGGTGAGCTTATGAAAGCACATGGACACCATAGACTATAATAGGTCCCTGTGTTTTCTGCACGGTGTCCACGCAGAGCATACGGAGAGAAAAGTAGATCATGAACTAAGAAACTAAGAACTAAGAAAACACATAGACTCCTCAAACAGAATACCGAACGCAGATGTGAACCAGGCCTAAGTCTCTTTTCTAAATGTGTCTGGGGTTGCGGTGAAGTGTCCTTGCTTGGCAAAATGCGAGCAAGAGGATGGGTTCTGTGGTTATGGTCAGTGCATCTCTCTTGACAATGGAAGAGTGCTGTGAATCCTGCTACTTGTGATTGTGCACATTGTTAGTGCAACTGTTATTCACCACTTATTAACTGTTTGCCGATAAAGAATTGTACTCTTTGTAAATTCACCTTCTAACTCAGTAAAGAGCAATTCAGTAACCGTCTATGTCCTTCTTTGCCAATATGCTGTTTCAAGTGACTTGTAGGGGTTGGGGTCTCGACAGAAGTTTGAAAGGAGACAGGTTGGGCACAGCGATGGGTTGGCACTAGAGGAGCGCAGTGTTGGCAGCAGCAGAGTAGCCATATTACCACTGTTGTGGAGCTGATGGACTGGTCATCCCTAGTAGTGACATCACAACTGCAGCCCATCACTCATCAAGAAAAGACTGAGGCCAATGATGGGCTCTGGAAGAGATTTGGAAGAGACCTGAAAATAACTTTCTTTACCTGGCCCAAATAAGAGTATTTGAACTTTTTTCACCACTCCTGACCTGTCTGCTTAAGTAAATATGGCTTCGGACATGTGATAACAGATCCTTTAAATAAGATTTTCGGCAGGGACATGGCTATAGGGGGTGCAGAGGTAGAAGTTGCAAGTAGGCAGGGGCACAAAGTAGGTTTTGCAATGAGGTCCAGGAGCCTCAAGTTATACCTCAGCTTTTAGGCATCTGGTGACACAGTTTTAGATGGATTTCATAAACAAATTACCATGTATATTATTTATTCACAGTTATGAATATTGAATTTTCCCATAGCATACCCTGGTCATTGTTACTCAATACAAACAGTTATATTTAGGATCGTTTTTGCAGCACAATTCTATTGGATTCATCACAAGGCTCTCCCAATGCTAATGCATTTCAATAGTGAAATTCGTCAAGGACAACAACTAGGAAAACATACTATTGTACATGAAGCTTTACACATTTATTTATACAACATTGTTCATAACTTCAGCAGATGACTGAAAAGGAACCGTAAGCCTAGCAAATTACAGAAAAGGCTTATGAAGAACCATTCAGTGTGCTTGGTAAATGTCATTTAAAATGTGAACACAATATTAAAATATTGCCAATATGAATGTAAATACTGGAATAGACTTCAATATGAAGAGCATTAATGCAGCAAAAGATGGAAAAACATACCAAACCTTCCCATCAGTACTGCATTAACATCTCAATGGCTGATGTCACTGACTGTCAAGTACAGGGGCATACACAAGATGAAAGGATCCATTGGGTGTGGGGGTGTTGGGAGCAGGGCTTCAAAGCCTGTGAACCCCTCCCTTGAAAATTCTAGGTTCCATCACTGCCTGAAGAACCCTTACCCTATTGCTGCGGAGTTCCTCCCCTTCATCATCTTGGTTACCACTCTCCAAAAGTCCCGATGCAGGAGATCACCATTCATGATCAAAACTATCATTCTACTGCACCAGGGCTGCAAGAGAGTATCGGAAGAGATTGCAGAGGAGTGGGGCAGCAGCAGAAAAATAAGATTACAATTGGAATAGCACATGTACTTCTTATGATGATCACTCAGGAGAAGGGTGATCTGAAGGGGTCAGAAAGGGGAGGCTGTTTTAACCATGAAACCACCATCTTATGTATGCTTCTAGTTAGGTGCCTTAGACTACATCCATCAAATCCAACATTTTGTACCCCCTTGCACTGCTTTTGTATATTAAAGGGGTTGTCCCATCTCAAGGATCCTATCTATACTGCTAGCTTATGTGGAGTTAAAACATTTCCTAAATCCATTGCTTCAGCAAAACTGCTTTGTTTGGCTGTTATCTTAATTTATTCACTTCATTGTTTACAATGGGTTTCCATAACCACGGACCTGAGGATGGTCTTAACTCTCTGCCCAGGACAAGTGACATAGCTCCCTGTTCTCATATAGTGGAGGGGGAGCTGTGTACTCCGTGCTTGTATTTCTGAACTGTTTATCTCTCAGCCCAGGACAAGTTAAGTAGCTTCCTACTCTCAGGAAGGGAAGGAGGGGTAGCTGAGTGCTCAGAGCAGCTTATATTTAGAGGTAACGGGAGTCCATTACCTCTGTATGTAAGCACAGACCTAAAATGGAGTTTATTGCAAGCTGACTCTTGGTCCAATAGCATGCAAATTTGGGATTCTCCTCACCTATCAAATCCAGCTCTGCTACATCAGCTTCATTTTGTGTATCTTCCAGTGATACTGTGCTAATTTATGTACAACCATCCCTCATTACTGGCTGCAAACATGTACTCCTATGATGAGAGATAGCAGAGCTTTGTCTGGGAGACAGCAAGTGAAACCCTGCCCACCAATGTACCAAGAAAACCGGGAATTGAACAGAGCACACAGCATGCAGGTTGCTGAACAAGCCAGTTTGGAATACCCCTTTAATTTGTTTTACCAATTAAAGAACTATAAAACAATTTTATTACATGTATTATTTTCCACTCATATTGTTGTTGCAGAGCCAACTCAACTCTTTCACATAGCTGATTGTGCTGCTGCTTTTCACAACATTTATCTGCATTACTAAAAGTCTGCTCTTTCTGCTGTTTCCCTCCTCTTCTCTCCTTTCAGACATTATAATGATAATGACAGATACTAAGAAATAGGAAAGAAGTTAGTACGAACCAGAACATATCTGAAGGATAGAATTTCACCTGTGGCATTGTGTGCTTGAAAAGAATTGAAAATACAGAGTCTACCATGGGAGAATCAGAAGAGATCATATCAGCTTTAGCAGAGTATGGAACTGGACAGGGACGGTTATAGACAAAATGCAGCCCTGGGCAACATTGAAAGCGGGGCCCCAAATCCTGGCATACCAACACTGTCATATTTAGTCATTTCAGAAGTCAGTGCTGCACTTTCAACAGCACTGATATAGTCTTAAAAGATTAGGGAAAAAAAATATATATATATATTGGTGCACATACAGTATATATATTTGTGAAACCGCTATGTGTGTATATTGGGGAGAATTATTACCACTATACAGACAATTACCAAACAAAACACGTCATAAAAAGATCACCAATACCTCTATACTAGGCCCAGGTAGCACACTACCTCCACACGGTGAAGATATGCAGATCAGAAAACACTGAAGGACTATGTTAAGATATGTTTCCTTCTCTAAATTGTACATAGTTCTTAAGACACGTATGACATTAAAAATAATACCGGCTCCTACAAAATAGTAAGAACTACAAAGTAGTAAGAACCAAACACCCTTATCTGCATCCTCTTGTCAATACCTGGGAGCTTTTCTCTTATCCCCATGACACACTGTGTACCTAGTACAACAACAACACACAGTGACACAGGTTGTGTCTTACAGATTGGTTAGTAGGTTTAGGCTGAAGCCGCACATTGCGGAAATGCAGCTTTTTTGTTGCAGATTTTGTTGCGTTTTTTTTAACCAAAGCCAGGAGTAGATTGGGCAGAAGGGAAAAGTATAAGAATTTCCAGTATATTTCCCATTTCTCTTGTAGTCACGCCTGACTTTGTCTATAAAAAAAAAAAACACAGCAAAAACTGCAATAAAAGAAGCTACATCTCCGCAATGTGGGGCCTTAGTCTTAGACAAATTAACCTCTTTGTGTCTTCGAAAAAGCCGTGTGTGTGTGTGTGTGTGTGTGTGTGTGTGTGTGTGTGTGTGTGTGTGTGTGTGTGTGTGTGTGTGTGTGTGTGTGTGTGTGGCCGGAGGATAATGTCCTCCATACACGTGATGTTCTGGCACAAGTAGGGCCTCATTTACTAAGCCCTCATGCACAGACCAATTTTATAGCAGACTGCACTGGGATAACTATCGGATGGCATCCAAATGTTATTCGAGTGACTTCTGTCCCCATTTGGTTTTGTTTATTTCTGATGACATGGAGCAGGATAGGACCTTCTCTATGATCACAACGGAATGGACCCCCATGAGAAGAACCTCGGTCCGCACACTTGGTTGTGTGCGTGAGACTTTTCTTACTCCAGTTTAGGGGAGATCAAGACTGGCAATGGAAATAAATATTAGCGTCTACAATATAAATAGCGCCCCCTTTGGATTCTTTCTTTTTTTTATCCAGTATGTAAATTGTACACTAATTCCAAAATATGAACAAATCAACCAATAATGTCATTTAATCTAAGAGTAGCTATTTCAAGGTTGCCCAAAATCAAGACTTTACCACTACATAGACCAAAAAAAGAAGGAAGTTAAGAGTTGAGGCAAAACAAAGTGTTTATAGCCTGCGGGGACTTCTGCATTCAGGAGTCTGAGGGACTAAGCAAGATAAAAAGTACAGCTCTACAATATGCTGCCCTTCTGTCATAGAAAAGAAATGACAGGATGTACAGATTACATTGTTCACACACTGGGAAGGAGGTTTCACATGCACAACACAAGCAGAAATGCCGAAATCAGGATGTCAGGATGGGCCTGAGAATTAGTACAGCACATTGGGCTATTTTTGTGGCTGCTTTTATTGCCGCCTGCAGCTAGCATTACAATATTTTATCATTTCTTTCCTTGCAGCCAGTATTACTGTTGGCACCTTCTCTATTAATCTCTCATTTTAATTAGTCTTTCCTATGCTTGAGGGATATGTAAGACAGTCAGTAGCTGCTTTGCCAACGAGTCCGGGGATTCACGGCTTCCGGGTGATTTAGAATGATGAATGGATCTCTATTAAAGGACTTTTAACCATAAAACATAAATTTATCTAATGTTGAAAGGGATTGAAAAATGCATGGCTATATGCACCTGTAAACACTGTAGTTCATACACTTCAAGGGACACATATGAAGACTGGGGCGAAAAAAAATCCTAATAATAATTAGAGATGAGCGAACAGCGTTCAATCGAGTACGTTTGATCGGATATCAGGCTGTTCGAGATGTTCGATTCGAGTTGAACACCAGGTGGCAAACTCACTAAAAATTTGATTCCCCTCGCTTTTTTTGCACCAATAACTTGCAGGGGAGGTGGGACAGGAACTACGACAACGTAGGCATCAAAAAAAAAATCAGAAAAAGTAATTGGCTGGCTAATTCAGGTGACCTCCAATTTATACGAATAGTGGATTTAATATCCGGTTCATATGAGACTGTGAACTATGTGACTGTGAGACAGGGATAGATGTACTGGCAGGGTTAGCTAGGGATTACCTTTATTTAGGTGGGAATGTCACTCACCCAGCTCTTTGGGGCTCTATCTGGTCGGGGTCCCTGTCTGCTTGGGATATGCGAGAGCTAAATTTTTCCCATAGGAATGCATTGACCAGCGTTGATTGGCTGAATGCCATACAGAGTACAGCATTTGGCCAATCAACGCGGGTTCTGTCGGAGGCTCGTCTGTGAGGAGGCGGAGTCTAAGATCGGACCAGAATGGAGACTGCTGTGGATAGGCTGAGATGACATCATCACAGGTCCTTGAAAAAACTTCAAACTAGCTATGCGGGCCAGATAGAAGCAGTCAGAGGGACGGATGTGGCCCCCGGGCCGTACATTGCCCAGGTCTGGTTTAAAGGGTTGGCTACTGTCCAACTTCTATAGAAGTCATTGGAGAGGGCCCACATACAGGGACTCCAATTCTCAAGATACCTTTCCCCTTTGCTGGGCATGTCCAGAAATGTATTGTATGTCATGAGATTAGAAGGTTTTGCGATATGCTATCATAAACCGATATTCTTTGTATACTATTTGTATCTACATGTAGCTTCTCATTTTCTGTGCTATAAACTAAAACCTATCATAGAGTCAAACATAAAGGTTCATAGGCCCTGGTTCCCCTCCCCTGATGACCACCCACCTAGCCTTGCTGAATTGCAAATCAGTGAGTGTGTGGCTTATGTGGTGTAACTTCCGACCAGAACGGATCATGTCATCTGCCACAGATTTCTATTAGGTCATGAAGAATTGATTGTTTAATAGCTGTTACTGCTGTGTGCTTTTCCATGTCCATGTATTATTCAGCTGGATCTGGAACAATGTATGTTTTCCTATGAAGATGGATCTGGCATGTAGAAGCTGATAACCTATGTGCATGGGAAGAATATGCAAATCTGACTTCCATGATGTAATTAGGAAGTCAGTGCCTCAGTCATGCACACCAATAGAGGGCGCTCACTGAGGATGTGCAAGTCTATTTTCCATGATGTAATTAGGAAAACAGAGCCTCAGTCATGCAACCCAATAGAAGGTGCTTCCTTTAACATCATTCCGACCTTCTCAGAGGCCTTTGTTTGCAATGTATGGTGGGATTTTACCAGATTCAGTCTCTCAGGCAAGGACAGCTGTTTTGATGTTATTGCATCTCATCAGCTTGGCGCAGAGGTGAGAGGCTTCAGACAGGGTTGGGGGGATATTGTCACTCCATAGGGAGAGACCACCATTTAGGTGGTATTGGGTTGCATGACTGAGGCTCTGTCTTTCTAATTACATCATAGAAGATAGACTTGCACATCCTCAGTGAGCGCCCTCTATTAGTGTGCATGACCAAGGCACTGACTTCCTAATTACATCATGGAAGTCAGATTTGCATATTCTTCCCATGTTCCTTAGCACAGTGGAGCGCTCATGGCTTAATAAGACTCCACATACCTAAATGGTGGTCTCTCCCTATGGAGTGACGATATCCCCCCCAACCTATGTGCATTATGTCTCATATGTAATATATACAGCACATATACTGTACCTTCGGTCCGTGGGAGCGTTCTCTGGCACGGGCAGCGTGTGACTTCTGCTGTATGTATTATGCAAGATATGAGCTGAATGACACTGACTATATACTGCAGCAGTAAATACAGCATATAAACCTTTGTACAATGAAAGCTATAGGTTCCATGGTCCAGAGCGTTGGAACTACATTTAGGGTTTCCGTCCACGAATCTGCTTGAAAAGTGCAGAACTTTTCTCTCTGCATTTTTCTCCATTTTTCAGGCAGAAACCGGGTAGACCCCATTATAGTCTATAGGGTCCATGGGTAACCACTCTTTAAGTGCCTTAGATTTCTATTTTTTGGTCCTCAAGTGGACCCGAAGAATGGAAAGCTAAACACTAGTGGGAAGCTAGCTTTACCTGAGGGGGGCAGCATGTGGCTGCTGGTGTATGTATTATACCACATATGAGCTTAGTGACATAAACTATATAAATCAACAGTAAACACAGCATATATACCTCTAAACAATGTAAAACTTTCCCTGGAGGAGGGCAGCATGTGGCTGCTGGTGTATGTATGACACCGCAGATGAGCTGAGTGACA
This sequence comes from Leptodactylus fuscus, assembly GCF_031893055.1. Lineage (NCBI taxonomy): Eukaryota > Metazoa > Chordata > Amphibia > Anura > Leptodactylidae > Leptodactylus > Leptodactylus fuscus. Next base: position 64,132,902 of record NC_134266.1, read on the forward strand.
CTGAATATATACCTCAACATTAAGTTGCAGCTGTACAATACTTTACATAATGGCAGTTCTCAACTAAGTTACCTATGGATTAGAAGGCCATTATGAACATCAGCAGCCAAGCCCGAGGTATGTGCCTGGAGTAGAGTTATTAAACATATGTGGAAGATCCTCTGGGCTCTCCGATCTCGCTGGATTAAGAATAGGATGATAGCTGATGAGAGCTGAACCAACTTCTTACCTATACACACTCACTATCTATACTTCTGGAATGTAACTGAATAATAATAGCAGAACAAGCAGATGAGAGTATATGGATCCCTGCTCATCCTCCATCTCCACATGCTTATTGACCTCTGGGCAGCTGGCCAAATATGTTAGTGAAGCAGAAGCCAGAAATTTATCTCATCAAAACACCAGGCTACATGGAGGAGTATATGGGATTTTCTGAGAGTTGACCTGCCAAAGCAGCTATAGAGTGCAGTGTGTAGTGAGGGGGATCCCAGGTGGGACCCCCTGGATTAGATCGCAGGACACAACTGCGACCCCTTCACCTCGTATACATATATAACTGTCTTGTTAAAGGATTTCCTAGCATGCTGCAATATTGTATTAAATTGGTTTGATGAGAAATTGGAATGTTACCAGATTTAAGCTAAATTAAGGGCAAACACATCTGTAGGTTCCGTTCCTGAGACTATGTCATAAATAAACAAGATGGGAATACCATTTTAGGCTACGTCAACACAGTAGGAACACATGCTGGATTCCCTGTCGTCCTCAACAGCGGCACAATGTGGGGTATTTCTGCCCCTGTGTGCTGGTAGGACAGGCGGATATTTAATTAGCCAATCAAATGCGTGGCAGGCCCTATAAGAGGGCACAAGAACCTCCCCTCTGTGTGTTTTTTTCTGTCCTGTGTGGACAGAGGACAGGTGGGAGGACTTGTGTCCTCTTAGAGAAGCTCAGCAGGATCACTCACCTCCTGAGCGGTTGTTTTCTTCTTGTCACCTTCTGTGCCCTGCGGGGAGAAGGTGCTTGTTAGCCATGTGTGGCTATCCCCCTCTATCCCCCCTCTCCTCCGCTTCCCCTGCTCCTTGTGACTTACCTGACATTTTGGTGAGAGTCCGAGGACTCCGCATGCCGCCTCTGGTGGCCGCGCGGACTGCCGGCGGGTGGAACCACACTGTTGTGTATCCTGTTCCCCGCCGGCCGCTGTAAGCGCGCACTTCCGGTTTCGCCGGAAGTATCATAGCGCCATGGCAACGGCCTAGCGCTGGCGGCCGCTCACTCAGGGAAGATTCAGGCCTTATTAAAGGCCGGAAAAGACGGGGAGATGTGGGGGTAAGTGCCCGTGTTAAGGGCCTCTTGGTGGGGGGGAATGTATATCTTTGCAGACCCCTGATTACAGGGTTAGTTGTCTGGGCAGGTTGCCTCACCTGCTTTGATTGTGGCTCCGCCCACTTCCAGCCGGCCAGAATTAAGAGGCTGGCTGGCCTGGTGTCAGAGACCTTCCTGCAGTATCTGCTGAAGGCGTGCGATTGTGGTGTTCATTGATCTTGAACTCTTTTCCAGTTTGCAAATTTTATTGGGATCCGTCACCTCGCTGTCCGGTCTACAGGACCTGGTAAGATTTACCCTTTTTTTTAAAAGCTGGTATGATGTCATGGTGACAGTGTTGCATGGTCTATTATCTCTCTCTGTAGGATATGTCATCCTCTACTACCCCTCCTGGGGATGGTAGGAGGAAAACCTCTTCCAAGAGGAAACATCTTTCCTGCTTCGATTGCGACACACCGCTCCCTGATGGTAGGTAGCGGCTTGAAAGGTTGTGCCCTGCGGGGTACTACTGGTCCTATAACTTGCCTATTTTCAGGCTATGAGTGGGCCCGTTGTCGCGGGTGCAGAGGTCCTCCACCTGTGGAGCCCTCTCCCAGAGATATGATGGCATGGGTCAAGGAGATGGTGAGTTTGGGCATCGCTTGGGTAAATAGTTTTTCCCTTGCTTGTACTCTCCTTTTTGTTTTGCAGGATGATTCCCTCAAAGGGATCCATTGCACCTTGTCTCAGCTCACCAGGAGACCATGCTCTGAGCTCCGTTCCTCGTCTCTCCCCCCCACCTTGTAACACCTGCGGGTGGCAGAGGATGATTCCTCCGAGGACGACTCAGTCATTCCAGCAGAACTGCGTTCCATTATGAACAAACGGGCAGGCTGCTGAAGTCCATCCGGTCTACAGTGGGCCGAGATGTTGACGGGGAAGCCTCCACGTCTGCCTCTGGGGGACATGTTGCCTTCCATGCGGACGCCACGCTGACCGACCTTATGGCGCAGCAGTGGAAACAGCCAGAGAAAGGACATTCGCTTTCCAGGATCTTCAAGAGTTTGTTTCCTGTTAACACTACCCAGTGGGATTCCTGGGGGCCTCCCCCGAAGGTGGATTTGGCCGTAGCAAAGCTGTCCCGCAGAACCCTGGTGCCCTTGGAAGATGGTTCAAATCTTCAGGACCCTCTGGATCGTAGGGCGGACTCCGTTCTGAAGAAGGTCTACTCAGCTTCCTCCGCGCAAGCCTCTGTGGCCATAGCCTCCTCTACGGTTGGTGACTTTTTGCGCAACCGCTTAGCCGCCTTGGAGCGGGATATAGACTTGGGCGTAGACAGAGATGAGATTCTGGCCTCTATGAAAAGAGTTCATAGGGCTGCAGATTATTTGGCGGAATCCTCCTGCCATCAATTAAAAATCTCCGCCAAATCTATGGCGTTGTCTACTGCGGCCCGTAGACCCCTTTGGCTAAAGCCTTGGCGGGCAGATTTTGCGTCTAAAGCAGCTCTCTGTGCTCTCCCCTTTGAGCCGGGAAGGGTGTCTGGCCAAAGCTTAGACGCCATTATGGAGGGATTAGCTGAAGGTAGGGGAAGGTCCCTACCTCAAGCATCCAGGGGCAGACGTGCTCCCTCTAGAGGCAGAGGTTCTTCCTCTAATTATAGACGCCCTTCCCAACAACGGCGTTTTAGATATCGCCCTAGGGGAGCTGGTCGTGGCGCTTCCAAGGAGGACACCAAGAGGAAGCCTGAGTTTTGACGTGGGGCAGCTCCCTGTGGCCCCCCCTTCCTGTGGGAGGACGTCTTTCCTCCTTTTCCAGAGCATGGTTCACCCATATCCAAGACCCATGGGTGTTGAAGATCATACAACACGGGTATCACATCGACTTTCATCTTCCACCTCCAGATCGGTTCGTTTCCACCCAAAATCTTCCACCTTCTCAGCAGGCCAGTCTAGAAGCCTTGGTTGCCGAATATGTTACCAAGGGCGCCCTGGAGAAGGTACCAACCTCAGACCTCGGTCTGGGAGTCTACTCCCCCATCTTTCTGGTCCCCAAGTTCACCGGGGGCTGGAGGATGATAATAGATCTGAGGTACCTCAATCGGTTTATCAGGAAGAGGTCATTTCGAATGGAAACCGTGGATTCCGTGGCTGTGTTTCTTCAGCCAGGAGAGGTGATGGTTACCCTCGATTTGAAGGACGCCTATCTACATGTCCCCATTGCTCATTTCCACAGGAAGTTCCTCAGGATTGCTGTCGCTATGGCCGGCCACAGGGAGCACTATCAATTCACAGCTCTGCCATTCGGCATCACATCCGCCCCACTGGTATTCACCAAGGTGATTTCTCCGGTCGCCGCGGCCCTCAGACTTCAGGGTCTTTTCATCGTCCCTTATCTAGACGACTGGCTACTGAAAGCTCAGTCTCCTGCTGCCCTCCTCCAGCAGCTCAACCTTGCCATCAACTTCCTACAGGAGTTAGGATTGTCAATTGGGAGAAGTCCGAAATCGTTCCATCCACCCGAAGAAAATTCCTCGGATTTATAGTGGATTCAGAAGCGATGCAGATCTTCCTCTCCAGTCCAAGGAAGGAAAGAATCCAAGCCAGTGCACGATTCCTATTGCGCACTCGGCAGGTAACCATCCGGACCGCCATGAGAGTCCTGGGCCTGATGTCATCCTCGGCCAGGGCGGTGCCTTGGGCTTTATGGCATTTGCGTCCCCTGCAGATGGAAGTGTTGAGAACCTGGAACAGGTCTCCACGGGGATTGCACAAGAAGATCTGCCTTTCTCCCGCTACCCGTCTTTCCCTCAGATGGTGGATACACCTGAAAGACGGAAGGTCCACGGTCCCGACAGTGTGGACCCTGTTGACAACAGATGCATCCCAGTGGGGATGGGGAGCCCATTGTCAAGACAAAACTGTACAAGGACGATGGAGATGTCCGGAGCTGGGGTCATCCAATCTCAAGGAACTCAGAGCAGTGTACCTGGCCCTAGTACACTTTGCCCCAGAATTGAAAGGCAAGTCTGTCAAAAACCGGTCAGACAATATGACGGTGGTAGTCTATATAAACAAACAAGGGGGCACCAGGTCACCAACCTTGCTGAGAGAGACGAATCTCATATTTGCCTAGGTGGAGAAGAATCTGGTCCAGTTATCCGCTGTTCACATAAAGGGCTCCCTGAACATAGTAGCGGATCAGCTGAGTCAGGGTATTACCGTATCAGGAGAATGGTCTCTCAATCCAGACGTATTTCAACAGATCGTCCAGAGATGGGGTCTCCCGGAGGTCGATCTTATGGCTACCCGACTCAACGCCAAGGTGGGGACCTTCTGCTCTCTGTACCAGGAGGACAATCCCTTGGCGGTGGATGCCCTGTCCATCCCATGGAGGTTCAGGCTGTTTTACATATTCCCTCCAATTCCAATCATACCGAAGGTATTGATAAAAATAAGACAGGACCAAGCCTCGGGAATAGCCATAATCCCGTTCTGGCCAAAAAGGGCTTGGTTTGCTCAGCTCATACAAATGAGTCAGGGCATATATTGGAGGCTTCCCCCACTCCCAGACCTGGTAACCCAAGGAGAGCTGAGATGCCAGGATCTGAGGAGACTCAACCTGACAGCCTGGAGGTTGACCAGTCCCTATTGAGAAATAGAGGACTGTCACAAGCCGTCTTGAAGACCCTATCCAGCGCCAGAGCAGATTCGACTAACAGGAACTACCGTCGAATAGGTAACATCTTTAATGCCTGGTGTCTGCAGCATCAAGTGGACTCCACCGATCCCCCTATGGAGGTGATCCTGGACTTCCTTCAAGACGGACTAGACAGAGGTCTTGCTGCGGCCACACTCAAGGTACACGTAGCGGCCCTGTCCGCCTATCTGGGGAGGCGTTTGTCTCAGGATCCTTTAGTGAGCACCTTTATTAAAGGGGCAACTAGGCTGAGACCGGTGGTAAACACCCCTGTCCACCAATGGGACCTTATTCCGGTCCTGAACGCCCTATGTGGCCAGCCATTTGAACCTCTGGAAGAGGTCTCCCTCAAGTCGCTAACCGGCAAAATGGCGCTTCTATTGGCAGTCACACCTGCCAAACACGTTAGTGAACTACAAGCTTTGTCCGCTGAGGAGCCATATACCACCTTTTTCTCTGACCATGTACAGCTTAGGTTCCTCCCTGGGTTTCGTCCCAAGGTGCCATCTGCTGTAAACAGGAACCAACTGATTTCCCTTCCAGTATTTTTTCCGTTCCCTTCTTCTGCTGAAGAAGAAAGATGGCACAAGCTGGATGTGGTTAGATGCCTGCAGATCTACTTGCAGCGCACTCGCCCCTTTAGGTGGACTGAAAACCTGTTGGTCAGCTACACGGGGAAAAACAAGGGCGCCAAAGCCGCCAAAGCTACAATATCCCGGTGGGTTACCGAGACTATTAGAGTCGCCTATACCGCCCAAGGGCTGTCGGCTCCATCTTTCCTTCATGCCCATTCAACCAGGGCAGTGTCCACTTCACGGGCAGAAAGAAGTGCTTTGTCTGTGGACCAAATATATGCAGCTGCCTCTTGGGCATCTGAATCCACCTTCATTCGGCATTACCGCCTGAAGGACCAAGTGGCAGATTCCACTGCCTTTGCCCAGACCGGTTTAAGTCCGGTCATGGGTTTGTCCCACCCATCTTGGGGACCTGCTTGCTATATCCCCACATTGTGCCGCTGTTGAGGACGACAGGGAACGAGTGATTATGAAGATAATCTTGTTTCCCTTAGTCCTAACAGCGGCACAAGATTTCCCACCCTGGGAATCATATCTTATGTATAAAACTGTATATAAATGTAATGGAGGTACTTTTGTATTTACACGCAGAGGGGAGGTTCTTGTGCCCTCTTATAGGGCCTGCCACGCATTTGATTGGCTAATTAAATATCCGCCTGTCCTACCAGCACACAGGGGCAGAAATACCCCACATTGTGCCGCTGTTAGGACTAAGGGAAACAAGATTATCTTCATAATCACTCGTTAGCAGCCAGGGATTTGCCAGCAGGTAATCTGTTGGTTTATAGGAGCAAAATGGTTGAGATAAAAAAAAAAAAAAAATGAAAACAACTCATCTGCATGCTGCAAAAAAATCCCAGTGTGCAAATTAGCCTGCACTGCTGCGCACATACCCACAGCATGTGAATTTACCCTGCAGGTTGTTTTCTATACAGTTTTTACACTTTGCAATGGATGCCCATAGTGCAATTGTAAAAAAAAAAAAAATCAATGTTCTAATGTAGAATGGCAGTGGACATGTCCTGTGTGGACTTGCCCTATGGCCTTATTCACATGACTATTTATTCAGTGGTCATCACACACTCTTTTCAAAACAATAGTCTATGGGGTAATCACAAGTCTGGGTTTTTTGGACAGACTATATAAGTGGTCCATCAAAAAATAGGACATGTTTTCATAGATTCCTCATAGATGCAACTGTGAAAAATTGATGCCACACAGATGCAAAACAGATATCAAAGGTAGACCATCTCATCCATTATATCCATGGCTGTATGTTACAACAGTCATGTAAATATAGTTTAATTAGATAGCAAAATAAATTGCTCAATTATTCTATCTATCTATCTATCTATCTATCTATCTATCATCTATCTATATCTATCCATCCATCCATCTATCTCCTATCTATCTATAATCTATCTAAATCTATCTATCTATTCATCCATCATCTATCCATCCATCTATCTATCTCCTATCTATCTGTCTATCTATCTATCTATCTATCTATCTATCTATCTATCTATCTATCTATCTCCTCTAGCCCTTATGTATTTCTTTCCAATAAACTGAACTGAGAACCTGGGATGATGACAATCATCATTTACATATAACCTAGGGTAATATCCATTGTAATTACCTTCAATTGAATCCATACATCTGAGAATGGAAATATTCAGAGCAGCTCATTATCACATCACTATGATGACAGAAATCGGGGGTTATGAGAAAGTTCAAACTCTAATAAAAATGAATAAAATATATATTTGACTTAATTTTTCTGCCTGTAATTAGAATGGCTATATTACTGCTCATAATGAGCTCTTATGTAACTGCACAGAAGTTCACATCGCAGCTGTCACCATGAATCACATAAAGCACAGTCTACACACCATTTGTTCCAATGTTCATTGATCTATCACACACTGTATTTCAAAGCTTTTCCTTCAGATGTATCTCTACTTTCTGCATTCCTTTTATCCCAAATTTTCTAAACTGCAAATACATTCTGCCATCTTTTTTTAACTATTATTTTTTTTTTTAATGATATGGAACATTTTGAGTTGCCACATGACTGACAGCCAGGCTCCGCTTACAACAGTCAGTATCAGAGACCCCAGCAGTTATCTCCTTAGATCACTCGGCTAGTTATAGGGAAGGGGCTCTCTCTGTCACCCCTTTAGCTCTTGTGATGTGATTGAGGGGTGCTGGTGGTTTACTATGGCAGCTGGAGGTCTAACAATAATCCACAGGTCTGCCATCTTAGTGCACTTATTGCTCTGCCAAACGCGAATCTTGGTAAATGGCCTGACACGCATCATACTAACAGGCATGATACATTACAATACAGACGTATTGCCATGTATTGTATGAACAACCAAACCTATACATAGTCACGTCCTCTAATGAGGCTTAGGCTAAGGCCCCATGTACACTGTCTATCAATAAGTATTTGGACACCCATACAAATGAAGATTATCTGTGGTCGTGATGTACGTCACGTCCGTTAAATAGGAAACAGCATTGGGATTAGTGTATTGAAATTAGTCACATGCAAGATGCCACAATGTGCAGTTCTTACACTAAATTCATCCCCTGCCTTAAAGGGATTCTACCATTAAAACCCTTCTTTCTGTGGCTAACATGTCGGAATAGCCTTTAGAAAGGCTATTTGTCTCTTACCTTTAGATGGGATCTCTGCCGCGCCGTTCCTTAGTAATACCGGTTTTTACCGGTATGTAAATTAGTTCTTTGGCAGCGATGGGGGCGGGCCCCAGCGCTAAAAATGCCATGAGGGCGTCCCCACTGCTGCCCAAGAACAGGATCCTGTGCCACCTCTATCTTCTGCTGGATTCTCCCCTAACATATTAACACTTTTTCCAATATGCAAATGAGCAACAAATCACCATGACAAAACACAATTGGATTGGGGTGACCCTAACCTATCTATCTGCAGGGTGGTTTCACATGATGGGTTCCAGTGACAGACTTTCTTTAAAGGGATTCTATCATTAAAAAACTGGCCCTCTGACTGATTCAGTCCGACCAGCATAGCTTGACTAGGGATACATGTCCAGGGAAGTGTGTCTTGTTGCCGGCAGGACAGTGCAAGAAGATGGAGACATGTGTGGTGTAAGGTACTGAAAGGAGAGGGGATTGTGAGATGCAGGGTGGAGAGTGTGTGTGTGTGTATGTGTGTGTGTGTGTCTTTGTGTATCTGTCTGTGCGTGTCTCTGTGTGTGTGTCAGTCTAAAAGTACATAGTAATAGCTTTTATGATCCGTCGCCATTTTGCAGTGGTCTCCTACACGAGACTACCACAAAATGGTCATCAGACATGCGCAGTCAGCTGTTCCGTCAACCATTTTGCATTGGTCTCCTGTAAGAAGAGGGGGATAATTGCTGATGAAGCAGAAGAAAGGTGGCGCTGGATGGATGACAACGCTGTGCTCAGAGCACAATTATAATAAAGAAGAAAAGAAATTTAAAAAAAACAGTGTTGTGGACCTTCAAGATGAAGATTCAATTATAAAGGCTATTCCTTCGTGCTATTAGTTTAAAACATATTTTTTAATAGAATCCCTTTAAGATTGAGTTAGATGTATATAAAAAGCTTGCCACTGAAAATACAAAACGTCGACACAGAAATAATCCATTGTTATCCATGTACACTGTCCATGTACTGTAGCTTTCAAAATGCAGTAGAATATGGATGCAAATTTTGTCACATTTGTTGTGTTTTTAGACACTTTTTTAGATAGTGATGATGACTTTATTTTTTATATGTAACGTTTTCAAAAAGCTGCCTTGAATTTCAGAGACATCCAAAGGGATATCCATTCAAGCATCCCCCACTTATGCAGAGACTTGTTAAAACCTATCAGAGGTATGATGGTGTCTTGAACATATATATTCAAATCGGAGTCCTGCTTTATGTAGGTTTGATAATTCTATGAAATTATAACGCCGTGAATATCTGCGATGAAGGATCTGTTTATATACACAGTCTTGTATTGTGATGACAACAGATATGTGCCAACATACTGGGAATCATTAGAATTTGTTGTATCGTTTATAGAAATATATGCAGATTTTACAAGGCATCTGTTGGTCTTTGATATTCAGACTGAACCAGATACGTCTGACTCTGACTTTACTTCTGTCTGGTATAAATCACATGTTTATAGACACATCACATTCTCTAAACAAAAATAAATGAGTAATGGTCTGGCAGCTAACAACTGTCATGTGAATTAATTGTGAGTGTTAATAGCCAATGTATTATTCACAAAGAGCGGATTGAAGGTCACTTTTCAGGGAGAACAGAATATCGAGACAGAATTAGCATCTAAGCGCCGACCCTTCTTATTTACCAAACAAGCTCATCAGATTAAACTAATTTTAGACCAGGTTCTCTTAAAGGGGAATCCCATCTTTAGATATTGATCTGTCTCCAAATTATATACATAGGCATCACTGAGCTTTTTTAACACCAGAACCAGGTATGGGATAGGCTCTCTTGACGCCCAAGGCAGAGATCACTGTAATGCGAAATGATAACTGCGAGACAATAACATGAGCGAATTCAAAAATATAAGAGTTAAAATCAAAGAAAATGAACAAAAGAGAAATCTGATATAATTCAATATCTGGTGTGACCACCCTCTAGAGCAGACCTGAGCAAGATGATTGAGAATGGGCGGAGTCAACGTAGAAATGAGTGGAGCTAAATTTGCCACAGCGTGCATAGCCCTCTAGAATAGCTTCAATTTCTTATGCGGCCCCATGGGAAAATTAATTGCCCACCCCTGATCTAGAGGGAGAGTCCTGGAAAGCATAATATGACCACCAAAGAGCCCTAATCTTAACATCATCCAGTCTGTCTAGGATTAGATGAAGTAACAGACGGATTTGAGTAAGCCTACATCCACTGAAGATACGGTACATGCTTGTTCTCCAAGATGTTTGGAATGGCCTCCCTGACGAGATCCTTTAAAAACTGTCTGCAGGTACTGTATACCTAGAACAATTCATGCTGTTTAGAGGACAAAAGGAGGTCACACCAAATATTGATGTGGTTTTCATTTCTCTTTTAATCATTCATTCATTCATTCATTCAATAAAATAATTCTTATTTTACTTATTTTTTTTCCACACCTGCCTAATTCTGTACATTACCATATACTTCTCATTTCCTTACACCCATTCTCCTCTACACATACATAGTTTTCAATGTGGGACTAACTGACCAACCTATCATGTATCTGTTGACTCTTTAAGAGTCTTTAGACGCTTGTAAAGAAGCAAGTTTTACATTGGGTAGAGGAGAACTTGTAGGTCAGAGGGGAGCCATCCAATCACAAAAACAAGGGTACAGAGTTCCAGTGGTTGCATATGTCCACTACCATCTGCAACCACAGCACTTGGCTGTCTACAACAATCCTATAGGCAATGACTTGAGAGAAATAAAAGGGAAAATTACATCCTCATTGTTTGCTGGTGAACGGTTATTGCATATGTGAGTAGTGCCTTCCGCTGGTGTGGGTTATCTTCTATCAGATATCCTAGTAGTACCTTGGCCATGTACAGTGCTGCCTAAGGAGAACAACTTGTGGGGCTAGTCCAATAAGTAACTAACTGTAACTACTATCACTGCAGTGGGACTTCTTCAGTAGGCATACAAATATTTTGCTATAGCTTCCTCCCTGCACCATATGTACTGGTTATTGATTGTACGGTAGAGCACCTAACGCCTCATGGTGATGGTACCATACTGGAAAGTTTAGCCATTCCTGGCCTACTGTGTATAAGTATTTTACTATGTTTCCTCAGGGCCGGCGTCAGCGCACAGCATAGTCGGGCAAGTGCCCCCCGGCACTTGCCCGCCCCAGCACTTGCCTGTCCCGATTTCAGCTCATCGGCGTCCGTCGGACGCCGATGAGCTGAATACGTAAGAGATTAAAGCAGGAGCTGTAAGCTCAGCTCCTGCTTTAAAGCTGCGGCCCGGCGTGCGTGTGTAGGCGCGATGACGTCATCACATCACGCTTACACACGCACGCCGGGCCGCAGCTTTAAAGCAGGAGCTGAGCTCACAGCTCCTGCTTTAATTGCCTATGTAAATGGAGTGAGAGAGCGGAGAGAGGAGCGTCGGGGGAACGATGGAAGGTGAGTGTAAGTGTTTGTTTTGTATTAAATATTAAGGTGGAACATAATGAAGGGGGCCCAATGAAACTGGGGGCAAATGAAGGGGGGGAATGGCATGACACTGAGGAAGATGAAGGGGGTGGGGAGAGAACGGCATGAAACTGGGGACAGAGATGGAGGGGGCCCAATGAAACTGGGGGGCAAATGAAGGGGAGGGGGCGAACGGCATGACACTGGGGAAGATGAAGGGGGTGGGGAGAGAACGGCATGAAACTGGGGACAGAGAAGGAGGGGGCCCAATGAAACTGGGGGGGGCAAATGAAGGGAAGAGGGGGAACGGCATGACACTGGGGCAGATGGGGGGGTGGAACAGCATGACACTGGGGCAGAGACGGGGGACATGAAACTGTGAGCAGATGAAGGGGGAGAACGTGATGAAACTGGGGGCAGAGGAAGGGTGTATATGAAACTGGGGGAGAGATGGAGGGGGGGCATATAATTTACGGGTGACTGTAGGAGGATTATACTGTGTGGGAGCACATGATAAATAAATGAGAATGGACGGAGTCAACATAAAAGTGGGTGGAGCCAAATTTGCCGCGGCGTGCAGAGCGCGCCGCACATTTTACCCCTTTCTACTCTTTAAAAATTGGGAGGTATGGCATTGGTGACGCCACACTCCTGTGTGACGTCACTCACTTCATCTGCGACGCACAGTGTCTCAACTCCCCCACCTCCTTTACAAGGGGGCCCACTGAGGCTCTGTCGCCCAAGGGCCCATAAAAACCTGCAGCTGGCCCTGTGTTTCCTGCATTATATATAAGAAGCAAGTACATACACCAGACCATTGTACCTTTAACTATTACATGTTGACTGCAAAAAGAGAAGTATTGATGGAATAACCAACTACTTTAGAAGCTAACTCCATGCCGACCATGACTTTTGGCACTGGCAGAAAACCTCCATCCTTACAATACTTGCCTACATAATATTCTGCAACTCATTCTTCTTTCTATCCTTGTCAACAGCTTATGCAATGACCCTGCACCACTTTGCTACTGATACTGTCAGTGCTGTATCATTCATATCAACCGTGCGGTACAGAATAACTGCCAGGGACAAATATTATCAGTGTAGACTGCGCTGACTGCAAGGCAAAGCCATTGACAGCTAAGGGAAGAAGGCCACGAGAATACGATAGAGCAGACATTTCATTGGAAAGTATTTTATTCTTATTTTATTTTAATAAAGAGTCTTTACAAGTGAGTTAGAGTATGAGATAGAGAACATGTTTGTGCAGAAATTTGGAGAATTAGAAGTAAGAGAATTGATTCCAATTTGTCAATTGCAGATCAATTCATTTATTTTCTAACTGCTTTTGACTACAACAAGAAAGAAAACACCAAGTCAGACATTAGAGAACGTTATGTCTTCTGTCTCTCATGCTATATATTCTACTGAATAATAAAGGCATTGAAGTTACATTGACTGAAATGATAACTATTACTAACATTACAACAAATGTTACGTAAACCAATAGTACATGCAACTAATAATAAACAAACTTATGATATATCTTATGAGAGAAAATTGTCACAGGCAGCAGACCTAACCAATACAGCGTTCAGCCACTTCCAGGGGTTCTAATGGTCGGTTCACATCTGCGTATGTATTCTGTCCGGTTAGAGTTCGCATGGAGACACCCCCGAGCGGAATACAAACACAATTGCAAGCGCTGCCCTGTAAAAGCACACGGACCCCATTATAGTCTATGGGGTCTGTGTGCTTTAACTGCACAGTGCTTGCAGTTGCGTTGGTATTCCGTTCAGAGGAGTTCTCATGCGGACTCCCCCGGACGGAATCCAAACGCTAATGTGAACTAGGGGTCAGTTGCCTAAGTTGGTTTTTACAAATCACCAAGGAGATAGGCAGCAGAAAAGGATCAGGGTCAACAGCATAATCAGTGAACAGGCCAAGGTCAAAAACAAGAATCGAAGCGCAGCATAGTGACCCTGAACCCTCACAGAATATATAGCACAAGAACCAGTATTGCTCAGGCACTGAGCAGAGGACAGAGCAGAGCTGTTTGTTATTGGTTTAGGAGATCTCACATATGTACTAGTTAGACCATCATGTTGCAGGGACGAAGACCGCACTTTCTCTATGGACAGGACCAGGTGCAGCAAGTCAGAAACCGTATAGTGTGAACCAGACATGGCAACTTTAACTGGCGGGTCATTAAGGGTGATATCATATTTGTATTGCTTTTATTCTATTTTACCACATTTACTAATAAAAAGTCAACTTTAGAAAGCAAACAATTTCCTGGGGTCATTGTAATCTGATGTCTATAACTTTTTACAGTTTACTTAATGCAGATTTGTAAGGGCTCTTTATTTGGGGGGCTAGTTGTAGTTTTTATAGGTACCAATTTTTGGCAGGCATAGCTTTTTGGCCACTTTTTATTGCTTTTTTTAAGGGGAAGCAAGGAGAACAAAATACATTAATTTACATGTTGCAATATATATTTTTTTTTACGGCGTTCGTCACTGTACGGAATAAATAACACTATTTTTGGCTAGTGAAAACTTGGAGATACTTAACATAGGGATATGCAACATGTTTGCTTACTTTGTTTTGTTTACATGATATATTTTTTAAAATAAAAAATTGGGGGGGTTTTAAAACTTTTTTATTATTTATTTACTTTGTATATTTTAGTTTTAACTTTTTAAAAATTTCTACTGTCCTACAAGGGGACTTGAACCTTGATCCCAGGGGTAGAAATCTTGCTCCTGAACCACCCAGATGCATTGATTCATTTAGATCAAGATCTGGGGGGTTGAGCGCTGAAGTTGAAAATATTTTCTGACTCGGCTGGCTAGTCTTCAGTCTTGGCTGTATAATACAGCCAAAAACTAGAAAGTCGTGCCACAGGCACAGCATGAAAGCGGAACATTTGTATGTAGTACTTTTTGAAAAAAAAAAAGTAAAAAAAAAAAAAAAGAGTACACAGGCATTTATTGTCTTGACCAAATATGGGTCTGTCGTCTTTGAGGTTCATTTAGTTTCTTGATAGTTACTGATTATATAAACATAAAACCAGTTAACTGAGCAGGTATAGAAAGAACAGGAAGGGCCATAGGGTATGGGGGATGGGGTAGGTAGGTACGGCTTGGGTAGCTACAGTATTTGTTTTTTGGAAGATGATTTGTATATTTATGGAGGCATTGGGGATATCTAGAATGTTTGCAACTGTCCCAATTGACAGCAAATTTGTTGGTTGTACACAAACATTTGTTCATATCTGAAATTGACTCTTGTAATAATTTCTTTACTCGTGGGGAGAACTGGGAATTTCCAGGCTTGAGCTATTGAAGATAAAGTGGCAGTGAGAGTATGACAGCTCATTGTTGTAAATAATATATCATCCTATCACACATTCCCTTTAAATAATAAAAATTGATCTAAAGGTATTTGTAGTTGTTTATGCTTGATATGATAAAAAGTTGTCAGAACACACAGTAACACTGCAGAAACTGCTCAGAAATTAGGGAACGCAACAAAGAGGCCAAGGTTTTGATTTGGTCTCCAAATTTCTCAGATTTCAACAAAGTCAAGCATCAATGGGATATGTTAGGAAAAATAAGCACTCCATCGAGGCTCCACTTCACAACTCTCAGGACTTAGAGGATCTGCTGATAATGTCTTGTTTCCAGATACCATTGGCCACCATCAGAGATCTTAGTGGAGTTCATAACTTGACAGGTCAGAGTGGTTTTACTGGCATGAAAGGTATCTACGCAATATTAGGGTGATTGATGTACAGTATCTATCTATCTATCTATCTATCTAAAAAAACAGAGTAGACTAGAGCAGCACCAGTGACTCCAAAAATAAATGCAAGACCCTCAGTCAATAGTTAATTGACCACAAACAGTATACAAACAAATGAACAGGTAAGCACTCCAAAAATAGAAAAAAGGCAAATGGCTTTATTAGTCCTAGGTGCAATGTTTCAGTCCTATTACATAAAATGTTTTCAATTAGTTTCAAAAAAGTCCCAATAAAATTGAAACGTCGCATCCTGGGTGAATAAAGTTCTTTATTTTTTATAATTTTTCAATGCTTACTTATTGTTTTTTACAATCTATCTATCTATCTATCTATCTATCTATCTATCTATCTGTCATCTATCTATCTATCTTAATAAGAAGTACTGTACTGATCCAAAGACTTTTCCTTGTACAGGAAATTTAAGTGTTCATGTGAAATGCAGAATTCCAGGTAAGTCATGACAAAAATAAATTTTGGGTAAAGAGTAAATTTTTTATACATATTTGTTACTTACAGAAATGGTATTTGTACCAGTCAGACACTGCCACAACCACGATGCTTTAAAGGAATTGTCTAATGAAGTCTCTTATACATGGACGCCGGCTTTTGTAACCCCAGTGCTCAGCTGTGTTTGCTTTATTTCAGCAGTTTTCTGTTTTGGCTCTTGGAAGACGGTGCCAAACTGTCAAGACCCCTCTATGACTTCCATAATTCCTTATTAGGGAATATGGACATGAGTTGGGTTCTTGAGCCAACTCCTTCAACTGTTCTATCTTAAGGAAAATGTTTGTTCGCGTACCGTGTTAGCCAGTGGGTAAGAAATATTTTAAAAAAAACAACTTACGGAAAACATAACGTAAAATGGAAACCAGATGCTCACATTTTTATCCTAAGAAAATACTACTGGGAAACAATGACACCTTAATTAAAATAGTAACCAGTAATGGAGGTTTGAGAGAAAAGAGTTAATGTAGCAAATGCCAAATTATGAGTAACGGATTCATCTCTGTTG
Organism: Leptodactylus fuscus; assembly: GCF_031893055.1. NCBI lineage: Eukaryota > Metazoa > Chordata > Amphibia > Anura > Leptodactylidae > Leptodactylus > Leptodactylus fuscus. Next base: position 64,149,476 of record NC_134266.1, read on the forward strand.
CAAAAACAATTGGCTAGCAGAATGAAGTTTTTCAGCTCCCTTGGTGCCAACAGCTGGCCTCTGCTTCACTGCCAATTACCTCGTCCCCTGCAGGGCCTATGTTCCCGGCGTAATAATTCATATATTTTTAGATGTCTGTCGTCACTTCATTGAGGCCAGACAATAAATTCAGTCTGCGCTACAGGTCTTTTACAAAGAAGTGGATAACTATGGATATCTTCACCTGAGCTTATATTAATGCAGTAGGAAGAGTCCTAGCTTAACAGAAAAGTATTGGACTTTTACATTAAACTGATATGTCTGGAGAAGATTGCTGATGTGTTAATCCGCGTAGGCGCAGAAGGCACAGGAAAGTGACTGCATGAATATTATACCCAAGTTCAACAAACATGACAAAATGAAATTACAGGAAGGAGGATGTAGTAGAGGATGAGGAATAGTTTGTGAGAGACTCCATGGAGATTGCTGCCCAATATGTGTCCAGCTGTCACCAAACAAGAGGAAGATGAGACCCCAAGGACTATTATACCCCAACCCACCACCCAAAGATCTTTAAGCTCCCCCATCACCCGCCTACCCCACACCCACCCATACCCACACATCCCAAACAAGAACAACAAGACCCCAAGGACACATGAACCCCCAACCCACACAACCCTCACCCGCCCCCTTCCTCCACCACCAACCAATCTTTGCTTTGGCAACACCAAACGTTTTTCTTCAGTCATGCTAATAAAGCACATTTGTATTTGACTCCATATTTCCACCCAGACAATTTTAGTTACAATTAGTTTAGTTACCTTGCATCAATGACCCCTCCCACAGTAAATATCTTGGGCATTTGTAAATGGCCTAAAGTCCATCCAATGCTGTTGCTGTCGTTTTCTGTTCCTCCAGCTGTCCATATACTTGCATAGGACCGCAGTGTTCACATGCCCTATTACTGGTATTGTATGTATGACAAAGGAGCCATGATGCCAGGGATACGGTGCCTGGATGCTACAATCGTATAGCTCCTATGCAAGTACAAGGACCAGAGGATCAGAGAAAAGGCAGCGCTAGGGCAACATAGTTAAGTCATAACTTTTTTGGTACTTTAGGCTATTTTATTTTAAGCAAATTTATCACATTAGAGGGATGTTGCTCCCCTGCCAAATAACTAAATATAAGAAGTGTCCTTCCTTACCTTTCCTCTTTGAATATACTGAGATTTGTAATACTAAATGACAAGTTTTTGTTACTCTGTTGGGCTTTATATGTGAATTAAATTTTGCTGTTGAAAAATTTTGTGAACACTCTGAAAGTCTTTGAGGACATTCAATGTACTGTTATTAATACACCTCTACCAATAAGTATTTGGACACCCATGCAAATGAAGATATCTATGGTCGTGATGTACGGCACGCCTTCTGCCGTTAAATAGGGAAACAGCATTGGCATTAGTGCATTGGCATTAGTCACATGCAAGATGCCACAAAGTCCAGAGTTGTCCAATTTTGAGAAAGGGGTAATTGTGGGGTAACACAGAAATGGTCAATCCTTAAGGGACATAGCAAGTGAACTGAATTACTCAAAATTGACAGTGTCCTATGTGATTACGAAGTGGAAGGTGAACGGTGATTGTCAGAATGTGCCCCGAGTCGGCAGATCCCGGAAACTGGGAGATCGAGACCGATGGCTCACATACACCAGGCGTTTCACCAGGCATCCAGGAGTATTGTGTCGCTCAATACCATCTGTAAGGAAGCATCTGCTGGGGTCTACCAACTATTGGATATGGATAAATGTTGTGTTTCTATTCTACCACAGGGGTCCAAATACTTATTGGTATTTTGACCCCTGTGTATTCATTATTATTATTATTATTATTATTAACTATTATTATTAGTAATGGATGCAGACAGGACCTCCGCTGCAGGGAGTCTACACCCATTCACTGTAATGTAAAAAAAAGACATGATGGAAACGTTATTCCATCATTATCTACTTTGTAACAGAAGGAAATGCATGCAGAGCTTTTTCTTCTCTCAGTAAGTAAAGAAAGCTTCTGTAATGTTCTTAGATACATTAGAGTGAATGCAGATGGACGGTGTATCACCTGCATCAGTCATTCTGTTGCCATTAATGTCCGTTGCTCTTATTCTATGATGGATGACAGCAACTGACATTAATATCAATAGTGTGACCTTACCCTTATTATTTGGGTGGACAGATGCTTTAAATGCATTTTACAGCAGATTTATTTCATTTAAACCCTATAAAATACATGACAAATAGAGGTAACTTTATATTTGTAAGGTTAAAAATTATTAACGGGGTTGGGCAGAACTTCAATCTCTTGGCTGCTTTCTTCTCCTCAGAAAATTACATCACATCTATTGGTCACATCTCCGTCCCATTAAAATGAGTAGGATTAAGCTGCCGCATGCAGATGTAACCAATGGACATGATGTCACTTCCTGAGAAGTAGAAAGCAGCCATATTTTTTAAGCCCTGCACAACCCCTTTAAAGGTACACAATATATGGTGTTTTACTATAATTCAGTGCTCTTTTACATCATCTGGCCTGCTATTTAGACCCTATAGTTCACCAACTCCATTTCCATATTTTCTCTAACATAGATTGTGTTGATGACGTTCTTAAATGGGGTTAGCGGTCCGTCTAAGGTCAGGCCCTTTCTCCATCCTGAAATGAGGGAATATAGTCCCTGAAGGACAAAGGATACTTTAAAATAAATTCAATAATGTACCAATAATGCCACACAACAGAAACTGGGAATAAACAATAACAGTTTCTAGTAACTAAAAGCAGAAAAAATATATGTAGAAAATCAGCTTCTAATGAAACTTTGATTTTCGCATTGTGAAGATGTCCCTAGTGGGGGAACACTAATGGAAATAGTACAAATTATTCCATCACTAAATGTTCAGGGATGGATTATGGTTATTATGAACTTGTAAATCTAAATGATTGAATTTCAATGCCTGTTTACTATGTTACCACTAATGTGAGCGCAACGTCAGGTCTTAGAGAAGCTTCACTGGCCAAATGTGTAATAAAGGAAATGAAATGCAAATATGATAATAGTCTTCCTCTTTATGTCCTGCCGCAGTGTCTTATTTTACAGCCATTATAGACATTCTCATATATATTTTATTGAAATCAATCTTTTCTGAATGAGGTTATTGTGTAGCCAACCATGGGCTATATTATTACCTGTTCTATGGTATAGACAAGCTATGGGGAGTTATAATCAGCTGAGTGTCCATTTCTAATTCTCAGTAAGATGCTGGTGCTCATCTGAATGCCATGGCTCTGACTTCTCCCAACCCATAAGATCTTATTGCAGTAAGCCACATATATTGCATATACACCAGAATTGTTGTGGTGAAACTACTCTCCTTTTAGTGGTTACTAATAGAGATGAGCGAGTAGTATTCTAGTATAGTACGGTATTCGAAATACTCGTATTCGATCGAGTACCACTCGCTATTCGAATGGAAAAGTTCGATGCAGAACCAGCATTGATTGGCCGAATGCTATACAGTCGACCAATCAACGCTGGTTCTTCTCCTACCTTTAGAAGTCTTCTCCATGCAGCTTCCCTGCGGCGTCTTCCGGCTCTGAATTCACTCTGCCAGGCATCGGGCCTGGGCAGAGCTGACTGCGCATGCCCGCTTGTAGTGCGGACATGCGCAGTCGGCTCTGCCCAGGCCCGATGCCTGGCAGAGTGAATTCAGAGCCAGAAGATGCCGCGGGGATGCTGCAAGGAGAAGACTTCTTGGAGGATCCAGCCCGACCCTCACTCGTGGACTTGGTAAGTATAATTTGATCGAACGTTGCCTACCCCTGAAACGAGCATTTTCCCCCCATAGACTATAATAGGGTTCGATATTCGATTCGAGTAGTCGAATATTGAGAGGCTACTCGAAACGAATATCCCATTCATTTCATCATGTTTTTAAAGCAAATCGCCAGTGTCCATATGCAACATTTCCGTGGGGAAACCATGTTTTTTTTTGCACGGACACAAAGTCAGACATGCAGGACCTTGTGTCCGTGCAAAAACAATGATTTCCCCGCAGAGAGGCTTCATACGGACACTGGCGGTATGCTTTGTAAACCCATCAAAATTAATGGGTTTAGAAAGTGACTGAAGGCAAGCCGCCCCCAAGCTGTTTTTCCTGGAATTTCGGCGGAATCACGATGGATGGACAGCGGAGTAAGTGTGAACTCCCCCTTAGTGAGCAGAATCATCAGTTTCTCTGTGTGCTTTCTATGGGAAACATCATGGCAGCTAGAGAGAAACAAGTGAGAATAAGAAAGAGAGATACAATGATAAATATAACAATTCTGGATACACACATATAATGGGCACTCGTAATGTCGCTCCTCATGTACACAAAGATATAGCATTATAACCTGAAGAAGATTAGCTATGTTTATGTGCACTTTAAGCGTACCTCCATTGCTTTTCATACATGAATACTACAGGTAATATAAGGATGCTCCGAATATATATTTCCCTTATTAGGCTGCTGCTTCTCCTTCCCTCCACTGAGACATTTATCTCTAATAGTACCCCTATCTTTACCCAGCCTCACACAGTAATCTATGAAGAGACATCCTGCTGTGGGGTAGTTATTGATTTATTGCCCCATTTTGTACAGTGACAGAAGAAGATGTAGTAGTGTCAAAAGAGCTATCCAACTCACAGTGTAGCAGTGCATGCCTTCTCTTCCTCGTTGCATTTTTATACTCTTCTATGTTAGAAAAACTAATTAGTGGAAGAGTTTCTTTAACCCATTAACTGCCATGATCTCCAATTGGGGATCGGGTACTTTAACCTGCCTACGAACACCATCTGTCATTGAGGAATAGAAACAGGACATTCACGTGCTCAAGCAGTATGTCACCCGTGATAGGAAACCTAAACTGATCATATGCATGCATTGCCTTGTGCACACAAGGCCATTTCATCGTCATTTCCCATATTATTGAAAAAAAATAGCAGTTAATAAGATATATTGCAAAGTTTCTTCTATTCACCTGTACTATTGCTTTATGAAAGTTACTTTATAATTGAATGTAGAGTTTAATATCTTTTTAGATGTGATATGTGTGGCTTACATAGATGGTGAATGAGATGATCAGTGACATTGTCCTCATGGTCACCCGGCTGTAGGTGCAATTTACTCATCTATTCATGCCATCATTATTCACTTAACATCAGAAATGTGCACAAGTGCCAATAGTCAGACACAAAGGTACATGAATATGACAAGGTCATCAGATTACAAATGTTGCAGGCGGACTACGATATCAATCCTCTTCATATTCATGTACCTTGTAAAATGTCACTGCCTACCTGTTTTCTTTTTGTGGGCTGGAAATTTTTCAAAAAAGGGTATGGGTGGTAGGTGTCTTATATAATGTTACTTCACTTTTAGTATTGGGCAACACTGCCTTGATGATGTTGGAAGGGGTAAAGTGAGAACGTCTTGCTTTCTCCCAACAAGAATAGCAGTTTGCAGAGTGTGCAGGGAACTGGACCTGGTAGCTTTCATATACATTATTGCTGTTATTTCAGACCAATTATTTATATTTAGTTACCTATTTAGATACAGTATTAATCCATGTAGAAAAAGATACCCGTCATTCATAGTTCTTTTGGTCCCCAGATAGGAACCACCATACTTCTACACCATGGGTCTTTAGGTTTCTGGGATCTGTCACTAAGTCATACTGTCCATAAATACAGCAATATTTTACGGATAGCTTTGCTATGTGAAAAATGTGTCTTCTCTAAGTATTCTCCACGTGCTTAAAAAAAATACTCTCTGTTTCTTTGAGGGAAGGTTGAAATGTTTAGACAATTAGGTAGTAGTGAATATCGAGTGAACGCCTCTGCTGTAAAGCGACTGCATTAGAGAAACAACGTCCAAAATGAAATTGCTCAAGTGTGTACAATAAGTTGGAAATCACTTTAACCCCTAAAAAACCGAACCAATTTTTGTTTTTTACGTGTCTGTTTTTTCTTCCCCATTTTCCAAGAGCCATATATTATTTTTTTTTTTAGGTCCACATGATGTCACATGATGGCTTAGTATTTGCAGGACAATTTGTATTTTGCATTACACTCTTCTGAATAGCCACTTGAGGTCAAGCAGGAAAATAGCCTAGCATAAGGATTTAAGGAATTTTAAAAAGGACAAAATAGTAATGGTCAGATGAATGGACCATATCAGCTAAAAATAGCAAGTCTTGTATAATGCTGCCAGTATGCAGTGGTTATTAACTACAGTACCAAAAGTGAATCAAAAAGGACAAATAGTGAACCAGAGGCAGGATCATAGGCACCTAAGGCTCGAAGATGTATGAGTGGAGTGAAATTTAGTCCATCAAGATTGCTAATGCTATGAACAAAATAATGAAGGAATCAGAAGACAGTGTAACATAACTTGCTGCATAGTCACAGATTGGTCAGAGTGCCTTTGGGGGGTCTCTGTCCAGTGCTGAAAGCCCCTTCAAGGATGATATTGAAAGAAGTTGTTGTGTTGTGCAGTCCCTTAGAACAGTTTTAGGCAAGACCCGCATCCATGTAAAACCCTAAACTGTAATTAAACATTATATACTCATAGTCACTTTTTGTTAGTGCTCATCTACAGTCATAAGCCTTCCTCCTTTATAATGCAAAGAATTGCTCCATTATTTTTTATTATTAGAATGTTTTATAATTTGGCTGTGTGATTCACATACTACCAATGCTCGGCTCAGTCTCTTTGTACTGCTGAATACAGTACAGATAATAAAGAACAAAATAATGATCCAAGCTGATTGCTGTCATTTCCACTTTAAAGGAAAATGCAAAAAAAAAGGCCATTTGTATTGTATCTTATTAATTTTCTGTGACTTGAGGAGAACAGAAGACAACGAAAATAAGTTTTTTTCTATTAATTTCATTTCCTAAAACGTATGAACATAAAATTAAACTCTCAGTGTTTTCCCTTTTGCCATTGTTAACACCGCCGCTTCTCTTTTTGTGATTATTATCTCTTGTGTATAAATTGAAAACAATTGGAAAGTCTAATGGATTTAATTTGAGATTTATTAATTAGATGTAAGTCTGTAGAATAGAAATGAGGAGGGGAAATTTACAAAGTGCTGTCTATGACCCTCTGGCAGAAGTCACATTAGAAAAAGTGAAGTACATAATAATGGGAATATATATAATACTATATAATTATAAATAATAATAATAATTAATAATCCTATCCTACTAATATTATAAATGTGAAAGTTTGTATATTTGGATGTTTGTTACTCAATCATGCAAAAACGGCTGAACGGATTTCGCTGAAATTTAGCACATAGATAGATAGGAACCCCGATTAAAATATAGGCTACTTTTTAGCCCAGTAAATGACGTCACTACAGTACATAATCGTTAAGCACAAATTTACACGCACTACATTTGAGGACCTTTGATGACGTCACCACAGGCTCTTCAGTCGTCCCATTGGATCATGCTATGTGGTGGGCAGAGCTACATGCTAATTTGGGGGCGGAGTTAAACGGGGGGGGTCGGACAGTTTGAAAGCTGAAGAAAATGGAGTCTCCAGCTGAACGGATTTGGCTGAAATTTGGCACATACATAGATAGGAACCAGCCGTCCCATAGGATCACTCTATGTGGTGGGTGGAGCCATGTGCGAATTTGGGGGCGGAGCTAAAAAAAGGAGGTAGCTGGACAGTCTGACAGCTAAAGAAACTCATACAAGATCAGGAGACTACAGAACATACAGGCTGTGTGTGGCCAAGAGGGCTATATCGGCTGTAGAGTTTCAGTGAGTAGGACGGGGAATCTATTGTTCTGCTTTGGATGGGGGAGGGGGGAGAACTGTTGTACATTTCAGCAACATCCGTTCAGCCGTGTCTAACACAGAAGCTGCTCAGACACTCTCACACAAATTCACAGATGTAGCAGAGCTGAGGCAAGATAGCACTTTGTGTGTGTAACACGGGGGCATGTGGTCTTCGCACTGTGCTGGGGGGAGGGAAGGGCGAACCGTCTCATGTTTCACCAGCAGACATTCAGCCGTCTCTAACACAGACAGTGCTAGGACACTCAGAGAAGACAATCCCTGTGATTGAAATTGTCCGATGTAGTCGAGCTGAGGCGGCGCAGTACCACAGCTTGCTCTGTTCTCCATATGGATGTTCTTACAACTGGGGCTGCTGTGCATATGCACAGATGTAGCAGAGACGACACGTGGACGCAGGCGGATCACCGCCAACCACATTTGGCTAATTATTAGCGCCTCATGGCCAACAACAACCCGCAGGCGAAGTCATGGGCAGAAGCTAGTAATAATAAATAATAATAATAATAATAAATAATTATAATTATATAATATATAGAATTATGGGTTTTAAAAACTTTTTGCACCTTCCTCAGTAGTTTCACAAAAAAGACTACTCATAAAATGTTTCAAATGTTATCCATGGTGTGAATATTTGTTTAAAGCCGAGTGGTTATGAGTTGGTTTAAGAACAAGGCATCTCTCTGGATTGTCCAGTGACCTGCACCAAACGTGTAACGCTGCTTGCCACATTTTGATTTAGCACCATTGACATATAAAAAGGGTCTTCTTTGAATCTGGCAAGGGCACAGAAAATGGCTTCAACTCTTGTTTAATACAATATTTCTACACACTTTCAGGCAATTGTGCTGAAATAGCCGTAGTAAATGGAGGCCAGGGAACTCAGCCTTACAGAAGATTTATGTATGTTGTGAGCATGACATTCCTGTTTCCTTTCTTTTGTTGTCAGAGATTTGACACTCCAATAAGATGACAATCTATAGTGCTGCTATACAAAAGTCAATTTCACTACTGGATTTACCATTCACTGTCCTGCCTGTAGTTTATTACTCAAGATTGCTCCTCATCAACTTTACCTGGTCCCTAACTCCTTCTTCAGTCCTTCCCCAACCATGCCACTAACCAGTGGCGTAACTAGGAATGGCGGGGCCCCGTGGCGAACTTTTGACATGGGGCCCCCCCCCCATCCCAACTGACGCCGAAGACCTCGACTGACCCCCTCCTCCGCACTCTATTATGTCCCTTACTTACTGTCCCCTGCACACACAGTATTAACCCCAATAGTGTCCCCTGCACACACAGTGTTAACCCCAATAGTGTCCCCTGCACACACAGTGTTAACCCCAATAGTGTCCCCTGCACACACAGTGTTAACCCCAATAGTGTCCCCTGCACACACAGTGTTAACCCCAATAGTGTCCCCTGCACACACAGTGTTAACCCCTATAGTGTCCCCTGCACACACAGTGTTAACCCCTATAGTGTCCCCTGCACACACAGTGTTAACCCCTATAGTGTCCCCTGCACACACAGTGTTAACTCCTATAGTGTCCCCTGCACACACAGTGTTAACCCCTATAGTGTCCCCTGCACACACAGTGTTAACCCCTATAGTGTCCCCTGCACACACAGTGTTAACCCCAATAGTGTCCCTCTGTGGACACCCATAAACAATTATTATACTCTGGGGTCTTTTCAGACCCCAGAGTATAATAATCGGAGACTAAATCGGGAATAAAAACATTAAAGAAAAAACCACTGTTGCTTCTTACCTGTTCCCCGGCTCCTGTGCTGTCCTCCTCTCGCGTCCTTCGTTAATGACGTCGGACGTCACATGACCCGGGAAGCATGCTGGGTTCATGTGACATCAGACAACAGTAGGACGGAGGCCTGGCAGGATCGCGGAGAGGTAAGTAACAGTTTTTTATGTTTATTACCTCTCCCGATCCGCCGGTCATTATACTCGGGGGTCTGCAAAGACCCCCGAGTATAATGATAGCCCCTGTGGGGCCCGCGGTGTCACTTGCCGATCCCGGCCCAGCCAGGATCGGCAAGTGAATAGGGCCCGTAACTGCCTATTGAAAAAAAACCGCAACCCCTAATGGCCCGGGCCCTGTGGCAGCTGCTACTGCTGCTACCACGGTAGTTACGCCCCTGCCACTAACACGGAAAACACAGAGGGTATAGACATATACTAACAGATGAGGAACACAGTCCACATCACAACAGGCAACAAGTACACAAGGGAACATTCACAAATGACATTATGGATGTTCCCCTTACAAGCAATATTATGATAAATATTATGATTGAGGAATCTTTGAAAATGTGTTCAACATAACAAGATGTACATCCTACTTGGCTTGAGTAGTATCCTTGAAGTATATACAGTATATGTGCAACTATTAATGAATTCAGTGATGCTTATCCATACCTACAAAAGCTACCATGACAACACTGCACCAACATTACATCAGAAAAGGAAATGTCATCACGTAAATCTCTCCGGTTTTTGACCTGTAACTGTAAACAATCAAATCTCAATATATATGCATGGTATCTGGTGAACAATCTCAAGGATGAGGCAAAGGAACAAGGCAGATGTCAAAGTTAGAATCAATCTGGAGTCAGGATCAAAAGAGTAAGGCAGAAAGGCAAGGTATGAGAATAAAACACAATGGTAGCCAAGCCATGATAGGTCAGTTCCTCTTTAAACAAGCCACTATGACTGATATTATTAGAGGGCACTGGTTGCTTCAGCAATCCTACATGGTTTTGGACAAGAGCAGAGCCCAAGTCAGAAGCAACAGTACTATGGCAGAAGACAGCAATGGAGAAAGAGGAAAGGACGCTGGTGCCACCGCCGTGCATAAGACACCACAGGAACGGGGAGAGGTGTTATAGGGAGATTTAACATTTTCTTGTACTAAGAATGTGTTAAAATGGGGATGGTGATACATTCCTTTAAAATGGTTGTACAGCATTAGAACAACAAGACGGCCTTTTTTTGCGATGAGTAGGCCTCGTTAGAATCATTTTGAGTGTGAGGCTCCACTCCCGTTCGCTTAGGGCTATTACTATACTCTGGGGTCATCTCAGACCCCAGAGTATAATAAGTGGAACCCCAGGTAGGTGAAGAAAAATAACAAAACACTTCTACTCATACTTATACATACACTTCTCCTGGTCCTACAGACCTCAAAACTTTTGTAAATTTCAGGTTGAATAAAATTACAAAATTAGTTTCATTAGTACTTTCTGTAGTAATTTTGACGCGGTGGGTCAAAATAAAACGCATGTGCAAGACGGCTCTGCCAACAGGCCTAGGGCAGAGCCAACTCCACATGCAGGCGGCCATTTTTTTGTGGCCGCTTACGTGAGCATGCGCAGCACGCTCCTGTAGATCTATGGCCGCCCGCATGTGAAGTGAGCTCTCTCCGAGGCCCGCTGGCAGAGCCGACATGAACATGCGTTTAATTTTGACCCACCGTGCCAGAAGAAGAAGGTGAAGAGGCCGATGCTGATGAAGATGGAGGCGGCGCTGGAGAGATTTCTCTCGCAGCATTGGGGATTCCCCCAGTGCTGTTTGAGCGCTAGGGCCCGCCCCCAGTGCTGCGATAGATCTCATTTGCATACAGAGAAAAAACAGGATTTCAGGCGAACAGTGGCCCGGAGAAGACAACGAAAGGTAGGAGAAGAATAGCCTTTCTTAAGGCTATTCTGACGTGTTAGTCAGAAAAAAAAACATTTGAATAATAGGATCCCTTTAAGCAGTTGAAATTTCTCCGAATATAATACTGTTTAAGCAATGACCATGAGCAAATGTATTTGTCCTGTTTTTGACTCATAAGCACTTCCAAAAACTAGGACATCTTTGTTTAAATCTTTATGAATCCTTACAGACAGTTTCTGAATGTTCACAGAAATTTTCCCAACTACAAGTAATTTCTCTAAATAGGTTCTTCAAGTGCACTACTCATACATGGAGAGTATTGATCCGAACAGACAGTATCCTATTGCGGCCATTGTTAATGGGCCATCACAAGGTCATCATGACCTACCCAAAATCCAACATGAGGTTGACCTGTGTGTTCCTTAGATACGGAGCAGGTGCTGAAATATGAAGCATCCCATCTATAGTAATAACAACAAGCGATAAAGTGTCCAACGTTATCTATTAAAGATAAGCTCTTCAGCCATACACACACGGTCCTAATCTCCTGGTTCCCAGTACACTGCCATCTTAGCAACAGTTATTTCCAACATTAATTTGACATAGAATGTTTGCTGATGGAAACTGTACAAAGGAAACAAGATTAGATACAGTATAGTAATTATAATGCACTTGTCAGCTTTCCTGTCAGCAAATACATTGTCAGTCAATGACAGAACTTTCCATGGCTGTCAAATATAATTAATTTTACTAGAACCTTTCCATTGAATAACACAGATGCTTTAGTAATTGTCAGTAGTGTTCATGATATCTCAGGCAACAAAGCGTAATAACTGTTACATCTGTACCTGTTCAAACTTCGGCGCCATCCTCTGGCCGCATTGTACAATGCAGGAGACGGGTCCACTCAGAATTATCTGCTCCCGGACTCTGGTGATTTTGGGTTAGCATGGTTAGGGTTACTTTTGTTATTGACAGCCTACCTACCAATAAGCCTTCCTATAAACAGGTCAACAACCCACACGTTTGCTGGCTAGTTTGTCTCTGAACATGCTAAGTGTTTACTCCTGTTCTTGTTTTGTATTTACTGACCTCTATTATTTGGCTTTTGACCTCTTTTTGGAATTCGGTTTGGTACTGTTTGTCTCTTTGGTTTGACCTCAGCTTCCTTAGGGCCCCTTCACACGGCGGATGCGCTCACTGCTTTGGAGCGTGTAAACGTTCCGTAGCAGCGGCGTCTAAAAGCAGATCGCATTGTTTTCTATGGGAGCCGGCAGACGCGCGCTCGCCATAGAAATGAATGGGCTGCTTTTTCCATCCATTTCTATGGGGAGCGCACGTATGCCGGATCCCATAGAAAACAATGGGAACTGCTTTAGACGCCGCTGCTACGGAACGTTTACACGCTCCAAAGCAGTGAGCGTATCCGCCGTGTGAAGGGGCCCTTACTCCTCTTCTGTTTTGTTTTGTCTTGTCCTGTACAGTACTGTGTAATACTTATCCAGAGGAGGGAATGTCACCCAGTTGTCCTCTACCGCCTAGGGTAGCTGAGGCAAGTAGGTAGGGACAGGTCTGGGTCAAGTTTAGAACTCACTGTCTCTGTCTCTGTTCAACAAGCAATTCTCTGACAAAAATGCTATTCACGGTGCTGAGGGCTGCTTTAATACCCTCTCAGAAGGTCCACCTAATGTTTCCAGTGCAGGTGGTCACACATGCACAATAGTCCAGTCCCACTATTTAGGTTCTTCCCATTAGCACTGAACACATTAGGGGGGTATTTTGAGAAGGAATCAAAAGAAGTGCATGTAACAGCAATATCTAAACACAGAAAAGATTTCAGTTGAAAAAAATGTTGTGTTTTCCTCATATTAATGATGGGGCAATTATTTTGAATAATGTATTTTGCAACTGCCTAAACTGCATTAAAAGGGGTTATCCAAGACCCAAAATTAATTACCTATCCATAGAATAAGTCATTAATTTGAGATTGGTGGCGGTCTGCTATTGGAGACTCCCAATGATCAACTGCTCTCCACAGAGTGTACTGTAGAAGAAGATGTCTTCCCATACTGTTCAGTGTTAGTGCCATCAATCAATAATTGATGAGGGTTTTACCTATAGGATCTCTCATGAAAAACAACAAGAAAAATAAAGCAAAAAAATCAACAAAAATATTTTAAAGAATTTTTGATGAGTTTCAAATATTTTCCATGTCACTATCTATATTTTTTTTCAAAAGTGCTGAATCCTGCAATTTTAACTCTTTCCACTAAACGGAATAATAGTCTGACCGTTGCCAATTCTGTAGGGGCTTTCTTTATAGCAGTCACTTAATTTAGATCGCAGATGACAGAGGTTTGATCATTAAAATAGAATTTTTTCTCCCTAGCACGTAGGAATAGCCTTAAGAAAGGCTATTCTCCTACCTTTAGAAGTGTTCTCTGCACCACCATTCCATAGACATCCTGGTTTTCTTCATGCTAATGAATGTTGTCGCAGCACTGGGGGCATCCCCAATGAGAAAACTCTCACAGCGTACTGTGTAAGCGTCCACAAGAAAAAGGCCGCAGAAATGCGCAGTTGGTTCTGCCTGATGCCAGAGCCGACTGTGCATGTGTGCCATTTAAAGCCAGAAGAAGCCATCAGAAGAAGACGTCATGGAGAGGGCATGCCAGAAAAAGACAGAGGTCAGTGTTCAAGAGTTTTTTTGAACCACTGGGGATGCCCCAGTGCTGTTTGAGAGCTGGGGACCACCCCCAGTGCTGCGAGAGAACTCATTTGCATACTGAAGAAAACTGGGATATCTACAGAACAGCAGCGTGGAGAAGACTTCTACAGGTAGGAGAAGAATAGCCTTTCTTAAGGCTATTCCTACATGTTAGGGACAAAAAATTCCATTTTAATGATTGAACCCCTTTAAGGTGTACTGCTTTGGCTTCAGTAAAGAACTGCTGTGAAGAGTATAGTAGCAGGGTGAGTATAAATCTTTTTTCATTTTTATTGCAGGCACGTATGGCTTTACAACAGGGGATATTTGGGACACTAAACCCCCATTCCATAAGAACATGTGGATGTTTTAGTGTCTCAAATCACCCTACAGATTCCCATTAAAGTCATATTATTTAAATCTTCTTATTTAACATTGCTCACCATTATAAAGTGCAGCCAAATGCATAGCAAGTCTATAAATTGGTAAGAATGGTGTCTATTTATAGTAACGCTGAGGAAATGTGACCCTGAGTCTCTAAAAAGTGTGCGTGCTTCTTCTTTGGCTGAACAATAATGAGCAATGAACCTGATGCAAGGTTGAAAGCAATGTAATGTGTCACAAGGCGATAGTAGCTGGAAGGTCAGCTGTAATGATATCGGAGACGCAAGAACAAACTGTGTCTGTCTGTTATCTGTGTCATAAAATGGGTAAAATGATTGGTAGTGAGGCATGAATTAAATATAGCCGGGCAATGCAAGCCCAAGGCTGCATTTACATGTTGCTGTATTAATTACTACGTGATCAAAAATGTCAAAACGCAATGATAAATTGCTATGTGCAAAAGGTCGAAAGAATCAGAAATGTCCCATCACTAGCTAACCTGTATCTTCACCAATCTGATGGCTCTCACCACTAAAAAAAAGGATATGTATTCATATTCCTATCATGCAATATATTCCTGTATATAAATGGCAGCTCACAATTATGTACTGGTACCAAAATAACAGCAATGAAATCCAACCCATATTCTAGATGAGAGGTAACCAGATCTTAAGGGCACTGCATGAAACGATATACTTACTATTTAGTAGGAAATGTGTCCATCACATATAATAAAACAACCTTATGTCTACGGATCGCCTCTCATATGGGCTCATGCATATGGCTATATGGCTACCAATAAGTATTTGGACACCTGTGGTAGAATAGAAAAACAATATTTATTCATATCCAATAGTTGCTAGAACCCAGAAGATGCTTCCTTATGGATGGTATTGATCTACACAATACTCCCGGATGCCTGGTGAAATTCCTGGTGTATGTGAGCCATCAGTTGGGTGCGGTTTCTCTGGCCAGCACTCGTCAGTCTCTATCTCCCAGTTTCAGGGGTCTGCTGACTCAGGGCCCATTCCGGCAATCACCGTCCATTTCGTAATCACATAGGCCACTATCAATTTTGGGTAATTCAGTTTGCTTGCTATGTCCCTTAAGGATCAATCATTTCTGTGGTACCCCACAATTACCCCTTTCTTGAAATCGGACAACTCTGCACTTCGTGACATCTTGGGAGTGGCCCAAAAGCAGTGATATCTTACCATAGAAGACACAGACTGGTGGCAGATGAAGGGTGATATTAAACTGGAGGCAGATGAAGGGGGACATTAAACTGGTGGCATATGGAGGAGGGGCATTAAACTGGTGGCAGATGAAGGGTGATATTACACTAGGGAAGATGGAGGGGGCTATTAAATTGGGGATAGATGGAGGGGCATTAAACTGGGGACAGATGAAGGGAAATATTAAAATGGGTACAGATGGAGGGGGAGTATTAAACTGTGGACAGATGGAGAGGGAACATTAAACTGGAGAGGGATGAAGAGGGACATTAAACTGTGGGGAAGATGGAGGGTGACATTAAATTGGGGCAGCTGAAGGGGGACATTAAATTGAGGGCAGCTGGAGGTAGATATTAAACAGCGGGAGTTGCATGATGGGGATATTAAATTGGGGACATTAATGTCACTCTCCAGCCTACCCCCATGGTTTAATGTCTCCCTCCCACCTCCTATAGTTTAATGTCTCCCTCTAGCTGCCCAAGTTTAATGGAATTCTCTGCGCCAGGAAGTGGTGATGGTGGATTCATTAAACAAGTTCAGAGAGGGCCTGGATGCCTTTCTTGAAGAGAAAAATATAACAGGTTATAGACTCTAGATTTTAAGGACACGTTGAGCCAGGGTTTTTATACTGACTGCCAGATTTGGAGTCGGGAAGGAATTTTTCCCCTGAAATGGGGCAATTAGCATGAGACCCATGGGGTTTTTTGCCTTCCCCTGGATCAACACTGTAGGGATTGTAGGGTTATAGGTTGGACTTGATGGACTGATGTATTTATACAACCTCATCTATTATGTAACTGTAGGAGCATTATACTTTGTGGGGGCACAAAGAAAAATGGATGAGAATGGGCGGAGTCAATGTAGAAGTGGGTGGAACTAAATTTTCTGAAGTGCGAATAGTGTGCTGCACATTCTGTCTCTCTTTCTGCCCCTCTTTCGAGGTATGATAAAGCACACAAACATATTCACAAAGCCTTAGACAGCAGAGGCAACTAAACAGGTCATCTCCTGTTATATCCTAACAAACACATTAGTTGGCGCACCAGCATTGTATTTGGCTGCAGTTTGTTCTAATGTGCACCACCTATCAGAGCAGTACCGTACCCATACTCTTCTGACCACATCCACTGGATCCCCAGTCACTCTATGCTTTTCCATCAATCACACTATTCTCTAGATATTCCTAAGTCCATTACATTAGTAAAACCCCACAAGGTTGATACTGGATCAACTAGTCTAACACATGCCGTGTGCCTTGTTCAAAGTCATTCAGATCGCTGGATTTTCCCAGTCCGTTGTGGATTCACCCTGAAAACTCTACACATGAAACATACTCACTTTATTTTATGCTGCACTCCGGGGTCATATTTCTAACTTCCATTAAGGGAAAATCCAACTGGTATTTCTAATAAAGTGGCCTTTTAATGTATTGTATATACTTTAAGTAACATGTATATAGACCTAAAGAGATGGTAATATATATGTGTAGCATTGGCCAGTGACAAACATACATTACGCAGCTAAATACAGCTATGCATAATAACTAAAAAGAAATCACCTATAGAAGAAATGTAATATAACATACTTTTAGCATAAAAGATACAGGTTTGCCATGTTTATTGTAATATATGACCATTATATAACTTGATATTTGTTTAGCATTTCTCGCTTAGGATTATATTCTTTATTCAGTGTAGTATATGGGAAGGATACAGTGAATGTGGTCAGCCTCTGAGCGATCACACAGCTCCTGTAAGCCGCTGCTCTTACTTATAATTAAGAGTGTAAATAGGTCTCCAGTTGCTGGGCAAACAAAGAGATATGAGAAATTAGTACGCCACATAAACTCATTAGTCTGTCAATTTATAAATAGCCACAAAGTGCAGGGAGGAAGCAAAACAGCAATGACTCCTTGGCTGCATCTGCAGTGGTCTGCTGCTCTAGTCTTACATTGGCCCCCTGATTGTTTGACTTTAATGACCACTTCTACAGGCCGCGCACGTGTACAGTACAAGTGCTGTAGACACATCATGATGTACTAGCAAGAAGTGCCAGCCAGCAAAACAAAGCTGCTACAATTGATATATCTGTGAATATCTGTTTCTGATTTTAAAGAGGACCTTATATGTCCTTAGACACATGTGGATTCAGTAAATTGTCGGCTGTACTTCTCGTTATGTACCCCGGGGCTGTCTGCTGACTGTCATAAGGGCGTTCCTAACAGACTAGGTGGACTGTGAGGAACGATCCCCTGACAGTAGTCGTCCATTGCCCTGTACTGTCAGAGATGGCATTTCTGACCACCCAGTGATGACACTGAGCTGTGAAGAATGCCCCCCAATACTAGTCTATGAACAAGTACAGTCGGGAGGGGTTGTTCCTCACAGGTTAGTGTCATCGCTGGGTGGTAAAGAGTACACCCTTCCGGGCAGTACAGGGCTATGGACGAGTACTGTCAGGGGGTCGTTCATCACCATCCACCTAGACTGTCAGGAAAAACCTTTTGACAGTGGGAAGAGATTGGTGCCGTTATAACTGTAGCCTAGGGGCACATAACGGGAAAGTCAACAGTGCACTGAATTTCTAGCGGTATATAAAAGCACATGTGCCTGAGTACATGAAAGGCTCTCTTTAAAAGGGTTTTCAACTGAGGGGTTGCTGGAATAGGTGAAAAAAAAAAGTCTCTCATGCCTATCAATAGTTGCTCTCACCTATCAATGGGTGCTCCATTGTACAAGCCCAGTCCCCTTGTTCTTCACTTGCCTGGACTCACTGTGCTGGCAGTGGAGAAGCTCACATGACCTCTGAGACCAACCAGTGTCCTCAGTGATCACTGTTGATGGACGAGTGACAACGCTCAGATATGACACCGATTCTCACCAATTGGTCTCAGAGCCCCAGTGAAACCTAGCACAACAGGAAAAAAGGGACCAAGAAGCACGAGAGATAGGTGATTATGACTTTTACCATGGTCGTGTTAGAATTTCCTATAATTACTACGCAAAAGCATAATTGGGTCAAAACATAGCAACTTTTTCATGGCATATGCCAAAAAGTAGATATAACAAATTCCCTCCAATATCTACAATTTTGGGGGAACAATAGGGAATACTTACTACTAATTGTTTCGATAGGTGATGGGGTAGGGCTTGTATCCATCGGGCATTTATGGTATACCCTGTGGTTATATCATAAATACTTATAATAGGAATTCCCCTTTAGCTCTGGCATATCTATCTAGTAGATACTTTTTCCATGAAATAACAATTCTAGATATTTTTTGTTGTTCCTCCTTTATTCCACCTAGAAGTACATAAGCAAATTGACAGCTTGGTGTTACCAGTTGGGGGTATCTCCAAACAGTGTCAGACTGTGAAGGCGTACACCCCACTGACAAGTAATGGCAACATCCAGCTGTGAATTTAATTACAATTTTCCAGGAGGAATAACAGAGAAACAGCAGAGTTCTGATAGAAGTTGCTCCACAATTGTTATTTCAGTAGGGAATACAAGTATTGTAAGAAGACACATGTCAGAAGAGGTGACCGGTATTTGTTAAGTACACCTTGTATGACAATACCGTGATACTTAGTAATCATTTACTATAATATACTATATATATATATATATATATATATATATATATATATATATATATATGTGTGAGGTTTATGTCACAATTCTCCAGGACTGCTGCAAAATTCAGCCGTAACTAAGAGAATTGCCTTGTAGTACTAGTAACAGTTGGAGACTAAAGATCCATTTACATAATGTAATTTCCATTTAGATCAGAATGATCAGGATTGTGTATATATATAACAATAATCGCCCGGTGTATAAGAGCAAAGCAATGAACGCTAAATATGTCATGTATTGCGAACAATGCCACTCACTTATACATAATAGCTATGAATGATCTTTAGATATAAACTGCGACCTAAACCAATGGAACACTATAGGTACTAGGTGACTACTTATGGAACCGACTTCATGAAACAGACCTTAATATACACGATGATGATCATTCATTGCATTTATCTATTTCAGAATATATCCAGAAGTTACCTAAACAGATGACAACCCTCCCAACGAAATCTGCAGAAATGAAGAAAGAAACTTCTCTGCTCACTTCAAATAGATTTCTGTAGTGCAGAAATAAAGCTAATTTAATCAAAGCAATTATCATTATATTCTATCATCAGAAAAAAGGCGTACATGTGACATATAAGCACTCCAAAGATAAGTACGCTTTTATCAGCCCTGTTCTTCATATTCGCCTAGGGCTGGATAGATATTCCTCCTGACACTCCATACATATACACTCACCGGCCACTTTATTAGGTACACCTGTCCAACTGCTCGTTAACACTTAATTTCTAATCAGCCAATCACATGGCGGCAACTCAGTGCATTTAGGCATGTAGACATGGTCAAGACAATCTCCTGCAGTTCAAACCGAGCATCAGTATGGGGAAGAAAGGTGATTTGAGTGCCTTTGAACGTGGCATGGTTGTTGGTGCCAGAAGGGCTGGTCTGAGTATTTCAGAAACTGCTGATCTACTGGGATTTTCACGCACAACCATCTCTAGGGTTTACAGAGAATGGTCCGAAAAAGAAAAAACATCCAGTGAGCGGCAGTTCTGTGGGCGGAAATGCGTTGTTGATGCCAGAGGTCAGAGGAGAATGGCCAGACTGGTTCGAGCTGATAGAAAGGCAACAGTGACTCAAATAGCCACCCGTTACAACCAAGGTAGCCAGAAGAGCATCTCTGAACGCACAGTACGTCGAACTTTGAGGCAGATGGGCTACAGCAGCAGAAGACCACACCGGGTGCCACTCCTTTCAGCTAAGAACAGGAAACTGAGGCTACAATTTGCACAAGCTCATCGAAATTGGACAATTGAAGATTGGAAAAACGTTGCCTGGTCTGATGAGTCTCGATTTCTGCTGCGACATTCGGATGGTAGGGTCAGAATTTGGCGTCAACAACATGAAAGCATGGATCCATCCTGCCTTGTATCAACGGTTCAGGCTGGTGGTGGTGGTGTCATGGTGTGGGGAATATTTTCTTGGCACTCTTTGGGCCCCTTGGTACCAATTGAGCATCGTTGCAACGCCAAAGCCTACCTGAGTATTGTTGCTGACCATGTCCATCCCTTTATGACCACAATGTACCCAACATGTGATGGCTACTTTCAGCAGGATAATGCGCCATGTCATAAAGCTGGAATCATCTCAGACTGGTTTCTTGAACATGACAATGAGTTCACTGTACTCCAATGGCCTCCACAGTCACCAGATCTCAATCCAATAGAGCATCTTTGGGATGTGGTGGAACGGGAGATTCGCATCATGGATGTGCAGCCGACAAATCTGCGGCAACTGTGTGATGCCATCATGTCAATATGGACCAAAATCTCTGAGGAATGCTTCCAGCACCTTGTTAAATCTGTGCCACGAAGAATTGAGGCAGTTCTGAAGGCAAAAGGGGGTCCAACCCGTTACTAGCATGGTGTACCTAATAAAGTGGCCGGTGAGTGTATATGATCAGCTCTTTACAATGTGTGTTCTCAATGGGGAGCAAGCCATGTCAAGCTAAAGGCTCCACATGGTGGGCCGCAAAAAAGTGCTGAGGGAAAACCGCAGCGGCAAAGCATCGCATTTTTCACATACAGTTTTCCTTCTATTATACCTATAGGGAAACCACCAGTGCTTCCGTACATATAATTGACATGCTGAGATTTTCAGAACCGTGACAGTTTTGGAATTCGCAGCATGCCCACTGCGCATATTTTTCCATCAGTTGTAGACGGAATACACTAGAATCCCTTCCACCTTGCAGGAACTGTAAAATGCAGTGTTTTTTTCAGCAATGTTTCTGCCAGGCCCAAACTGCAGCACGTGTGGCCCAGGCCTAAAGCTATTGTCCTGCATGAGAACAAAGGATAGGGAAGGTGTAAATTTGACATGTCTGAAAATTGGGTAATTGATACTTTAACACAAAGTTTTTTGGGGGGTTTTTTATTCCAAGTTCCTATTTTTATTTGATTTTTGTTAAAATTCTAGATTACTATAGTAATTTTTGAAAATTATTACAAAAACAGCATTTTATTTTTTTATTTTTTTTAGTTGAGTGTTCTTGGCAGGCGTTCTTTTCAGATTGTACCATCTTTCATGATGTATCTGTTTTATGGTGTTCACCATGCAGTAAAAATGACATGAAGTCAGTAAGATCACACCAATAACTAATTTATATAGATTTTATGTTTTGATATCTTTAAAAAAAATCTTTAAAAAAAAATGTGTGTGCATATTCTGACAGCTGTGATATTTTTTTTAGATTTCCATATATAAGGCTGAGTAAGGCAATACACAATATTTTGATCATTTTTTTATTCAATATTTTTTTGGGGAAAGTAAAGCAGCAAAAAATTGGTGACTCATTTTGATATTTTCACTCTTCCGTATTTTTGCACGTATGTTTTCTTATTATTCTCTTTTTCTTGTAGCTTAGGAAAATTGCTTTGATTCCAATGTTTATATTTTAAGTGATTTTTTAAATTTTTTTTATTTAATATATATTTTTTTAATGTTTTAGACCCCTTAGGGGCTTGAGAAGATTAGTAGTAGTACATAGGATACGATTTCCTATGCTACAAGCTGCAATATTACTATATTGCAATCTATAGGAAATTTGCTAGGTTTGCGTTAAATTCTGCAGCGTTAAGTACAAATCTAGAGTTGGAAGGTCTGGGAGTCTTCAGGAAACTCTTGGCTGCCATGACAAGGGAACATAGCTCCTGCAACCTTGCCGTAGGAGAGACATTATGTTGCAGGAACTAAATTATTGACATATTGGGTGATGGAATTAACAGAGATGACTGTTTGGTATCAGCGGAGCTGGGCCTATTAAACAATACAAAATGTAAGGCCTCGTTCACATCTGCATCAGGAGTCCGCTCGAGGAGTCCGCATGGGGAGCCCCCCCCCGAACGGACTACCGAATGCATTTGCAAGCATTTGCAAGTGGTCTTCATTGAAAGCACAGGGATCCCCATAGACTATAATGGGGTCCATGTGCTTGCCGCGAGATCTCCACAGGGAACATGTGGACAGGAAAGTACTTCACTATCTACTTTCCTGTCCACATGACTTGTGCGGAGATATTGCGGCAAGCACACAGACCCCATTTTAGTCTATGGGGTCCGTGTGCTTTCACTGCGCACTCCTTGAAAATGCATTCGGTAGTCTGTTCGGGGGATCCCATGCGGACTCCCCAGACGGATTACTAAATGCAGATGTGAAGCAAGGGTAAGAGTTCATGGAGATGTTGATAAGTCCTCTTTAACTATTCTCTTAGATATCTTTTACTATTAAGTACCACGGTCTAATTCATGAATTTTTCAGTTTGCTTTATTTTTGTATGTGTAGAACATCAAGTCATTATTTGTGTCATCCTTAGAGAGTTATTGCATCCATGGGGGATCGCCACATCACCAGGTTCTCTACTTAATGTTCTCT
Source organism: Leptodactylus fuscus (assembly GCF_031893055.1). Taxonomy (NCBI): domain Eukaryota; kingdom Metazoa; phylum Chordata; class Amphibia; order Anura; family Leptodactylidae; genus Leptodactylus; species Leptodactylus fuscus. Next base: position 64,172,879 of record NC_134266.1, read on the forward strand.
TTATTAATTCATCAAAATAAAATCATATAAGATGAGAGTTTTTTTCCAGCCTTGTTTGGGTCTATTAACCCCCAACTGACTCTTCAGAAATGCAACTTTCTGTTTCATCTGAATGAAGCTTGCATAAATTCATGTTTTTGCCACTGAAATAATCTATTCAGTTTTCTAGGAATGTATTTTAAGTGTATGTTCACACCAATTCAATTCAATTTCCCTTCATTTTCTTCCAAGTTTTTAGTCTAGCTGTGACAATTTTTTTTAAGTGTCCTGTTGTAATTGTTTTGATGGGAGGCAGACACATGGACCCAATAGAAATCAATAGATCCATGTTTGTTATCTACTTTACGTCTGTTAAAAGCAGATCAGTGGTTTGGGTCAAAAAATAAAAACCAATGAAACTGATGAAAAATGGAAGATACTCGGCCAATGGAAATATGGAACAGATGCAAAATAACCATTAAAAACATCCGTTTTTAACAGCTAGATCCATCAAAAAACGCCAAGGTTCTGTGAATAAGACAAAAGAGTTTTCTGTAATAGATCAGCAAATGTATACAGTACTATATATATATATATATACAGTCCTATGAAAAAGTTTGGGCACCCCTATTAATCTTAATCATTTTCAGTTCTAAATATTTTGGTGTTTGCAACAGCCATTTCAGTTTGATATATCTAATAACTGATGGACACAGTAATATTTCAGGATTGAAATGAGGTTTATTGTACTAAGAGAAAATGTGCAATATGCATTAAACCAAAATTTGACCGGTGCAAAAGTATGGGCACCTCAACAGAATAGTGACATTAATATTTAGTAGATCCTCCTTTTGCAAAGATAACAACCTCTAGTCGCTTCCTGTAGCTTTTAATCAGTTCCTGGATCCTGGATGAAGGTATTTTGGACCATTCCTCTTTACAAAACAATTCAAGTTCCGTTAAGTTTGATGGTCACCGATCATGGACAGCCCGCTCTCAAATGATCTGAAAACAAAGATTGTTCAACATAGTTGTTCAGGGGAAGGATACAAAAAGTTGTCTCAGAGATTTAACCTGTCAGTTTCCAGTGTGAGGAACATAGTAAGGAAATGGAAGACCACAGGGACAGTTCTTGTTAAGCCCAGAAGTGGCAGGCCAAGAAAAATATCAGAAAGGCAGAGAAGAAGAATGGTGAGAACAGTCAAGGACAATCCACAGACCACCTCCAAAGAGCTGCAGCATCATCTTGCTGCAGATGGTGTCACTGTGCATCGGTCAACAATACAGCGCACTTTGTACAAAGAGAAGCTGTATGGGAGAGTGATGAGAAAGAAGCCGTTTCTGCACGTACGCCACAAACAGAGTCGCCTGAGGCATGCAAAAGCACATTTGGACAAGCCAGCTTCATTTTGGAAGAAGGTCCTGTGGACTGATGAAACAAAGATTGAGTTGTTTGGTCATACAAAAAGGCGTTATGCATGGTGTCCAAAAAAAGCAGCATTCCAAGAAAAACACTTGCTACCCACTGTAAAATTTGGTGGCGGTTCCATCATGCTTTGGGGCTGTGTGGCCAATGCCGGCACCGGGAATCTTGTTAAAGTTGAAGGTCGCATGGATTCCACTCAGTATCAGCAGATTCTTGAGAATAATGTTCAAGAATCAGTGACGAAGTTGAAGTTACGCCGGGGATGGATAATTCAGCAAGACAATGATCCAAAACACCGCTCCAAATCGACTCAGGCATTCATGCAGAGGAACAATGACAATGTTATAGAATGGCCATCCCAGTCCCCAGACCTGAATATCATTGAACATCTGTGGGATGATTTGAAGCGGGCTGTCCATGCTCAGCGACCATCAAACTTAACTGAACTTGAATTGTTTTGTAAAGAGGAATGGTCCAAAATACCTTCATCCAGGATCCAGGAACTGATTAAAAGCTACAGGAAGCAACTAGAGGCTGTTATCTTTGCAAAAGGAGGATCTACTAAATATTAATGTCACTTTTCTGTTGAGGTGCCCATACTTTTGCATCAGTCAGATTTTGATTTGATGCATATTGCACATTTTCTGTTAGTACAATAAACCTCATTTCAATCCTGAAATATTACTGTGTCCATCAGTTATTAGATATATCAAACTGAAATGGCTGCTGCAAACACCAAAATATTTAGAACTAAAAATGATTAAGATTAATAGGGGTGCCCAAACTTTCTCATAGGACTGTATATATATATATATATATATATATATATATATATATATATATATACTGTATATATTTGCTGATCTATTACAGAAAAATCAGCAATTCAATGTAAGTAACGAAAAGTTGACATTTATTACCTCTACATTTGGCCATGTGACATCCATTTTTGTAGTGGACATCACTATTAAATTGTATTAAATTCAATGTCTGTGAGTGGGGGCTATTTTGTCCATGTTCACAGACACCTCCATGAACTCAAATGTTTGGGGGATCCATGAAAACCCCCAAGTGCGAGACGCCAATGAAAAGTAGACATTTTTCACGGCTGTTTTGCACCTCGATTGTGTGAATGTAACCTTACACAATGCTTCTGTCCAAGCAGGATCTTCCTTAAGCCTTTTGCTTTTTCCAATATACCCATACAATTTGTAATGTGATGTTATGTGCATGTTATTATTTAATTCTGGTGATTTTTTTTTTTTAATCAATTGTTGATAGTCACACTACATTAGAACTATTCGCTGTTCCTCTTCTTCTTTTCCACATCATACAGATGATTTTCATTGATACAGTATAATCCATCTGGAGTGATTAACTTTAGAATAGGTATACATTATGTTATTGAAAGAGTTTGATGGATGTAATGGAGCTATTTATGACTAACATTAATCTTTGAACCAATATGTGTATCTAGTCAATACTGTATTTTGATCTGATGATGGGATGGATTGTTCAGAAATAGTACACAGGAAACATCATATAGTGGTTCATTTAAAGAAGTAATTCTAACATCCCCTTTGAGTTGGTCCAAGTATGAGTCATCTTAGGCCATTATATGCAAGTAATGTGATTGAAAGGATTCACAAACGCAGAGAATGTACAAAATAACGCATTTAATGTGAACATAGACATATTCTACTAGAGAACAAGTTTTTGTTATTAAAATACATGGAAACCACCAAGTTAGTTAGGGAGATAGCCACAATGTCTTTAATCTTGAGATGTCGGTTTACTGAAGTAAATATATATGTTCATAACAAAATGAGTTAACAAGTAGTTAAAAATTACACAGGTAGAATTACTCACCTGAACGGATATGACGTAGGAATTTAGTGAATATAAAACTAGCATGCCATTTGTTTGAGATACGCTTTGATAAAGGAACTCTGTAGTTCCGAAACGCGTCAGCGTATTTTTAGGGGGTTTTCTTGGTTTTCCTTTTTGTTTATTTTTCTCTATATTTATTTTTCTCTCCTAAGCCCCGCTCCTCTCCCGACTAGTATTATAGAGAAGGCGGGGCTTAGGAGAGTGTGGGCGGGTAGACTCCCCGCCCACACTCTCCTAAGCCAAGCCTTCTCTATAATACTAGACGGGGGAGAGGGGGGCAGGGCACTCTGAAATCGGGACCATGGACCGAAGTGGACCAAGAGCAAAGAGCTGCAGGTAAGCGGACACTGGAGGGGAGGGGGGGTTAATCACTACACAGCGTGAGGTACATAGGATCCTCTTTAAAATCCCAGCTCTGCTATACTGCATACTGCACACTCAGCACGACTATTCCCATAGGAATGCATTGACCAGCGTTGATTGGCCAGTGTACGGGTATTTGACCAATCAGCGCTGGTCAATGCATTCCTATAGAAAAAAGTCAGCTTGCGCATATCGCAAGCTGACAGGGATCCCGACCAGATAGAGCCCCAAAGAGCTGGGTGAGTGACATTACCCCCTAAATAAAGGTTATCCCTAGCTAACCCTGCCTGTAGATCTGTCCCTGTCTCACATTCATATAGTTCACTCCTCCAAATTAAACGAATGGTGAATCCACCATTCGTCTAAATTGGAGGTCACACGTTTTCGGCAGCCAATGGGTTTTTTAAATTTTTTTTCACTGCCTACATTGTCGTAGTTCCTGTCCCACCACCCCTGTGCTGTTATTGGTGCAAAAAATGTGCCAGGGAAGGTATATGAATTTTTATTGCATTTGCCACCTGGTGTTCGATTGGAATCTCTAATCTCTTATTGTTATGCCATGCCTCCTTGACCAAAGCTAGCACATTCAGTCCATTCATTTACATTCATCTTTTGCTGACTGAAATGGCCAATTTCATCCATTTAGTCCAATGATCAGCCACAGAAATACCGCAGACGTCCATGATGAATATTTTCGTCCAGTGTTTGGCAGAAAATATTACTGTTTGCCATGACTGGATTCAGTGCACCCTGTTTTTAGTTTTATTCAATATGATATTAAATATAGAAAAAAAATTACATTTATTTGCATATACCGTAGATGCCCCATGCAGGGGGTTGTAAAGTATCCATCAACATAACTAATAAATTATATAAACATAATACAAAAAGGGGATCACTGCATTATGATTTTATTCAACTATACCAACCCCTGGTCAGACAGTTTAGTTGTCAATGTCCATGGTGGGATTGTTCATAACAGAAATTCCATCATCGATCAGACAACTACATGTAACATGTATGAGCAGTGTAAGCCTTGCCATCAGACACAAATGTAACAGGCTTGGTGTATGGACACAGATAGAGAGACTACTTCTTTTTCAGATTTCTAAAATAAAGCCAGGCTAGTCTTATGATGGGTTTTCCTTCTAGATCACATTTAAACACTATTCACACACCGCAGCTACAGTAGCAATGATGATTGGCAGATAAAGCTGTTTAGACTAGTTAGATCAGTTTTCTGACAAATGACATATTTTCCATCAGATCAATAGGCCATTTACACACATGAATTAGAAATTGATTAAGAACCTGTACATGTAAATGCACTCTTACCGCCAAGAAAAATTACTGTGAAATCTGGAAATCATGTATAACAAGGGTCATTTGTAAGACAAATCATGTTAACTACAAAGCTACTGAATGTATCACATATTTATTACCATGTCCTAGCACACTTAACAAATTGTTCAGGCTGTTAGTATCTGAGCTACAACATAGATAAATGGTATATACATTAGAGAGGAGAGCAACATTTATGCTAAGGCTGGAATCACACAAGTAGTGTTTGGAGCCAGAGCCAGGAGTGGGTCCAAAAAGAAGAGGAACGTAAAATAGGACTAGAGATGAGTGAAGAGGTTGGTAACGATAAGGGATTACGCTAGGTTCACACCTGCGTTCATCTGTCTGTTCTGAGCTTTCCGTCTTCTGCATGCCAGAAGTCGGAAAGCTCAGACCGGGTCTGGCCGTGAGCGGCGGTGAGCGTTTTATGCTCTCCGCCGCAAAACCAGATTTTTTAATCCGGACACAGAGTACTGCATGTCCGACTCTGTGTCCGGATTATAAAACCCGGTTTTGCGGCGGAGAGCCTAAAACGCTCACCGCCGCTCACGGCCGGACAGCTTTCTCACCCATTCAAATGAATGGGTGAGAAAGCCTCCTGCAGGTTTCCTTATCCTGCTCTGTTTTAGGCAGGAAACGGAAACCTGAACTACGGAGAGGGCAACGCAGATGTGAACGAGCCCTAACCTTGTTCACCACCAATGCGTATTATTATAGTCTAGGGCAGTGATTCCCAAAGTGGTCCAGGTGGCCCCCAGGGGTCTCAGCTGCAACGCAAATTTCCATCGTTAGATCTAATCTTCACATTTTTTGACGAGTTTTGGGAATATGGTAGAAATGTAGCAGCAGGGTTCCACCAAAACCAGTAACATTTTGAAAGTGGTCTACGAGAAAAAAAGGTTTGGGAACCTCTGGTCTAGGGTCTCTTCAGACCTGTGAGTATAATAATTATAATTGGTGGGAAGTTGCAGAAAAATAAAAAAAAAATAAAAAAGATTCAGGGCTCTGCTGCGACTTCTTATCTTCTTGAGACAAAACAGATACACAAGCTTTGTCATTTTTCTAAGTCGCTGTACTTACGCTAGGTTCACACTAGCGCCCGGAGTCCGTTCTGAGCTTTCTGTCTTCTACATGCAGAAGACGGAAAGCTGTCGGACCGGGTCCGGCCATGTGCACCGGTGAGCGTTTTATGCTCTTCGTCGCGAAACCGTTTTTTTTAAAACCAGACACAGAGTACTGCATGTCCGACTCTGTGTCCAATTTTTTAAAAAAATGGTTTCGTGGCGGAGAGAATAAAACGCTCACCAACGCTCACGGCCGGACATCTTTCAAACCCATTCAAATGAATGTGTGAGAAAGAGTCCTGCAGGTTTCCATCTCCTGCTCAGTTTTGTGCAAGAAACGGAAACCTGCATGAACAGAGACCGGGCGCAGATGTGAACAAGCCCTGAGTGGGAATTTCTAATGTGTGTAGTGTTAGAGAACTGAGCTGTTTGCGCTGACCATTCCAGCAATTCCTCCTCCTCCTCCCCTCTCACAGCATACTCACACATAGGGTGAGGCAGAGATACTACACCTGATTCTCTTTCATCCTCTCCATGTCCACTTTGGTCTGCTTTTGTTATTGGATACAGATTTTTGTACTTGTACTAGAGAGTCTTCAGGCAGGGAAAGAACAACTATGTGTAGCTTAAATGTGAAGTTTCTCCCAATAAGATTCAGTATATTGTAAGTTTTATTAATAATAATAATACAGCGTATATGACCACAGACACACCTAAATAATGAAAATTGTGAGCCTACAACACTGTTGTGATTGATTCTATTGTGAGTGACATGTTGAAGATTAGATTGCTATGGCAAGACCTTTATTACCAGATCAGATGTCTCCTCTAGTTTCCAAGATAATAGTGTTGAACCACATAGATGTTGTTAATGGATCCACACCATGGCAATCCACTTACATAATAGCAGAAGTGAATGAGACATAATCACTGTGTATAGAGTGTCTATTTAGCTGAAGGATAAAGGGATGGGAAGTTCCACATACAGTTCTTGAAAAGGAGAAGATAGAATTATTTAGTAATCCTATCACTGGAAACATCATTTCTATGGCTAGGATGGAATGCTAGAGATAGGACTTGGCTTCTTTTTGGCAGTCACATATAATACAGTATAAATTAATGGGTCCAGCTTGATCGCTATCTCTTTTAGACAACAGTACTAAAGACCCCTGTTGTTATGATCAGCGGTGATCCTAGTAGTCAAACTTGCACAAATGTGACATTTACTACATATTCTGTGGATTAAGATTTAGTTGTTACTAAGCTAGACTCTACCCCTTTAAATTCCTTACACAAAAAGTTGTTGGCCACATTAACTTGAATCTGGTTACAATCTCTATCAGCTTGTTACATACAGATCATACAGGTTACACACGGAGATCAGCGGACCCCTTGGTAATGGAGTCTACTGGGTGTCTGCCAAGCGTCTGGTATTTGGAAAATGAAAGCAGCGGAGAAAGAAAGTCCTTCTTGTAGGACTATTTTCTCTGCTAATTTTCAGTGGTCTCTGCAACAAAAATTCCAAGGCAGATGTAAATCCAGCCCTACCTGTAACTCATAGGTTGGTGAGATAATAAGTGTCAGCATTACATGGGTACAGTAGACGGTCACAAAATTACCCCGTGAAGGTCACCGACTGAGGACTGTTAGTGACATTTGTAGGTCTGAAGCTATAATATTGTTATACACAAATAACATACAGTGATTAATGCTTAAAGGGGAGTTCCAGTTTGTACTTTTACTACAAAGCTAAGCTTAAAATAACAAATACTATATACTTACCTATCCATTCAGCCAGTGGTCCAGAAGAGAGTCTCCGTTTGGGTAAACTAGCGCGTCAGCCAATCAGTGGCTGAGGGCTAATGCCCCAATGGAGCGAAGAATCACAACTCAGTCACTGATTGGTTGACATACTCCTATGCTGGCCTAAGGTTCGGGAGTCAAGGGAGACTCTCTGCTGGATACGGACAGGTACGTATATAGTATTTGTTATTTTAAAGCTTGGACAAACTCGAACACCCCTTTAATCCAACCTACCCCTAGTGCCATACAGGAAAAATAGACAAAGTGTGCCTTCAGAAACAAACAATGACAGTTCTGTTAAAGCACTTGATTCAGTTTTAGTTCTGTCCAGCACTGATAGATTAGTTATTGCAAGAAAATTTGGAAGAAAACTAATTGTACATTCAAATAACTATCAGAAAGAAAGAAACCTGCAACCTCTCCATCCCGTCTAGGATAAGACATAATAAAAGAGCAATTTTCTAAATGAGTTTTTGTGTACGATCTGTATGGCCACTAGTTTCTCAGCATTCAGCCAATATTCATGCAGCAGTGGATAAATCACTCTCTCTGCATCATACAAACCCAATAAATTGTTCTATGCCAATTGAAATCATTTGTAAGACATGGAAGGATTTCTAAGCAACAATAAAGTAAAAAGAATGCGGTTTATTGTGAGTTTTTTTCAAGATGTATTGTTTGACATAAATAGTTAAAGGGAAAGGAACGTCAGAAGATAACATATTTTAGGCCAAGGTCGCACGTATCGGGCCGCAGGAAAAAACTCAGTAGAAACACATTGCGTTTTTTACGGCAGCGCTTTAACAGTGTTTTCATAGGTATAATTGACATGCTGTGATTCCAAAAAATGCAACAGTTTTGGAAATCGTAGCATTTCCGCAGCACATATTTTTCGGCAATGTGTGGATGGGATTCGCTAAAATCCCATCAACTTTACACCACACAGGACCATGGCCTAAACTAAAATTACTGATGACTTATCATAAGTACAGGTCTTCAATGTCAGATCACTGGTCCCACAGCCAGCATCTTGACTGATCAGCTATTTTCGACAGCTGATACACAGAGAATGGAGCAGGAAGCAGACAGCTCTGTTCTCTGTGCAGTGGTGGAACTGAGTCACTGCAGCTGAGCTTTCATTCAAGATAATTGGAGCTGATCTGCCATCAGATATCGGACCCCTACAACATTGATGATGTATCTTTTGTATCAGATGTTGAAAATTAATTATGTTTCAATTGCTAGCTGGAATAGTTAAGTTTTTACCCTTGCCAAAGAATTTGCTCCGTAATTTGCAGCTTAGTTTTCAGCTTCACTATATAGAATGAAGCAGAATCAGTGGTGCTTTCTCATTGCTGTTATAGGTTGTTTCTTTTTATGTCATGAGAATAGATAGGGAAGGGCAAAGTATTCTACAGAACTTGTTGACCATATTAGTCTATTGACACTTGTCTGTCCACTCTTTTCCATCTATTGCAGTTGTCATAAAGCAGGGACGCCCTATGGAACTGTCGAAACATCTGGTACGTCTTCAGTGCCGCCCCTATGACAGAGTTTCCAGAAAATAAATAAATGGCATATTATTTTTCTTTTACATAATCTAGTTAATAAAACTAGAAACTAAATACATGAGACTTGCTTAGCTAAGCTTATAAATCTGTCACTCAGGAGCTAAAACATTTTGTAATCTCCAATACGAAAAGGCTGCAGACTTACCGTGGAAAGAACTAATCCTTTACGTTTCTGAGCATAAACTATGATACTAATGCAATGCCACACGTACAATATGAAGGTGGGCGATATGTGAAATATGTAAACGTTGACATTTTCTAGGATTAGTGCTTAAAGTCATCCACTGGGCATCTTCATGCTTTCCATTCATCCTTAGGGTGCAACGTGTTCACAGCTTTCCGGACAGTGCTAGCATAATCCGCTTATGATTGTAGGTTATGACACTGCCTTAAGATTGCTGTTAACTTTCGCTGAAATGTTTACCAGATGCTACTAGAGTGCCAGCCAAAATAACACAGGTATTAGTGAATGTCAGACGTGCACCAAACATAAATTATACCATTTGTCATAGACATGAGTCACAGCCCTTCATTGTTCATTCCACAAGTCTGCCTATACTTACTGCTACACAGATAACGGCGAGATAACTAGAAGTCACTCATTGATCACAATAAGACAAATACTTACTTAATACTTACAATAAGAAAAATACTTACTTAATCCTTTGTTTTTAGGTCACGTGAGAATGTTCTTCTGTAGAGATGAGCGAGTACTGTTCAGATCAGCCGATCCGAACAGCACGCTCCATAGAAAAGAATGGATGCACCTGGTACTTCCGCTTTGACGTCGGCCGGCCGCTTAACCCCCAGCGTGCCAGCTACGTCTATTCATTTCTATGCAAGCGTGCTGTTCGGATCAGCTGATCTGAACAGTACTCGCTCATCTCTATTCTTCTGCAATCATAATAGTTTGTAAATGAGAATATCATTCCCATTTATTGAAAAATAAAAATTATGACCCCCATGTAACTTTTGCACAGGTTTAATGTAAGTATACATGAAATATAATTCTAAAACTGTTCTTCTTATACTTTGAATATATAAGATGGTAAATATTTAACTAAATCTATGAATCGGGCACTTCTGTTAAAGATTCAACAGAATTGTAACCATTTGTGCACATTTTTCAACTTATATCAATAGGTCATATGAAAACTTAGTGTTTAAAGGGAGTCTGTCAGCAGTAAATTGGTTATAAACCTAATCCCAGGATCTTGTGATTCTACAGTTTCCAAGTATGCCACTCTTATTCTTCGTTGAACCTCCATTTTCATGTAAATTACCATTTTATTTTAATACAAATGGAGGAAAATGTACTTTGGGGCCATGCATTGGCTTCAAAAGGCAGAGCAGCCCAACAAATGATTATAGTAATGCACATAGGAGATCCATGCATGCAAGGAAAAACCCAGCAGTGCTGTGAGTAAGGAGCTCCGGCCCTGAAACGCGTAAGCATTTTAATATGTCTTCACTACCATGTTTTTATAATTTTCCATATTCAGTAGATATGTTATTTGATATTTTTTCTATGGAGCAGTAAAAGTTAAGTTTTATATATATATATATTGGGGGATTTTTTTGCGTTGCTGGAATTTTTTTTGTTTTTTCGTTGCATGCCTGAGATTTGGACTCAGTTCTAGATTCAGCTGATTTGGTTGCCTTATATACGGCTAGAATGCCGACAGTGTGCTGAATCCAGTGCACCGTCGACTTTCCTGCTATGTGCCCCGAGGGGGAGAAATCAGCGCCGATCTCTCCCCACTGTCAGAAAGGCGTTCCTCATAGCTCAGTGTCATTGCTGACAGTGGGGAGAGATCAATGCCAAAACTAATGACAACGATATCTCCTCCATCGCAGCACATACCGGCACTGTCAGCTTTCTAGCAGTAATACGGCACTTTCATGGGGACCTGAGAGGTTCTCTTTAAGCACTATACAAGGTACACAGCCAAAAGCAAGTACAGTATGTTCCTATTGAAATGAATGGATGCAGAGCTGTAGTATAGAGGCAGAGGCTATAGACAGTGTATAAAGATGTACACCATGGCAGTGCAGCTGGGGAACTGCAGCTCTGCTCCTATTCACTTTAATAGAAGCAGAACTGCTTGCCACAGCAGAATCATCCCATTGGTATAGGGTCCGGGTGTGAGACTCACATCGATCTGATACTGATAAACAAGTCTCTATTACCCCATTAATGTTCTCCGAATGCGATTGAATGGCAGACTGGTATGGACACAATATAATTTACAGCTTTGTGCCTGGTAAAGAATGATAGGGATGCTGCTGTGAAATTGGGATGCCGGGAGTTGGACTCCTACCGATTGGTTTCTTCAATACAAAACGCCCAGAAACTCTTTAGCTTGTTTTATAAAAAGCTCAGAAAAAAATCCTTTAACGCACAAGAAATCTCCCGGCAACACTATGAGTTCTTCCATTCAGACTGCCTAAATGCATCATTAAGAATGGCATTGTGCTCGCCCATACTCATCTACTATTCCTTTTTTGTTCTCCCGGTGAAAAGTCTAAAAACATAAATGACACTTTTCCGAAATTACCAGCTTTACCTGACTGACTTTCCTTTGTCAGAAAGAAAAGGCGAAAAGGTCAGCTGAGCACATTGACACTGGCCGCAGCTATCCCTTTTATAAAATGGAAGAAGGCTGGTAACAATATCGCTGCCACAGTCTTCTTCTACCTGAGTCATTGCGGCTTGTACTTATTTGTAAAACCTTTGTGGCAGATGTTTCCCAGCGTTGACTAAGACAAATGGAAGCCGATTAAACTGCATTCAAATTTCTTTCCTTTTTTTCTAACTTGTTTGGGTGAATGAATTCTAGGTTTCTAAAAAGTGCATTAGACATCAGTAAATAGTGTCACTAGTTGATAAATAACACAACAAAAACAGCTACTTTGTAAGCATAAGCCTCCTCCGCAAATCGGTTTTTAGATTTATTTTTTTTTAAATATTTAGAAAATTCACTCAAAAACACAGTGCGACTTACATAGACTGTTGACATTTTTGGTGCAGTATTGTTTAATATGAAGATCTATATGCGGAATACGCCCTCAAAAACTCCACTGTATGATTTCATAAAAATGCTAGAGGACAGAAACGTAATAAATAGAGATGAGCGAGTAGTATTCGATCGAGTAGGTATTCGATCGAATACTATGGTATTCGAAATACTCGTACTCGATCGAGTACCACTCGCTGTTCGAATGTAAAAGTTTGATGCAGAACCAGCATTGATTCGCCGAATGCTATACAGTCGGCCAATCAACGCTGGTTCTTCTCCTACCTTTTGAAGTCTTCTCCGTGCAGCTTCCCCGCGGTGTCTTCCGGCTCTTCATTCACTCTGCCAGGCATCGGGCCTGGGCAGAGCCGACTGCGCATGTCTGCTTGTAGTGCGGACATGTGCAGTCGGCTCTGCCCAGGCCCGATGCCTGGCAGAGTGAATTCAGAGCCAGAAGACGCTGCGGGGACGCTGCACGGAGAAGACTTCTCGGAGGATCCATCCCGACCCTCACTCGTGGACTTGGTAAGTATAATTTGATCGAACGTTGCCTACCCCTGAAACGAGCATTTTTCCCCCATAGACTATAATAGGGTTCGATATTCGATTCGAGTAGTCGAATATTGAGGGGCTACTCGAAACGAATATCAAATCTCGGACGTTTTACTGTTCGCTCATCTCTAGTAATAAACATCACACCATGTATTGCTACTAAACATTACTAAAACTTTCTTAAGACCTAACATAGCGTAAACACTGCAGTTTGCCCGCAGCAGAAATGCATTGAAAAAAAACAAATGTTTTCTCGCGAATCCCATCCCCATTTTGGGGAAAAATACGCGCAGTGGACACACTGCAATTTCCAAAATCATTGAAGTTTTGAAAATCGCAGCATGTCAATTATACCTATGGAAACCCCGTTGTTTTACCTATAGGTATAGTTGAAGCAGAAAGTCTGCAGAGGAAACCTAAGGCTGAGGCCCCACGATGCGGAAAAGCAACTTTTTTGTTTCAGATTTTGCTGTGTGTTTTTGAGCCAAAGTCAGGAGTGGATTGAGCAGAAGGTAAAAGTATAAGAAGTTCCTATATATTTCCCATTGCTTATGTAGCCATTCTTGGCTTTGGCTCAAAAAACTGCAACAAAATCTGCAACAACAAAAAAGCTGCGTTTCCGGAACGTAGGGCTTTAGCCTAAGGGTAAGTACCGTAATTCAAATTCTGTTAGTTGCCTATAAAAAAAAAAAAGAGAAACCCCCTGTGTAGTCAGAAAATGTAAATATTGTGCAGAAAATAAAAATTGCCGGGCTTCCACCCATTGCGTGCGCTATATTGCCTTAAATTTCTGATAAAAACTTGATTTATGAATCTCATAAACAGAATAATGTAGCGTTCACAGCGCAACACTGAATGTACAGTACCATAGAGGCTATCATACCACTTTTCTACCAGCCAAGCAAAACAATGAATCTTGACCTGATTTCCATTAAGATTACAGGATGAAGATTGCTAGTGCCAAAATTAAGAACGCTATTTCAGAGCCGACAACACATTGAGGCTATATAATTCATATCATGCTATCTTCCCGTTTATACAGCAGCACTGTTACTGGTCATGAATACAAAAATTCATTTCGGTCCAGGTCTATTAAGCCCTGAAAAACTTTTGCAAGCAGGACTTTTATCTCTGTGAATTTTTCCGTCCTCTTTTTAGGGTGGAAACTCTGTGGACTCCTTTATAGTCTATGGTGTCCATGGGTTTCTGCTGGTAGCCGCTTTTTTAAGCAGATTAGGTTTCCATTCATGGGGTCCCCAAGTGGACCCCACGAACAGAAACCTAAACACAGGTGTGAAACTAGTGTAAGTCTTTTGATGACCAGCTAAAACCTGCATGTTTCACATAGACGACTTTCTCTTTGCCATGCTAACACTTATAACAAGAATTATAGAAATAAACAATTTAGTCTCTGGGACTGAAGATTCGTTTTATGATGTTAAAGTATTTGTTAAGAAAAGTCATATTCTAAATTACAGTAACAGAGAGGTTATCTCTAGGGCAAAGAGGACTGTGGTTACAAATAGGATACCTTGCTTCGGAGGATCTGTCCTGTCTTGCATTATATAGATAGCCCATTGATTTGAAAGGGCATTGTGTAATGCATAATTTCTCCAGTGGTGGCACTGCAGGTAAGTCAAACACTTCCTGCCAGCATTCCTAGCAGAGGAACTCTATGACATCGGATTTTTGTCGAGAAACCCTTCTAAAAGTTAATTATTTTCAGATGGAACATCCCCTTTAACACAGAGCAGACGGTCCTAATCTTTGTTGCCTACAAGCCTTTAAAGGGCATATGCAACTGAGCCATCTTCAAGAGCTCATATATTGAAAATAATACATTCTATTTGGGAGGAAGCTGTATTTACTGGAATAACTAGCTCTTGACCTTGTACATGGCTATGTAAACTCCAAGAACAATGGTGATATTTCACCTATGTCATAGCATGTTTCGTACAATTAGGTGTAGGGACGGTAAGTGTGTTTAGTTATACATATCTGTGCCAAAACCTGGATACCAGAGTATTTTTGAAATTGTAACAATCAAAGAACAGGTTAAGTTCTAAATGTCGTAAAGGCTACGCAGGCACAAACCTCAGGCCGCATCTCCAAGGTTTACCTCTAAAGACAGATAAAGAAGCTTCTTTGATCACAGGAACGGTATAACACTGTGTTCTCTTCAATACACTTCTACACTTTTCTTTGATCCAATCTGTTCTGCATCTGTGTTGTAGATCCGACAGGAGTCAGACACCCTGCCAGCAGCTTGTCGCTCTAATGAGGCTTCACAGAAAATATATGGAGCCATTTATTCTATACTACAGGAAAAAATAGGATGGAAATTGCCACCTCACCTATGTATAGCCAGATAACAGGTGACATTTTAGGAAACCTGCTCATCCCAGACTCAAAAGCAATGCTCAAATGACCGCATGTTTTTTCTTCTAACTTAGGATTTTCTTGAAGACAACTCAATGATAAATATATCTGACCTGCTTCAAATGACCAAAGTGTCCATTCATAGCAGAGACACTAGCGGCAATACCGGCGACTGCTCCATTATGATTTGGGGTTTTTTGTTTTTGGGGTTTTTTTTAACCACTGTCACAAATGTTTTAGATAGCCCTGTACTGTGACACCATAGTCTCACAGCATAGGAATAAATCATAGTGGGGCTGCAGCGGCTAATAGCAGTGGCGTCTCTGCTGTGATTTTACACAGTTAATACCACTGCTTCCACTTTTTTTTATTGTGGACTGCAGAGAAGGGTTTGGAGGGGGCAGGAGCGGGTAATGAGATAGACACTACTAAGACCTTTACCACGGCACTTACATATTGCACCAGTAATGCCTGCTTCACATCTGCGTTCGGTATTCTGTTTGTCGAGTCCGCATGGGGCCCCCCCCGAACAGAATACCGAACGTATTGACAAGCGGTGAGCTTATGAATGCACACGGACCCCATATATTATAATGGGGTCCAGGTGATTTTTCCGCACAGTGTCTGCACGACTCATGCAGAGAGAAAGGTACTTCATGAACTACTTTCCTTTCCACATGTACCGTGTGGATACCGCACGGAAAACACACGGGTCTAATAATAGTATATGGAATCCCTGCGCTTTCATAAGCTCTCCACTTGTCAATGCGTTCGGTATTCCATTAAAGGGTCCCCATGCGGACACCCTGAACGGAATACCGAACACAGATGTGAACCGGGCCTAACGTGTTAAAAATCATGTAGGTTTACATCTGTATGTATCTTCTGATGAACTTTTAGGATGCATTCATATGTACTAGTAGTATGAAGAAAAGTGCTGCAAAAATCATGAGAATGGGACTATTTTTTTGAATAGCTTTTTATTTTTTATTTTTTTGGTTAAGGACAAATAAGCTTTAGGAACTCATACTATTCTTCCAATTCCATATCAAAGCACATTAAAGTTATTTTTTCCTATGGAATCTTACCGACAACAACCAAAGATTGTGTCATCCTCCATTGGTTGCTGTATTATAAAAATATAGTCCTCTAGATATACTTGGAATATTTCTTTAGAATGGTAATGTACAAAGGCACCCTATTGAGCCACACATATGGACCTAGTGTTCCCTCCATATGGGTTCTGTGCATGTCCCCTGCCAATTCATTGTAATCATCTTACTACTGGATTTCAGTTGCATAATAATAATTTTACAGCACCTGTTGTTTTTTGTTCTTTGGATTTTTAATACTAGAATATATAACATTTTCTGATTTTCATAGGAAAAGGTGATAACTCTACCTAGATTCAAGGGAGTAGGCCAGCAGCCTTCCAATATATTCCCATATGAAAGCAAATGTCTTGTGACGCTTTCTCACTGTGCTGACTACATGTACTCTAGAGAAGAAGCGGTAAAAGCCACATGCTACTTCTGCAGCACATTAAGCATTAATATTTTATTAATAATATGTTATATAGTGAGAGTATATACTCATACTTGGCAACATAAATCCTGTAAAAATCTGATGATGAGAGCAGATACGCAAAAGTGGATGTAAGGAAGAAAGAAGGTGATTTGTTAAGTAGAGCATGCTACCATTGCTGTCTATTAAAGGTATAGGCTTTATGCCTGCATCCTTCACAAACCTCATCCTTGCAAGAGACGGTTAAAGAGGACCTTTCATCACTTGGGGCACATGCAGTTTTATACACCACTAGAAAGCCAACAGTGTGCTGAATTCATTGCACTGTCAGCTTTCACGATCTGTGTCGCCGGTGAAGAGCCATCAGTGCCGGTACCGTAGCTCTTCACCGTCAGAAGGGTGTTTCTGACAGTCAGTCAGGAACGCCCTTCCTCACAGCAGTGTCTATAGCGCTGTACTGTGAGAATGCCTTCTTCTGGAACGCCCTCTCCCTGTGTCTTCTTCTGTCCTGGGTTTCAATCTTCTAGGCATTCGCAGTCGGCTCTGCCATCGGTCCTCAGGCCTTATGGCTACGGCCACAAGAAACTGGCCGCTTATACCAGCTTACTGAGTAAGCGTCCACAAGAAAATGACTTACTGTGTAAGCGGCCATTTTCTTGTGGCTATGGGCATAAGCAGTCGGCTCTGCCTGAGGCCTGATGGCACAGCCGACTGCGCATGCCTAGAAGATTGAAACCCAGGACTGAAGAAGACACAGGGAGAGGGCGTTCCAGAAGAAAATCGAGTTATCCCGTATAATGTTCGCTCAATGGCCCCCACATACTACTGACAGTATGATGGCTCCCTTGTGGCCCCAAATACATGTCCCCCCACTCCTCTGGCTGCCCCCACCATGTCACTCCCCAAGTTGCCCCTACTGTGTCAAGCCCCCCTCAGGTTGCCTCTACAGTATTATTCCCCCCCACACTGTCATGTCCCACTCAGATTGCCCCCACAGTGTCATGTCCTCACCCCAGGTTGCCCCCACAGTATTATGTCACCACACACCCCAGGTTGCCCCCATAGTGTCATGGCCTCCCACCATTTTCTCCACAGTTTCATGCCCCATCCTCCCTTCAAGTTGCCCCCACCATTTCATGTCCCATCCCCCAAGTTGCCTCCACAGTTTCATGTCCCCCACTGTATATATTAAAAAAAAACCCTTAATACTCACTTTTCCCCTTAACCCATTCACTCCACTCTGGTCTTGTAAGTCTTTAAAGAGTAACAGGTGCGATATAAGTGACATCAATACATTGCGCCTTTTAATCCCAGGCCGGGTGGTGAAGCAGGGCAAGGACGGCTCCCTACTTCATCACTGGTTTCTACTCAGATAACACTGATGAGTTGGGGTAGCTCAGACCCACTTCGCTGCACAGCGGAATAGCAAATGTACGACTGTCCAACTGTCCAAAGGGGACCCCTGCTAACATAGGGCCCAATGCATGTGCACGGTTGGACCCTATGAGTCCCTGGGTGAGGCCCAATATCCAACTACATTTTCTGAAGCCTCCATAGATTGCAGCTGGTTTACTTTTCAGACAAATATATAGCTTAATATAAAATAACACAACAAATTTGCATAATAATTTGTAATAAGCAAAACCTCAGAAAGGGAAGAAGCATGTATTTACTAGCACTGATTCCAGAAATCATGTTCGTGCGAAGCTTCAGCTTCAGTGAAAATAATTAGGTGCCTCCGCTCGGAGTAAATACTGCACAACTAAATTACATTTTCATTACCCGGCCACTGTAGTCTTCTTAAGGATTTTTTTCCTGAGTAATTCACTTTGGTTTTTGTAAACGCATATTTTTTTAATAGTTTTCCATTCCAATTTTGCATTTAGATTTATTTAATTCCACATTCAGTATTTTGTGCTCTGATTGTGAACTCCCGGCTCAGCAGCCAGCCCAGAGAAACACGTTTTTGAAGGCGAATATTAATGTGGCTTGCAATCAAAAAGTGATTTTAGAGCTGATAGAACAAGACTCGGACGATGTTTTTAAAAAGCATTATCCTATCTTTCCATACTTTAAAGGTAAAATATAATTTATTAATTTAATTCACAAAATATTTCCATTACTATTCACGTCCTGTAGTTATAAAGGACCTCTCATCTCTCCTGACATGCTTATTTACCATATACTACAATTCCCATATATACCAATATAAGCTGTTCTTCGCGAAAATGTATGAATAAATTGACAGCATAGTATTACCAATCATGGGTGCATCCCTTCACATGTTGACTCTGTTCAAGCAGTGCTGACACCGATCATACATTTCCAGGAGGAATAACAGAGGAACGGCATAATGCACAGTTATAAGAAAAGATGTCCTACACCGGTTATTTCATGGGGAAACAGACATGTCAAAAGACCTGGCAAGTACTCTTTAACCCCTTCCCATTAAAATGGCACAAATCACCTATTCCCAATAAACTCAGAAGAAGATTGGGCACCATAACCGGTTTTTTTGACCCGGCGGTAATGCCGCGATCAGCGTTCACTATGCTCACAGGCATTTGTTCCTGCTGTGACCCCAATCTACCCTTTCTACTTTATTATGACTATCACACAATGATATTGCTGTAGCCTTCCACATTCTAACAAAAACAATATAAATTTGGTATCAACGCAGTTGTAATGATCTGAAGAATATGGGAAATATTTTGTTTGCACAGCGAACGCCATATAAACAAAATGTATAAGAAAGTGGCACAGATGCAGTTTTACTCTAATTCCACCCCAGTCTGAATTTTGTTCCAGCTTTTGTGTACATCATATGAAATACTAAAATGGTTCCATTACAAAATACAATTTGTCCTATAAAAATTAAGCCCTTGTAAATACATTTATAAATGTTATGGTTTTTGGGAGGTGGGGAGTTAAAAATTAAAATTGCTCTACTATACAGTAATTGATGCTCAAGAAAAAAAATACTGATCACAGGTAACGAGAATTATTACGCCAACAACTGAAGGGGTGTCAATGTGCTTTATTATAGGACAATGTACAGTCCTATGAAAAAGTTTGGGCACCCCTATTAATCTTAATCATTTTTTGTTCTAAATATTTTGGTGTTTGCAACAGCCATTTCAGTTTGATATATCTAATAACTGATGGACACAGTACTATTTCAGGATTGAAATGAGGTTTATTGTACTAACAGAAAATGTGCAATATGCATTAAACCAAAATTTGACCGGTGCAAAAGTATGAGCACCCTTATCATTTTATTGATTTGAATTCCCCTAACTACTTTTTACTGACTTACTGAAGCACAAAATTGGTTTTGTAACCTCAGTGAGCTTTGAACTTCATAGCCAGATGTATCCAATCATAAGAAAAGGTATTTAAGGTGGCCAGTTGCAAGTTGATCTCCTATTTGAATCTCCTCTGAAGAGTGGCATCATGGGCTACTCAAAACAACTCTCAAATGATCTGAAAACAAAGATTGTTCAACATAGTTGTTCAGGGGAAGGATACAAAAAGTTGTCTCAGAGATTTAACCTGTCAGTTTCCACTGTGAGGAACATAGTAAGGAAATGGAAGACCACAGGGACAGTTCTTGTTAAGCCCAGAAGTGGCAGGCCAAGAAAAATATCAGAAAGGCAGAGAAGAAGAATGGTGAGAACAGTCAAGGACAATCCACAGACCACCTCCAAAGAGCTGCAGCATCATCTTGCTGCAGACGGTGTCACTGTGCATCGGTCAACTATACAGCGCACTTTGCACAAATAGAAGCTGTATGGGAGAGTGATGAGAAAGAAGCCGTTTCTGCACGTACGCCACAAATAGAGTTGCTTGAGGTATGAAAAAGCACATTTGGACAAGGCAGCTTCATTTTGGAAACAAAAATTGAGTTGTTTGGTTATAAAAAAAGGCGTTATGCATGGCGTCCAAAAAGAAACAGCATTCCAAGAAAAACACATGCTACCCACTGTAAAATTTGGTGGAGGTTCCATCATGCTTTGGGGCTGTGTGGCCAATGCCGGCATCGGGAATCTTGTTAAAGTTGAGAGTCGCATGGATTCCACTCAGTAGCAGCAGATTCTTGAGAATAATGTTCAAGAATCAGTGACGAAGTTGAAGTTACGCCGGGGATGGATATTTCAGCAAGACAATGATCCAAAACACCGCTCCAAATCCTCAGGCATTCATGCAGAGGAACAATTACAATGTTCTGGAATGGCCATCCCAGTCCCCAGACCTGAATATCATTGAACATCTGTGGGATGATTTGAAGCGGGCTGTCCATGCTCGGCGACCATCTAACTTAACTGAACTTGAATTGTTGGTCCAAAATACCTTTATCCAGGATCCAGGAACTGATTAAAAGCTACAGGAAGCGACTAGAGGCTGTTATCTTTGCAAAAGGAGGATCTACTAAATATTAATGTCACTTTTCTGTTGAGGTGCCCATACTTTTGCACCGGTCAAATTTTGGTTTAATGCATATTGCACATTTTCTGTTAGTACAATAAACCTCATTTCAATCCTGAAATATTACTGTGTCCATCAGTTATTAGATATATCAAACTGAAATGGCTGTTATAAACACCAAAATATTTAGAACTAAAAATGATTAAGATTAATAGGGGTGCCCAAACTTTTTCATAGGACTGTACATTATATCCCTGGTTACACTCTATAAATTTAAGTTTAGACTGTTTCCAAGGGGTTGTAGTCAGTGACTCATTGACTATAAGTGGTTTACTACAAGGTTCAGTGCTGGGACTTTTATTGGGCTACTTATTTGAGAATTGTTTCTGTCTTTACAGATGACATTGTGCTATGTAGAGTGATAAGTATGTTTTAAATTGCTATAGACTGACCTAGACTTAAGGTGTCTTGGCATAATGTAGGCTAATATGATTAAGGGAACCTGTCCGGTGATTTCTGCCGCCTAGCTAAGAGCAGGATATGATAGATAGAAATAAAGAAGCTGAGCCTTGTGGTATGTAGGTTTATACAATAGATAGAAAGAAGCTGAGCTCAGTGACTAAGGACATATGGACTTTTAAAGAGCTGTTTCATTTCTGGTTCAGATTGTTTGGCCCAAACATTTGTTTCAGGTTGAACAAGTTCAGATAGAAGTAAAATTATTGGATGAAGCTAAGTTCTCTGATATATAAGCATATACTGTAAGACAGAGGGAGAGAAGCTGAGCTCTATGATATATAGGTTTATATAATAGAAGGACCAAAGCTGAGCTCTATGATATATAGGGTTATATAATAGAAGGAGAGAAGCTGGGCTCTGTGATATATAGGTTTATAAGATAGAGGAGAGATACTGAGCTCTGTTATATATAGAGTTATATGCTAGAGGAGAGAAGCTGAGTTCTGTAATATATAGGGTTATATGATAGAGGAGAGAAGCTGAGCTCTGTAATATATAGGGTTATATGATAGAGGACAGAAGCTGAGCTCTGTGATATATAGGGTTATATGATAGAGGAGAGAAGCTGAGCTCTGTGATATATAGGTTTATATGATCGAGGAGAGATACTGAGCTCTGTTATATATATGAGGACAAGAAACTGGGGGCAGAGATGGGGGGACAAGAAACTGGAGGCAGACATGGGGGGACAAGAAACTGGAGGCAGACATGGGGGGACAAGAAACTGGGGGCAGAGATGGGAGAACAAGAAATATAAGTGGTTCAGCGCCACCGCCAACCCGCAGACGAAGTTGCGGGTAACTGCTAGTAAGGTTATATGATAGAGGAGAGAAGCTGAGCTTTGTGATATATAGAATTATATAATAGAGGGAGAGAAGCTGAGCTCTGTGATATTTAGGATTATATGATAAGGAGAGAAGCTGAGCTCTGTGATATATAGGTCATATGCTACAAATTATAAAAACCTACACAGTATGTCATAGAAGTCACCTTCTCTCTATCATACCTGACATAGGGCAGCAGAAATTACCTTACAGGTCCAATTTAATATGAATAAATGTAAAGATATGTATCTGCAGTCTACAAATATGCATGTGCCATACATCCTAGAGAATCTGTGCTGAAGAAGGATCTGAATGTAATTGTAGATCATAGACTTAAAAACAGCAGTCTATTCCAATCTTCAGCGTATAAAGCCAGCAGGGTACTTCTGAGCATGGCCTCAACTTCAATTTGCAATTCAGATTTGGAAGCTTGGTAACAAATAGACTACCCTAGATTAAAAAAAACATGCATAAAGGGGTAATAAAACTGAAAATGACTATGGAGAACCTTATGTGAGGAGATGCTTAATGTACTTAATCTTGAAACATGGATAAGGCTTTGTATAAAGATATTATTAATGATAAAAAAAAATTACTATGAGCAACTAATGTCATCATGATTCCTAAAAAGACCTAAGGGCACTGTCTTTAACTAGGGAAGAGAGCTTCTATCTTCAGCTGTGGGATTGGTGAAGCTGTAAATTAATGTTCCTTGTGATATAGTCTCAGAAATAGCAGATCACATCGAGAAAAATTTGCACATTTTCTTCTAAATTTTTGTATAAAAAGTATGAGAATACATGTAACATCTTTGCTTCTTCAGGCCTCTGCGCTATCATCCAGTCTCACGCTTCTGCGCTTGAGGCGTGCTCAGTTGTGATCCTTTGCACATGTTGTTGTACCACAGCTGAGAATCCATTGCTGTGTGTAAGTCCAGCCAGTGTTTTTGTTCCTTTGGCCACTAGGGAGTTAAATTAATGCCTTTGATTGACATTCCTCATGGCCAATCAAGGGCGGATTCCTTTAAATATCTTTCCAGCTCACTCCCTAATGCTTGCTATTGCCTTGTGAGTGCTGGCTCTATAGTGTTTGCTATGTGTATTTATATTTCTGACCCTTGGCTTTTCTTGTGACTACTCTCTTGGATTCCGACTCTGTACCTCTGTGCTCAACTGGTTCCAACCCCTTGGCTAGCTGACTTTCCGTTTGTAGTTGTTTTTGTCTGCATTCAGTGTTATCACTTTTATCATACGAAGGCACTGTCGCTCAGTTGACCCCTACCGCCTAGAGTAGATGAGGCAAATAGGCAGGGACTGGGGATGGGTTCAGTCATAGAACTCACTGTCACCAGCAGCTACTGGGAAACTGTTCATCTAGCAATTCCCTAACAATGCATCTTCGAATGTTAATTCAGCCTGATCAATGCAGGGGCTCAGTAAGGATTTTTTTTTTAACTTTTTAATGCAACTGGGACATGTAAAGCTCTCTTGCGCTAGTCAAGAGAGAGTGCACTCATATCATTTGGGTAGTCCCCATGCTATTGTCTATAGTGTGCAATTTAAATGCAATATTTTCTCTCCTGGGAAGGCAGTAAATGGCATGTAAGAGTAATAGATGTGCTGCAACCCTCTGGAGAGAATCATAGTATGGGAGCTGAAGTTAGGGTTGTCAACAGTGGCTGGTGACACTCAAATGACTCCTCCAGCCCACCTTCTGAGTTTGAGCAGTGTTGAGGCAGTCTGTGATGAACCTGATGGTGGTGGTAGTTTCCCCTGGGGAAGGGATCTTGATGGTAAATTCAGAAGTGACTCAGGAGACAGCCATTGAAGTTGACCAAATGATAGGACTTTACTGAAGATGATGCAACAGATGGAGCTTCCAGATTGAGGTAGGAGTGTAATGGGAGTTTTCACTGTAGCTAGTAGTAATGAGCGAGGGCACCACAGTTAGGGATGTGACTTTTTTTGTGGAGTTGGTCTCCAAACAAACCTCCAGACAAGACAAAAGTAGAACTCATTGCTGAAGACAACACACCTCCATTCCAGCCTCCATTGCCATCTTGCTGTGAACCATAGTAGCCTTTCAGAGCAGTGAAGTGAGGCAATCGAACACTTGTAGCTGGATGTCTGCTCATAGCTAAATGTCATATATATGCTTTGTGTTGACACTGCTGCCCTAGGCTTGGGATTTTTTCCAATTTCACTTGCAGTATAGAATGAATCACTATGTGCCATTCTTTCAATCAGATGTTCTGTCCGTGAAGAGGTTTGCCTCCATGCATCCCTTACTGTCATTCCAGTTCAGCATTGTTCTTCCAACCACTGGGATATGCAACATGTAGCAATCTGCCAGTCTCTCAGTTCATGGATTCCATCCCTCTCTGTCGACGTACAGGAGCCTTCGCACAATAAATCACACACACACTTGATCCCATAGCGGTGAAAGAAGTGTGGGTCATGCTAGACATGGTGGTCATGCTGGTCTTGCACTAGTGCTCTGTTCACAAGATTTTTAAGTTATGAATATATACATAAATATACATAAACTTTGCATAAATAAATAGTACAAGTGATTATAAGAAACTCTGTAAGGAATCTTATTATATCTCCACCTCCTTTCATTCTGAACATCACTGCTATATCCATATCGAGACAGACTGAAAGTCACATGACTTAGATGATTCATGCCTATAGAGGTCTATGGAGAGAGGAGGGGAAAGAGTGAGCAACAGAAGAAACCCATATTTAGGATAATACTAATGTTAACTAGAAACTTTCTATCACAATCAAAGCAATTTATTTCCATGAGTATATGTTAGTCCTTCTTTATATATGCTCTGCATGATCCTGGGATTGTTTCTGAGTTAGAGATAGTTATAGAGCAGATTTCCCATCTACTCCTTGTGTTGCTAGTTTCTACATACTATTTCAAAGAGGAATGCAAATTCCTGATACAGCATGCAAAGGGGAAAACTAATATATGATGCAACATAAAAGATATATAATGACAAGAAACAATGTTACTCCTCATATATACAAACGTAAAAGCTTATAATGAAAAGACACAGGAAACAACAGCTAACACTCCAGACATAAAAAAATGACATCATTCTGTGATACTCTGTCACTAGATATCTATCCTTTATGTTTCAATATGTGGCCACCCAGTGGTTGTATTGTAGATTGCAGTAGATCAAAAGTTTTTTTTCTCGTATGCCATTATATTGTATTGTATTTGTCTTATGAGCAATTAGAATCAATAATAGAATTTGCATTAAGCTTGGATAACCTTTGTATTTGTGATCTAAAACATGGGTTCCACTGTGTATATGTCTGTAAAGACATTAAAAAGTGACTGCATTTTTACAACAATCCTTAGTAGTTTCCTCTTAGACATTAGAATTATAGCGATGTATGACATGCCGTGTTACCTACTACTGTATACTATATAATTATAGTCAGTTAACTTTAGTTTCGGATGTTGTGCTAAATACATTCTGTCTTAGCACAATTTGTGTACTTCAGTCTTTGTACTTCCATCTTGTAGGACCTGGTTGCAACATATATTTATATCTGCATTTATGCAGTAGAGATATATACACTCACCGGCCACTTTATTAGGTACACCTGTCCAACTGCTCGTTAACACTTAATTTCTAATCAGCCAATCACATGGCGGCAACTCAGTGCATTTAGGCATGTAGACATGGTCAAGACAATCTCCTGCAGTTCAAACCGAGCATCAGTATGGGGAAGAAAGGTGATTTGAGTGCCTTTGAACGTGGCATGGTTGTTGGTGCCAGAAGGGCTTGTCTGAGTAGTTCAGAAACTGCTGATCTACTGGGATTTTCACGCACAACCATCTCTAGGGTTTACAGAGAATGGTCCGAAAAGGAAAAAACATCCAGTGAGCGGCAGTTCTGTGGGCGGAAATGCGTTGTTGATGCCAGAGGTCAGAGGAGAATGGCCAGATTGGTTCGAGCTGATAGAAAGGCAACAGTGACTCAAATAGCCACCTGTTACAACCATAGGTTACAACCATAGGTTACAACCATAGGTAGCCAGAAGAGCATCTCTGAACGCACAGTACGTCGAACTTTGAGGCAGATGGGCTACAGCAGCAGAAGACCACACCGGGTGCCACTCCTTTCAGCTAAGAACAGGAAACTGAGGCTACAATTTGCACAAGCTCATCGAAATTGGACAATTGAAGATTGGAAAAACGTTGCCTGGTCTGATGAGTCTCGATTTCTGCTGCGACATTCGGATGGTAGGGTCAGAATTTGGCGTCAACAACATGAAAGCATGGATCCATCCTGCCTTGTATCAACGGTTCAGGCTGGTGGTGGTGGTGTCATGGTGTGGGGAATATTTTCTTGGCACTCTTTGGGCCCCTTGGTACCAATTGAGCATCGTTGCAACGCCAAAGCCTACCTGAGTATTGTTGCTGACCATGTCCATCCCTTTATGACCACAATGTACCCAACATCTGATGGCTACTTTCAGCAGGATAATGCGCCATGTCATAAAGCTGGAATCATCTCAGACTGGTTTCTTGAACATGACAATGAGTTCACTGTACTCCAATGGCCTCCACAGTCACCAGATCTCAATCCAATAGAGCATATTTGGGATGTGGTGGAACGGGAGATTCGCATCATGGATGTGCAGCTGACAAATCTGCGGCAACTGTGTGATGCCATCATGTCAATATGGACCAAAATCTCTGAGGAATGCTTCCAGCACCTTGTTGAATCTATGCCACGAAGAATTGAGGCAGTTCTGAAGGCAAAAGGGGGTCCAACCCGTTACTAGCATGGTGTACCTAATAAAGTGGCCAGTGAGTGTATTTATAACAGAATATGTATTTAGCCTTCAGAGATTCTGCTCATTAACCATAGCGGGAACATTAGAGGCAAGAGCCAAGAAAAATGGTTTATATTAAGCAAATTACTCTGATATAAACTAAACTTTGGACCTTGAGCCAAAAACCAAGACATTTCAGCTATTTTTGCCTTAGTAAGTTTCCAGTATCTCAAATACAATTACAGTTATTGCAGAGTGACTTGAAGTTAATGGCAGGAACCTTTTATTCTGCTGAACTCTGCTAGTGTTCCCGTGTTGATCTGTTTTCAGAAGTGCAACATTCATCACTGTAGGAATAAAGAATGTAGCGGATCACTACCAAGCTGTTCTCAAACAGCACAAACATATCATGTGGCATCTATGGAGAAAATATTATATATATATATATATATATATATATATATATATATATATTTATTTTAGACATAGCAAAGT
This sequence comes from Leptodactylus fuscus, assembly GCF_031893055.1. Classification (NCBI taxonomy): domain Eukaryota; kingdom Metazoa; phylum Chordata; class Amphibia; order Anura; family Leptodactylidae; genus Leptodactylus; species Leptodactylus fuscus. The sequence goes on from NC_134266.1 coordinate 64,200,856, forward strand.
TCAACTTGAAAATTATGGATTAACTACATTGTGGCACAAAACTATAAAGCTGTTGTCTGGGATAACCCCTTTTTTCATGTGAGGCCAGGGGGAAAAAAAATGTACTTAGGGTGGGTTCACACCAGCGCCCGATCTCCGCTTTCAGGTTTCCGTTTCCTGCCCGAGAAACTGGGTAGGAGACGGAAACCGGCAGGCAGTTTTCAAACCCATTCATTTGAGCGCCCGTGAGCGTCTTCTGCTCTCTACGGCAAAACCTTTTTTTTTTTAACTGAACACAAAGTCGGACATTCAGGACTTTGTGTCCAGTTAAATTAAAAAAACGGTTTCGCCGCGGAGAGCTGAAGACGCTCACCGTTGGACACTGAATGCAGGTTTCTGTCTTCTGCCGACAGAAAACGGAAACCTGCATAACGGAGAACACGGGTGCTGGTGTGAAGCCGCCCTCACCTGTCCCCAGTTCTCCAGTTTGTTCCTGCTTCATGTCTCTGCCACATGTGATCTCTGAGGCCAAGGGACATCTGCCAAGACAGCGGAGGAGCAGGATCAGACCATGTGGGCAGACTCCGGAGCACCAGGGGCAGGTATGTTTTGTTTTTTATTTTTTTCACCTTCCCTGGCCTGATAAAAAAAAGGACAACCCCTTTAAAGAGGACATCCAGCCCAGGACCACCAGCTGATAGTAGAGAGTCTAGTTGGTTGCTGACACTAATAGAAAAAATTTCCAACTGCATTGGAATCAGAGCCTATTACAGAAAGTATCAAGTTGGAGTTGGTGAAAGTAGTGAAATGTCCTCCTTTAACCATTTCAATGATTTTCTTGTGTTTTGTGATAAGTTATCTTGCTTCACCAAGTTACAGTGCCGAGTTCAAGTTTATTAAATGGGAATATCGGCATTGTATTTCCATTGTCCCTCTAAAATGACCATAGTCTTGGCTTTATTTTCGTCAGTGTTGTAGAATTTACATGCACATGTATAAAGTTGTGTTTTTCATGGGACAAGTTGTAGTTTCTACATAATGTACATTTAAGATTTGTAGACACAACCTTTTACATTCTCTTTTGTAACACTTTTCAAATATATGTTTTTGGTCTTTTAAGTTTTCTTAGTAACCATGTACATTCATGTAAAGATGAACTTTGCTTGGTTGGTTCCCTTTACCATATTGTGTCAAACTACGGCAGTGAAGATACACATATGGTTTACAAGTAAACATATAGCGCAGATCCTAAATAACACTGAATGAATTAACACTGCTCAATTAATAAATTAGGGAATGAGGCTGCACAATACTGTATGATGCTGCCTAGTCTGTTATCAGCAATGGAAATTGTGGATATCCATGCCATAAGAGATAGCAGCACCTTCTTCAGTCATTCCAGATGCAGTGTCCTGTATGATCTGACAGATCTTACTGTATACCCTTAAAGGGATATTTCCATCTCATATAGTGAGTCAGTAGGATCCCAATGGCCAGACCTTCATCAGACCTGAAAGTGAAGGGATCTGATGGGCTGATTCCCCTGCACTGCTTTGCAGAAGTTTTTCCTGTAGCGCTTTTCTGTTTCCGTTATACCTACATAAACCGCCAGTGTTTCCATAGGTCTAATTGACATTCTGCAATTTCCAAAATTGCTCCGGTTTTGGAAATTGCAGCATTTCCACTGCGCTTATTTTTCTGCAATGTGTGGATGGAAGTTGCAGAAAACTGTGGATGGGGCCCCGCTACGCAGGGATTGTAAAACGAGGGCCTTATTGTATGCTTTTATTTCAAGACCACACTGTTGTTTCTGCTTTTGCATAGCAGTCTATTGTGCTTTGTATATTCTGCAGCGCTGTCAAAAGTTAAAATGGGGTCCTGTGAATGGGAGGCGATCAGTCAAAGTAACTGCTCCGCAGTATGTTAAATCCAATCTGAGCAGATGTGACATGTTAAAGCCCAGAAAAACCCAGAGGACAAAATGCATCTGTCACTGGAAGTGGTTTGGGATAAAATACCAAGAGATGAATAATACTCTAAGATAACAAATAAACAAGCTGGCTCATTCTGAGAGCTGCGGCCCCTTTGGAACTGCAGAGACGAAGGTCAGAATCATAAGTAGATCTCGCTCTCTTTTCATATGCACTTGTTAGGTTACACAAAATAGCTAAATGAATAAAAACTAATAACGTTTTACAGTTAAAGGGTTAACTGTCCCATCTGCCAGAAATGCAATAGTAATAGAGCCCTCCTTGTTCCATATTCAAACTACCCAGGAAAGAAAGCTGTGGTCTCCATAGTGGTCAGCCAGTGGTCTCAGAGCCCAGACCTTCAGTACATGTGTATGGGGAGAGTTACTGCATCATTACTAAACAATTTGTATATACAATCTGTACACTACTAATACATTTATACTCCCAGTAATATTTCGTGTACAGTACGTAATATCCCTCCATTGGTTGTTATCCATCTTTCCAAGGCGACCGGAAGGTCATTCTGACTAGTTATGCAGGGACATAGGAAAGGGCAGGGGGGTTATCAAAGCTTAACTACATAAATTTACCTTTCAATAGTAGTTTGGGTAAGATTGGTGACTTTCACAGTGAAACTGAAATGTCGCTCACTACAGTGACCATTATTGCCACTATTACTACTGTTACTATTACTGCTGGTATTATTACTACTACTGCTGGTAATATGGGCCTGTGGACAATGTCCTCCTTGTATCCTCCTTGCTATTTGTATCATGATATAAATGATAGAAATAAAATATAGGGAACTGGAAGGCCCCTGTTCTTGTGATCACTGGGGTCCCAGCAGTCGGACACCCAAGGACCATACATTTATCACTTATCCTATGGCCAGGTGAAATTTTTTAAAAAAAATTTTGTATGTGAAAACCCCTTTAGCTCAGACCATAAGGCTGAGGCCTAGTGTAGTGAACTGCAGCTAAACAACACTGCAGAATAAAACACATCAACTTTATTTTCTGCAGCATTTTTCATTGAATTTTTTTGCTGCTTTTCTCACTGTGGTTTTTCTTTAAACCTATAGGCAAAACGCTTGCATTTCCGCAAGTAAAATTGACATGCTGAGATTATCAAAATCACATGCATTGATGAAAATGGAGCTTTTCTGCAGCATTTCATGGTCCGCAATGAGTGGATGGGATAAGCCAGAATCTCATTGACTGTAAAACACAACTTTTTTTTACTGCTGCATTTCCGCAGCGTAAGGGCCAGAGCCTAAATGACGGCTTGGATATGACACACTAAGATTGGTGCAAGGATGTCAAGTTCCTAATTCACAGAGAAAAGGGGAGAACTGAAGACCTTCATTGCCACCAGCAGAATCTGAGAACCAGACTGTGACCATCAAGAGCAACTTCATGGACATTTGCACAGAGAAGAACATGTAAGCGGGTTGGTGAACAAAAAGGCCTCCCGTGTTATATAAGAATTGTGTGGTCCTGATAATCCTTATTAGCTTGTTTTTATTTAGCTACCCATGGCCGACAGGCTAAACATATTGGGAGCAGCTTTCCAGCGATCGCCATGGCAACCATGATCCTTCTTATAGTATCCGAAGCTGATGTGTTTTGGAAGACGCTTAATCTGTGAGAAAGTCGATATTATTCCGCACTCACGAATATGCACCAAGTTTATGTTTTACTGGATATTTACAAGCATTAAAAGACTGTTTGAGACTTTTCCTGCAGGAACCAATCTCCAAATCGGCCAAGTAATTGTTTCTAAATGAATCGAAATGTTTATTTTGTAGAAAGGGAAAGCGCGTTTTCATTAGATGGAAACTTGTTATTTCTCGCTGTTTTACTCATTATTAGCTGGAAAGAAACATTTCTACCGCAGTTACTGCTGCAAACATTTAAAAAGCAGTGAATATCCATCCTTACAGGGAGTCTACCATTACCGAAATCACTTATATGCTGTTGTAGGGGCAGGTAGCGACAGAACTGTAACGTGCAAAACTTTTAGGCATGTGTGGAACAAAATATTGCAAGTTAAGAATACTTTATATATATATATATATATATATATATATATATATATATATATATATATTACAATTAACAAAACTAAGTGAATTAACAAAAGGAAGAAAGTGAATGAACAAAAGAGAAATCTAAATCCCATGAATATTTGGCGTGACTATCCTTTGCCTTCAAAACAGCATCAATTCTTCTAGGCGCACTTACACACAGTTTTTGAAGGAACTCGGCGGGGAGGTTTTTCTAAACATCTTGGAGATATAACCACTGATCTTCTGTGAACGTAGTCATGCTCCAATCCTTCTGTCTCTTCATGTAACACCAGACAGACTGGATGATGTTGAGATCAGGTCTCTGTGGGGGCCATATCATCACTTCCAGGACTCCTCCTCCAAGGAATTGTCACAGCAAATATTGATGGGATTTAGATTTCTCTTTAGATTTATTTATTTATTATTTTTTACAATAATAATCTAAAACTTTTGCACATTATTTAATTTGTTTGTGTGAATGTGCAATGTTTTTGGCAAAAAAAATTAAAAATCATATCCAAATTAGCGGTTTAATGTGTGGCTGCACCTATCAGAAGCCTAATTTTTACAAGAAAGGTGAATGAGATTCTGGCTAATCCCATCCACACATTGCAGAAAAGAATGCAAATATGGGAAGGAAAACTACAGAGAAAATCGCAGCAAAGACTTAATGAAAAACACTGCAGGAAGAGACGTGTCTCCGCTGAGTTTTTTTCTGCTACATTTTAGCTGCGGTTCACTTGCCTAAAGTTGGATTTAGTAGTAGCAAGATTACACATTCACACCTTCACATGTAGCAAAATTAACCTTGACTTTTTTTTTTTTAACTTAACAACATCATTGCAAAGTCACTGACACAAGTTGTGAACACATTAAGGTCCCTTTTAGATGACCATAGTATGGGCCAGTGTGCTGTCTGTGTATTTCATCGATAGCCCACTGACTCATTCTTTTCTATGGGCCTGTACACACGACCGTAGTTTTAACTGTCCCATTTCCAGCTGACAGTCTGGGCCACATCAAATACAACAGGTACTATTCCTGTCCTATTTGGTGGCCCCGTGTTTCCGTGGCTCTTATTCATATAAAATCCTGTGTCGCCCATGTGCAGCCCATGCATGGTCGTCTGCAACCGGCCTGAGGGTAAGTTCACAAGGAGTTTTTTGGTCAGAGTTTTGGCATTGTCAAAACCGGACCGGAATATGTGTGAGGAGTTTCCTGATGCGTTTTTGCCATTTGAAGCGTTTCCTGTAGCGTTTTTTGAGGCGTTTTTCGAAGAGTTTGCTGATCCGTTTCCTCTTGGTATGTGGTCATGAATTATATTTTAGGGCTAGTTCACACGTAAATCACGTGTGGCTTATTTTTATCCTGAAAAAAAACGCTTCCTAATTAAGAAGTGATTTTCGGACCTTGCTGCGCTTGTTGGAGCTTTTTTGGGGGCGTTTTTTTGTAAAAACCGCTTCAAAAAATGCCAGGAGTTTTTCCCCTCCCGTAAAGTGAATGGGTCGCAAAAAACGTGTTGCTTTTTTTTCCAGGGTTTTTTTTTGCAAAAAAACGCGCAGAAAAAAACGTGCGTTTTTCGCCTCCTATTCACTTCTATTGATTTCTTCAGGCGGAAAACGCCTGAAGAAAGGTCATGTCGCTTCTTTTTTCTGCTAGCGGCGAAAAACTGCTAGCAGAAAAAAAAAGCTAGCGGTCTACATAGACCACTATTGTAATGAGGCGGATTTTGAGGCAAAATCCGCCATCAAAATCCGCCTCTTTGCCCCCGTGTGAACTAGCCCTTACAAAACGCTTCAGGTTCTGCTTCCGGTTTCTGACCAAAAAATGTGAGCAGGAAAAACCAGCTCACATTGACTTGCATTGAAACCATGAGCCGGAAAACGCTCAGACTTCAAAAAAGAATGAACATTTTGCTTCTTTTTTGTCGCTAGTGGAAAACAAACGCTAGTAGAAAAGACTCAGAAGCGTTTTATATAATTTGAATGGTGAGGTGTTTTTTGAATCAGGGTTTGGAGGCAGATTTCTGCCAAAACCCTGACCAAAAAACTCAGTGTGAACTTAGCCTAAGTGTGAAGTAAACCATTAACTTACTTCAAATTTGAATTTCTCATGAAACCAAGTCTACAGTATGCAATATCGCAACCTCTAACAAAACTCTACAAAAAGTCTCCAGATTACTAAATAACCACTGGGTGGCCGCACATAGGCACATATAGGAGAGATATTTTGTGACGGAATATCACAAAATCTTTAACAAAAGAAAAAAAAAAAAGTTCATCCAAATGTCTCAAGATATGTTGAGTGCAAAGGAAGGGCAAAGGGGATCACAGGAATCCTGAGATATGTAATTGGCAATATTTGGAAAACAAGGACTAGTCCACAATAATCCGTATTATCCAATTGAATGTTCAGCGTGATATAAATCCCATGATAAGGAATATACACCTAATAATGATGAACTGCTCCTTCCATCGCATTGAATATGAGTGAAATGAATATTAATGGACGCTATCAGGAGGTAATTAGCTGTTAATGGCTTTGGCACTTTTTCATTTACACAATTAATTAGGGAATTTGTTTCAGCCCACAAAAATACAATTTCATTATTTAATGTTGGATCCATTTGTTGGACATATGGCCGGGATGGGAGCCATGTAGCAACAACTTCTCAAAGAGGGAAAATATAAGCGGTGCCAAAATAACAGTACTGGCATAGCAACCAATGGACACTGGTTCAGTTGGCATACATGTCCCAGAATGCTTATAGAGATTATAACAGTAATTAGTACGTGATAGCAATCATTCTAATATTATGACCTATATCATTGTCAAATGTGTCTGGAGACATAAAAATTTTATACGCATGTAACCATACAAACATACAAATTATATGTCATCCTACTACTATTTGGCTAGGAAGGTTGGCTTGGTGAGGGATGAAGCGACAAAAGATCTACTCTATATATAGTATATACTCTAGTATACATCTAATGCTGGAGTTGGAGAAGGAAGAGCATTGCATAGGCTATATCAGGAGCAGACGTAGTCGCTTGTACTTGTAACTTTTGTATTACAGATGTATACCCAAGGGATGGTGACATTTTAGTACTTTCATGGCTTTTATATAAGCATCTTTGCCATGTACACATGACCAGTGTAATAAGATGAGTCAGGTTCATGCAGACCATGTTAGTTTCTCCATTATATTATTACTCAGAAATGTAAATAAATCACTTTCAGTAACTTCCAAAAAGCTAATAAAGGCAAATATCAAATCTAATTTTCCTTTTAGCTGGATGTGAAATTGTGCCAGATAGAATTCAGTGGGGAAACAGCTTCTGCCAAGGGAAGAGAAGTGTTCACTTTGCTGGAACTTGTCACATCCAAGGGCTGCCACTATGGAGCTTATTCCGAAAGCTGTTTCTAATGGGCCTGTACGACTAAAGATGCTGAATTATGTGGTCATACATAATGAGATGAAGCACTTTGCTGCTCCACATATGTACACTGTTAATCCTTCATTGCAGTAAACTGAGACATAGACATAAGACACAATCCCACCATAGTAATAGTAGCCAAGACAATAAATCACTCTATACTATTACTCTATTCATGGCACTTACAATGTCAGTATAGACATTAGTCATACTGTCAAAAAACGCGACGGTGTACAGTCCCTGCAAAGTGAATGGGATTCTAGAAAATCTAATCCACACACTGCAGAAAAATACACGCCGTGGACATGCTGCGATACAAAATCGTTGCATTTATGAAAATCATAGCATTTCAGTTATACCTATGGAAACGCCGTTGGGAGGGGAGGGGGCGTTCCTCCCCGCTCTCACAGTACAGCGCTATAGATGCTACTGTGAGGAAGGGCGTTCCTGACTGACTGTCATAAATGCCCTTCTGACAGTGAAGAGGTACGGCACCGGCACTTATAGCTGTTCACTTGGGGTACAGAACGTGAAAGCCGATAGTGCACTGAATTCAGCGCACTGTCAGCTTTCTAGTGGTATATAAAACTACATGTGCCCCAAGTGGTGGAAGGTCCTCTTTAACCCCTTCCCGCCGATGGCATTTTTTGATTTTCGTTTTTCGTTTTTGACTCCCCTCCTTCTAAACCCCATAACTTTTTTATTTCTCCGCTTCCAGAGCCATATGAGGTCTTAATTTTTGCGGGACAAATTTTTCTTCATGATGCTACCATTAATTATTCTATATAATGTACTGGTAAGCAGGAAAAAAATTCAGAATGGGGTGGATTTGAAGAAAAAATGCATTTCTGCGACTTTCTTACGGGCTTTGGTTTTACGGCGTTCACTGTGCAGCCAAAATGACATGTCCCCTATATTCTGTGTTTCGGTACGGTTCCAGGGATACCAAATTTATATGGTTTTATTTACATTTTGACCCCTAAAAAAAATTCCAAAATTGTGTTAAAAAAATTTTTTTCTAAAAGTCGCCATATTCCGACGGCCGTAACTTTTTTATACGTAAGTGTACGGGGATGCATAGGGCGTCTTTTTTTGCGGGGCCGGGTGTACTTTTTAGTTCTACCATTTTTGGGAAATGTTATTGCTTTGATCACTTTTTATTAAAATTTTTATCAGAATCAAAACAGTGAAAAAACGGCGGGTTGGCACTTTCGACTATTTTTCCCGCTACGGCGTTTACCGAACAGGAAAAATATTTTTATAGATTTGTAGAGCGGGTGATTTCGGACGCGGGGATACCTAACATGTATATGTTTCACAGTTTTTAACTACTTTTATATGTGTTCTAGGGAAAGGGGGGTGATTTGAACTTTTAATTCTTTTTATATTTTTTTATATTTTTTTTAACTTTTTTTTTTTTTTTTGCATTTATTAGACCCCCTAGGGGTGTTGAACCCCAGGGGGTCTGATCACTAATGCAATGCATTACAATGCTAATGCATTGCAATGCATTGCAAAAAAGCATCCTTTCTTTTGCAGGCTGCATAGACCAGCCTGCAAAAGAGAGGCTTTGCAGACAAGCCTGGGAGCCTGTACAAGGCTCCCGGCTGTCATGGCAATGGGACGTCAGCCCTGGAGCATGCTCCAGGAGCCGGCGATCCCGGCCAAAATTGCGGCGCCCATGCGCCGCCGGGAAAATGGCGCCTCCGGCGCCTTTGACCGCGGCGCCGGAGGGGTTAATGCCTCCGATCGGTCCGGGGACGGATCGGAGGCATTAGAGTCGGTTGTCTACTGCTTAAAGCAGTAGACACCCGGCGGCTATGACGGCCGCCCGGCTCCCGGGCGGTCGCCATAGTTACAGACGTGACATGCGCCGTACTATTACGGCGCATGTTGGGAAGGGGTTAAAGACATATACTGGGATCTAAATATTGATGACATATCCTTAAAGAGGGTTGTCCATAAACATTTGATCGCAGATTAGCTGTTTGGATTTGGCAGCAATTGGCTCCGGTCCCTGTATAGGCTTATAAAAAAAAAAACATGGACAACCCCATTTTTCACAGCCGCCTAAAAAATGACATGCTCTATTTTTGTTCCATTTTTATGGAATCATGTGAACAGACCCATAGACGTTCATGGGTTTTAAAGTGGCCATCACACAGCCATTATTCACTGTCATGTGAATAAACCCATTTAATGGGCTTCAATGGACTGACACATTAGGCCCTTGAGAAACAGCATTGTCATGAGCAGACGGCCTAAATGGGGACATAATCTTTCCTCTTTGAGACTAGACACATTTGGCTGAAACTTCCCGAACCAGCTTCACAAATTACAGTTTTGGTTTGCAAAATGAAAAACACAGGTATACTTTTTCAAAACTGCACTGTGTGAACATATCTAACAACACAATGCATCTTATTCTCTTATAGAATATAGTTTATTTTTGTAGCATGAATAGACATCAGCCATTCATCTGATAAAACGCTCTCCAAGTAGTTTCTAAAGGGGTTTGTCATACAGCGTGTTATCTAAAGATCATTTATATGTGACTAATAATTGTCACCATTTGCTTATTCCAAAGCAGTCATCATGACGATAATTGGCCAATGTGTAGAAAATCAATGAAAAAGCTATTTATTAGGAATCTTTATGGATAGTTACAGTGTAACAACGATTGTTATTACTATGACTAAATGCAAATGCCACTTGTAAAGACATTTACATTCACAATACGTGTCGCCGCCTACAGTAGACTATTGTTTATGAGAACTGTCATAAGGCGTCAATGACGCTTCTTGGTGGTTAGAAAAGTCAGAGCATGAGAAGGGTTCTTAAAGGTTATCAACAATTAGAGACAATTTTAATGGCCCCATTTTTATTTAAAAATAAGCAGGAATCAATAAGCATTAATTAAACATTTCTATTGTTTTGATTCTATAGTTCCTATGCAAATCTATGTGTCTCTATGGCAACAGACAACAAACGGATGCCATGTAGACTAAGGCCTTAAGTCTAATTCATTGATTATTAATACATTGAACTGTTCCAAATGCACAAACAACAAAAAATGTTCCAACCAACATTTGATATGTAAAAAGTAAACATTTCTTACATGAATATTCACTCACAGCACAAAAGCCAAAGATGGCAGAAAACATCCAATACAACCAATATTGGTTGTGACCAGCTTTAGATGACAGTAAAGAATGATCGCTCAACCAGCTTTCAAAATCTGCCACTTCAGCATTCTACACTGTCTGCCAATAAGTATTTGGACACCTGTGGCAGAAGAGAAAAACAAGATTTCTTCATATTGAATAGTTGGTAGACCCCAGCAGATATTTCCTTACGGATGGTGTTGAGTGACACAATACTCCGGGATGTCTGGTGAAACTCCTGGTGTATGTGAGCCATCGGTTGGGTGTGGTTTCTCTGGCCAGCACCCGTCGGTCTCTATCACCTAGTCTCAGGGGTCTGCCAACTCGGGGCACATTCCAACAATCACCATTCTTCTTCCACTTCGTAATCACATAGGCCACTGTCGATTTTGGGATAATTCAGGTCGCTTGCTATGTCCCTTAAGGAACGACTATTTGTGTGGTACCCCACAATTACCCCTTTCTCGAAATCAGCCAGCTCTGCACTTTGTGGCATCTTGCATGCAACTAATACCAATGCAAATACCTACAGATGATTTATTGAAAGTAGTCACATCAGAAAAATCTCCCTGATCAATCTCGTCTCCCCACCCACCAATGGTTACGTAACCTTATTGTATTGGGAAGTCACATCACTGCTTTTCGGCGTCAATCCTAAACTTATGCCTGACGAAGGGACTTGTGGACAGGTTCACAACTAATAATACTGCCGATCGTATGCTGAAAATAATGTGCAGATTTTAAGTTTGCAGCATGTGAATTTATACAGCAGATTTTCACTGTAAACTTCCCTATCCATAACTGTGAAATAAAATCTGTGGCAATTCTGCCATAATCCAGAAGAAATCATCATATAATGAAATAATCCACTGCCCTCTGTATAATATCTGAGAATATCTGAGTTTCTATGTGTTTTCAATTGCTTATCCATATGAATAGGGGACATACATTTAACTAAGAACCTGTATAAAAGCTAAATTGTGAGTTTCTTGGCCACCTGTGCTATTGGACGAGATACAATATTATCATGACCATATTGCATCCCCTTGCTGTCTGTAAGCTAAAAAATACATTATACCTGTTCTATCAATGGTCTGCAGTGAGTCTACAATGAGAAAACTTGTTCGGTTGCTACTCACCTTATCCTAAATGTTTGCACACTTCCTCATGTGGATATAAAATTTCGCTTTAGGCTGAAAATGAACCATTATGTTATGTAAACACTTTCAGAACAGGACGTCAGTTCTCATTGTGCGGGCGCTGACCAAGTTATTACCAGCTATCTCAGACTGCAGCGAAAATAACCATAAATGACCCAGTCAGACTACGATTTCCAAGAACCATTTCTAACTCCATTTCTCAAACATAATGAACAGAGTCAGAAACTGGGAAAAGGTTTTTTTCTGTGACTTTTATTATATTTTATTAATATCGACCACATCACAAAGGTAAACATAAGCAAACTTCTGGATGTTTGCCACCCTCTAACTCAGTAAACATGTGTCCCGATAGATAAATATAGCAGGGAGAAGAATGAAAAATATCATTATTTTTATTTTTCATGCCAAAGTAATATTTTTAAGGTTTTTACGAACAATTAAACACCTTGCACTGTCAAAGGAAAGTTATATAAAAACACACTGTTGACTATAAAATATATTTTTGTACTAGCAAGATATAATGTAACAACAAATCTAATAAACATCAAAAAGTGAAATTAAATAGACGCTATCTTCATAAAGCGTAATATCTTTCAATGACTGCTTTTTAACAATGTAACTAACTTTAGTTGGCAATAACATTTTGTTATGACTATCATTGCAATACTCATATTGACCACTAGATGTCAGCACTACAGACTAAATCAGAGCAGCGAAGAACCTCATTTTACAACCTACAGTGAAACCAAATTTGAATCTATTCCTCTTCTTATTACTATTAGAAGGCAGGTTAATAACAGGTTAAATGACGGACTGATGACTTTACTAATCTGGCTGAAATTAGTGAAGCATACTTTCACTTTAATAAGAGTCTACATAGAAACAGTGGTGTAAGTACCGCTGTGTCAACTAGGGTCCACGACCTTAGGGGGCCTGATGGGTCCCTACTGATTTTTTTTTTTAATAGGCCGTTACCTGCTGGAGTAACCCTAGCAGGTAACAGGCCCTATTTATTTAGCAATCCCTGGTCCTGCTCACTGCTGCCTCCACTGCCGCTTCTGCTCTCCTCGGGGCCTTGTGTCTCCCATATCACTCTTCATAACTTGTGTGGAGAGCCGGTATGGGACATTATACTGTTTGGAGGGGGGGCCCAAACCAAATTCATGTGCATGTAGCCTTATCCTGACAATCATTATCTGAATCCATTTAGGGTCTGATATCCTTGGGTAGGTACATTTATTGTTCCATCTATAAGTACATATACTAGTACATATATATATATATATATATATATATATATATATATATATATACAGTATATAGACAGTGAGGTGAATATGATCTTCCGGACTGCTAGAGCTGTACCATCTATGCCAACTGGTTTTTAAAATTATTTATTTAATTTTGTGTAATATATGAGATATACATGAATGTATGTCTTATGTTTGTATTTCTCATTTCTGTCCCAAAAATGGAATATACTGTAAATCATGCAACTATTACAGTATTGTGACCTGTAAAAATCCAAAAACTTGCAGCCCTTATCTCTTTAAAATAAAGCCAAAAATTATGAAGTTAGTGTCCCTTTAAACTCGGCCTCCTAAACCCAAAATAGCCCAGAAGAAAAGAAAGCCAGGCTGAGTCATGAAGAAACCAAAGGAAGGCAAACACAGCAGCACTTCTACTACAAGCTAAATTTCTGTATGTCCTCTGAAAAATATTTCTCTGTAAGCTATAAGTGTATTAGTGTTACATCCTTCTGATGGAGAAAGTCTCCAACGCTCCATCCACAAGCAAAGCCCCATTTATGTCCAGCATGGTCTCCATTATGTACTTATAATACAAGTATAGGTTTAGACTGTGAAAAGACGTATACAAACTTACACTGAGATATATGTGATATATGTTACATCATGCTTATGTTTTTACATAAAGTCTACAGCTTACATACAGTTGAGTATGAAGTAACTTTTTAGGCAAAAAACCTATACCACAATTCTATTCCTACAAAGTCGAAATTTCCTTTGCAATCACTACAGCGCACTGTTGGCCAAAGAGTGAAAACATGCAAAGTCGGCATTATGTTTCTTATTCTGCTATTCTGCTCTTGCCCAACTCCATTGTTCAGTATAGACTGGATAGATACAATCAACCACTTTTGGCCAACAGGCCAACTACCACATAAAAGACAGCATAATTATAAAAAATATATAAATTTATTAGAAAGATACATAAATAAATCATAAATAAGTTTTGAGGTAATGAATGCAACCAACATTGGATGCAATGACACACATAGTAATAGGCTTCTGTGAGGTAATATGCTTTCACATTTCAGTCAATACAATATTCAATGAAAAAGTTTTTTAGCCCCATGAAAGTGGGTATCATTCCCTATATATAAGTGTTTGAAGATTATAGAACATTAGCGACTCTTACTAGAGAAACAGTACATTTACACTTGATATTGTAGACATAAAAGAAGCATATAGGCTGCAATGAACATTACCTGTATGTGTATCATGCATCAGAACGCGCCCCGACGCGCGTTTCACCACGCAAGTGGCTTCGTCAGGGGGAATTAGATACAGATACAGATAGATATAGATACAATGGTGTAGCTATAGGAGTTGCTGTGGTCACAGGAGCCCATTGTTCGTCTTTGCCACACTTAGACTGGTGGAACTTCTTTGCTCTCCTTTCTAATTTGCTTTGATGGCAGGACGTCTGTCCATTGTACATCTTTCTCCCCTACTCTCTAATTTATTGAGATACTTTTGTGCAAAGCAGAAGTAGAAAATATATGGCACACCTACTGTCACTGTCAGAAAGGAGAAAATGAATCTCTTTAATATGAAAAGTTGATCAGCAGATGGTCAAGGAATGAGGCTGTGGAAAATAATTCCACTGTGGGGGTGTTCACAGTGGATGGGAATAATGGGAAGCTTGAAGCTGTGACTAGGAGAAGACCTCCTGGCAGTTTGGGCCCAAATAGAAAATGAAAGGAGAAGCAGGCTACGCAGAGATCAAAGAAGATGTCACCAGAATATGTGTTTTCGAGCTGTATATTTTGGGTGTGAGGGGGAATGTTTGCCTCTATTCTGTTAAATAGGAGCTTTCACCACCTTCACCAATAATATGCCCACTCCAATGATTTCAGCACAGTAGGATTTTTTTTCTGTAGCCCCCACTGTTCCTGAAAAATTAGTGCAGGTAGTTTTGGTGCCTGATATGCTACTTAGGTTCTGTACTGTCAAGGGTTTGAGCAGGAATGTGTGGGTGATTCATAGCACCAATCAGAGGCAGTCAGTGTCAGAGCCAAGAATCACACCCTTATCCTATCCTGCCTGACACCACATATATGACAGTATACATCATAAACAGACCCAAAAGTAACAGCACTTATTGCTCAGTAACGGTGGGGGCTAGAAAAATTCCAGATGTGGAAGCAGTTATTAAACAATGCAGAGAACTGGACTTGGCAGAGATGGTGAAAGGGTCTCTTCAGCACCATAGCAGTGAACTCAGCTTTAATAAATAAAAGATCCAGTGACATAACTGCAAGGTACAGATGGGCTGTGGCTGGAGGCCTTGAGGATAAATTTTGCCTCGGGGCCTATAAGCCTATAGCTATAGCCCTGGTAACCCTGCTCTGCCCTCTTCCTGACAACTGGTTTACTATCCAGCAGTATAGTTTTGTATTGTGTGCCCAGTCATTTGGGATACAGTGCTTTCTTGCACCATATTGCCCGTGGTGTGCATTAGTTTGACAACTTACATTGACCATTCACTTATCTGGTCAGTGCAGCACTTTCTTCATTCTGCAGTCAGAACTTCACAAGGATTCCTTTTCTTCCTTTTCTGAGGAGTTGTCTTCCAAAAACATCTCCTTTTAAAAACCGTCTTACCCAAAAGCCTTAGAAATGTTTACAGCATAAATGTAGTAAAATTTGCTTCCTGTCCAAGTTATTCACTTTGACATTTTACAGCAGCGAATAAGTCAATGAAAATAAACAGCCATGTGGAAAAAAGTCACAGAAAATAAATCTTTTATGGCTGTTTATTTTGCACTGGATTCTTACTTTTATATTCTCCTTATACATAGTAGATTTTACTATTGTAGTCCTCATACACATATCTGTATTATGACTGCAAACAACTTATTTCATATGGAGACATGGGGGAATTTTATCACTTGAACGCCATATACATCAGAATAAAGCTTTGAAGCGCTAAGGCATCACACAGTCCTGCACAGTACCTGCGGCTCAGTAGTATGGCGCATGTATTAGTGATTACTTAAAGGGATGTGGCATGTATGGAGCTAGGTGGCACTACTTGGATGAGCAATAGCCTGGATGGGGGTGATGAAAAACGCTATATAAGGGTGGTGCTCTAAGTGAAGAAAAGTCTAAATAATACTGAAAAACTAGAAAAAACTTGGCACTCACGCTGTGTGTTAAAAAGTCCAAACTTTATTGTAGGTGTCCGAATAAAAACATACATGGGAGGAGGCACACTCAGTGAGGAAGAGCACGAAACAGCTGTCGCTCTTCCTCACTGAGCGTGCCTCCTCCCATATATGTTTTTATTCAGACATCTACAACAAAATTTGGACTTTTTAAAGCACAGGGTGAGTGCCAAGTTTTTTCTATTTTTTTCAGCATTACTTAAAAGGAGTCTGTCACCAAAACCCAGAATATCAACCCAATCGTGCAGATAGTTAGGTTAGGGTTACCTGAATCATACAGTGTGTCTACCTAGGGAATTAGTGCCCCCATTGCCAAGATATCACTGATTTACCAATATGCAAATAAACTCTTTGGAGCAACAGTAATGCTCACCTCGCTCCATAAAGCTAATTTGCATATTAATAAAAGCAGTGCTATCTTGGCACCAATACTCAAAGCAAAACCCTGTTTGTCTCAGGTGATCCTAACCCATGTGTCTGCAGGGCTGGATTGATGTGAAGGGATCTTGTGAGAGACTGGCTGTAAAGGGAGACTGTCACTAGTTTTGTGATCACTAAACCAGCAGCTTGTCCTTTATGCAGCATGCCAAATAATGCATAGCATGAAATCTTCAGCCATATCTGACAAAATGTGTAACACAATCAACATGTCACATGTGGATATACCTTGGCAGATAAAGGGGGAAAATACACATCAAATGTTTCCCATGTTCATGTAACCTAATACAGTGGTTTGTGGCCGATACGCTATCAGTGTTCTGCCTATATCAGTCTGGCCAACCACTGTTTTTTAGTTTACTAATATTTAGATAAGCCAAATCAACATTATTTAACCCCTTAGCGACCCTTGACGTAACTGTACGTCATGGGTCGCATGGGGATGTATGGAGCGAGCTCACACGCTGAGCTCGCTCCATACACGGCAGATGCCGGCTGTATAATACAGCCAGGACCTGCCACTAACAGCAGCGGTCGGTGCCCGAGCCGATCGCTGCTGTTAACCCTTTACACACTGCGGTCAAACGTGACCGCAGTGTGTAAACGGCGCCGGCGGCATGGGCGCCGCCATGTTTCGCCGATCGCCGCCCTCCTGAACGTCACAAGAGGGCGGTGATCGGTTGCTATGACAGCCGGAAGCCTATTGAAGGCTTCCAGGCTTGTCTCTGCTCTAGATCTATTAGACGATGCCAGAGGCATCGTCTAATAGAAGTGCTGGGATTCTGCTATTCACTGCAGTACTGTAGTATTGCAGTGAATAGTATGAGCGATCAGACCCCCTAGGTTTCAAGGTACCTAAGGGGTCTGATCATAAATGTAACAGAAGAAAAAAAAAAAAGTTTTTAAAAGTATTAAAAAAATAAAAAAAATATAAAATTTCAAATCACCCCCCTTTCCCTAGATCAGCTATAAAAGTAATTAAAGAACATTAAACATAAACATATTAGGTATCCCTGCGCTCCAAAATGCCTGAACTATTAGAATATTAAAACATTTATCCCGTACTGCGAACGGCGTAGCGGCAAAAAAAATAAAAACAGCCAAAAAGCGTTTTTTTCAACACTTTGCCTCCTATAAAAAATTGAATAAAAAGTGATCAAACCATCGGATCTTTCCCCAAATGGTATCAATAGAAACGTCATCTTGTCCCGCATAAAAAGACACCACAACCAGCTCCATACATGGAAATATGAAGAAGTTACAGGTGTTAGAACATGATGACACAAATTTTTTTTTCTATTTTGCAAAGTTTATAATTTTTTTAAAAGTATCAAAAAATTTCAAATACTATATAAATTTGGTATCACCGCGTTTGTACTGACACGTAGAACACAGGTAACATGTCATTTGTACCAAACAGTGAATGCTGTAAAAATTAAACCCATAAGAAAATGGCGCAAATGCATTTTTTCTCCAATTGCGCCTCATTCTGAATTTTTTTCCAGCTTCCCAGTACATTGCACAGCATATTGAATGGTGCCATTACAAAGTACAATTTGTCCTGCAAACAATAAGCTATCATGTGACTCTGTGAACTGAAAAATGAAAAAGTTATGGCTCTTGAAATGTGAGGAGGGAAAAACGAAAATGCGAAACCAAAAAATGGCCTGGTCCTTAAGGGGTTAATAGGCTTCACTGATTCTGGCACAGTTGGCATGTTCTTTTCTATACCTCATCATTCTCGAACAATAAGTGCAGGTAGTTTTGCTATCAGATGAGTACTCTGTACTGTCAGATCAGGAAGGCGGTGTCAGGCAAGAGCAAGCATGGGATGTGATTCTGGGCTCTAACACCGTCCCCATGTTAGGAGCTCAGATGCATGTCCAGGGTCCAGAGTAGTCAGAGTAGAGAGAAGCAGCAGAACTGAACCTAAGCGGAGCGGAGAAACTGTAACCAAACTATTACACACCCAGTATGAGCCAAACAAGTCTCAGGACATTTTCACCAGAGCTTCTAGTAGTGGAGATGGACTTAGCAAAATCTCAGATTGGATTTGACAACATAGAGGAATGTGCCAGAAATTGATTAACTACGGGCAGAAGCCAGAGAGCAGAATCACAAGCAAGTCACCAGAGAAAGAGTAAACGACAGAGTAGGGTTGGCAGTGGAGATAGCGGCAAACTATAGGAACGAGCGACAGAAGAAAAGGTCGAGATATGTAGCCAAAGTCAAATGTCAGAGAGAGTAAGTTCAGTAGAGTCACAATCCAAAGAGAAGCCCAGGTACACAGTCCGACGGTCAGAGCCAGACAAACACAAACAGCAAACAGGAAGCAACAGGGATGGGAGCCAAAACCAGGCTAAAACCAATAGCCGGCATGGAAGAGAGAAATGGAGGGGATTATAAAGACTCAGGTTGGCATACAAATTTAAGCATAGCTTAAAGGGGCCACAGCAGGCATCACAAACCTAAAAGTCCATCTCTGATTGGAGCTCTGAATCACACCCACTTTTCTGCTCCTACCTGACACCACTCACATGACAGTACAGCCTGAGTAGCACATCACACACCAAAATAAGTTACATTGATTGCATGGGAATGGTGGGGACTCAATGAGAAAACAAAAGTTTCCCACCCACATGGAGAATGCGATCTAGCTTACATATAAGGGGACCTATCTTTTGACTGGGTGGGTGGATATTATAAAGGACCACTTTTCAGGGCAGTTTTTGGTGGAGGGAGTTAAGGTGACACTCCTTATCAGGGACACCCTGTTCGTAGTTTGTTCCTCAAGCTCACTCTGCTTGCACAGTTTAAGGTAGGGGGTCACTATTTATGGACTTTGTCTTATGATGCAGTAAAAGAAAGTTTTCCGATGACACTTTTTCAGCAGTATTAACATATCTTATAGATGTGCAGTAATAAAATTAAAGGGCATCTCTTTTGGTGTCATGTTTCTTTTAGTGGTGCTTCTCATTTCAGTTTTGTTAGAAAATGGAAAGTTAAATGAAGCATACGACAGCTTATGGTTTGGTGGAAATAGACAACAAAAATCAAAGGACACACAATATGATTTTTTTTCATGCACTATCTTTATCCCTCGCTATGCTGCAGCTGGGGTCTCAATCCTGCCAAAAACTAATAGGAAAGCTTGGGGGATTACAAAATCTGAAGTAGAAAATTTAAGATTCGGAAGCAAGTGTGATTGATGTCATGAAGCATCAGTTCAAGTCCTGCTTAGGGAGAATTTCTGCAGTATACTGTGATCAGAGGACAAACTGGTGCCTGGAAGGCTGAGATCATAGCCAAGACTTGCTGTTAGGTAAGGAGGTGAGAGACGATTCTGCGGCATGTCCTGCTGTAAACTTGTCATAATGACATTGTTGTGCCCTCCAAAGATCTTACATTTCACAGAATAATCCCTGTTTTTGGGATAAATCAATGCCTGTCATGAACTTAAAAGGAAGGAATAGTGACAGGGACAAACATGCATGCTTGTCTATCCCAAATGAGACACATTACCCCTTCCGACCTAACCTGCTCTGTACTGATGAGTGGCAACAGCTTCAAAATAGCTGTCTGTGGATGGGACCCTCTTCGTTTTTTAGGAGTTATTCTACCATGGCTATTATTCCCAGTTTATGATCTGACAGTTCACCTCTGCGTTGAGGTTTACGTTCTTTGGCCCGCATGGGGACCCAGAAAATTGAAATCCACTCCGCTTAAAAAGCAGAAAACTGCAGACCCCACACACTATAATGGGGTCCGCCGGGTTTCTGCTTGATTTTCAACCAAAAAACGCGGAAAAAAAGTCCTGCTTGAAGCATTTTTATCTCCACATTTTTCTGGCGATTAAGGGGATGGAAATCCTGAACAGAGAGCAGACGCAGATGTGAAATTTAGGGGGTTTTTTTTAACATATAGGATGCTACTTTCCAAATAGTGGATGCTATGAGCAATTTGATCTTTTTTCACCAATGAGGTCTTATTTGTATCATTCCCATATGCGCACATTGTAATGGTTAAGTGGTAAGACGCCGTTGTCCGCCATGTTCTGTAACATTATATCACTAAATTCTACATTGTCACCTGTACAAAGCCTGTACTAGTTGCAACCTGTAAGGGCTCACGATTAAACACACCTTAACACACCCCTGACAGGTATATGAGAAACTGCAAGTTCTCAGCTGGCAACAGAAGTGGACTCGCACAAACTGCACAGAAAATGATCTAGAATTCTTAAAATTTTTCTTTGAAGTACATTGTGTTCGTCCATTTTCATAAAGAGCCAGTTTCCTCAAATTGCCAAAACACCATTGAAACGCATGGTGCATGACAAATACAAGTTCAATTTCACAGAATTGTAGATGCCCTGGATTGTGAGGCTGCTGTCTTATAAATTATTGAGGTTACAGGCTGCTTGTGTACAGGGACAGACATCTAAGCATTATCTATTTGAAATTGTATGCTTTGTCCATTCAGGTGGTAAGAATTCGGTTCATGGGGGACTTGTGGTTTATATAGTGATTTCACATATGGTTCATCCCAATGGAAACACGCTATATGAAAGAAATGCCTGTTTCTGCTCTTATAACGTGCTTTTCAGTATGAAAATCTCTGCTCTATCCATTGGGAGACAGATTGCTGGTCACATGACTCAGATTATATTTAGCTATAGAAGTCTATGGAAAGGGGAGGTGGGATGAGTAAGCAGGAAATGCAGGAGTCAGTACTTCTCTACATATGTCCTTACATGTTCCTGGTGTTGTTTCTGTGTGAAAGAAATATAGTTAGAGAGTAGATTCTCCTCTACTTACTGAGCGCAGTGTATGGCAGCTAATTTCCACCACCAGGTCAGATAAAACTACAAACACCAGATATAGCATGGAAGGGTAAAACTACTAAATCCTGCAGAATAAATCTTCATAATAATAATCAGTAATGGTTACTTCTTATGTATACACACAACGACATTTACAGAAATGTCAAATGAAACATTTGAAGGACCATCCAAGAGGATCATGTGATCTCAAAGGTCCTTTTGTATGTACAGAATATAATATAACACAGTTTAGACACTTCCTTTCTAATCTTAGTGTACCGTCACTCGGTCAAGGCGTTCGGTGCCAGGAAAAGGCTTCTCATAGCCATAATACACATAAATAAATGAATTTCCTGCACTCGAATTTATGCTTCCAAATACTGTGAACTTTTATTTACATCCGACAAAAGACGTTTCGGTCATATACAGACCTTCTTCAGTTTGTCGGTGGAGTATTGTGGAAGGTGGAAGCTTGGAATGTATCCAGGTCAGAAGGTGGAAGCTTGGAATGTGTCCAGGTCAGATGGGCCCATCTGACCTGGACACATTCCAAGCTTCCACCTTCTGACCTGGATACATTCCAAGCTTCCACCTTCCACAATACTCCACCGACAAACTGAAGAAGGTCTGTATATGACCGAAACGTCTTTTGTCGGATGTAAATAAAAGTTCACAGTATTTGGAAGCATAAATTCGAGTGCAGGAAATTCATTTATTTACAGTTTAGACACTAGTTGGCAGCACATCAATTTACATAAAAACTACATACAATGACCACCTGCAAAACAGGGTCAGGGGATAATCGTACACATCAGGGAGAGTGTGTGCCTACATAGGCAGTACGGAGACTTACAAGTCATTCCTTCTCCGCTAGGTTACTGATTCTGCCAAATCAGTATCCCTATGCTATGCTGAGGATGGCCCAATAGGCCGAAACAGTGCTGTCCATAGCTGGGAATCTGTTCCTTTTGGAATAGAAATACTAATTTTGCAATTAAATCCGCATCATGATTAAATAGACTTTTTAACTGACTCATGCATGATGTTAAGGATGCTGCCCTCTAGAGGGCTGCGTACAGAGTGCATTGTTCTCCTAATTACATCCTGGAGAATAGAGTTGCATATTTTTTACACCTGCAAAACAATCACATTAAAGAAACTAAGTCAGGGACTAAGATAACTCCTTAAGGAGAGAGCACCTTTGCAGGCGTATGGAGACTTACAAGCCATTTTCTCTCCACTGGGGGATTCTGGGGAATATGCAAATCTCTTTGCAGCAAGCAGAGGCATTGTTTTCCTAATTACATCCTAGAAAACAGATTTGCATATTAAAGAAACACACTTCTGAAAGAGCATTCCAGCAGATAATGGCTGACAACTACAATACAATACTAATATTTCAATAGATAGAATTATAGTTTGTAATTCTTTTTTCACTCTTGGTGAGTATGTGTTTAGGGACTTGTTGTTTAAGGAGCTATATGGTGATTCCTTTGAGGTATTTGTTGGTTTGATAATATTTCAGTAGCTCCTAGTATGTGGAGTTAGGGCTCCTCCACCAAATTCATACATTCACATTTTCTGCATCCCTCCATGATTGATAATGGGCCCAGCACCCATTAAACGGAGTCTGTCGGCACAAACAGGCAGCTGTAGGCTATTCCTGCTAACCTACTGTTATGAGGTCATCTGGCTGACACTTTGCTATGGAGGTTAAGGTTTGGGAATGGTTTTGTAATTTTTATGGGTGTGTACATTGGTCTGGAGTATATCTGTATATACAAGTTCTGTATATGGGGGTTCTGTATATAGAGGTTCTGGCCTGAGCTCTGCATCTCTATGGCCTGGTCTACATTAGTACGGTTTGTTTGCTGAAGGGGGGTAATTTGTTTTCTGCAAATCAAAATGCTGTTCATTGTGGGCATATCCTTAGTAAATGTGCAGGGCATATGGATGTAAATGGAATCCATGACACCTTGACATCACACAACATACACCAATAGCGCCCCCACAGGCTCCATTTACATATAATGGTGTCTGTCAGGGTTCCACCAAAATGTCTATAATTTTGGCAGAACAGCTCTGAATGCTGCACAATTCTTTCTGTAAAATCAATGATGGAAGCTCAGAATAGAGCCTCTCGTAGTAGTGTGAACAGTCTTTTAACTGATTGCTTCCTTGGGAACATTCAAAACTTTTTACCGGAAAAATATGCAAATCTGTTTTCCAAGAAGTAAATAGGAACTCTTTTCCTATTTACATCTTGGAAAACAGATATGCATATTTTTCTATAATCCCCCAGTGGAGCGAAAATGACTTTGTAAGACTCCATACGCCTGTGAAGGTGCTCACTCCTTAAGGAGTGCTATTATCCCCAAAACTTTTTACCATCAGAGGGCACTTGGGCTGCAAAGGTTAAGAATCGCTGACCTAAAGAATAATTTGTACAAGTCACTGAGAGTCAAGGGGTATCTATACTAAGTGGACTTGGGTGCTGAAAACTGGGGTGGTCTTATGCATTATAGATTAACACCAGTATGACAGATCATAGTCTCGGACCCTTTTCCAGATTTTGCATTGGGTCCCAGAAATGTCAGACTACGGGTGCATGCAGACTACGTAACGCCGGGCGTGTATGAGAGCCGTACACGCCGGCATTACGGCAGACTGCCGAACACTTCCCATTCACTTCAATGGGAGCGCTCGTAACAGCGGCGTTTACGAGCGCTCCCATTGAAGTGAATGGGAAGTGTTCGGCAGTCTGCCGTAATGCCGGCGTGTACGGCTCTCATACACGCCCGGCGTTACGTAGTCTGCATGCACCCTACATCTCACATTACATATTAATTTTCAGTGGGAGATGCTAAAAACAAAATACAGGCCACATTATCATTTTGTGCAAGGGACAAAAAGATAGCTGAGAGCCTTTGTGCAAAAACAGTGGGCCCCTTGTCTTCCACACCATCCCGTCTCTAACAATCCATCAGTAATACTTAGCCATGAAGTTCCTTAGCTTAGGCATTTACCCTCAATCTTATAGACAGTAGAAAGCTGATGTTACAGTGATAGGGCCCCCTAGCCAACTGGGCCCCTGTGCAGCTATATAGGTTACATCAATGGTAGGTTTGCAAATACCTGGTGAAATGAGAATATTGCAGTGATATGTCCACATTAACCATGCAAAAATTAAGTTGTGAGGGTTATCAATAGGAGAGGGGGTATTTTTGTATACTCTGGTTTATGTTTTAACACCAAAATTCAGATGTATAGGAAACATTTTGTCATACAGCTACTCTTTAACACAGTGATATTCTGACATGAACTGTAATATTCATCCCGTCAGTGAATCCATTAAATATGCTGTTTACTTTCCTGAGCCAATTAACTTCCCACTCACCAAATTTCAAGATGAATCTTTCATAGACGACAACAAGGCCATCTTATCCTTTGTATGGCAGTGCTGTCGCTGCCAGCAGAGCGGATGTTCCTGTTGAGTATCTTTCAGACTGTCACAGGTAAATTACCAGTTGATTTGTACCCCAAGGACACGTAAAATTGGAAAAGTGAGCAGTCAGTATCTGAAATGTTTAAAAATGCATCAAGACTTTAAATATTTTAACAAACAGGGTTGAGAGCGAGGCGGCGGGCTTACGATGTAACCAGAATATTGTGTTCCATTTAGGATTCTCTTTTTACGACTTAAGGTCACTGTAACATTCATTGCTGGATGTTGTTGGTTTAATGATGTGAATATTTTATATTGCTGATGACTATATAGTTACATAAGTCTCCAAGGTTAGGATAGCAAGGGCTAAGACTACTAAACTATAACCCTGACAATGAGTGACTGGCTGACATTGAAAACTCAGAATCTGTTACATGCTTTTCTCTTCTACTCTGCTCTTCCAAACTGCATTTGGTAAAAGAAAATAAATTGCACAAAAACACTATATATTGTGACAGGACCAGGGGCAAAGTTGTAGAAGGAGTGTACATTTCTCCCAGGTTCCTGTCATACATGTTCTAGATGCAGCTGAGAAAAGCTATGTTCTTGGCTGGAGGGTTTTACCAAAACCCTGGAAAAAGGTCTGGTTGCTCGAGATGGCAAGAAAGCTTGGTCTCAGTCGCAGGTCATGGATCTTTCAACAGGATAATGACCCAAAACACAGAGCTAAAAACATCCAAGAATGGTTAAGAGGAAAACATTGGACTATTCTGAAGTGACATTCAGTGAGTCCTGACCTAAATCCTATTGAGCATCTTTGATAGGAGCTGAAACATGGCGTCTGGAGAAGGCCCCCTTCACACCCGAGACAACTGGAGCAGTTTGCTCATGAGGAGAGGCCAAAATACCTGCTGAGAGGTGCAGAAGTCTCATTGACCGTCACAGGAATCGTTTGATCGCAGTCATTGCCTCAAAAGGTTGTGCAACAAAATATTAAGTTAAGGGAACCATCATTTCTGTCCAGGCCTGTTTCAAGAGGTTTCTTTTTTTAAAAAAAAAAAAAAATTCTGTTGAAGTGAAAAGCAATGTCTGACTTTCATTTGTTCATTTTCATAGAATTTTTATTTATTTATTAATACTTTCAAGTTAGATTCAAGTTATTTCTCTGACCATTGCGGGTTTTTCTTTCATTAAATGAAGGGTGCCAACAATTATGTCCACGTACTGTATGTATATATTATAAATGTACTGAAAGCCCCCTTTATAAACAAAGCATGAGCTACCATGGTACCTGTGCCACCCCTCTTCTCATCCACCAGTGTCTTGATCTAGGTTGCTTAGTTTCTTTACAATTTAGCCTCATTTTGTTCTGTACTGATTATTAAATGGCCAACAATTCTGGAAATCAGGACAGAGAATCTTCTAAGAAATATCTTGAACATCCATTCACATGAATGTTTTAACCATTACATGAAAAAAGCTAAAATATAAAGAAGAATATTAAAATTGTTGTCTTCCATCTACTTTAAACTCCATATACCCTGCTAAAAACAGCTTATCAGTATAGGTCACCGGTGTCACACTCCCACTAATCTCAAACTAAAGTGATTTTCCAGGCTAAATAATTGATGACCTATCCTTAGGTCGAGCCCCCAGCCAATAAGCTGTTTGGAGAGTCTGTAGTGTTCAGGTGAGTAACCTCTTCAGTACTTACCAAGCACAGGTACAACAGCTAAGCTTGGTACTGCATCTCAACCTATCCACTTGAATGGGACTAAGCCTTGTTCAGTCCATGTGACTGATGAATGTTACATCAGATATGAAGCAGAAGCGGAGTTCAGGGAGCAAGGCTGCTACTAACAACTCACCAGCTGGATTCCAAAGACCCCCACTGATCTTTAATTGATCAGACCCACACTGATCAGATCCCCACAGATTCTCAACTGTTGACCTATCCTAGGGATCGGTCATTAGTTAATAACTCCCAGAAAAAAACACTTTAATGAACTATCTTTTTCTTTCAAATGTTCTGTTTATTAATGTTACAAGTTACAAGGCTACAAAAGATTACAAGGATGGAAGAATATGACAAATCTGTGTATACATATACCAAAGTAACACATTGCTATCCCTACTGAAACAGTGTTTTACATGAAACTTTACTTTGGAGGGACAAGGAGTTTTGCTGCAGTCCACAGGATTAATGATCTATCCTAAGGATAAGTCGCTGTATGTCTTGGTAACCACTTTAGTGTTCCAAAAACAGAAGATACACTAAAATGCCACTTTGTTAAAGACATCAGCCCTTTCTCTGGATGAAAAGTGTAGATAGATAGATAGATAGATAGATAGATAGATAGATAGATAGATAACCTACAAACTGGAAATCTAATCTTTACAGACAGTAAAAGTATGTGCATTAGGTTTGCAGTCCTACATCATACCAACCACATGATTATGTCTTCATCATGCCTTGTATGTTGTTACCACTTTGTTGTAGCTATATTAGTTTTGATGACCCTGTCTCTGTATCCTGCTGTGCCTTCCCTTTTTCTCACTTCATCGTTCCCTGTGTTTGATTCTGCCCTGATTCTCTCTGCATGTATCCACACCCCTATTCACACCTGATACACATTATACAGATGTTAGTTTGTATAAATGTAAGTGAATAGGTCATTGTGGACCGAGGTCAGTGTGAGATCAGTTTGCAGATAAAAATTAGGCCAGAATTGGACCAGAAGGTGACACTAACCAACTACTACAGACTTATCTATTGTTTAACAGAAATGCTTCTCACTATAATCACTGTAATTCCCATACTTGTAAAAACCTCTTTTCTACACCAAACCAGCCTTTTTGGCCCTCTGATATGTTCTACATCTACCATGAGCAGGTCAAGCTTTGACCTATAATTGTGCCATTTTGGGGTTGATTTATTCATGCCGATATTAAATGTGCCTTATAGAATTTTCTGTATTTGCATTTATATGAATTACTGTTTATTTGCACCCTATGCTACTGGTATATGTAAGATTATAATAGTGACTAGGGAAGAAAAGCTTTTTGGTTTACCTCCGTAAACTTATGCTGTATACTGCTGTATACTCCTGTTGTATTTGTATACTCTGCAGTGTGTCTTTTTAATGTCTCCTGACAGTACACATTAAAGTTGCTTGGATTTGATGACAATTTATGTCTCTGTTGTGTTATTTTACATTTGTAAGAATACTTAACCAAGCATAACCTGACATATCTGACATTTACATCATGGCTAAAAATAAATGAAAACTACGAAAGTGCTTTTAGGACAGTAACATATCTTCACAGTAATCTCAGTAGTCACTAGTAATACCTCGAGGAGATGTCTGCATCAACCGTGGCAAACAAATTGTATTAATTTGGAAAAAAGGAAAGTTGGTAAACAGTTGGTGTGAGGATAACGGATTCCTATGTATTTTACAATTATGTATTTGGCCTTGGCGACTTATCACCTGACCAGATTTCTCATACACAGGGTGGCGTTGGTGCTGGTTTACAAAACTTGTTTATTTGCAGGAAGGTGGTTTGTCGGCTCTGTAAACACAGCCTTTTGTTGTTTCCTGCCCAGCATCATTAGCATACCTGTGCTTACCTCATTATCCCAACAAGCAGGCATCTTGGACTTCTATTCTGAAATGCCTCTGAATACACATGATCCAGACCTGATGTCTCCAAGGCCATATTCAAAGGAGATATGGTTTTCTGATAATATTTGTCTGAGAGGACATGCCAAAGTTGCATGTCCTCTGAACCCAAAGGGGATTGGGGTGTCTTCCTTGGTGTCTACACATTGGGGACCTTACCACTAAACCCCTTCATACCACTGGCCTGACCCTATAATCATCTGGAGAGGAATTATGACTGTTTGTAGTTATTTGGTTTCAAGGATGGAGGGTAGGACTTGTATCCCTAATGACATCACTCTGGAAGGAGACTGGGGAGAGATGTATTGTCTCACATCAAGAGACAGTTCTACTTCTGGATGCCAGGAGATTGGCGCGCCTCCTTACTGAGTAAAGTGAGTGCCCTGAGGCCTGGAAGTGAGGCCCCAGAGAACCAACTACAGACTACTGTTGGTATTATTCATTTTCTATCTTTAATTTGCATTTTATTTTATGTATTGTATTATACTTTTTAACTGAATTTTCTTGTCATCCATTGATATATATTTCTGTATATGTTAAGTGGCTAGTACCGACCCACTTGGGTTAGTAAATATATAAAATTTATAAAGCTAATTTCGTATTATCCTATAAGACTCACACATACGTGGGGTGTGAGTGAAAAATAAGGAACAAGGGTGATCACCAGGTGTGACACAGTGACTTTGGTGAGGGGGTATCCTTTACAGTTGGTCTGTGGCAAAAATATACAATATTAAAGCCAAAACCAGACTCAGTCTCCATCAGGAGTGGTACACAGAGAAAGTGACCTGACACAGCCACATGAGGTATAAAAGAAATACTGCATCATGTGCTTGGTACCAAAAAGGAAGAAGAAATTCTGGGCTATCCCATTAAAGGGAGTCTGTCACCTCCCCAAACATATTCAGTTGTATTACAGAGCACTTTACAGTGATAAACATCATAACTTGTTATCTGTGTCTCTTTGTACATTTGGAGAAAACAAACTGATGCAAATGAGGCCCACCCCCAGTGCACCAAAAGCCTCATATGCATTAGACATCAAAGTTGTTTTACTCCAAATCTACAAAAGTGACATACATGACAAAAGGTATTAGACAATACATGGCAATACGTGGTATTAGAGGAACCCCACTTAGTATTCCAGGGCAGAGCCCTGCTCTGTCTGGCTACTTTGTGAAGCAAAATGTGAAATGTATAGTGTGTGAAAAGTATTACTAACCTAAATTATACATTAGGTATTAATTTGCATGCGCCCCATTCATATAAATAAAATACGCATAGAAGAGAACTTACTGTTGCTAGCTCCTAAGTAATATATCCTTCTCTATCTGTTGGTGCTGTAGCTTTACAGTATCAGTGGTTTAGTGAAAAGACAATTTGGTCTAAGATAAATCACTTCAGAGAATAGGTGCAACACAGGAGAAGTTACAGATATGAAAATGAGATGTTGTAATGATGGGCGAGAAGACATAGGTCAGGATAGGGGAGTATATACCAATGTACTATTATTTCTAAAGATGGCCAATTGTTTAATTTCTAGTGAGCTGCCAGACTTTTTATGCCTTCTTCTCCCTTATTGTTAATAAGAAGTAGGTTATCTTACTTATAGAACAGAACCAGACAGACCCCCCCCCCTTTTCCAGCTTGTCAAGACAAAGAAAGATGGTAATAAAGCTCTCTGCGGTACTAAGAGTACGAGACTGGCAGTGAAAATGGGACAATGGGTCAGCTTTAGGAATTAGTAAATGTGATCTATTTGCAGTCAGTATACATCCATATAACATGAGGCCAAACAACTCATTTAAATTAGTTATCTATAAAAAGTCAATAAGTTCCTGTCTGACTGATGGGACCTACTCACTATATATAGATTTTTTTGGTTTGTTTGTTTTGTTTGTTTTTTGTTTTTTGTTTTCTGGGAGAGGTAAAAAAAAAAAAAATCATACTCACCTGTACTCGGTGTTCCGGTATCCTCCAAGTACGGTCCAGTCCTCCTGCTGGGATGTCTTCTCAAAGTGAAACTGCTGTGACTTTCTAGATCCCTTTTGCTGAAGCTGCTCATTGGTCTCTGCAGACACATGACTGCAGAGTCCAACCACCAACCTCAGGAAGCCATGTCACAGGTAGGGACATCATTTGCCCGTCGCTGAGGCCGCTGATTGGCCTCTGCAGTCACATTCAGTGGGAACCTCTGCCAGAAGACAACAATGAGTACGGGGGACAGGTGAGTATGATTTTTTATTTTTTCACTTCACCTAGCCTATTTAAAATATAATTTTTTTTGCATGGACAAACCCTTTAACTCTCACAGGCTACAGTCAAGTGTTCAATATATCACTTTGAAAAATACAGGAAGGAAACTGAATGGAACATAGAAAGAACACAGCAAAGGATTCCTAAATGAAAATACAATTAGGAATGAAGGGGAAGAACAAACTTTAGCTACTGTTTTCTGTTCTTCAATTATTGGATGATTTGGAGTATAGAGAGTAAAATTTGCAAACAAGTTCTCTTTGGTAGAAATGGAGAATTTGCTAATAATCTTATCCAAGACATAATATCTCTAAAAGAAGAGTAACCCATCTGCAGACAGCTGTTCCAAGCTTATTGCAGGGTACTGGCTTTCTGGGTAAGAGGTCCTAAATATAAGTCAAATGGGGAAATATGCCTCATTAGACATCAACTTATTGTTTATAGGGACTTATTAGGCCAGTGATGGCGAACCTTTTAGACCGAGTGCCCAAACTGCAACACAAAACCCACTAAATTGTCACTAAGTGCCAAACAGCAATTTAACCTTAATACTGTGCAGATCCACAATTCCGGACAATTACAGACCCGCAAAATACGGTCGTGTGAATGGGGCTTTACAGAGCTTTCAATTATACTAACAACTTTGTACTGCATTTGGTATAATTGTGAACAATTAATGTTCACTATTTACATCGTACAGATCTGTTTTATAGGACCATGCAATGTTATTATGACCTGTAATAATATCACGTCTACTATAAAACAGATACTCTGTGATATAAATATTAAAGGGTCCCCACTCAGTCCAATCTGCTCCACAGTGGCCCCCACACAGTACAATCTGCTCCACAGTGGCCCCCACACAGTACAATCTGCTTCACAGTGGCCACCACACAGTACAATCTGCTTCACAGTGGTCCACACACAGTCCAATCTACTCCACAGTGGCCACCACACAGTACAATCTGCTTCACAGTGGTCTCCATAGTGGCCACCACACAGTACAATCTGCTCCACAGTGGCCCCACCAAGTACAATCTGCTTCACAGTGGTCCCCACACAGTCCAATCTACTCCACAGTGGCCACTACACAGTACAATCTGCTTCACAGTGGTCCCCACACAGTACAATCTCCTTCACAGTGGCCACCACACAGTATAAACTATTCCACAGATGGATGCCCAGAGGTTCTCTATCATTGTATTAGGCCATGCATGTACTGTTAAGAATTTGGGGAAAATTCTAACAAGTCCTCCTTGTTAGAAATAGAGAACTTGCTCTAGGTTGACCTTTTTGGAGGTAGCTCTCTATAAATCAATGCCAGTTTTTCCTGAAACCTAGTAGCATGATCTGGACTTGGATAATAGAGACTTTAATCATCCACCTGGACAGACAATACAGAGGCTGGATTCACATGTACAATTTATGGTGTATTTTTCATGTGTTTTCTGAGCCAATGCCAGGAACCGTGCCAAATATAATTATACTGATACGTTGCTGCCACCATTTCTGGCTTTCACTCAAAGAAAAAATAAAAAATGCATATATGCTTCCAACTTGATACACATAACATGACAATGACTCCTAATATAGTAAGAGCAATATATTCTTTTTTTACATAGCACCAATATATTCCACAGCATTTTTGTTTATTGGGTCATGTACTGTCACCATGTGTCTATGTAACCTTAATTTTCCAGCTCCCCATTTCTAGAACTTACGAAAAACAAAACTCTGGCCCTGTAAGGAGAAACACAAGCAGTAAACATGTTGCGGGGGGTGAACTGATCAATGCGCAGCATAATTATGTTTGTGAATTAGCAGCGCACAGAGGTAGCACACTGTTTTCATTCCTAATAGCTGCTAAGTGGTCTTAATTAAATACTTAAGACCACAGGCTGAGGACTGTGCTGAGCTGTGCCGAACAGCGGAGGCATACAGAGGAACAGCATGTTCCAGTAGATAGTATCACATGTTCTTCTATTTGTGGGGTGTACGAAAAAAAAACACATGAAAATATAAGACATGTATAAGAAAACTAGTATAAAATATGGATAGGCATTAAAAACACACTGGATTTATCATAAATAAACATTAATTTAAGGGATTAACCACCTTTTAAAAATGTGTAAAAAAAAAAAATCTAAAACATCAGTACCTCTTCTTTTCCCCAGAGATCCAGCATGGACGCTCCCTATGTCCTCCTAGTCTTTGCTTGCAAGCAGTCAGCATGTGAGCACTGCAGTCAATCATTGGAGACTGTGGTGATGTGCCAAATTACCGGCATAGTAGAGTGTTGATACCAGTGGCATGGTACGTGACTACTGCAGTGGTTGCCTGCTGGCCACTTGTAAACAAACACCAGGTGAACAGTGGAAACACCAATGTTGGAAAAGAGAAGAGAAGAGTTTTGTTCTTCATAAGTTCTAGAAATGAGGAGCTGGAAAATGAGGGTTACACAGAGACATGGTGATAGTAAATGACCCAATAAATTAAAATGCTGTGGAATATATTGGTATTATATAAGAAGAGGAGGAGAGGAGAGAAAGAGGGAGAGGAGAGATGAGTACTTTTTATTTTTCTTTTACACCATTTCCTGCTCCTTCTATTCTCTTATGATGGATAACCCCTTCAATTTTTATGAAGTAAACACTAAGGGTTTTTTTCTGGAACTTTTTGTTGAAGTGAGCATTGTATATTAGCCTCTAAATTATAGGAGCTTGTTAGACACTTCCATTTACAATTCTTTTTTTTTTTTTTTTTTTATGTAGATTGTGAGCCCCACATAGAGCTCATAATGTACATTTTTTCCCTATCAGTATGTTTTTGGAATATGGGATGGAAATCCATGCAAACACGGGGAGAACATACAAACTCCTTGCAGATGGTTTTTTTGCCCTTGGCAGGATTTGAACACCAGGACTCCAGCGCTGCAAGGCTGCAGTGCTAACCACTGAGTCACCATGTGGCTCCCACTTCCATTTACAATTCTATCCTGAAGCTCAAATGCCCTGGCAAGTCAAGTGATCCTGGTACCACCAAGATTAAAGACGACCATACAGATTTCATTGTCGACAGCCAAAATGGATGAATAGGTGATGAGTGACTCAAAATCTCTCGTATAAATGCTGCTCACAGCTGGCCAGTGGTAGATTTTAGTTTGCCGAAACAGATCAGCCATTCTGGAAATTTTCAGACAGTTGTTGGACAAAAACGCCATTGTTTGGAATGAATGTTTGTTTTGGCTGGTCAGCAACCCATTGACTCATTTTGCCTCCTGAATGGAAAGTTTATCTCCTAATGTTGGTGGCAGGATCATTTGTATGGACGAACCTGTCAACAGTGAGTGATAGCTGTCGGTAATCTAATGTATATGAGCGGCTTTATAACTATGAGTCTCTTTGATGGTTCCTATTAGCCAATTTTGTTTTTACCCCTCTGCTGATAGAAGAGCCCTGATCCTTCTCCCTTCTTTTTATCTGCCCCTATGTTTGGGTCAAAAAAAAGTCTTGAAATTCTGCCATGAAAAGTTCATGTGTGATCCCAGCCATCATCATAAGAGCAGAAGTTAACACATATTTTTGTTAAAATAGACCGACTTGCAACAATAGAAACTGTGAGACGCACCTTAGAGCGCACAGTTGGTGTGAGTACATTATGAGCAGGAAAACAGAGAATTTGGTGTTTTTTTTCACTCACAATAAGAAAAATCAGACGTCTTTCATAACTAAGACAAAAAGCCTAATGTACTTTTCAGAGTCCCAGATGCACACTTTACATCATCCACTTACTCAGAATTTCTCAAAAATATACTGCAGACGCACAACTGTTACTGCCAGAGAAGTGTGAACTCTGATATATAATCCCAACCAAGCAGACTTTCAATGATGTTCTGGGCATATAACCAATATATCTTGGAGGATTATTTTCCATTTTGCTAACTATATAACAACATTTTAGCCACAAGAGACTTTTTCTGTTAAAATCATAGAAATGTGTATTTCCATTTTATAGATACTGTAGGGCACTTTCAGCCACTCTAGTCTGTGAATTTTTCTAATGTTTTGTGTTCATGTTGTACCATCTTTTTAAGAAGCTTCTATCCTGTGACACTATGTCATTTGCAAAATTTCAGCAACAGAACTAATTAGATTTTATAATATACCAATCTGTCCTGATGAAAAATGAGCCGCATAAATCAGTGGTGTATAATCTTATCCAGCCTGTTATCATTGATCTGAAGCCTCAGCCTGGGTTTTAGACATTATAGATAAAAATCAATGAAAAGAAAGCTGCGCATTACACATGTCTTAGACCTACAGATATCTACTTCTGGTGCCCGAGCCTATTGGAAAGGGCTGATTCATGGGGGTGCAGGGCATTGGACCCCCACCAAACTAATAATGCTACCCAAGGAATCAATAACTAATCAATATCAAAAAGCTTGAAAACCCCTTTAAATTAAATTCAATTGTATCTACATTTTAGAAGATTATTGCCATAAATCTCAGGAGATAATAATATGAACAACTTAACCTCCAATTAAATCTGGACCTCCTTGTACATTAGGCAGTAACCCTTAAAGGGATTCTACCATTAAAATCAAATTTTTTGTTGGTCACACGTCGGAATAGCCTTAAGAAAGGCTATTCTTCTCCTACCTTTAGATGTCTTCTCCGCGCTGCCGTTCGGTAGAAGTCCTGGTTTTCATTGGTATGCAAATGAGTTCTCTCGTAGCACTGGGGGCTGTCTTTAGCGCTCAAACAGCACTGGGGAGTCCCCAATTGCGTCTTCTTATGGCGCTGGAGGTCAAACTTGTAGGCCTCGGGCAGAGCCGACTACGCATGCCCACAGGCCATAGGAAAATGGCCACTTACTTACCGTGTAAGTGGCCATTTTTCTTGTAGCCACGGGCATGCGCAGTCGGCTATGCCCTAGGCCTACAAGTTTGACCTCCAGCGCCATAAGAAGAAGAGGACGCGTGAAGAGGTCGATCCTGAAGAAGACGGAGGCGGCCCTGGAGAGTTCTCTCGTAGCATTGGGGATGCCCCCAGTGCTGCAAGATAACTCATTTGCATACCAAAGAAAACCGGGATTTCTATGGAACGGCGGCGCGGAGAAGACATCTAAAGGTAGGAGAAGAGTAGCCTTTCTTAAGGCTATTCCGACATGTAACCAACAAAAAATTTTAATGGTAGAATCCCTTTAAAACCATCCTAAGTTAAAATGTTTGATTTAGTACATATAGAAAGTTTTATCCCCATTCTCTTTTCCCATGTGGGTACTTCTTTGTACAGATGACCTAAATTGGTGCACTACTATCCATCTCCAACAGGACTGGAACACGGACTCCAAGGGCTTAGTACATTGTCACTTGTGATACTCCAATTAAGGATTAAAATTCAATTTTATCTACATTTTAGCAGGTTATTTCCCTAGACCA
Organism: Leptodactylus fuscus; assembly: GCF_031893055.1. Lineage (NCBI taxonomy): Eukaryota > Metazoa > Chordata > Amphibia > Anura > Leptodactylidae > Leptodactylus > Leptodactylus fuscus. The sequence continues at coordinate 64,237,198 of NC_134266.1, forward strand.
CATGGGACAAGTAACTGAATGTTTGTCAATCCAACATCTATCATGTTGAACTTGAAGGGACAAGAGTGCTGGGAGACATTCTGAAACCACTGACCAATAGAGCATATCCCATCCCTGAGCTCAATTAAAAGCAATTATATTGCTATTTACATTACTACTGTATAGTGGAGGTACCAAGGTACTGCTGCCCATTCAGGTGAATGAGACTTGAGGTGCAATAAAATGTCTCAACCACTACTTAGTTAACAGGGCTGTGGGCTACCAGCGCAGTACATCATGCAAGTCCTACAGCCAGAATGGCTGATTAATGGGCACGCTCCTATGGAAGTGAATGGAAGCAGAGTTGCATTTCCTTGCCACTACCGCCAAAGTATGGTTGCTGAGAGCTATATACAGTGTACAAAGTAGTGGAAGTGCAGCTCTGCTCCCATTTACTTCAATAGGAGCACTGCAGTTTCCAGCAGATGAATCAACTGGGGAATGGACAATCACCGATCTAGTTTGGACACCTATTGTGTGTATAGGTCATGAGTATCCATTATCCATGGGTCTCGGACAACCCCTTTAGTGAGTGGGGTGCAAATGGCTTCTCGGCTATACATACACTATGTCTCCAATGTTCTCCCTGCGCCTCTTTTATTTCCTCATATGACATCTCCGATTTGCTTTACAGAAACACTTGAAACTCTGTATTTAAAAAGCAAATGAACAGTAACCTATTTTTCTGACTTCCCACTAGGAAATTGTGTATGCACTGAAGAAACTGTGAAGAAGACTACAGCTGAAGTCATGAGTTGTATTCTGTAATTGTGATCACAAGAACATCATTTTTTACCAAAAACTACTGAAATAGGTCACTGTAAAGAAATACTTCAATATAGCTCATGGCACACACACACACACATATATATATATATATATATATATATATATATATATATATATATATATATATATATAAATACAATATGAGAATTATCTATTTAATCCATACTGTATCCACCATACTAGTAAAGTGGGTTAGATAATAGGAACAAACCAAACCCCATAGTAACTAATTGGTATTTGTTGGTATTTCACAGATTTGTATTAGATTGCTCAATCTTTTTGGGCTTTATAACATAATCATGGATTATTAAGGATTATCCTGATTTTCCTAGTACAGAAGTAGTAGAGATTATACATGGACCTTTACAAAACACCAGTTGGTTTTACATAATCCAGGGCTGGTCATGACTTGTCAACATCTACATACTATGCCTTAATCTTGTCTCTTTCCAGAAATTTTTGTTCTGAATTCTCATGCTCTTTATAAGTGTTTCGTTTAGAGTGATTGTTTTATCTCAGACATTGGTGGTATATTGTATCACCGATATATTAGGATACCAATGATCAGATTGATGGAGGTCGGAACACTGCCATTCCCCCAAAACTCTAGAACAAATTGTCAGAGAATCCAGCAGATGAATGCATGATAATATTCCATGCAGCAAGATTTAACGTTGTCATTAAACACGAGCCCCTGTGCAAGAACAGTTATGGGCCCCTTGTTTTCCAATATTTCAGCACAAAGCCCCCCCCCCCCCTTATGTCACTTTAGCAATACACCAGTAAAGTTCAGCCATTACAGCCTCTATTTAGGCTTTTACCTGCAAACTAACACACATTAGAAAGCTGCTGTTGAGTTGACAGAACCCTCCGAGCTACTGGGCACCTGGGCACATACAGGTTGCACTAATGGTATGGCCACCTCTGCAGCTGAGCCAGCAGAAGATCATGAGACACTACAGTTTCCACTAGTACTTCATTTTACCTATACATATAGCTTTACATATGAACAGATTACATCGTGGACAGTTGTGACCTCAGATCACCATTCATTTCCAGAATTAAGGTTTGCTCTAAAGTACTTAAATCCCTTTAACAGAGTTTATTAAATGTCTGACACAACATTATAACCTATGGTCTATTCCAATCAATGGCAATGTGCTTATATGATATGTCAGAGTTATAGCAATAGAAATCATTAACAGTGCCAAAGAGTTTAAAGGGGTTGTTCAGCTGGTATCTAATAGTCAAAAAATAGTGAAAACATTGAAACTCGCCTTTCTATTACCCTGCTGGTTCCCCTGCCAGTCTCTATTTCCTGTTCCATCTCAAATCATAGGAAATGACAAATCAATGGTTGGGGCGGTCACCACTGGCAGCAAGAGACTGGCTGAATGGTCATTCCCTGTGTATATGGAGAGATCCAGAAGTAGAGACTTGTGAGAGGCCCAGGAAGCCTTGGAACTTGGTGAGGTAAGTATCACTTATTTTGAGCTTAAGCCATTTTGATATTTTCTTGCAATAAATTACTGGCTGGACAACTCCTCTAAACTCTCTGTAAATCAGTGGTAGATACTGGTGTGTACCAAACATAGTTTTATGGTATAGATAAGCCAAGTATTGGTGCTACCATCATTGCCTATGCAACCAACAAAATGTCAATGTAATCCCTGGAGAAATGGTCACCACCGTAGAGGACAAGCTCACTTCTAACAACAGTGTGTTCCACTATAGATGTGTTTGACTAAGATGGTAAAACTCAAAGTGCATTTCCCGTCTTTAAAGCTGGTTACAACATACAATTAAGCTGAATAAGATTGCAGCTTTATATGACTTGACACTGTCAGACAACAGACAGCTCTTTACACTGTCAAAATAGAGAATTCTGCGTTTGCCAGGTTTTCATTAGAGCCATCATTGCAAGGGAGGAATCTGTACTGACAAACATGTTCTACAGAGCAGACAATGGCTTCACCTTTCATGTGTAGGTGCAGATAATTCTGGAAGTATCCTTACCCTCAGGTTTTATACTGTGCTCCGAAAGTGTTAACGTTGACAGTGCTATTTGACTGAAAAAAATGCATTCATTGACTTGGGGAACTCTATGTAAAAATAGAAAGGAAAATATCTTGCAAGTGTCTCAGGTGATGGAAGATAGATAAATGCAATATCATTCTCTCCATTCTATCAGAGACAAAGGTGCAGACAACGTCATAGAGATGTCTGGTCAAATCCATCTCAATGGAAAATTTAACAAAAATGATTTCTTCAATAGCGGATTTCAATGTGGCACTTCTGTAAGCTAGATTACTGGCAGCTGCAAAGGCAACTTGCTTAGAAGAATGAATATTGTCTCCTATATCTAAAAGGGAATCTACTTAAAATGTAATGATCCAAATTAAATCAATGCCAATCAATAGTAAAATATATATAAATAAAGTAATTCATTCATTAACTTTATAAACTTTTATAAATATATTTGCCTGTGCAAAAGTTTCAGCCAGGTGTGACAAAAATGGTACAAAGTAAGAATGTTTTCGAAATTGAAGTGTTAATAGTTTATTTTCTCAATTAAATGTGCAAATGAAAAATTTGGAAGATATTTGGAAGAGGACTCCTGGAAGTGATGATATGACCCCAATATAGTCCTGATCTAAACATCATCCAGTCTGAGATTACATGAAGAAAGTGAAGGATTTCGGCAACTCTATATCCACAGAAGATCTGTGCTTAGTTTTGGACCTGTGTTTTTTCTATCATATCTTATACAGTGATGTATCATCTGGGATTCGGTAAGTGTGGTCTTTTTCTGTGATTTTTTTTTATGTAAATTGAGTCCCTTTTAATAATTTTGTTATATAGTTACATAGTAGATGAGGTTTGATAAAGACGTCAGTCCATCAAGTCCAACCTATAACCCTACAATCCCTACCGTGTTGATCCAGGGGAAGGTAAAAAAAAAAAACATGAGGCTCATGCCAATTGCCCCATTTCAGGGGAAAAAATTCCTTCCTGACTCCAAACTGGCAGTCAGTATAAAAACCCTGTTAATTGATAAAAATAAATATTTATATATGAAAGCATTCTTACTTTGCAGCACTTTTTCCCACAATTGATTTAAAGGGAGACTATCACCTCCACCAAGCATGGTCAACCGTTATGGAGAACATTACTACGATAAATATCATACCTTTGTTATGTATATCACTTTTGTAAATTTTTAGAAAAACTATGAAGCTTTATGCAAATGAGCTAGTTTTTGCCCTAGGAGTGGGATTTCAACTAATTCAGCACTGCTTTTGGTGCTCGGACCCCTTCCATCTCCTGCCTGCACCATTCTATGCCATGGGTGTTGAACCTCTACATAACCCATTGTACTTGAGCATCAAGATAAGAATTTACAGGGCAGATACAGGTCCATCCCCAGTACACATTAAAACTTCATATTGGTTTTTCACCAAATTTACAAAATGGATATATACAACAAAGATAATGTAGTCTATAACACATTAGTGATAGTTGAATATGCTTGGAGAAGGTGATAGACTCCCTTTAATCTTTTACCAAGACAGTACATCTAGGCTAAGGTGCTAAATTGTGGAAAAGCTGCATTTTTTCTTGCATATTTTCTGCAGTTTTTTTTTTGTTTTTTTTTGCCACAGCCAGGAGAACCATTTAGCAGAAGAGAGGAGTATAAGTGCATTCTATATATTCCCCATTCCTACTAAAGCCACTAAAAAAAGCAGCAAAATCTGCAACAAAAAAGAAGCTTTTCCCCGATGTGTAACCTCAGCCTTAAAAACTTGACATATCTTATATCCTCATAATTGAAACAGTTAGTATAATAAATTCCATTATCATTTGTGATGTTATAACTCAGTTTTTTTTGCACTTCTCTCAAAATATTAAAAAATAATGCTTATGCACTGTATATAAGCATTATATACTATATTCTATATTATGTACGGTCTCCTAGTTCTGTACAAACAGCTGTAAGCTAGCCCTAAAATATTAATAACAGGTCCTTTAACAAGAACCTGTCACCAGGTCTGAAGAGTCCAATAACATACATCATTTGATAGGCGCGGTCACTCTGACCATTTTGTTTTTTGGTTATCCAAATCTAAGTCATTCCAATTATATAAACCCTTTTAGTGATTTTGGCTATTTCTTTACAAGGTTAAAAGGGTTATCCTGGATTAGAAAACATGACTGCTTTCTAATCCTAAAGAGCTCCCCTTCTTCTCTTCAGGAGGTCACACCATGTCAGATGGCCATGCTGCAACTTGGTCCCATTCATATAAAAGGGACTATACGGTAGCAGGGCCATATGACCAAAAGAAGTGATGTCACTTCTCGAGGAGAGATAATGGAGTTGTTTCTGAATGGAAGCAGCCATGTTTTCTAGTCAACCTCTTTAAAGGGGTTAACTTGATGCAAGGAACAGGGATATACAGTACATATAACACCTACAGAACAGGCAACGTATAACTCTCCATTTTTTATTTTTATTTTTTTTCAAAAAAAGAAAACACTAAACCATGAATAGGTAAAACGAGTAACAAATCTGATATATGAACATAGAATATAAATCATAAAGTGCAATACCTATTTAGAATAGGGGTCAGTGACAAGCACCAACCAACATTTTTTTCCCCTGGTGTGTGGGGAACTCTTTGCTATCCATACCATTGCGGAACCCTAACCCAACCAATGGTCTTTATTGGTATTACCACTATACAGCGAGACCCCATACCTATCATAGGAACCCAAATACTAGCCCATATCAATCCTTTATCTTTGACCAAATATAAAACTACAAACGTGGGAGAGAGGGGTGAAACGCTGCTGTACCTGCACCAAAAGTGGAAAAAGAAGACATTTTGTAAAGGTCCTCTCCTTATATACCCCCAACTCAGCCTTCTCCCCTCCCCTTATCTTTCCTGCATAAACCACTCATTGTTAACCCCTTTGTTTTCATGCCCCTCTCCCCTATAATGTTGGCCTCATACCCGATTGCTCTAGGCGTTTCCATAACTGTGACCTCGGATACCTAAGCAATTCTTTCATCCAATTAAAGGAATTGTATAAGACTATAAAATAGACTACTTTTTTCCAAGACGTTACACCACTCTTATTCAAGTAAATAATGATGAGCCGGAAAAGGTCAAGAGTAGCGCTGCTTCTGGAAAAGGTCTATTTAATCTAGTCTCCTATAAACCCTTTTAGGGTTGTAATCCGTACAGTATGTATTCCTGTAGTGTAGTGACGAACCACTGCGGCTGAAGGCACTAAGAAACAGCACGACTCCATAAATAATAAATTCCATTATTGTTCAGGTCTCGGAGCACAAATGTGAACAACAATCATTAGCTCGGCTATTTTTATACGTTATTTTTAAGGACAGACAACTGTGTATGTCCACCAGCTGTAAGCGCTGCCTAATATATTCTACACAACACTGCCTCCTGAATACGAGACACTTAGAGCAAAACACCGATTTTAGAGCGCTGATGAGCTATCCATTTTACATGTTTTAACCCTTAGGGTTGTTTCATCCGAGGGCTGAGATACAGCGATATGGATCCTGAGATGACTCATGTGGATACATCTAGTTAAAAAAAAATATGTGAAGCACCCTCTGATACGGAGACGATCTCAGAGTGGACAGTGCTCTGGATAACAATAAGGTATGACAGGCGTTGAGATATGGAGATAAAGTGCTTATTATCTGTAAAGAGACATGAAGCGTGAAGTGACAAATCTCAAGATGGATTACGAGGACATTTCAGATTTTATTTTAGTGTTTCGATGAAAGTCTGTTTTGAGCATTCATCTCAATTCCCATAATTAATAAGGCTAAAAAGGTCATACTTGAACTCCATGATGTACATTTTATCAGTGTGTCAGTCATCTTGGGATATGAACTACTAGAAGCTCATGAAATATACATGGAGTTTCACAACCATGATACAACTGTGGTCCATTTTTAAGCTGTTTATATTGCATGTCTATTGGCATGATACATGTGATGATGTGAGGCATCTAGATCGTTATCTGGTGGGTTATATTAGGCCAAAAAGGTGGAGTCCATCAGTTTTAGTTACATTTCATCCATGATAAGAAAAACAGAAAAGTGACTGTATTTCAGAATGTCCATAATGTATATTGGAATATAGAGGGTAGATGTACCATTCCACTCTATGGAGCCGGACGTAGATAGACCATGCACTGTATAGTGAATGGAATTGGATGCTATCCATAGTGGGGGGGGGGAGTAACTTGCAGATCTGATCACTCAGATCCCCACTGATCAGTAGAACAGGGGACTTTTGTCCCCCATTCTGAATGGAGCAGTGGTCAGGCAGTGGGTGCAACACTTCATTCATTTCAATGGGAATGCCAGAGATAGCCAAAGTACTAGGCTCCTATGATGTGATGATGTGATCTATAGGAACTTGAAGATTGGTTAGTACTCATAGATGGATTAGTGGTGGAATAGGAGGCTGGATCTTGAGCACTAGCCTCGGTAAACGTCTATCATATTTGGTGGACACCTATTGGTGATCTAACTTTCAAAATAGAGTTGTCTATTCCATCACCCTCCCCATTCTAAGTTTTATAAACTTGGGAGTTAGGATTTAGCATTAGTAGCCCCATGAGACACCAGTTATGGAAAAACAGGTTAGGGGGCGACATATATGAAGTTTAATTTTATCAGTGGCCCCACGCAATCTTTATGGGCTAAGCCAGCTCTGGAGAATGTCCATGGAGAAATAAAATAAAGTACACAGCACAATATACCATGATAATCAGAGGATACATTAGTGAGTAAGAAGTATTAGGGCTCGTTCACACGGGGCAAGAGGGGGCAGATTCTGATGCCAAATCCACCTCAGAATCCGTCCCTCACAATGGAGGTCTATGTAGACCACTAGCTTCCTTTTTTCCGTCAGCGGTATGTTACGGCTCACAGAAAAAAGAAGCGAGCTGCCCTTTCTTCAGGCAGATTCTGCGGCTGAGTCAGCCGTGTCGTCCGCCTCGCAACAGATCCCTCCAGACTAGGCCCATTCATTTGGACCTACTCCAGAGGGGGAAGCCGCGATTGTCGGAAGCCACGGCAAGTCGCGGCAGGTGCATTTTGGTCCTATTCTGAAGCGGCTTCCCGCATCAGAATCGGGACCAAAATATGTGGTCCCATGTTCTGTGTGAACGAAGCCTTAGTGAATGTATTCATTTATATCTATAGCTCTAGCTATTACTGAATACAGATGAAGATCTTTTTTTTCTCAATATCAAATAATTACCAGTCCCACAAATAGTCACATATAGGATATCACTTTGTGATACAATATCGCAAAATCAGTTAGTTTTGAATAGCTGGTCATACAATATGAAAGTGAATATAAAAGCCCGCTACTTTCAGCTATAATATTTTATAGTAATTTTCAGATTACTTTCCAACATTTAAAGAAAATTGCAAGAAAGTTGCTGCAATTTTTAGCCATTAAAAACATATCCAGTCTATAATAAACATAATTGTCATAAAAAATGACATGTCTGTGCCGATGCCAGCAAGTCTCTTGTTCTTGTCTTACATACCTTTGTAGGATTTGTGAAGTAATTTCCTCAGCTGACCTCATGTCAGGAGGCTGCTGAACAGATGAGGTAATAAGTTAGACAAATATGAGACAATTTCCCCCGGGAAAACACTATGACACAGATCTGGACCACTGTCATATATGAGATGGCCTTCGTATTAAAACAGGTTAGATTAAGAAAATGTATGTGAATGGGGTCAGTGTGTGTGTGGGACCCTAACCCTTACTTTAAGGTCCCACCTAAGAATAGCACAGCTATCAGCCAGATGTGCACCTATAATTTTGGATTTAAAGGGAAGGGGTGTTCCAAGTCTTATCTTATACATAGGGAGGCTTAACATAACATATGATATAATTATTTACCTGTTTGTTCGGGTCTAGCTTGCAGTCTCTGTTCAGATCCCTGGTATTTGGTTACCACCTGCTGCACACCATCATGTCAGCCAATCAGTGGTTGGACATTGAAGCTCCATTTAAAGAGAACATCACTCCGGAGACACTGATTGGCTGATGTACTGCTGTACGGGCGAAAGGTCAGCGAGATCGGGGACCCAGACAGAGACTCTCCATTGGAACCCTGACCTGAATGGACAGGTGAGTATATACTGTTATTTTAAGCCTCCCTAAAGGGATTCTACCATTAAAAAACTTTTTTCTGTGGATAACACGTCGGAATAGCCTTTAGAAAGGCTATTCGTCTCTTACCTTTAGATGGGATCTCCGCCGCGCCGTTCCTTAGTAATACCGTTTTTTACCAGTATGTAAATTAGTTCTCTGGCAGCGATGGGGCGGGCCCCAGCACTGAAAATGCAATGAGGGTGTCCCCACGGCTGCCAGAGAACAGGATCCTGTACCGCCTCTGTCTTCTGCTGGATCCTCCCCTTCTTTCTTCAGCAGCGTCACCTCTGTCGGCTCTTACACTAGTAGAGCCGACTGCGCATGCTCGCAATTGTGGGCTCGGAACTATGGCCGCGCATGGGCAGTCGGCTCTACTAGTGTAAGCCAACAGAGGTGACGCTGCTGAAGAAAGAAGGGGAGGATCCAGCAGAAGATAGAGGCTGCACAGGATCCTGTTCTCGGGCAGCGGTGGGAACGCCCTCATCGCATTTTCAGTGCTGGGGCCCGCCCCCATTGCTGCCAGAGAACTAATTTACATACCAGTAAAAAACAGTATTACTAAGGAACGGCGCGGCGGGGATCCCATCTAAAGGTAAAAGACGAATAGCCTTTCTAAAGGCTATTCCAACGTGTTATCCACAGAAAAAAAGTTTTTTAATGGTAGAATCCCTTTAAAAAAAAAAGACTTGGATCCTTTAACTTTACACAAACAGCAAGGATTATTGGTTACAGTACAAGCCACAAGGTTTGGTGGTTACAGGTATGATTAAATACAAAGTTTGACAGTTATGTGGTCTATTAAAAAATAATGTGTTACCAGAAAATGACCTATTTTTGTAAAACAAACAGTTTTTATGATGAATCTTAAAGGGGTATTCCCACCTCACATACTCAGCAGTCTTCACTCTCGTAAAATCTTTCTTCCTGGTTTCTTGCATCATTTGGTGGGCGGGGTTTCACAGGCAACCTGCCGTTTAGCTCCGCCCCAAATTCACGTGTAGCTCCGCCCACCCACATTGAACTATGAAGTACAGGCAGCAGCAACTCCATTCTGTGTTACATACAGAGACTTCCTGTCTCTGCCATAATGAACACAATTGAATTAGCTAGCCTGATAACTGGGAGAACAGAAGAAATGAAAGCAGCTCCTCAATCTGAGTGCAGGACCTAAGTCACATGGTGTAGACACAGGATTAGCTAGATACACAGGCTTGCTCCCTGCACTTAGCCCCTCCTCCCTCCCCCCTGAGAGCAGCAGATACATCACTTGACTCAGGAGCAGCTAGGTCAGGGCTGTGGCCACAAAGAATTGAATAAAGTAATATAGTGGCCAAAGAAAGCAGTTTTGCTGAAGCAGTGTATTTAGGAAAAGTCTTACATCCACATTAACAAGCAGTATAGATAGGATCCTTGTGATGGGACAACCCCTTTAAGGCTTTTTTGACATTTTTTTTTTGTTCTGCCATTTTCATTATAGACACATGAATGTGAAAAGTTATCATGACACAGCCATTTTTTCATGGTCATGTGAGTAAGGAATAAGCCAGATAAAAGACTGATACTTGCCAGTTTTCTTTGTAGTAGTCACTGTAAATTACAGACAAGACATACAGGATTACCATATAGGATAGCCCATCTCTAGATACAACCACTGACCCATCATCACATATCTTACTGATAATCAATGATATTACCGCTTATCTACTCCCCTCCCTGCCCAGAGCATGTCTATAGAACTCTCCCATAGACCTCAATGAGCCAGCAGTCTGAGGCCATGAGACTGCTATAAAGCATATCACTGAAGCTAGGGTCACACCTGGATTACGTTTAGGGATTCCATCTCTGAATCTGCCTGAAAAATGTTGAGACTTTTCTGTCTGCATTTTTCGGGTAGAAAGTGGAGTCTATGGAGTCTGTGGGTTTCTGCGGGTAACAGCTTTTTAAGCAGTTTGGGTTTCTGTTTTTCAGATCGCCAAGTGGATCCAAAGAACCGAAACCAAGTGCAGGTGTGAACCTAGCTTAAAGAGGACCTTTCACCACTTTTGGGCACATGCAGTGTTATATACTGCTGGAAAGCTGACAGTGCGCTGAATTCAGCGCACTGTCAGCTTTCCCGATCTGTGCCCGGTGTAAAGAGCTTACGGTGCCGGTACCGTAGTGCTCTATGGTCAGAAGGGCGTTTCTGACAGTTAGCCAGGAACGTCCTTCTGCCTCGCGGCGCCAATCACGCTGTGCTGTGGAGCGGGGAGGAACTCCCCCCTCCCGCTCCTGATAATGCTCGTCTATGGACGAGCTGTGTGAGCAGAGGGAGGGGGCGTTCCTCCCCGCTCCACAGTACAGCGCGATTGGCGCCGCGAGGCAGAAGGACGTTCCTGGCTAACTGTCAGAAACGCCCTTCTGACCATAGAGCACTACGGTATTGGCACCGTAAGCTCTTTACACCGGGCACAGATCGGGAAAGCCGACAGTGCGCTGAATTCAGCGCACTGTCAGCTTTCTGGCAGTATATAACACTGCATGTGCCCAAAAGTGGTGAAAGGTCCTCTTTAAATTACTGTTACTAGAGCGGAGAAGAATCTCAGGCAAGATGGCAGCCCAGTTAATGTACAGAAAAAAAAGAATTAAAAAAAATCCACAATCAGAAAGTAAAAAAAAATAGAAAATAGTGATAAATGTCACGTACTTTTTCAGTTTTGTCATGGAGGATCATTATAAAAGTACAATTCTTACAGTGATATAATATGGAACTTAACCACGTAATGACCAGCCTGTTTTAGGCCTTCATGACCAAACCATTTTTTACATTTTTCTGTTGCACATAGCACGCCCTACAACTTTTTTTTTATTTTAATGTAACTACTTGAGAGCATGATCTTTAGCGGGGCAAGTGGTAGTGTTTAACGATATTATTCTGACATAGATATACCTCATTCAATAACTTTTATTAACTCTTTGTGGGAGGCAATTAAAAAAAACAGCAATTTGGCCATTTTATGGAATTTTGTGCTATTCACTTTGTGGCTTGCGCTAGTTCACATCTGCATTCAGCTTTCCGATCCTAGGGTCCTCTTTGGCACCCGAGAAACGGAAACCTAATTCCCTTAAAAAGCGGTTACACATGGAAACGAGTGGACCCCATAGACTATAATGAGGTTCGCCAGGTTTCTACCCGGAAAATGTGGAGAAAAAAGTCCTGCTTACAATTAAATGGATACCAAATTTGTATAGTTTTTTTTTCAAGTTTTACTACTTTTACTTTTTTTATGCCATTAATTGTGCGGATAAAATAATATTAGAGTTGTATTGCTTGGGTCCATACAGATGCAGCAATGCCTATTATGTGTGATATGAGGATTATACATTGGCAACCCTGGAGGCCTTCACTAGGTTCCTGGCTACCATGTAAAGGAATGTGACCCTTGCGATCTTGTTTGCAAAGGTTCCAATGCCTCCAGGTGGCAGCCCCTTCCTCCATAACCAGCTAGGACCCACATCTGAGTGTGTGGGAGATTCTGCATTTTTCCAGTGAAACTGACATAGAAAGTCAATTGTGATGGAAATGTGCCTATTGCAGACTGATATTGAAAGTCTATATGGGGTTGCCCAGCCATTCATTTAAGGGTAAGAATGGCGTTAGATTTTAGCTATGCGCTTTGTAAAGCATACATTTTCACCAAATGTCTTGTGCTCTGTTAAAAACAAAAAAAACAGATTGACAGAGAAGCAGGAGGGGGATTTCTAAAAGAATGACATTTTAGATTAAATTGGCTATTAAAGAGCAATTTTTAGCAGTGACATTTGACTGTTCTATTGAACTTGGCTTGTAAGCGCTCAGTAGCTTTTATGGGTTGAGAAACTTTCTAATACAAATTCCCTTTTTCATTTCCTCTTTATTAAGTAGGATATTTACTGTAGGTAATGTCAGCCTGGGATGCCCACGGCCCACCCGCACAATGCATTCTGGGGGCCCACTACATGCATATAAATTTCTAAAATGTTGTTAATACAATATGTTAAGTAGTCCAAAATGATAATCACGTAATAGATGATAGATGAATATTAATACTTAACTTTTAATAAATAAATTAAAAAAATATATCAAGAGTGTAGATATCCCATCATAAAACAGCACAACCCAATGTCCTCACATAATCCAAGCACGGCAGCCCTGAACAAGATAAACAAAGCAGAGACTTACTGTGATTCAGAATGATGCATGTGCTGCCAATACCATATACTAACTAGACGAATGGAGGGAAATCATGCTCCATGGTTCAATGATTCTAGGAACCACACAACCAAAAGGCTATATAGGGAAGCCCATATATCACTGCTATCCCTATTAACCTTTAACAAGAGGAGGACTGTCCCTAATAGCCAATCTCGTGGCCACCGCCCTAAATAGTGTATGCCCCTGACTGGAACATGACCCTATTGTATATAATCTCTATTATTGCCTCATCTAGCAAAAATATATTGTGATAGAAACAAAGGAATGAATACAGAATGCGCCTTAGCTAAAATCAAACTCCAAATTAACCAAACATACAATCATCCGGAGGAGACAAAAGAACACATATATCCAAATATGGGGCCACACATACCTGCTACACAATGGCAGATGTCATGAAATTCAGACAATATAGTCATGTATTGTCCATCTAAAACACGGCACACATTCAGGTAGCATTATTAAATCCTTGTGGGGTTATAGAAATAGGATAACTTATATCACAATTGTAAAACAACCCCATAGTGTATATAAAAGTAGCCCCTTAGACAGTGGAGATAGCACAGTTACAACGTTAAACAACAGACTCTCCCCAGGTATATGGAGTGTTTGGCACTGTGTACCGTGAGCCAGAGATACAGGCATACAAAGCAGCAGTCCTCAAGCAGAAAGAGACTGTGCTGTACTATGGCTGTCTTTGACACTTCTATTATGAAATGGGGGTGCTGAAAAGAGGGCTTTGCTTCGGCTGTCTTTGGTGCCTCCATGGAAATAAATGGGAGCACGTTGATCCAGGGTTTTTATACTGACTGCCAGATTTGGAGTCAGGAAGGAATTTTTTCCCCTGAAATAGGGCAATTGGCATGAGCCTCATGCAGTTTTTTTGCCTTCCCCTGGATCAACACTGTAGGGATATAGGTTGGACTTGATGGACTAATGTCTTTATCCAACCTCATCAACTATGTAACTATGTAACTATGTAACTCTCCACCACCAGTATCTATCCCCTGTCCTATACCATGTAAAGACCTATCACCTATTTATCTACTCCATTGGATGCTCAGTTGCTTCTTTTTCTCAGTTTAATATATATATATATATATATATATATATATATATATATATATATAGCTACTGTACACTAAATATCTATGTGTGATACCTCTTAAGTCCTATGAAGACAACCTGTTCCCATATGCGCTAATAGGGAGTATGGAAGTCATGGAGGAGAATCTCCTTCTCAATTCCCCTCCTGATAAGCCAGAACCAAGAACTGCTGAACCTCTAACTAGTGTTGACATTTCTCCACCATCTTTGCAGTGACTGTACAGTCAATCATTGACCTCAGTAGAAGGTGTTATATATATTTTTGTTTTGCATTCATCTCTTCTCTGGCAAACGTTGAATAAAGGCTGGCACTCCCCCATAAGAGAGCAATTGCTTTTTTCATAGATGACATTTGTGTGTTGAGTTCCTACGCTCCCTAAATAAACACTCCCAGTACGCTTCTCTGTTTATTCAGCTTTCCTTTGTCTAATTTTACATTTTATCTTGAGATCCAGTACCATTCTGTGTGTCAAATATACAATAACACGAGACACAATATAACAAAAACTCAAAAATTCTTTACATTTATCTGTTATTATTGAGACAAAAGCAAAGGGACAAGCGAAATTGTGGTGTCACATGGATTCCTATCTCTAAAGAAAAATTGATAGAAACAACACATGTAATTTCATAAAGCCAGATCTAAGCTGGTAGCATGCCATATAAAATACACACCCAGTTCTGCTGCTCAACTTGTTGTACCGCATACCTGAACATCTAAGGAAGCAAAGCAGTTCAAGAATTGACTCGATTTCACAGAAATGTGTTTGTATAATCAGGTCTAATACACAGTTCAGTCCTTGCACTACATAAAAATACTGAAGATATTTCAATGTATGTTGTAATTCTGTTATTCATCTATATACAAGCCCTGAGGGAATATAGGATGGTGCAGTGATGACCATATGACTGTATGTCACATAGTAGATATATAGGAAATAAAGTCCAACAAGGGTCCATGTCACTACTGTACCTGCCTGGAATCATCCTAGAATGGGATTATCATAGATCTGATGGCCTCACATAACAACAGATTGCTCAATTCTCTGTGTAGTGGTCAGACCAGGTACTGCTGATCAGCTACTATTGACTTGAATGGGTTCTCAGCTGCAGTGACTCAGTTCCACCACTATACATAGAATTGAGCTGTCTGCTTCCTGCTCCATTCTTTGTGTGTCAGATCCTGACAATAGCTGAACATTGGGATTTGTTGGACTCACGCCAATCTCATATTGATCGCCTCTACTACTAGGACGCAGCAAGTCATCAAGATTTTTATCCTAGAAAACTTCTGTAAAGATTATATTTGACAATACATGTGTACAAAGGAGAAAAAAAATCACCCATTATCTGGCACTAGAAATTCAATGACCTGGTACTAACTTCCACAACATTTGCCTTTGGGGGAGAGTTGGGAGGTCACATTAAATGGTTTACTGAAACCACCAAAATTGGTAGATCTGATCAACACATATATGATACAGTGTTGGCCAAAAGTATTGGCACCTCTGCAATTCTGTTAGATAATACTCATTTTCTTCCAGAAAAAGATTGCAATCACAAATTCTTTGGTATTAATATCTTCATTTAATTTGTCTTCAATGGAAAAACACAAAAAGAATTGTCAAAAAGCCAAATTGGATATAATTCCACACCAAACATAGAAAAGGGAGTGGACAAAAGTATTGGCACTGTTTGAAAAATCATGTGATGCTTCTCTAATTTGTGTAATTAACAGCACCTGTTACTTATCTGAGGCACCTAACAGGTGGTGGCAATAACTAAATCACACTTGCAGCCAGTTGAAATGGATTAAAGTTGACTAAACCTGTGTCCTTGTGTGTACCATATTGAGCATGGAGAAAAGAAAGAGGACCAAAGAACTGTCTGAGGACTTGAGAAGCAAAATTGTGAGGAAGCATAAGCAATCTCAAGGCTACAAGTCCATCTCCAAAGACCTGAATGTTCCTGTGTCTACTGTGCGCAGTGTCATCAAGAAGTTTAAACCCATGGCACTGTGGATAACTTCCATAGATGTGGATGGAAAAGAAAAATTGAGATTTCAATGCAAGGTTGTGCGGATGGTGGATAAAGAACCTCGACTAATATCCAAACAAGTTCAAGCTGCCCTGCAGTCCGAGGGTACAACAGTGTCAACCCGTACTATCCGTCGGCGTCTGAATGAAAAGGGACTGTTTGGTAGGATACCCAGGAAGACCCCACTTCTTATCCAGAGACATAAAAAAGTAAGGTTGGAGTTTGCCAAAACTTACCTGAGAAAGCCAAAAACATTTTGAAAGAATGTTCTCTGGTCAGATGAGACAAAAGTAGAGCTTTTAGGGAAAAGGCATCAACATAGAGTTTACAGGGGGAAAAAAAGAAGCCTTCATAGAAAAAAACACGGTCCCTACAGTCAAACATTGCGGAGGTTCCCTGTGTTTTGGGGTTGCTTTGCTGCCTCTGGCACTGGACTGCTTGACCGTGTGCATGGCATTATGAAGTCTGAAGACTAACAACAAATTTTGCAGCATAATGTAGGGCCCAGTGTGAGAAAGCTGGGTCTCCCTCAGAGGTCATGGGTCTTCCAGCAGGACAGTGACCCAAAACACACTTCAAAAAGCACTAGAAAATGGTTTGAGAGAAAGCACTGGAGACTTCTAAAGTGGCCAGCAATGAGTCCAGACCTGAATCCCATAGAACACCTGTGGAGAGATCTCTTGGTGGCAGTTTGGAGAAGGCCCCCTTCACATCTCAGGGACCTGGAGCAGTTTGCCAAAGAAGAATGGTCTAAAATTCCAGCAGAGCCTTGTAAGAAACTCATTGATGGTTACCGGAAGCGGTTGTGTGCAGTTATTTTGTCTAAAGGTTGTGCTACCAAGTATTAGGCTGAGGGGGCCAATACTTTTGTCCGGCCCATTTTTGGAGTTTTGTGTAAAATGATCAATGATTTGACTTTTTTTTTCATTCTCTTTTGTGTTTTTTCATTGCAAGCAAAATAAATGAAGATATTACCGTATTTTCCGGACTATAAGCCGCACATAAAAACCTACGATTTCCTCAGAAATCGTAAGTGCGGCTTATAGTCCGGTGCGGCTTATATATGGAAGGAAGCGGCGGCAAAGACTGCGTGCCGCTTCCATACATACATAAAAGGCACCGTAAGGGTGCATTCACACTACCGAACGCCAGCGTGTATCACAGCCGTACACGCCGGCGTTACAGCAGGGCTGCCGGACACTTCCTATTCATTTCTATGGGAGCCGGCATGCGAGCGCTCCCTATAGAAATGAATGGAAAAAAGCAGTCCATTCATTTCTATGAGGAGCGCTCGCATGCCTGCTCCCATAGAAATGAATAGGAAGTGTCCGGCAGCCCTGCTGTGACACCGCCGTCCTGAAAGAGAACGTGAAACTTACCCAACGGTGCAGGGTGGGCGGGCATTCTGGCCTCCTCTGCCTCCGATGTTCCGTCCTTCTCCTCCGGCGCTCGCTGATAATGGCCGGGGCGCATGCGCATAATGCTTCTACTGCGCATGTGCCCTGGCCATTATCAGCTTGCGAGCGCCGGAGGAGGACGGAACATCGGAGGAAGAGGAGGCCTGAATGCCCGCCCACCCTGCACCGCTCGGTAAGTTTCATGTTCTCTTTCAGGACGGCGGTGTCACAGCAGAGCTGCCGGACACTTCCTATTCATTTCTATGGGAGCAGGCATGCGAGCGCTCCCCATAGAAATGAATGGACTGCTTTTTTCCATTCATTTCTATAGGGAGCGCTCGCATGCCGGCTCCCATAGAAATGAATAGGAAGTGTCCGGCAGCCCTGCTGTAACGGGGGGGTGGGGTGTAGTAGTTTAACCTAACGTTTACGGTTGGGCTCTATCAGCATGATTTTGCTGATAGAGCCCCTCCTCGCCTGCCGAGCGCTTCCAATAGAAGCGGCTGGCACGCGGGGGGTTAAGCGGCCGCTGGCAAAGTCTGCCTGCCGCCGCTTTCAATAAGATATAATGCGCACCGGACTGCGGCTTATAGTCCGGTGCGCCTTATATATGAACCGAGACGGACTATAAGGCGCTCATGGGCAATGCGGCTTATAGTCCAGTGCGCCTTATAGTCCGTAAAATACGGTAATACCAAAGAGTTTGTGCTTGCAATCAATTATCTGACAGAATTGCAGGGGTGCCAATACTTTTGGCCAGCATTGTATGTACTGTCTGCTTACATGTTAGTGAACCTAAAAATGCACATCAATTTAACCAAATATCTTGAAATAGTGAAGAATATGTAAATGAAATCCAGAGATAATGGAAAGAAATTACAGCAAATGAAAGGAACATTAGACAAGACTGATATTCTCTGCCACTCCTACTTCTGGATACAATGCATGACAGAAGGTTCATATACACTTTTTGGGCTGAAATCAGCATGTTCTGTCAAGTCTGAGCTGAAGTATTAGGCCAGCTTGTACTATAAGCTATATTATGATTGACTATGTACAGGTTTTCTTGCCATTCAGAATTCAATGTTTATGGTAACAATACTTAGCTATGAATGTCACATCTATCTACTTGCTTTCAAAGTTATGAAATCACTCAAGAACCCTGTCACTGTGAGCAAGACTAAACAAGACTGAAAACTTGGCAAAGTGACAACACGGTCACATAAATTCTTCTCCAATATTTTTATAATGTGTATAATCTTCAATGCAGACTAAACTTTATCAGAGAACACAGGTAGTTGATGTTAAACCCAAATATTTATTGTAGTCTCTGTTAAAAAAAATAAAACTGTATGCGAAAAAAAACATTTTTATGAGAAAATATCTAAAAATGCTGTTTTATACCTTGTGCAAGTAAAGTTTTCTTTTTAAAACTAAAGCCCCATATTAGCTGGCAACATAAAAAAGTGTTGTGTGAAAAAACACAATGGCAACGTTTTGTGGTTTTCCCACTGCATTTTCCACAGAAAGTCCGAAGACATTCTGCTTCCATTTCACCTATAGGGAAATCTCGGCGTATGCATAAGTACAACTGACATGTTGCAGTTGTACTTACATTTTGGAAATTGCAGTGTGTTCGCTGCACATACTTTTCCGCCACATTACCTCCTCTTCATAGGACAGTGGGGGCCACTGTGGAGCATATTATATTGTGTGGAAGCTATTGTGGAGCATATTATACTGTGTGGGGGTCACTTAGTAGAATATTACAAGGAGTGGGTCTTCTTCACTATTCACATCACACACGAGTTTTTCCACAATGTGTCCAGGGACTGTAAAACGTTGCATTTTTTGGCACAGCCAAACTTCAACATTTATGCTACATAGGGTCCCGTCCTAAAGGGGTTTTTCCTTGAAAGCAAGTTACTCCCTCTTTATACACCGGCGTAGTTGAGCTAAGCACACATATTCAGCTCTACTTCATCGGGCTAATAGAATGCATTGGCCAGCGCTGATTGGCCAGAGTACGGAATTCGACCAATCAGCGCTGGCTCTGCTGGAGGAGGCGGAGTCTAAGATCGCTCCACACCAGTCTCCATTGAGGTCCGACCTTAGACTCCGCCTCCTCCGGAAGAGCCAGCGCTGATTGGCCGAAGGCTGGCCAATGCATTCCTATGGGAATGCAGAGACTTAGCAGTGTTGAGCCAGTTCTGCTCAACTACACCGTGTGCCGGTCATCCCATCAGATGTAGCAGAGCCGAGGGTGCACTAGAACCCTTATGCACACTCGGCTCTGCTACATCAGATGTAGCAGAGCCGAGGGTGCACTAGAACCCTTATGCACACTCGGCTCTGCTACATCAGATGTAGCAGAGCCGAGGGTGCACTAGAACCCTTGTGCACACTCGGCTCTGCTACATTTGATGTAGCAGAGCCGAGTGTGCATAAGGGTTCTAGTGCACCCTCGGCTCTGCTACATCTGATGGGCTGACCGGCACACGGTGTAGTTGAGCAGAACTGGCTCAACACTGCTGAATCTCTGCATACCCATAGGAATGCATTGGCCAGCCTTCGGCCAATCAGCGCTGGCTCTGCCGGAGGAGGCGGAGTCTAAGGTCGGACCTGAATGGAGACTGGTGTGGAGCGATCTTAGACTCCGCCTCCTCCAGCAGAGCCAGCGCTGATTGGCCAGAGTACGGAATTCGACCAATCAGCGCTGGCCAATGCATTCTATTAGCCCGATGAAATAGAGCTGAATGTGTGTGCTTAGCTCAACTACGCCGGTGGAGTAGTTGAGCTAAGCACACACATTCAGCTCTGCTTCATCAGGCTAATAGAATGCATTGGCCAATCAGCGCTGGCCAATGCATTCTATTAGCGTGAGCTGAGTGTGCACAGGGGTTCCAGTGCACCCTCGGCTCTGCTACATCTGATGTAGCAGAGCCGAGTGTGCATAAGGGTTCTAGTGCACCCTCGGCTCTGCTACATCTGATGGGCTGACCGGCACACGGTGTAGTTGAGCAGAACTGGCTCAACACTGCTAAGTCTCTGCATTCCCATAGGAATGCATTGGCCAGCCTTCGGCCAATCAGCGCTGGCTCTGCCGGAGGAGGCGGAGTCTAAGGTCGGACCTGAATGGAGACTGGTGTGGAGCGATCTTAGACTCCGCCTCCTCCAGCAGAGCCAGCACTGATTGGTCGAATTCCGTACTCTGACCAATCAGCGCTGTCCAATGCATTCCTATGGGAAAAAATTAGCTTGCGAAAATCGCAAGCTGACAAGGATTTCCATGAAATAAAGTGACTTATATGCCCCAGACATGCTTCCCCTGCTGTCCCAGTGTCATTCCAGGGTGTTGGTATCATTTCCTGGGGTGTCATAGTGGACTTGGTGACCCTCCAGACACGGATTTGGGTTTCCCCCTTAACGAGTATATGTTCCCCATAGACTATAATGGGGTTCGAAACCTGTTCGAACACTCGAACAGTGAGCGGCTGTTCGAATCGAATTTCGAACCTCGAACATTTTAGTGTTCGCTCATCTCTAATCATCTGGCTTGCCTGGTTGCTGGACTTTACAAAAACTTTACAAAACTTTCCAGCTACGCCTCCATCTTCTTCAGGAACATGCTCTTCTTGTGCCTTCTTCCGGCACAGGCGGTGAAACTTGTAGGCCTTGGGCAGAGGCTACTGCGCATGCCTGCAGCCACAAGAAAAATGGCCGGTTACACAGTAAGTAAACGGCCATTTTCTTGTGGCCTGTGGGCATGCGCAGTCGGCTCTGCCCAAGGCCTACAAGTTTCATCTGAATGATAGGATCCCTTTAACCATAGGGCAAATGGTGCATCTGCACCAAACCCTATGCTAGTGAGGGCCTCCTCAGCTGACCCAGTGGGACAATCCTGTATTTTGAGGGTTATCCTGCTGCTCCAAATGATAAGTCACATTTCTAAATCTATATGTATTGTTAGGACACAGATAAAGTTAAATGCAATGGTGAAGCACATAACTATCAGCTCCATGCTCCACCACTCAGGCTTTGACTGATGATTTCTGTGGCAGGGAGACAAGATGAGTGCTAAGACAGAGACATCACTATATCCAAATCCTGCATGCAACAGGGAATGGGGTTAGGTGAGTATAACTTTATTAAAAATTGGAAGTAATATATCATAAATGGTCACTGGGGAGCAAAGAACACTACATTGGGGGTACTTGGGGAGAAACTATACTGTGTGGGCCACTTGAGGGGACATTAAATTATTTTGGGGGCAGAGGTATGAAACCATTAAACTTGACCCAATGATGTGTTAAAGTAGCCCTTTAGCTTTTGTTAGCTATTCAGTGCAGCAAAACATTTTGAAAGATAGAAAAAAGGAGATGATAAAAAAATGACAACCACCTTTCCCCCTTTCACATATGTATAAACATGGATCTACACTGAAATGGAGTTCTTTGGTGACATTACTGAGTAGGAAAGTCCTGGCAGGGCAGTAGTACGGTACCTAAATATTCCCTGCAATATCAGTCGGACTCACACTCTGAAACAATGGGGCTTTAAAACACAGGTGAGACGGGTTAGAAGTTTCCTTTGAGGGGTTAACTCTTTGAATTCTAAATACATAAAACATGTAGCCATAGACTATAATTTCAGGCCTGTTCTCTCTTTCTCTGAAAGCTTTACAATCAACCACCCATCAGGTCAGTAAAAAGTTCAGGACTTTCTTGATGCAGGCCTCACATTGGAAATACATTTTAAATGAGGTCTGCTCTCAAAGCAAGTGACTGATCTCTCTGTGTATTCCTCTGGATTACCTGTCTGTTCTAGTTACATTATGTGAGCGCTTTATTACAGTCCATGTTACCGTTCTGCTGTTGTTTATTGTGAGACTGCCATAGCTTGTGTTGTGTTCTGTACAATGACTCAATGTTGTTAGATTCCACCATATCCCCGGTCTATCTAAAGAGAATCTCTTCTCAGTCTCCATCCTTATAACCCAATTGTCACTCAGTTGGAGATGAGTGCACCAGAGTCATAGACACATAATAAGACGTGTGAGACGATAATTGTTCTTATTCTCATATTGTTTAACTTGAAAGGGAGAAAATGTCTAAAGTAAAATACAATAACAGACTTGTCACTTGTTAAATGTGCACAATAAGAAAAATGATGATTCATGTTTCTCTAGTTAGGAACCAATTTTCACAGTAGTGTCACGAATGCCTAAAAACACAGTAAAGGAATTATGTAAATCTAAAGCGATAATTTAGGAATCAAAATCTTTTGGATTTTCTCCATGTGACACCTCAGACATAAAATACTGTATGTCCAAATAGAAAAAGGGAAGATTTAATTTGTTAGCTGTTCACACTTTCCATATCCATTGCAAATTCTGCCCTTCGGTAAAGTATTCATTAAAGGGAGACTGTCCGGTCAAACATGAAGGAAGGAAAAAAATCTTAGGGTTAGTTCACACGGGGAGCGGTAAGGCGGATTTTGGCACCAAGAGTGACGCGGGGAGCCGCGTCACTCTTGGGTCAAATCCCGCCTGCCACGACTGTCGTGGCTTCTGACAGTCGCAGCTTCCCCCTCCGGAGTAGGCTCAAATGAATGGGCCGACTCAGGAGATTGATGCTGCCAGGCGGACGCTGTGGCTCAACGAGCCGCGGAATCCGCCGGAAGAAGGGGCAGCCACCTTCATCTT
Source organism: Leptodactylus fuscus (assembly GCF_031893055.1). Taxonomy (NCBI): domain Eukaryota; kingdom Metazoa; phylum Chordata; class Amphibia; order Anura; family Leptodactylidae; genus Leptodactylus; species Leptodactylus fuscus. The sequence continues at coordinate 64,260,721 of NC_134266.1, forward strand.
TCCGTAAAAGTAGCCTGGCGGTCTCCATAGACCACCATTGTGAGGGGGCGGATTATGACGTGGATTACACATCATAATCTACCCCCTATATGCCCGTGTGAACTAACCCTTAGAGTTCAAGCCCTCTTCGTTTGGAAAGAACCAGAGAGGTCAAGCATAAGTATTCCAAAATTGTTAGTTTTATTGACAGCTCATGTTCTTAGCTTTATCTTCTGATACCCTGATATTTTCCTCAACTAGTCTTGAAATTGGTTAAACTAGTTTTGTAATAAAAATTTATTTTTTATTTTTTGCAGCCAACCAATATTACTTTAGTATGTGGTGGAATTGGCCGACTGGCATCCCCCATCCCAAAACCCAATGAGTGGAGCCCCGATAGTTTTTACAAATAAGCAGACTGTTATGGGAAATTGTTGAGCAATCATGTAGGGCGCTATCTATGATCTATGGGTTTCCGAGATAATGAATGATATTTTGGCTGCTACAGGCTGATAGTTCATTTCACAGATACTGTACAACCCTTCCAGTTTCTTATTTTATGCTTTCATATAAATGTGGCTTAATTGTAATTCTGCCTTTACCGTCATCATTATGTTTCTACCATATTATCATATATCAGCCTTACTTAACTATCAATTTGGTTGAGGGCTGCTTCCTTCAATTGTGCTGGCTGTGGAAGTTGTTTAATTTAGTAAGTCATCAGCAAGGAAAAAGCTGAGCGTTCCTCCAAGCATTCTGCCGAATAGATTTGCATGGGATAGACTGCTGACTCTAATCGAGGGCAAATTGCTGCGCTCTCAGTAATGCTCGGCTGCTGATTGATTAGACCATTGTTTTTATCTCTTTTGATGTGCACATAATTGCAAAGTGGCGCAGTATTGATAGACCATGCACACAATGCATATTACAGGGTTTTATTTCTTAAGATTATCAGGAGGTAATTAAGAGAATCAACCAAAACCTGGACATGGAAACCTGCTATAAAAAACAGCTAGTACATTACCAAAATTATCAGCAAGGCTCTGTACTATGAAGTCCTTGCCACAAAGTAGGGAGTTCATCAGTGATAATAGGACACATCTCTTGCTCCAAAGATGTGTCACATCACCTGCATTTTCCAAAAATGTGCGTGGAGTGGGGTGTCAGTCATACAGGAAATCTACATCACTTCCTGACCGATATAGATTTACATTCTGATGCATGGTAATGTCCCTGATTTACTAAGAGGCCAAAGCCACCTGATAAATAAGAGATGCCTTGCACCCGTTTGGAGTCTTTATTATGACTGGTGTCTGAAAAATAATCTTAGTAAATTTGTCCCAATCTGTACTGCCATATGGTGCTATGTGTGACACTATATTACATGATTATTAACTGTAGGAAATTGGAGGCATATAAGGTTAGGGCTACTCAGCAATTTTGTCCAAGAAGTGCATTGTGCGACCAAAGATTGACTTCTGTGTCACCTATGGCTATGACTGCAACCTCAAGTGACAAAAATTGTGACTAGAAGTTACAGTTGTAACAACTCTTACATTGGTGAAGGAGTTATAGGACGATAAAGCAATTTTTGGTCACGTACTACTGCTACTAATAATAATAATAATCTTTATTTATATGGTGCCAACATATTCCGTAGCACTTTATAAATCAGAGGATAGATGAGCAGACAATATGAGACATTACAATGTGACAAAGAAATAAACATATCAAACAATAGGAGTGAGGGCCCTGCTCACAAGAGCTTACATTCTATGAGGAGATAGAGGAACACATGAGGCCATAGGGTTGTTTGCTACAATGGTCCAGCCATCTTTTAATAGAAAAGTTTATGTAACCGAGTCTGTCACCAGCCGGTATCTGTGAATAAATAGATACTAAATGAAAGGATTACAGTGTAACTTCTAGATGGAGAGGACAGGATGGGGAGGAAGGATAAAAAGTGTAATTGTTCTATACTTCTGCACTTTACACTGTGATCAGGTTATATGATAAGCCTGCCTATACAGATGTGATTTTAGGGCAGTTTTGAAGCTGTTGTAGTTGGGGATTAATCGGATTGTCTGGGGTAAAGCATTCCAGAGCACTGGTGCAGCACAAGAAAAGTCTTGGAGATGGGAGTGGGATGTTCGGATAAGAGAGGGTGCAAGTCTAAGATCATTTCCAGACTGGAGAGGACGGTTAGGGCGGTAGACAGTGATGAGAGAGGAGATATGGGGGGGGGGGTGCAGCGCTATGGATGGAATTGTGGGTCAGAGTGATAATTTTATATTGTTTTCTATGATGGATGGGAAACCACTACATCAACTGACACAAGGTCTGTGTGACGTGAACAAAGTCATAAGCAAAGTCACTGTGTAGCCCTAGGGTAAAGGTATAGTGTGGCCGCTTGCACCTCTTTGGCTTCTATTTTATGGATCAGAAGTAATACAACAGAGCCATGTGCAGTAACACTTAATATGGTTGTCATGGACATTCAAACGTTTTTCAGCCTTATTATTTCTCTTTGCAGGAGCTAATATGAATGACAGTTTCAGTTAATTTAATGTACAGTTGACATACATTTGCTCACTGGGGGCAAATTGCTGCAATGTAGGATTTTTCCATTCACGATTCCTACACCACACTTGATATGTTCATAACACCAATCCAGGGATAAATGACGTCCTTAAATAAATGATTGCAAATGAGCGGGAGTTAATTCTTGCTATTGGTGACGCTTACAGCAATGTTATTAGGGCAACTTTTCCGGTAGGGTCTGAAGAATGAACCTAGACTGACAGAACAGACATTCAGAGTCATAGTGAGTGACAGACCGAGAGATGTGGTCACAATGAGTGACATGGAGAAAAAATAGCAAAAATTGCTAGCAGACTGTGTCCTGAGTGAGGAAAAACTCATTATCCCAGCTGCTTGTCACTGAAGTCCTGCTGTGCCAATACATTACAGGCCATTATATATTGTACTGTAAATGCAATCATAAATGGTAGACACTAAAGGGGTTCGCTTTGAGCCACTAAATACTGGTTGTCTGAAAAATAAAGAAAAATCAATGCCAAGAAAGAGGTGGAAGGAAATCTTGTGACCCAGTATTGAATTGATTTGAAACTAAATTCAAGAAACGTTAAGCCGGTAACCTGTTTCCTACATCCACATGAGCTTTTTCTATTATATAGTCTTTTTGCAAATCGATCATATTTATGGTCGAGGAGACAATTCTAGAACCTTAGACTTCTATATCCATAGATCACCTGTTATTGAAACATGCAACTGGATGGTACGTACAGTACGGAATACATCTGGGATGAATAGATGGCTTGGGGGTACAAAGGGGACATAATAGGATATCGTCTGACCATGAATTATTGCTGACTACATCCTAGTCTCTGAATAGAAATGCCTTGTAAAAAATTTTGATATGCTTGATCCTAAAGTTCTGGTTTCATATTGCAACCAGGCTGGTATATTAGTTACATATAAAAAAGAATCAAACTAAAAGGGCAAGGGCCCTGTACAGAAGTTTCTACAAGTTCATAGACATAGGGTACCAAAAATACCGTATTCTCCAATAGAAACAATTTCTACTAGGAAAAAATGCTGTACCCAATGAGACAACTATCTTATTTATATGGGGTGCAGATGATGTCAGGGGATGGAAGGATAGGGCATGTTGTATTTTATCATGCCCAATCCTTTGTTCCTCTGATAGATAAGCCATCACATTAGGTCTATAGCAGGGGCTCACTCTCCTCTCCACATTGAGAATGCATACATACTTGTCAAACTTAACATGCATGTACATGGGGGTTTGGGTGGTATATCTTTCAGACAAAAAAGTTTGGAGATGAACAAGTAGTATTCGATCAAATACCTCGCCGCCATAGGAATGCGTGTAAGCGGCTGAACACCAAGGGGTTAAGCGCATCGAATATTCGATGCGTTTAACCTTTTGGTGTTCGGCCGCTTACACGCATACCTATGGCGGCGAGGTATTTGATCGAATACTACTCGCTCATCTCTAGACGTCAACTATTGAAGGTATATGGATACATTTACGATTTGATGAAGTAATATTTGGTAAAACACATGAATGATACTTGCAATTGATTTCTAATGTAATTAAACATTTTTATGTGTATATCCTTCCCAACCCTAACACCCTAAAGATAGAGCAAGAGTGCTCATAGTAATGTAACTATATTTTGTCAATAGTGAGGAAGAGTACAAGCTACATAGTTACAAATTTACTTACCCCCCAAGCTTAACTTGTATATGAATGGATTCGATGCGCATATGGTCATACCTATGTTTTATAGTTATGATATTGCACGACTGAGCATAGGATTCACAAACCTTATGTCTGTAGTTCCTACAGCATGTGAAGACTTGTTACTTTACATTATCCTCTCATATCACCAAAAAAAATATAATATAGGATATCCATGGTTTCAGTTTTTTAAAGAAAAGTTGTGTTCCATGAACTATAAGTCAAAGAAATGCATATGTAATGTAGCCCACTGGGAATATATAGTCGGGGGTTACACTTTATTAATCAATTTGTAGATAACTCAGATCTTCTAGTAAAGTTGCTAGAACTACGAATGGCAGTAATAACACTCTGTATAGAAATAGCAACAAAACACAAAAAGGAAAAGCAATCTATTAACCCAAACATCAGTGCAGATATAGAAACCAAAAAAAAACAAAAAGATTTTGTGTGGTCCAGGTAGGTGGGGCTATGTGACATAATCTTTTTCAGGATGCATTAAGCACCTTCATGTCTTATCTGCTTCATGGTGCATGGAAATGTAGATATCAGGTGGGACAAGAGACACCATCTGCCAATCACCAGCAACAGGCTCATGTTCCGCATTCCAACACATTAGTTAAATTCCTTCCCAGCCGCCAATGACTTTGTCTTTCACAGTGACAATGTCCTCAGAGCTGAGATGGTCTCAATAAACTAAGAAAGGTGACAGCCAGGTGACTGCTGCAAGGATGTGCAAGCAGAAGAGAAACCAAATGACAGTCCTGTAAATGCGATACCTTACAACAGGTAACTAAAATAAACAAAGTCATAAGAAAATGCAAGCTTTCCAGACTACTTAGACCTCTTCATCAAGCTGAGGAGACTTCAGAGCAACATGCTACCCAAAGGTTAAACTGCAGTTACAGTTCCTGCCATGCCAGTTATCAACCCATGTCACATCTGATTGACTCAAACTGCAACCCTAGCTGTCAAGACAAGGCAAACAAGCAGCAGACTCTGTGCCGGCTTTGCTCTTTCTTACCTGCTTGTGGAGCCCGAGCCATTGGTGCGGACATACAATCTCAAGTCTGCAGCTATTCCAGGCTGTTGGTATCTGCAGGCTTCCTGCAAGCTCCCAGTATTTCTTTCCCGCAGCTGATCTCTGGTTGAGATTTCATAGCAGTGAAAGCTGCTATGTGCTTTATTCTAATCCTCCCCCCTTTCCTTATTCGTGCACGGACATTTATTTAGCTTGGCTGCCTCTAGTGGCTCTGAAGAGCCTGAAATCCCTCACAGGCTTTTATTACTGTAAAATAGACATGTACATAAACATAGGTGTCTACGGCCGTCTTGTGCTTTTCTTACCTTTGTCACGTAATAGTTGAGATGCTTAATAACGTTAGCGCAATGACAGCCCGGAGCCATTAGGAGATCCCTGAACATTCCTCTAGTCTACAACATACATCTCATGGCAACATTTATTAGCTAATGCTACATAATGTAATGGACAGAAAGGCCATCTTTATTTAATGAATCACAAATCTGACGTCATAGGGAAAAGAAATGAGCAAATTACTAGGAAATGTAAACTGGCTGCCTTATTAATATAGATAGGAGGAAAGAGAATATGGTGCAGGAAACGCTGACGTATAAGTATAGGTCCACAAGGAAAAAATGTATTGATATGTTAATTATATTCATAATTATTTTCATTCTCTAAGATAAAATTGTCAGATTCTAGCCCACATCAATGAGGATTTTCTAAGAATTTGTCTGTAACTAATATTGGTATTAACGTCACGTTATGATGTCAGTACTGGATCACTGCAGAGATAAGTATCACCACTCACCCCTTTACCTGTTGAAGATCTTGTGGCAAATTTCTTCTTCTGTGTCAATGGCTGATTTTCTAATGTTTAGTGCTCCCTTTGTCTTTAGACTGGGTTCACACATGCATTTTTTGTGACAGTTCTTAATGCAGTTTTTTTTAGCCAAACACAGAAGTGGATACGAAAAAAGAGAAGGATCAGAGTTTCCTTTATACAGATTATTTTTGCATCCATTCCTTTAATGCTTGTTTGATTCCAGGTTCTTCAGCAGCTGTATTTTACAGTATGTTAAACATGTCTTTTGTATTGAAGCTGTTGCAAAATAACATTGTGCACATCACTGTGTACTCAATCTGTGGCATGCTAATCCAACAAGCGACTTGTAATGTGGCCAATTGGAGTTTCATTCACGATTCTACTCTTATGACAATTGCAATTGTGACAGTCAGATCTAAGAAATAACCTCAGAACCCACCAACAGAGGCATGTAATGCCAATCTGAACAATACTGATGTTTTTACATGTGTGAGAGAGTGAAGAGTGCGGTCTGGGAAGACAGGTACATTCCAGCCAGGCACCTAAAGGGTGTATGGTAAAGACCCACACCAGGGAGGTCAAGGTAATCAAGGCCTGATAAAGTCTGTGTGTGAAGACTGGGAGGTGTGTGGTACCACACTGACAGAGCTGACCTGTCCAGACCGAACATACAAAGCAGGTACTGTGGCACCTGTTGTTGTTGCCAAGGTGGGAGTCTGGTAGCCAGGCGTCTGTATAGACAGGGAAAAGTTTGTTTGTGTTTAGTTTAGTTCTCAGCCGAGAAGGTTTTGTTTGGTTTATTTGTGCCTTTACAAAGGCAATTAATGCACTGCAAGTGAATAAAGCCTGAACTTGTGTGCAACCCAGTGTCTGAGTCCCTGTTTCCTGCACTGCTACTGAGCATATACATGAGCAATTCCCCACACATGGTATGGAACGTCACAGCAGCTTCTAATATTCTCATGCAGGGGTCCTCAAACTACGGTCCGTGGGCTACATGCAGCCCGCCGAGGATATTTATCCAGCCCGCCACATGTGGCCCGCGCGACATAGCCTGTATCGCTCACTAACGGGGAATCCGATTCCCTGATAGTGAGTGGATCGCTGCACATACAATTGACTGCAGAGAGTGACCTCTGTCCCGATGCAAGCGCCATGACGTCACTGCGCTTGCAGTCTGAAGGAGAAGGACGTTCTTCATGGGTAAGTATAATAGAGTGAGTGTGTGATTGTATGTGTTTGTGTGTTTTTGTTGTACTGAGGAGCATATAATACAGTGGGGCAGGGGGGTGTACTGAGGAGCATATAATACAATAGGGGGTGGGGCATAATGAGGAGCATATAATACAGTGAGGTGGAGGTGTAATGAGGAGCATATAATACAGCGGGAGGTGTACTGAGGTACATATAATACAGTGGGGTGGGGGGCATAATGAGGAGCATATAATACAGTGGGGTGGGGGGTGTACTGTGGAGCATATAAAACAGTGGGGTGGGGGGGCGTAATGGGAAGCATATCATACAGTGGGGTGGGGGATCGTACTGAGGAGCATATAATACAGTGGTAGGGCATAATGAGGAGCATATAATACAGTGGGGTGGTGGGGGAATACTGAGGAGCATATAATACTGTGGGGGGAAGCTACTGTGGAGTACATAATCTTAAATTTATTTTTAAACTATATTTTGGCTCTCTACTGGTTTGAGGGACAGTGAACTGGCCCCTGTTTGAAAAGTTTGAGGACCCCTGCTTTACAGCATAAAATATATCACGTACAAGTATAGCAAAGTTTACATTGACACAGACAAGAATAAGATCTTCCCATGTATTTTCCATTTCTTTTGTAGCAATTGTTGGCTTTGGCTGAAAAAAACACAGTGAAATCTGTATAAAAACAAACTGTGATTCTGCAACATGGTTTGGTGTCGGACCTCAGCTGATCAGTCACTATGTGGTGAAAAGAACTGGCAGGGAAACTGAGTTACTGAATCTCCTCTACACCTCACTTGTATAGCAGCACAGCTGCAATAACTCAACTTGGCCACTATATGAAGAAGAGAGCTAATTTGCTTCCAGCTCTGTTCTCCATATAGTTCTGCTAAGAATAGCTAATTGGCAGGGGTCCCATGATTGAGACCCTGCGGACCAAACATTGATGGCCTATACATGGGCCATTGATATCAAAGTGTCAAGTTAAACTTTGCTATATCCAATATATGATAAAAGATAGATAGATACAATGCAAAAAGTAATGTTGTCTAACAATTGCTATATGTATACAGATTGTAAAGAACGTTATGACTAATATAGAATTTGTATACATACACTTGACTTTGACCACAATAATAGAGAAAATAATAATAATAATAATAATATTTATTTATATAGTGCCAACATATTCCGCAGCGCTGTACAATTAGTAGGGTTTAAATACAGACAAAGATACATTACAAGAAAAGTCATTTCACACAATGGGACTGAGGGCCCTGCTCGCAAGAGCTTACAATCTATGAGGTAGAGGAGGTGACACAAGAGGTAGCAGGGGTGGCATTGCTTATACAGGGGTCAGACAATTCTGTAATAGAGGTTACTGTCATTACACAAACATAAAACTCTGAGCCGTCACCAGTCGTGTCCTTTAACATGTGGATGGTGCTTGGACATATAGAGTTTAGCCTGAAATGGCATCATATCATGGGATAATGTGGGAGCTGGAACAGAGGAGGGTTAAATTTTGGGGATTCTAATGACGGTACGGAAGGGTTTACATTAAGAATTGTGATAGGCCTATCTGAAAAGATGTGTCTTTAATTTGTGCTTGAAGCTGTAGAAATTGGGAGAAGTGGTGCAGCTCAGGAGAAGTCTTGTATACGAGCATGGGAGGTTCTGATAATAGAGGATGTAAGTGTTAGGTCATTGAGTGAACGGAGAGCACAGGTTGGGCGGTAGACAGAGATGAGGGAGGAAATGCAGGGAGGTGCGGCATTATGGAGAGCCTTGTGGATGAGAGTAATAACTTTATATTTTATTCTATAATGAATAGGCAGCCAATGTAACGACTGGCACAGACCAGAGGCATCGCTGTAGTGTCTAGCCTGATAGATGAGCCTGGCTGCTGCATTCAGAATAGATTGTAGAGGGGAGAGTTTAGTAAGGGGAAGACCGATTAGTAAGGAGTTACAGTAGTCAAGGCGAGAATGAATCAGAGAGACAATAAGTGTCTTTAGTGTATCTCTGGTAAGGAAAGGGCGTATTCTGGAGATGTTTTTGAGGTGGAGGTGACATGAGCGTGCAAGTGATTCAATATGGGGAGTGAAGGAAAGGTCTGCGTCAAACATGACCCCGAGGCAGCGGGCATACTGCCTAGGAGTTATAGTAAAGCCTGAGACTGCAATGGATATATCAGGGACAGATCTATTAGATGGTGGAAACAATAGTAGTTCAGTCTTAGAGAGATTTAGTTTCAGATAGAGCGAGGACATGATATTAGAGACAGCAGAAAGACAGTCGCATGGTGTTCTGTATGAGTGCAGGGGTGATGTCACGGGAAGATGTGTATAATTGGGTGTCATCAGCATAAAGATGGTACCAGTAGCCAAATCTGGTGATGGTTTGTCCAATGGGGGCTGTGTAGAGAGAGAAGAGCAGGGGGCCTAGGACCAAGCCCTGAGGAACCCCAACAGCAAGGGAAAGAGGGGAAGAAACAGAGCCTGCAAATGATACACTGAAAGTGCGGTCTGGGAGATAAGAGGAGAACCAGGAGAGCGCAGTGTCCTTGAGGCCGACCGTGCGGAGCACAGTGAGGAGGAGTTGGTGATCAACAGTGTCAAAAGCTGCAGAGAGGTCCATAAAAATAAGAAGAGAGAAGTCACCATTAGATTTAGCCATTAGGAGATCTTTGGAGACTTTTGTGAGAGCCGTTTCAGTAGAGTGCAGAGCGCGGAGGCCAGATTGTAAGGGGTCAAGCAGAGAGTTAGCAGAGAGATAGCGGATTAAACGAGAATAGACCAGGCGTTCCAAAAGTTTAGAGATGAAGGGGAGGTTAGAGATGGGTCAATAGTTAGCAGCATAGGATGGGTCCAGGGAGGGTTTTTTCAATAGCGGGGTTATAAGAGCATGCTTGAAGGAGGATGGGAAGATTCCAGAAGAGAGAGGTTAAATATTTTAGTAAGGTAAGTCGTGACAGCAGGCGACAGAGATTGGAGAAGGTGTGAGGGGAAGGGGTCACTACTGCAGGTTGTAGGTGTCAGGATACAGAGTCGCCGCGGTCTCCTTGCTGCGCGGCGTCTCCCTGGGAGACGTGTTAGGAGTTCTATTGGGTGTGCTTAGGTCATTAAGGGTTAATCTTTTCCTTGCTTTCAGTCTCCATGCCGTTAGCCATCAGGTGTGTTCTCTGCTGCTATTTAAACCCCACCCAGGCATGGATCCTTGCCAGCCATTCACTTTGTGGTTCCTGGTTCCTCTGCTCAGTCTGATTCCCTGTCTGTTAGTATTCAGTCTGTTCTCTTGGTTTATTTACCCGGCTTGTATTTTTGACTATCCCTTGTCTTTTGATTTGGTACCTTTATTATATCTCCTGGCTTGACCTCTTGCTCGTCTGACCTCGCCTTCTCTTCTGTGTCTTGCTGGGACTTGTGGTCCTCCCTGGTTCCATGCTGTTTAGTCTTTTGTTTTGCATTGCAGTTACACTGTGCTTTCTGTTTAGGTGTGACCCCCGTGACTCCAGTCCCTAGCACTTTCAGGGCCTCCTCTCCCCTTATCTTAGCCGCCGGACTGCAATGCAAAACAAAAGACTAAACAACATGGAACCAGGGAGGACCACAAGTCCCAGCAAGACACAGAAGAGAAGGCGAGGTCAAACAAGCAAGAGGTCAAGCCAGGAGATATAATAAAGGTACCAAATCAAAAGACAAGGGATAGTCAAAAATACAAGCCGGGTAAATAAACCAAGAGAACAGACCGAATACTAACAGACAGGGAATCAGACTGAGCAGAGGAACCAGGAACCACAAAGTGAATGGCTGGCAAGGATCCATGCCTGGGTGGGGTTTAAATAGCAGCAGAGAACACACCTGATGGCTAACGGCATGGAGACTGAAAGCAAGGAAAAGATTAACCCTTAATGACCTAAGCACACCCAATAGAACTCCTAACACGTCTCCCAGGGAGACGCCGCGCAGCAAGGAGACCGCGGCGACTCCGTATCCTGACAGTAGGGCGAGATGAAGAAAGTAGCTGAGAGACTTCCTCTTCTGTAACAGGTTCAAAAGATGAGAATGGACAGTCTGAAGTGCGGTTGGTGAGGGGATCATTGCTATGGTAGGTGTGGGAAACAATGCCACCGGGGGAATATGCAGTTATTTCCTGACGGATCTTATCAATTTTATCATAGAAATAAGTGGCCAGGTCATCAGCAAATAACTCAGAACAGGCCTCAAACTATAGAAAACTGGGCCTACATGACAGGGGGAGGCTCAGGGACGGAAAGGGTTAATCCTATGGGAGTTTGAGCAAGAAAATTGTGGGTGGAGACCGAGGGGTAAAAGGCAGTGGGAGGGGTGAGTGTGGGGTCAGTTTGGTCAGAGGCAGCAGCGTCCTGCTCACCCATTTTTGGTTGGAATGTTCCCTGGTGGTGGGTTTGCGAAGGTGATGATGGGTGAGAAGCTTATGTGGTACTTTGTAGGATCTCATCTCAGGTATGATGATCCAGGCGTGGAGTGTTAAGGCCTGGGGAAGTCCCCTGGTTGGGCCATGATTCCTTGTGGGGGTTCAAACTCCAGGCTTTAGAGGTTGAACGATTACCCAAGGTGGGGTTTTTCGCCTGGGTAATGGTCGGAGGATGCCTCTCACTTTTTTAGGGATAGTTATTGCAATTCATTAGGTTGGAGGTTCTTTGGGACTTGATTGTTTCCATTAATTATTTAATGCCCTGTATATATTATTAGTGCCCCCTTTTATCTTGGTACTGTGTAAACCTGTTTACTGCGTTGTTTGTACGTTCAATAAATCAGTCTGACAGGCCAGTTTTAAATCCAGTAAGTTGTCCTAGTCTTTCTTTAAGGTTACAGGGTGGGGGTGCTATGTTTATGGAATTGCCAGGCAAGCTGAGGACAAGAGGACCTATAGTCCTCTACCCCGCGTCATGATAAAGCATATACATCATGGGGGATAATTCCTTACTTGGGAGAACTCAATTTATGATTTGAGACATCCATATAAGTTTTTAATAAAATAAAGATTTTCAAGCCAATGTTCTGCTGCTCAGTGGATGATATTTGATCCCTCACAGCTTAACCGGCAGTAAGGTTAGGTTCACACAGTGCAGTTTCATACATTTATTTTCTGATCCTTTTCCATCTGTTTTCTAGGGTGAATAGGATGCATCTAGAAGAGGTTGAATTTCACATTTACATTGATCCACACTTTATATCTACAGTACATATAAAATCTTCTAATGTAGGCAAACAGTGGCCTGACGTTAACATGAATCTGAAATGAGATTTGTAAAAATGTATTTTCCTAAGGATTTCCTTCATTTTTATTTTATACACTTTATTACGCAAAAAAAATGTAACGTAACATAAATGCACAGAAACAGTACTAGGATCATTTCCTGGATTATCTGTGGTTTATTGCATTGTGCCTTATATTTAGATACACTATAATGCGGCTTTAGGACAGGGCCCCATGTGGCGCCCTTACAGTCTCTGCAAGATAGAAGGGATTCTAGTGAATCCCATCCACACATTGCAGAAAAATACATGCAGCAGAAATACTGAGATTTCCAAAACTTATATATCACAGAGCTCATCTTCTCTACTCTATAATATAACCCTATATATCACATAGCTTAGCTTCTCTCCAGCCAGGGGCGTAACTACCATGGTAGCAGTGGTAGCGGCTGCCACAGGGCCCAGGACATTAGGGGGCCTGGTGACAGCTGCTACCCCTCCGAGTTTTTTTATTCTTAACAGGCCGTTACCGGCTAGAGTTACTCCAGCCGGTAACGGCATAGCTCCCTGCATTTCCCGCATTTATACTGCTGTTCCGTGCAGCTCCTTGTAGTGTTTTACTTATTAAAAAACTTTCCCCCGCTCTTATAACAGACAAAATGTTGTAACTGCGATAAGAGCAGGGAAAGCTTGTGCTGAAGGACCTGTGTGTGACGTCAGCCGTCACATGACTAGGAGGGCGTGTCTTCATAGCCCGTGCAGTCCTGGAAGAGATGAAGAGAAGGAGAGATGTGGTGCTAGGTACTGAAGGGGAGGGAGATGTGAGATGCAGGATGGAGAGTGTGTGTGTGTGTATGTATGTGTGGTGTGGAGCAATTGAGGAGCAACAGTAACCTAGGGGCAGAGATGGAGGGGAGGACATGAAAATGGGGGTAGAGATGAGGGGTGCATGAAACTGGGGGCAGATGGAGGGAGGGCATGAAATGTCATGTGACATCCGTGCGTTATTAAAGATGACCAATACCACCAAAGACCGCAGCGGAGCCGGAGACATGTAAGTAACTTTTTTTTTATGTTTGTATCTCCCCTGGGTCTCCGATTATTATACTCTGGGGTCTGAAAAGACCCCAGAGTATAATAATTGTTCATGGATGTTCATTATGGGGCATAATCCCATGTGCAGGGGCCACAATGGGGCATAATACTGTGTGCAGGGGCCACTATGGGGCATAACACTGTGTACTGGGGCCACTATGGGGCATAATCCCGTGTGCAGGGGCCCCAATAGGGCATAATACTGTGTGCAGGGGCCACTATGGGGCATAATACTGTGTACTGGGGCCACTATGGGGCATAATAGAGCGCGCAGGAATATGGCGGGGGGGGGGGGGTCGGTCGGTCAAGGTCTTCGGTGTCGGTCAGGAAGGGGGGGGGCCATGTCAAAAGTTCGCCACGGGGCCCCGCCATTCCTAGTTACACCACTGTCTCCAGCTATCAAATAAACCAATATATCACAGAACTCAGCTTCTCTCCTCTATCCTATAACCCTATATATCACAGAGCTCAGCTTCTCTCACTCTATCATATAACCCTATATATCACAGAGCTCAGCTTCTCTCACTGTATCATATAACCCTATATATCACAGAACTCAGCTTCTCTCCTCTATCATATAATCCTATATATCACAGAGCTCAGCTCCTCTCATTCTGTCATATCTTATTCTCAAACAGGAAAAAGAAATCACCTAACAGCTTTGCTTTAATATACTGAACTCAGTGTTACTACCCATCATCACCTTCCTAGATTTTTATTATTTGTGCCATGACTATACGGTTACTGGGTTGCTGTCCTAGTTCACAGTTAATTTAATATTTTTAAGCCTCAAATAAAACTTCAGTGAGATCTTCTTCCTTTACTTAACTTATGCATAGTGAAAGGAAAGACCCAGATCTTAGCCTTTGCCACCTATGGGTACAGCCTTGTCTTTGCCTTCTGTTCCCTTCGCCCTGAGCCTTGTACATTCCGCAGTGGAGTAATTAATGCCACATCTGTTGAGCGCAGCATGACAGCGACTCTTACACTGTCTCCTAGGCGGAATGTAAAACTCAGCAATATTCAGACACTTTCACAAGAAAGTAAAATGCCATTTAAACCTTGACAGAGTAAAATCTAATTTGTAGGTAGAGCAGGATGATGTTCTTTACTTTATAAGCCTCCATACAAGACTTACTGTATAATAAGCTGTCAGAGTGAGCACAGGCAGCATTAGTGATGTTCTCCAGGATATTGGCATGTTATTCTAATGTGACGTTTCTAAAACTTCAAAGGTACTTGTATAACTTTATTGCACATATTATAAAAAGATGAATGACGATATTGCCTCGTGTTATCTTTTATAGCGCCAGCAACGGCACTGTGTGAGTGGAGCGGCTGTACATGTGACTACTGCTCAACTCACTTCTATGAGACTTCCAGAATGATGATCTTTAGCAGACTCAAAGAACTATCACAGAACTTGTGATTGCTGGATCAGACATCTCCTATCCTGTGGACATATGATAAATGTCATTAGTAAGGAAATACCTTTAAGGTCAGTGATATCCATTAAAAAGATTTTCGGCCCCTAATGTCTATGTCATATTGATGATCTATCCACAGAATAGGCCATCAGTATGCGATCTATGGGGGTCCAACATCTAGACCCTGCAAAGATCAGCTGTTTCAGCATCCTTCAGGCATCAAAAGTTACAGCAGTGGACAGGGAGCATGTGCACTTGAATAGGAGTGTGTCAATGCCAGAACAACCTTGGTACTGAATGCTGCTTCCACTACTATGGAAATGGGGTAGGTAAGCTGTCCCTAGTGCTATGACGGCTAACTAGGCCCTGCCTGAGGGTGTTGGTCAGCTGAACCCAAGCTAAGCTCAGCCCCGACAACTACTGGCTCTCTAAACGCGAAGACCTAACAGACAGGTAGGATGAGAGCTGAAAGAGGCTAGGGACTGAGAAACTAGAGGCCGTCACCCCTAACAAAAGAATAAGTGCAGCTGCAAACAGTACTATCTAGGATGGGACGTGCTGGAGAACTGACAGGTGCAGCACAACCACTAACACACAACAGGAACTGAGGAGAGGAGTAGTGGAGTAGTGAGGAAAGGGTATCACAGGACGAGGCAAAACAAACCCAAAACCCAAAACAGAAACACACTAATACCAAAACAGTGACAGGCAGCAAGAAATGCAGGACAGGGGTTGAGTAGGAATGTTCAGGGTAAAACAGATTTTCACACAGAACAAAACTCACACCACTTCCAATTCAGCTCCAGAAACCATACAACGTGCACTGAACTCTCCTACTAGACTGGGCCAAGAATCCTAGCTGGTAACCATGAAAACCAAAGGACTGAAGACAGCAGTCAGCCTTTTACAGACCCCGGAAAGACCTGATAGATTGACGGCAATTACACACACCTGAAGCTCGCATCTACTGAGTCACAAAGCAAGCTCAAGTATAGAGCAGAAGGGAAAAACAGGGGGCACTCACCCAGAAGCAGTATCTTCATTAAAAATTAAGGGAGGGAGTGATAACATATATGGCCGAGCCAACAGCCGTTTCGTGCCAACTACGGGCGCTTTCTCAAGCCAAACATGGGTGTCTACCGAGAATTCAGTGCATAAAGAGCTAATTGCCATCACATCAAGGATAAAAGGGTTAAAACCTATAAATATTAGTGAAAAACAACTATTTTCAGGTGGTTACCAAAAATATAATATAACATGTAATATTAGGAAGAATCCAAGAAATTCTCTTTGAAGTCCTTGTTTCCTTTCAATATAATACACAAGTAAGGTGACATAGGGGTATTTCTCATGTGTCTGCTTTACGTTTGAATGATTTATTATAGTTTTTGAAGATGTCATTTTTGTTCACCACAATCCCTGCCCATTGAAGCTTACAATCTAATCTTCTGCATGCACACACACATATAGTACATACACCAATACTATGAAACTCTACCAGCGAAACAAGTGTGCCTGGATAAGAAGGGGAAGAAGGACAACACAATACATTGCTGTAAGTCCAGACCACAAGGTGTGATGGACACATTGTAGCACAGCATCCTATGCTAATGTAGATGTTATAAAAACAGAATAGATGGCAGTGCCATGCTGTTTTCATTACTCTTATTTGCTTCTGCGGGAATAAAGATGAGCAACTCTTTTACATTTTGTTCCAATTCAGTCCAAATTGAAATTGTAAATTGCCTTAAAAACTTGGGCATGACACTTTGGGTACTCTTATCTTATCCTATTAATGTCAAAGTGACAGAATCAGACATAGCTATAAGTAATTGGTAAAAGTCACTGTAACATGATGCACTGTCTGATTTGTTAAACTTTTTAAAATTTCACAGAGATTTTTGGAAAGAAAAAAAAAGTAGGACAGATTTTACTGTATCAGTTTTGATATATGCCAACAAAAAAATGGCATCAATTGGAGCAGAGCTGCAGTAATGTCGCCTGGAGACTATGCCGTGTATGGAGCTGGCTGCTGCTGCACAGGTGGACTATGTTTGTTATATTAATGACCTATCTATTGGGTAAATTATCAATATCAGATAGTGATGGTTCAGAACGCAGTATCCATGCCGATCAGTTATTTGAGGACGCAGCAGACTAAATGGCTTGTTTAACCTAAAATGACACATATAACAATAACAGGTTTTAAAGTGCAGATCTACATAAGGCAATATTAAAGAAGTATCAACTACTCAGTTCTTGTCCCATTGTTTCCACTGGAATGCTACAGATGCATTGTCACTGGAGATCCAATCCTCATACCCACGAGTCTCGTAAATTGTGTGCTCCACAGAATTAGATGTTGTATATGTGGTCAGAAGGAGGATTCCCTTCTTAGGGTATGTTCACACGGCAGAAAATGAAGAGGAATTGAAGGGATGCTGATGCGGCGTATCAGTATTCTGTTGCGGCAACCTGCTACTGATTAGGCCCGGATGAATGCCCAGGAGAGGTGAGATAAGGTGAGTATAATTGTTTGTTATTTTCTATCACCTCCCCTTGGCATTCCTTTATATTAGGTATAGTCATAGCACTAAAACTAATTTGAATGCCAAACCTCGCAAATATTCATCAAATTTCATCAGAATTGCCTGAAGCGGCTTAAATGGGACTCTTGGGAGCATATTATACTGTGTGAGGCTACTGTGGACCATATTATACTGTGAGGGGATACTATGTAGCAAATTATATTGTGTGGGACCACTGTGGAACATATTATACTATGTGGGGGCCACTGGCAGCATATTATATTGTGTGGGGGCCACTGTGGAACATAGTATACTGTGTGGAGGCTACTGTGGAGCATTATACTGTGTGGGTGCCACTGTGGAGCATATTATACTGTGTGGGGTTATGGTGAAGCATATTACACTGTGTGGGGCCCCTTCATTATTTACATCACACCCTATTTATTTTACACCAGACATGATATTATCATAGGCTGTAATTACATTGCACAGCCACTAGAAACTAGATCTATGCTATGTAAATAGCAAAGGAGTAAAGACTCTCCCAAATGCACCACAGTCCCTTCAAACAATTGATCAGCAGGGGCCCTGGATGTTAGACTTTCAGTGATCTTTTAGATCTCTTAGACTGTTTGGACCCTGCAGATCAGATGTTTACCATAACATGCAGCTCCCAGTATTGTTTCTCTGTTGGTTACTGCTCAATATTCTAAATACCGCAGTTGTGGGTACTATAGTTGTATGGGTCATGTTAATGTTAAAAATTCTAGGAATCAAGCTGCTTGCTTGCCATACATAGTGTAGAGGTGGGTTTAGGTTTTTCAGTGCTGCACATCGTGTAGTGGATCAGCAGTATGGCATTGTTGTTACCTGTGGCTGCGCTGTCGGTACAGCTGATCTGCTGGGATCCTGGCACTGTGCCTCTAGAAACTATTTCACTGCTGGCCCTAGGCATCTCAGTCCATATTTAGTATTGGTACCTCCCTAATGACTAAGGGAGCGTTCACACTACCGTCGGTGTCCGCTCCTAGTGTCCGCTCAAAATCTGTCACGGACACTAGGAGCGGACACTAGCTGTGTCCGTGACACTTGTCATTTATTTCAATGGGCATCGGGTGCGTTCTTTTGCACTCCGTGCCCGTCCTTTCCTGTCCGCAAGTGAAGATGTCCGACTTCTCAAGCGGACAGAGGAACCCTGCATGCAGGAGGGGACACTACATGTCGGACACCGACGGTAGTGTGAACGCCCCCTAATACAAAAAAAAATAGAACATTGTTTATCCTGGATGGTGTATGCTGTAAAAACTACAAAACTACTGGGGGGGGGGGTTTGGTCACAGTCTCTCCAAAAAAAGTATAAAAAATTTGTCACATATAACCCAAAATTGAACAGCTGATCCTGCATAAACAAGCCCTAACACAGCTCTGATTCTGAAAAAATAAAAAAGTTATGGCTCTCAGAATATTTTGACACCACAACAAATTACTTATGGCAAATAAATGATTTTATTGTGCAAAAGTAGTAAAACAACAGCAAAATATAAAACTCATTGCACAAAAAACAAGCCCAAAACTTTCAATTTAAAAGCTATAGATTTTCCATTTTAAACACCAAAAAAAATGACCATATCCTTGATTACAATGATAAATAACATAACTATATTTTGTAAGGCAGTTTTGTAGATCTAAAGAAAAACAACTTAAAAGTCTGGTGTAAATTAGGTTAGGTAAATCAGATGGTGTGCTGGGGTCGACCCTTCAGCCCTTGGAGCGCTGCTTTTGCTGCTCAAGTAGGATGGGTAACGTTATAGCAGTGGGAGGATCAACCCTCTCTGCACGAGGCGGCAAATGCAAGAGATGGTAGGGATCTGGAAAGATCAGTGCTCAGTTGAAGGCCCGCCCCCAGTGCACCCAGCACCTCATTTGCATATCAATTTAAAGTTGTGTTACTCCAACTCTACAAAAATGACTTACATTGCAAAAGTATGTTATTTATCACTCTAATGTACTTTGTAACATAGTGGTGACAGTTGAATATATTTGGGGGAAGGGGTAGACTCCTTTTCAAGTTTACCTCCTTTTCATAAATGAATAGTGCAGCTAATAGCTATAAGAAGCTATTGAATATACCTTAGTAAGGAGATCCGTTTGCCTCATCACTTATTAAGCTGCCGTCTTCCTTCTTATCTTCAGACTAATCTCTACATAGAGATCTATCTCTGTATCCATTTCACAGACACCACTCCATGGAGGGGGGAGAAGGAGGCTGCTAGATAATTGATTTATTTCCTCATTCTTTGCACTGGTAGCTTGTTAGCCATAAGCATAGCAGTGTTAAAAGTGCAACCGGACTCACAGTCATTAACAGCAGCAATTATTTGAGTGTCTTTTCCCGCAGCCCCTTCTTCCCCTCCTTTCTTAACATGCTAGCTTCTCCCCATGACTTTTTCTGCGTGAACTTCAGATTTGGGTCCAGAGACAAATTAAAAATGCGTGAGTAATAAAAAAATGAATGGGATAAAAAATTTCACCCATCATATTGCTTGTGCTGTAATAGAGACACATAAATGCAGTTTTGTGTTTAATTGAGTAGGTATTTGATGTGGTATATGGTAATTGCAAAATTCATATTGTTTTTTTTATACGTATATTAAGTTAATATTGGGGTTAAGCCGATTTTTAGATTTCAGGATCGTTTTTAAAATCCGATTTCCGGTCATTTTCCATTCGAACCCGATCCCAATTCCGATCTTAATGCAAGTCAATGGGATTTTTTTAATAGTCGAAGATCGGATTTTAAAAATGATCCTATTCGCTACACAGCATGGAGTCTAAAAATTGAACGCTTTAATTGTTAGACTCCACGCTGTGTAGTGATTAAAAAAATCCTCTGGCTACTTATCCCCCCCCCCTGGTGTCCACTTACCTGCACAGATTGCTGCCGCTGGTCCGATCCTCACTGTTCTCGCTTCTCTTCTCGCCTCGCTGCCCCTGCCTCCCAGGTTAGTGTTACAGACCTAGGAGGAAGGTGGGGCTTATGGCTTAGGAGAGTGTGGGTGGGTAGAGGGCGGGGAGACGTGAGTGCATCACTCACGTCTCCCCTCCCAGTACCCGCCCACACTCTCCAAAGCCACAAGACCTACCTTCTTCCTAGGTCTGTAACAATAAACTGGGAGGCAGGGGCAGCGAGGCGAGAAGAGAAGCGAGAACAGTGGGGAGCAGCAGCAATTTGTGCAGGTAAGTGTTAGCTACTAGAGATGTTAGCTAGTCTCCCATTAGAATGAATGAACGCAGACGGCGCGCAGGGGGTTAAGCGGCCGTACGCCGGCACAGGCTGTGTGCCGGCTGCATCCATTCATTCCTATGGGACCTAGCTAACATTGTTAGCTTTTCCCACAATGCTTGGCCAGTAGCAAAGCATTGTGGGAAATAACCTCCGACATCGATCCCACCTAAAAAGATCGGGATCGGAATTCTGATCGCGAAATTTACTCGATCGCCGATCGGAATCCGATCTTTTCCAATCCCGATCGCTCAACCTCAATTAATATACTTCTATAGACGACATTGTATGAGTTATTATTTTCCACCAGTACGTGTAAGTTTTGGGCACTCGATAACTCTTGAGCAACCAACATAAAGCTGACCATGTGAGAAGCGAGGAATGAATTCCTGCCACTTTCAGCATTTGGCCCTGGGACTTATTAATGGTCATTGTAAATGCCAACTTTAATTAACTTTAAATTATTTGGGATAATTGAGATTCAGGGGATCAACACGTTCTCTCCTTTAGCTATTCCAGTAAGAGTAGTGGCCTTTATGATATTCCTTCCCAGCTCTGTGACATGTTGTCTGGTGCCATTGTACAATTTCGGTGCATCAAGATTAAGCATCAGCAGAACTGGGACGCCATATAATGAGCGTGTTGTTCGAGTCGATAATCCGCCTGCTGTGTTTTGGCAGCTCTAAGAGTTATTTGACACCTAGCTTGCTCAATCATCCTCAGCTCCACTTGAGGAGAGGTCTGTTGACTTCTTGCAAACTTCATAGCTCTGGGTTTTTTTGCGAATTTTGTGACAAATTTGATTTTCGTTTCCCTGGCATGTTTAAAATTGGAAAATTGACAATTTGTACTAAAGGGGTTTCCCAGGTCAGTATCTGAACACGCTGCCTCTAGTGTCTGCTTCTCACTTTCTGTATTTGTCTTCCCCCTCCTCCCTCTTGCTCAACAGGATACAGAACACTTATGCAGATCAGATAATATGCAGATGCTTGTACAGAATGGACTCAGTTTTATCTGTGTGTTTACATAGAGAGATAACAGACCAGATGTTATCAGCAAACTGCAATTAGCTGAATTGGCCTGCCAGCAAGAGCAGTTTAGTATAATATATGAACATAAATTGATAACAGTCACGAAGCCATGTCATTTACTGGGATAAAAAGTAGCTTATGTGTTAATCCAGGTTACAAATTATCTATATGACAAATTTCATCCAAATCCATTCAGCCGTTTTTACGTGATTAAGTAACAAACATCCAAACTTTTTTATAATATTAGTAGGAAGGATAGGATAGGATTAGTAGGATATTGCAAAGTTTCTTCTATTAACTTGTACTATTCATTTATGCAAAGTTATTTATAACGGAAGGTACACTTTACGTAACATACCAGGCTAAGTCCTTAAGGTGTTAAAGTGAAGAGACCTGCTGTTAGGCAGTGTTAGGGAACCCTGGAACGGGGACACAAGAGACAGTGAGCCCTAAGCTTACGCCCCCAACTGTCCCTTCCTATTGCCAGGCCCTATCCTACGTAATAGGCGGCAACCACAAAGACGTTCCCTCCCTGAATATGTGAGACATTAAACGCAGACAAGACGAACAACAACAACGGGAGGTCAGCCAGCCAAGGGTCAATAAACAGTCGAGCGACGCAGTACCAAATCGGAGTCCAAAAGAGAAGTCAGTGAGGAAAGCAAAGGTCAAGGATAATAGTATAATCAAAACAGGGACAGAAAAGAGCAGGTATGCACACAGCAATAGCAAGCCCTGGTGTAAATGGGAGCCAAGGCTAAATAGGGAGGAAGAACCCGCCCGTGGAGTTGACAGGAAGGCAGGCCGTCAATCACAGGGCAAGGTCAGATTAACCATTAGAGGAGCAGAGAAAACTGAAGGTGAAGGAGATGGGTGTGGTGGAAAATCAATTACCAAGGTAAAGAGTAGGGCAGTGTTCAGACAGTGCAAGGAGAAACCAACGGAATAAATTACAACCGAACACGTCTCCTGCACCGCAGCGTGTGGCCGGATGATGGCGCCAATGCCTGGATGGGCAAAGATGTTACACCTGCATTGCAATGCCATACTTGGGCATACCTATGGACAGATATGTTGCCACGGTTTCCCGAACAGTGAAGATACCAAATGTTTGTACAATTCTAGAAGACAATCATACATATATAGGTTTCTCTTGCAGTCTGCAGTACACCGTAGGTATATTTTTTCATGTATAAATTCACATCTTCTGCAGAGAGATAATATGGCCTGGTTTAAACAGCTTCAAATGCCATAAGGAAGTCATAATTGGAAAGGCACAAACTTTACTATCCATTTAACTACTTTGAAGGTCATGCATGAGTAAAGTTAGGATGTGCAAGCTGAATATGAGATTACATTATCAAGTTCCTGCAACACATATTGTACTGTAATGTAATAACTAACAGAGTATGCTTAAGTGTTGATAGGTGCTATGCTAGAGCCGGTAAAACCACATATGATAACGCTAGACTTGATCAAACTAGATCAGTTTGTTAGGGAGCGGTCACACTACCGTTGGTGTCCGACAGCTAGTGTCCACTGCTAATGTCCGTGGAAAATCTTGTGCGGACATTAGCATCGCAATGTAGGTTTTTGCTGTCTACTTGAAAAGTCAGACATCTTTGGGAACGGACAGTTAAGAACACCTACGGACAGTAAAAGAACGCACCCGATGTCCATTTAAATCAATGCAAAATGTCACGGACACAGCTAGTGTCCAATGCTAATGTCCGCACAAGATTTTGCACACACATTAGCAGCGGACACTAGCTGTCGGACACCGACGGTAGTGTGAACGCTCCCTTACAGTGTATTTGAAGAAACAGTAAACTTACTTTCTGTATCAATTCCTCACAGTTTTCTAGATTTCTGCCTGCTGTCATTCACTCTGATTACTCCCAATGGATAAAAATCAGTCCATGGCCATGTGCAAAGCTCGTAATAGTCACAGCACAGCAATCAGACATCTGCCTGGTAACGAGCTGTGCACCAGTGTGTCCAACACATGACCATGGACTGTACATCACATGACAATATACCATATGTCGTATGATCAGGGGCTGATTTTCATTCACCAGGAGTAGGCAGAATTAATGACAACAAGCAGAGATTTAGAAAATCGTGAGGAATTGATATAGAAAGTATATTGGAAAATGTTTTATCTTTTTATTCTACCAACAATAACATTTGTCTCTCAATACTTTTCTGAACGTGGTCAGTGCTTTAAAAAATAAAATTATATCCTTTTCTTTCTTGGTCCTTTTTAGTGCAATGGTAAAGTTCTGTATATGTCACAGTCCAAACAACAGAAAAACAAAAAACCTCTATATGAATCTCAGGGGACATCTGTTTTGCTCCTTCCTCCTCAGAGCTAGTGCATGTCATACATTCAATGGCACAAAAATATAACCGCCCATGTAAAAATATCAGATTGCTTCAAGCTTGAAATGCAGTTACGTGTCAGGCATATATGTAAATGATTGCAGGTGCCAAACTCAAAAGTGGAATTATCAGATAGGAAATGTCTAAGGGTCCATTCACACGGAGGAAAATGGTGAGGAATTTGGTGTGGAATTTCAGCACTGAAAACAAAGCCTCACGTTGACTCCAATGGGTTCCTTTTTCTGACCTTATACACAGTTTCCTTATCCACCATTCAGACACAGGTGACTGACTTCATTTCACACCCCTGTCTCTGCTCAGATTATTTCCTGGCACTAAGCAGAAGGAAATTTGGTGCCATGTCTCCCATTATGTGTCATTACATTCATAACCAGCTGTAATTGCATTTGATTACAGTAGTATCATGAACGGGAATCGTGGACTGCTATTAGCCAGAACCAGAGGTGTAGCTAGGGTTCAGTACAC